>NC_068930.1:25724029-26349029 GCF_023091745.1 Budorcas taxicolor
GCTGGTTCTTTGAGGAGATAAACATTGATAAACCTTTAGCCAGACTTGTCAAAATAAAAAGGGAGGATTCAAATCAGTAAAATTAGAAATAAAAAAGGGGACGTTACGGCTAACACCACAGATATACAAGGAATCGTAACAGACTACTAGAAGCAAATATATACCAATAAAATTGACAACCTGGAAGAACTGTAAAAATTCTTAGAAAGGTGTAACGTCCCAAGACTGAACCAGGAAGAAGCAAAATATGAACGGATCAATCACAAGTAGTGAAATTGAAACAATTATTAAAAATCTTTCAACAAACAAATGTTGAGGACCAGACGGCTTCACAGGCAAATTCTATCAAACACTTAGAGAAAAGTTAACAGGTGCCTTTTTGAAACTCTTCCAAAAACTGCAGAAGGAACACTCCCAAGCTCATTCACTATCACCCTAATACCAAAACAGACAAAAGTATCACAAAAAAGAAAAATTACAAACCAGTACCATTGATGAACGTAGGTGCAAAAAGCCTTGACAAAATACTAGCAAAATGAATTCAACAACACATTAAAAGGATCATACAGCATGATCAAGTGGAATCTATCCCTGAGATACAAAGATTTTTCAATATCTGCAAATCACTGTGAAATATATCAACAAAATGAAGAATTAAAACCATGTGATCATTTCAACAGATGTAGAAAAAGCTACTGACAAAATTCAACATGCATTTATGATAAAAACTTTCTAGAAAGTGAGCTTAGACGGAACCTACCTCAATTTAATAAAGGCCATATATGACCAACTCACAGCATACATCATTCTCAATGGTGAAAAATTGAAAGCATTTCCTCTAAGAACAGCAACAAGACAAAGATGTCCACTCTTCCCACTATTATTCAACAAAGTTTTATAAGTCCTAGCCATGGCAGTCACAGGAGAAGAAATAAAAACACTCCAAACTGGAAAAGAAGTGAAACTGTCCCTGTCTGCAGATGATACGGTACTATACATAGAAAATCCTAAAGACGATACCAGAACATTACTAGAGCTCATCAATAAATCTGGTAAAATTGCAGGATACAGAATTAATGTACAGAAATCTGCATTCCCATACACTAACAGGAGATAAGAGACATCAAGGAAACAATCGTATTTACCGCTGCATCAAAAAGAGTAAAATACCAAAGAACAGACCTGCCTAAGGAGATAAAAGATCTGTACTCTGAAAACGATAACATATGGATGGAAGAAATCAAAGATGACACAAACAGATGGGGAGATATACCACATTCTTGGATTGGAAGAATATTGTCAAAATAACTATACTACCCAAAGCAATCTATAGACTCGATGCAACCCCCATCAAACTACCAATGGCATTTTTCACAGAATGAGAACAAAAAATTTTTAAATATGTATGGAAACACAAAAGATCCCCAAGAGCCAAAGCAATCTTAAGAAAAATGGAGCTGGAAGAATTAGGCTCCCTGGCTACAAAGCTACAGTAATCAAGACAGTATGATATTGACACAAGAACAGAAATATAGTTAAATGGAGCAGAATATAGACAAAAGCCCAGAGATAAACCCACACACCTATGGTCACCTAATCTATGACAAAGGAGGCAAGAATATACAATGGAGAAGAGACAGTCACTTCAATAATAAGTGGTGCTGGGAAAATTGGACTGCTACATGTAAAAGAATGAAATTAAAACACTTAACACCATACACAAAGATAAACTCAAAATGGATTAAAGACCTAACATAAGGCGAGAAACCATAAAACTCTTAGAGGAAAACATAGAACACTGACATAAAATGCAGCAAGATTCTCTTTGACCCATCTCTTAGAGAAGTGGAAACAGAAACAAAAATAAACAAATGGGATCAACTTAAAAGCTTTTGCAGAGCAAAGGAAGCTATAAACAAGATGAAAAGACAACTCTAAGAATGGGAGAAACTATTTGCAAACAAAGAAAAACAAAGCATTAATTTCCAAAATATACAAACAGCTCATGCAGCTCAATATCAAAACAACCCAATCAAAAAATGGGGGAAGTATCTAAATAGACATTTCTTAAAGAAGACATACAGGTGGTTAAAAAGCACATGAAAAGATGCTCAGTTCAGTCGCTCAGTCGTGTCCAGCTTTTTGTGACCCCATGAATCGCAGCACGCCAGGCCTCCCTGTCCATCACCAACTTCCGGAGTTCACTCAGACTCACATCCATCGAGTCAGTGATGCCAGCCAGCCATCTCATCCTCTGTCGTCCCCTTCTCCTCCTGCCCTCAATCCCTCCCAGCATCAGAGTCTTTTCCAATGAGTCAGCTCTCCGCATGAGGTGGCCAAAGTACCGGAGCTTCAGCCTTAGCATCATTCCTTCCAAAGAAATCCCAGGGCTGATCTCCTTCAGAATCGACTGGTTGGATCTCCTTGCAGTCCAAGGGACTCCCAAGAGTCTTCTCCAACACCACACTTCAAAAGCATCAATTCTTCGGCACTCAGCCTTCCTCACAGTCCAACTCTCACATCCATACATGACCACTGGAAAAACCATAGCCTTGACTAGACGGACCTCAGTCGGCAAAGTAATGTCTCTGCTTTTGAATACGCTATCTGGGTTGGTCATAATTTTTCTTCCAAGGAATAAGCGTCTTTTAATTTCATGGCTGCAATCACCATCTGCAGTGATTTTGGAGCCCAAAAAAATAAAGTCTGACACTGTTTCCACTGTTCAAATCAAAACAATATACAATGAGGTATCACCCCATACCAGTCAGCATGGCCATCAATCAAAAGATCTACAAATAATAAATGCTAGAGAGTGAGTGTGTGGAGAAAAGACAGCCCTTCTACACTGTTGGAGGGAATGTAAACTGCTACAACCACTATGAAGAATAGTATGGAGATTCCTTAAAAAACTAAAAATAAGAGTTACCATATGATTCAGCAATCCCTGTCTAGACATATATCCAGAGAAAGTCTTAATTCAAAAAGACACATGCACCCCAGCGTTCACTGCAGCACTCTTCACAATAGCCAGGATACGGAAGCAACCTAAATGTCCATCAGCAGCAGAGCGGGTAAAGATGCGGTACATATATGAATGGAGTATTAACTCAGCCACAAAAAGAATGAAATGCTGCCATTTGCAGCAACGTGGATGGACCCAGAGATCGTCACACTGAGACAGTAAGATAGAGGAAGACACATATCATATGATATCGCTCATATGTGAAATGTTAAAATAAAAAAGGGGGGGGTACAAATGTTGTTAAACAGAGACTGAGTTACAAATGCAGGAAACAAACTTACGGTTACCAGGAAGTGATTGTGGAAGGGATAAACTGGGAGACTGGGACTGTCATATACACACTGCTATACATAAATAGGTAACTAATAAGGGCTTACTGTATGGCACAGGAACTCAATACTCTGTAATGACCAATATGGGAAAAGAATCTAAAAAACACACAACACTGCAGATCAACTATACTCCAAGAAAAATTTTTTAAAAACAGTACTTCTGTTTATCAGTACTACTTTATCAATAGATAAAACTGTTGATAGTTATATTTACTTATATCGGGGGAAAAAAATGGTTCACTAGGAATTTCTACTAATAGAAGCTATTTTACGGCAGGTCACAGTTTTCTCCTCTTCAACAGAAAAGGGCGCACACCTCCATCATGAAACAGTGGCTTTCTCTAGTAATAATCCTCAACTGGAAGGGGTGATGGCAAAGAGCCTACCATCTGAAAAAAGCATTTCCCTTTTCCACAAAGGAAGAATCCTCCCCCGACTGTGAATCACTGTTTTGAAAAGCAGAAAGAAAGCCCCTGGGACACAAACACTAAGTTTACCGCTTCAGTACCTTCTCTAGCTTCCACTGGCTCAGGTGTAAGAGTGGAGTGCTACCTATTTGCAGATTTTGTGATAATGAGAAATATATAAAGTACCTGAAAACGCTCAATAACTTATTAGGGACAAATGTCTCCCAACCCCACTGTTATTCAGAAGTATTCTTTCAATTTATCCTAGTCAAGCTCATCAAGAAGCCTACAGCACATAATTGGAGGTTTTTTGCCTTTGTGGCTTGAAACTACTACTCATAATACTTTAAAATCTGAACCCTCACCATGCAGCTATGTTTGCCTGTTCAAGACTAAGATCCCAAAATGTTATACCTATTTGTATGCTATTATAAATCTAGACTTGCCCTATTTGGAAACCCCCAGCCTTGCTTTCACATACCGTATAACCCACCATCAACATGGTGATGAAATGGCCATTATTTTAGGTCAAAATCCTGGTTCGGGATTTAATTGTCATCAATGAATGCCAACTTTACCATCCCTGGTTTATTTTTATTGTCTTTAATCAACAACAAAAAATATCTACACTGCATACCACTTCAAGACTATCACTGTTAATCATCTGTTATGGAGTCTTCAAAAGCCAGATGAAAGATTTACAGAAGACTGACTGAATGGCACACAGTTTATCTCCTGATGAGAATTTCAGCATGGGGTTCCATGGACAGGAATCCACCAACGCCCCTGGCAAAACTGTTCATCCTAAAAATTTTGCTGGGAATAAAATTTTCTAATTAATCACTTATTTTTTAGTTAAAAGCCCTGGTCTTTAAGTCTCTTTAACAAATGGGATTGAGAAAACTGGACAGCCTCATGTAAAAAAATTAAACTAGATATCATCCTTTAACACCATACACAAAAATAAGCTCAAAATGGATTAAAGACCTAAATGTGAGACCAGACACTATAAAACTTCTACTAGAGAAAAACATAGGCAGAACACTCTGATATAAATCAAAACAGTATCTTTTTTTTATTGTCTCCCAGAATAATGGAAACAAAAATAAGCAAATGGGACCTACTAAAATCTTTTGCACAGCAAAGGAAAGAATAAGCAAAACAAAAAACCACCCACATATTGGGAGAAAATATTTGTAAATGATGTGACTGACAAGAGATTAGTCTCCAAAATTTACAAACAGCTCAAGATGCTTAACACCATCAAAGCAAACAACCCAATCAAAACATGGGCAGAAGACCTAAACAGACATTTCTCCAAAGAAGACATACAGATGGCCAAGAGGCACATGAAAAGATGTTCAACATCATTCATTATTAGAGAAACGCAAATCAAAACTAAAATGAGATAGCAGCTCACACCAGTCAGAATGGCTGTCATCAAAAAATCCATAAACAATAAATGTTGGAGAGGGTGTGAAGAGAAGGGAACCCACCTATACAGTTGGTGAGAACGTAAACTGATACAGTCACTATGGAACAGTATGGTTTTTTAAGGTTCCTTGAAAAGCTAAAAGTAGAGCAACCACATGACCCTGTCATCCCACTCTTGCACATATATCCAGAGAAAAACATGATCCAAAAGGATACATGCTCCCAATGTTCGCTGCAGTACTGTTTACAACAGCCAAGATATGGAAGAGACCTAAATGTCCATTAACAGAGGAATGGATAAAGATGATGTGGTACAGGGACGTCCCTGGTGGTCCAGTGGTTAAGAATCTGCCTTGCAATGAAGGGGACACCGGTTCAATCCCTGGTCCAGGAAGATACCACATGCTGCAGAGCAACTAGGCCTATGCTCCACCACTGCTGAGCCTGAGTGCCCGGAGCCTACGCTCTGTAACAAGAGAGAAGCCACCACAGAGAAGTCCACGGCCCGAAACAAAGAGTAGCCCCACGCGCCACAACCAGAGAAAGCCACCATGCAGCAATGGAGACCCATCACAGCCAAAGAGTAAATGATTTAAGATGCAGTACACATATACAATGAGCAACATGGATGGATGTAGAGACTGTCACACTGAGTGAAGCTCCTGACAGGGAGAAATATATGACATCCCTTATATGTGGAATCCAAAAGGAAATGATGCAAATGAACTCACTTACAAAACAGGAGGAGACTCAAGACTCAGAGAACACACTTATATGGTGGTTAGGTGTTTGGGATGGACATGTACACACTGCTATATTTAAAATGGGTAACCAACAAGGACCTACGGTATAGCACAGGGGACTCTGTTCAATGTTATGTCGCCGCCTAGATGGGAGGGGAGTTTGGGGGAGAATGGATATAAGCAGAATGTATGGCCAAGTCCCTTTGCTGTTCGCCTGAAACTATCACAACATTGTTAACTGGCTATACCCCAGTACAAAACAAAGTTAAAGAAGAAAAAAAACCACTGGTCTTCAACACTTTTTTTAACTTATTATACAGCAGTAGAAAGTAATATACTTAGATAGCCCCAAAACACTGGTTCTGAGAGGTAGTTTGGCAATCTGACTTTAGTTTTTAGTAAGTAATGATAAAGCTGAATAAAACCTCTTCAGCACTTACACTCAGTATTTTAAGGATGTCGTCTACAACAATTTGAACACCACTTACATGACCACCCACTCAGAAAAGTGTCACTCAGACCACGATTAAGAAATGCCAGTTTCCTCTGAGGAACTGATATATCTTCTTTACATTCATTCCTTATGGGAAAAGGTAAATCTAGCCAAGTTCCCACGTTTGCTTTTGTCACTGGTCACCCGAAGCCAGTTTTGGTTGAATTTCAATATGACTAGACAGTTGTTAAGAAATGCTTCTCTAAACTTTCTCTTCTGAAATTTCACCTCAAGTCTTCTGTGCAAGAATGTAAGGGATAAAACTGTATTAGCTTGATCCATATGAAACTGTCAATATCTTCCCTTTTCTGACCAATAAAATAACAGCTTAGCATAACTCAGTACTTCACAGATACTAAAAAACCTGCTACATCAGATGTTGAAATTATTGAGATAAATAAAACATAATCTTGGCTCTGGGGAGAACTAGATAAGAGGGAGAAAAGAATAAAAGTCATCTAGGTAAGTGGAAATGAAGACAAGTTTGTACAAAACACTGCAGAAGAGAGGAGCATATTAAGGTATCTGGAATTGTTTGACAACTCAGACTTTTAAATTGAAGAATAATGAAAAAGCAGAATTTCAATAAGCAAGTCTGAGAAAGAACATAACAGACAGGCAGAGAACAGGCACAGAGTGGATACGGAACACAGTGAACTCAAGGAAAGGAAAGGCAGACCAGACTGGGCAGGAAGGCTCGCCAGGAACGAAGGAGAAATGGCAGCAGGTCCTCACCTGCAGAAAGAGAAACTGACTCCATCCAGAGACAGAGTGAACCCATTACCAGACACAAGACTCAAGAGACCCCCTCCTCTTCACTAATGATCTTACTTCCCTCTCTCTCCTCCACTGGCTCCTTCCCATCAGTCTGTTAAGTATGCCCAAAGCGCTCTCATCTTAAAACAAAAAACAACAAAAAAAAACACTTAAACATTCTCTTAAACCACTGTTTTCCTTTTGCTCTACCATCTAGAAAATACGTCTATTTCTTAACCTCTTGTTCATCCTTCCTCTCAACCCACAATACCCTGTCAGCATGTCCCTCTCCCCCTTCAAAAGACACCAGACAACTGTGCTTAATCACTTGGGTTGCCAAACCCAACCCATACTTCAAATCTTTTACCTGGCATCTCTGGGGATCTGATCCTCAGCTACTCTCTGCTCGTTTAATTGAGGAACCACTTTCTCCTTCCTGGTTCTCCCTTTATTTTTCTGATTATCCTTCAGTTTCTACAGGATGCATTTAAAGCCCAATATTCCTTTTGCTCTATAAATTCCTCCTGAAAAAGGAAATACTACAATTTCAAGGACAGGCTTATGAGAACACTAAGGAAATATTTAATAGCAAAACTGCTCAAGAATACATGGTCACTATAATTGTAGCTCCTGTCACATCTGTCAAACTGTTTGCTGTATACATTGTCAGCACTGCATTTGATAAACTGTAGGCTCTTTCAAGGCCTTTATCAAAGCAGAACCCAACATGGTATCTGCTAAATTTGCAGGCACTCAATACAGATACCACAGAAAAGGCAAACCCATATCATCCTTTCATAGGTATTTTTACCAACTCTATCACAACCTCTGTAAGTTGTAATTTCTTTATTAAATGATAAGACAAGATCAAACTGTCAAAGCTCTTGGCCACTCATTTCAGGACTTGCGATTTTAAGCTTGGAGCAGAGACAATTCCATGTGAACAAAAAACAAAGAACCCATGAACAATATGACCTGATGCCTAGGGACCCAGAAATTATAATTACTGATTTCATTCTCACACACCTGGAGCCATTCTGGGGACAGAGGATAAATAAAGACAACCCCAGCTCCCAAGAAATTAGTCCAGTGGGAACATAAGCACATAAACAAGTTATATGCTACGTTGTAAGCCTGGCCTTCCCAGGTGGCGCTAGTCATAAAGAACCTGCCTTCCAATGCATGAGATATAAGAAACGTGGGTTCTATCCCTGGTTCAGGAAGATCCCTTGGAGGAGGGCACAGCAACCCACTCCAGTAGTCATGCCTGGAGAATCCCATGGACAGAGGAGCCTGGTGGGCTACAATCCATAGGGCTGCAAAGAATCAGACATGACTGAAGTGATTTAGCATGCACATAAGCGTAATACTATATACATGTAACAACTACAAGAGTAGTAGATAGGTAGGTAAAAATTCAGACTTAAACTGAAGAAAGTAGGGAAAACCACTAGACCATACAGGTATGACCTAAACCAAATCCCTTACGATTATACAGTGGAAGTGACAAACAGATTCAAGGGATTAGATCTGATAGAGTGCCTGAAGAACTATGGATGGAGGTTTGTAACACTGTACAGGAGGTGGTGATCAAAACCATCCCCAAGAAGAAATGCAAAAAGGCAAAATGGTTGTCTGAGGAGGCCTTACAAATGGCTGAGAAAAAAAGAGAAGTGAAAGGCAAAGGAGAAAAGGAAAGATATACCCATCTGAATGCAGAGTTCCAAAGAACAGCAAGAAGAGATTAAAAAAAAAAAAAAAAGGCATTCCAAAGTGATCAATGCAAAGAAACAAAGGAAAACAGAATGCAAAAGACTAGAGATCTCTTCAAGAAAATCAGAGACACCAAGGGACTATTTCATGCAAAGATGGGCACAATAAAGCACAGAAATGGTATGGACCTAACAGAAGCAGAAGATATTAAGCAGAGGTGGCAAGAATACACAGAACTATACAAAAAAGGTCTTAATGACCCAGATAATCACAATGGTGTGCCCACTCACCAAGAGCCAGACATCCTGGAATGCGAAGTCAGGCGGGCTTTAAGAAGCATCACTCACTACAAACAAAGCTAGTGGAGGTGATGGAATTCCAATGGAACTACTTCAAATCCTAAAAGATGATGCTGTGAAAGTGCTACACTCAAAATGCCATCAATTTTGGAAAACTCAGCAGTGGCCACAGGACTGGAAAAGTTTTCAACCCAATCCCAAAGAAAGGCAACGTCAGCGAATGTTCAAACTACTGCACAACTGCACTCATCTTCAGTTCAGTCACTCAGTCGTGTCCGACTCTGCGACCCCATGAATCGCAGCACGCCAGGCCTCCCTGTCCATCACCAACTCCTGGAGTTCCCTCAGACTCATGTCCATTGAGTCGGTGATGCCATCCAGCCATCTCATCCTCTGTCATCCCCTTCTCCTCCTGCCCCCAATCCCTCCCAGCATCAGGGTCTTCTCCAATGAGTCAACTCTTCTCATGAGGTGGCCAAAATATCGGAGTTTCAGCTTTAGCATCAGTTCTTCCAATGAACACCCAGGACTGATCTCCTTTAGAATGGACTGGTTGGATCTCCTTGCAGTCCAAGGGACTCTCAAGAGTCTTCTCCAACACCACACTTCAAAAGCATCAATTCTTCGGCACTCAGCCTTCCTCACAGTCCAACTCTCACATCCATACATGACCACAGGAAAAACCATAGCCTTGACTAGATGGACCTTTGTTGGCAAAGTAATGTCTGCTTTTGAATATACTATCTAGGTTGGTCATAACTTTCCTTCCAAGGAGTAAGCATCTTTTAATTTTATGGCTACAGTCACCATCTGCAGTGATTTTGGAGCCCAAAAAAATAAAGTCTGACACTGTTTCCAGTTTCCCCATCTATTTCCCATGAAGTGATGGGACCGGATGCCATGATCTTCATTTTCTGAATGTTGAGCTTTAAGCCAACTTTTTCACTCTCCTCTTTCACTTTCATCAAGAGGCTTTTTAGTTCCTCTTCACTTTCTGCCATAAGGGTGGTATCATCTGCATATCTGAGGTTATTGATATTTCTCCCGGCAATCTTGATTCCAGCTTGTGCTTCTTCCAGCCCAGCGTTTCTCATGATGTACTTTGCATGTAAGTTAAATAAGCACTCATCTTACATGCCAGCAAAGTAATGCTCAAAATCCTCCAACCCAGACTTAACAGTACATGAACCGTGAACTTCCAGATGTTCAAGCTGGATTTAGAAAAGGCCAAGGAACCAGAGATCAAATTGGCAACGTTTGCTGGATCATAGAAAAAGCAAGAAAATTCCAGAAAAACATCTACTTCTGCTTCATTGACTATCCTAAAGTTTTTGACTGTGTGGATCAAAACAAAACTGTGGGAAATTCTTCAAGAGATGGGACCACCAGACCACCTTCCCTATCTCCTGAGAAATCTGTATGCAGGTCAAGAAGCAACAGTTAGAGACAAACATGGGACAACGGACTGTTCCAAATCGAGAAAGGAATCTGTCAAGGCTGTATTTTGTCACCCTACTTATTTAACTTATTTGCAGAGTACATCATGTGAAATACCAGGCAGGATGAAGCACAAGTGGGAATCAACATCGCAGGGAGAAACAACAGTAACCCCAGATATGCAGATGACACCAACTTTATGACAGAAAGCAAAGAAGAACCAAAGAGCCTCTTGATAAAAATGAAAGAGCAGAGGGAAAAAGCTGGCTTAAAACTCAACATTCAAAAAAATAAGATCATGGCATCTGGTCCCATCACTTCATGGGAAATAGATGGGGAAACAATGGAAATAGTGACAGCCTTTTATTTTCTTGGGTTCCAGAAACACTGCAGATGGTGACTGCAGCCATAAAATTAGAAGACGCTTGCTCCTTGGAAGAAAAGCTATGACCAACCTAGGCAGCATATTAAAAAGCAGAGACATTCCTTTGCTGACAAAGTTCTGTCTAGTCAAAGCTTATGGGTTTTCCAGCAGTCATTATGGATGTGAGAGCTGGACTATAAAGAAAGCTGAGTGCCAAAGAATTGATGCCTTTGAACTGTGGTGATGGAGAAGACCCTTTAGAGTCCCTTGGAATGCAAGATCAAACAAGTCAATCTTAAAGGAAATCAATCCTGAATGTTCACTGGAAGGACTGGTGCTGAAGCTGAAGCTCCAACACTTCGGCCACCTGATGCAAAGAACTAACTCAATGGAAAAGACTCTGATGCTGGGAAAGATTGAAGGCATGAGGAGAAGGGGACAACAGAAGATGAGATGGTTGGATGGCATCACCAACTCGATGGACATAAATTTGAGCAATTTCTGGGAGTTGGTGATGGACACAGAAGCCTGGTGTGCTGCAGTCCATGGGGTCACAAAGAGTCAGACACGACTGAGCGACTGAACTGAACTGAGGTAGATGAAAAGATTTTGTCAAACAGGCACACTGAGGATGGGGAGGGCATTCGAGACAGAGTTAACACGTACAAAGGCCAGAACTGCCCTTAAGTGACTCAAGTGCATGACTGCTACAGTTTTAAATTCAAGGGGCACTACTCCCGGCCGAGCAACGGCACGCAGTCTCTCTCCTGTACGTGAAATGAACACATATCGATGATACAAGAGCACACACAGGAACAGTCACAACAGTTTCAGTCATTACACCCAAAATCTGAAAAGAAACAAAAACTGATGCTCGTCACGTTATGGTCCCCAAGACCTCCCCCAGGTTCAGTGACTCAGGAGGATGACTCACAGGACTCAGCACTTAGGTGCACTCAGCATGTGTGAGGCAGGCTTACTATGGCCGGAGAACAAAGAGCAAAGCCAAAGGGAAGCGGCACGTGGCACAAAGCCTGGGATACCAGGTGCACATTTCCAAGGGTCTTCCTCCCCGAGGACATCACACAGGACACACTTAATTCCCCAGCAACATGCTGTGACAACACGTTCCAGTGTTGCCAACAAAAGCAGCACGGCGCCCGGGGATTTTACTGAGGGCTGGTCACAGAGGCAGCCTGTGTCTGTAATGTACCAAAATTCCAGACTCCAAGAGGAAAGCAGAGATTCAACACAAACCACACTCCCTGTGCAGTTTAGGCACACTAAATCATTCTTATCAGTTCTTCAAACAGTGAGAACTCAAAATGTAAGTTCCCAGACACTAGTCAAATGACAGCCATGAAGCCTGCCATGTTAACTCTTTTTAGCATATCCATAAACTTAAGTGCAGATAAGCCATTCACATCTGTAAAATGCATTAGATGGATAATTACTCACATCTCTAATGTAGTACTTAATATACAGGAAAAACAACTGCATCTCATCTTACAGGAACCTCACAGATACTAAATTAAGTGGGGAAAAAAAGCTTAAAGAGTACATGCTACATGATTTCATTTAGAAGAAATTCAAAAATCAACTGATGACAAAGGAAATCAGAAAAGTATTTTAATTGTGGGATGGGGTGGGGCTATAGAGTGGAAAGGGCACAAAGGAACCATACGGAGTGTTAGAAATGTTCTGTGTCTTGATCTGTGTGATACACAAAAATAATACATAAACATGTAAAAGGTGATCAAACCATACGGTAACAACTAACGCTTTTTACTGCAAGTATGCCATCACTCAATTTTTTAAAAACATTTCTCTTTTTTAATATTTATGTGGCTGCATCAAGTTTTAGTTGCAGCATGCAAACTCTTAGTCCCTTGACTAGGGACCGAACCCCTGCATTGGGAGTGTGGAGTCATAGCCACTGGACCACCAGGGAACTCCCTTGCTCAATTTTCTAAAAGTTCAAGGAGTTGTAGACCAGGGCTCAAACTTGGCCACTAAACTGAAGTCACACCATCATGGACTCCGTATGCTAACTAAGGAGCTTGACCTTATTGTGTGGCAGCAGTCCTCAAAGTAAGGTCTATGGACCCATTCTTTCTGAGGTCCACCAAATCAGAAAAACTTCTTGTAATTCTAAGATATCAGCTTCTTTTTTCACTATGCTGACATTTGCAGTGATGGTACAAAAGCCAACAGTAGATAAAGCCGGCACCTTAGCAGGAATCAAGGCAATGCCAACCAACCGTAGCAGCAGTTACTGTATTCTTTATGCTATGAATTCCCAGAAAAAGCCAGATTTATTTACAAATTTCCTTGGATAAAAAGGAGAAGTTTTATTAAATCACAACCCTTGAGTACATGTCCTAATATCTATGAGACAAATCGACAGGAGTATAAGGTCCCTGATTGATACTGAAGTATAATCACGGTCGCAATAAAAAGTGTTCGTGATTGAGTTTCAAGAAGAATTAGCCTCAGGACTTCCCTGGTGGTACAGTGGGTAAAAATCTACCTGCCAATGCAAGAGACACAGGTTTGATCCCTGCTATGGAAGATTCCACATGTCACGGAGCAACTAAGCCCATGTGCTGTAACTTCTGAGCCCACGAGCCACAACTATTGAGCTTGCATGCTGCAACCAACTACTGAAGCCTGCATGCCTAGAGCCTGTGCTCTGCAAAAAGAAGTCCCCACAATGAGAAGCCCACACACAGCCACAGAGTAGCCACAGCTCACTGCAACTAGTGAAAAGTCCACGCTCAGAGATGAAGACCCAGTGCAACCAAGAATAAATTTTTTAAAAACAGAATGCCTTTTTTCCTCCCATGAAACATTTTTTATACTTGAAAATACAACTGACACAGTATGGTTATCAACTTTGGGTATTTAGCAAACATTATATATCTTGAAAACAGAGTAAGCCTGTAGCCTCAAAAGATAAGTAACTGTCACTATCTGTTGCTAATGATAAAACTAGAGCCTTGGAGAAAAAATAAGAATTCTGGAAACCCTGGATTTGCCACGACTTGAACACCTTATTGAATACTTTAGAAGAGTTTTCTGATGAGACTGGTGATGCTATTAACCAGTGCTCAACATAACCACATTACTCAGTGAACCCACATTTGTCAAATGATGTTACAAAATCAGACATGAGTAGATAGAACCCAAAGCGCAACAGGGACCAATGCATTTTGACGTAACACCGCATGAACATCCATATGGCTTCAGATTTCATGTTGCAACTACAGTCAATCCTTTGTATACCTGAGTTCATCTGCAGATTCAACCAATCACAGAGTAAAAATATCGGGGGAAATATTCCAGAAAGTTCCAAAAGGTGAAAGCTGATTTTGCTGTGCAGTGGCAACAATTTAATTGGCATTTACATTGTATTTACAATTATTTACATAGTACTGGGTATTATAAGTAATCTACAGATGGTCTGGCGTAACACTTACAGGACTGTGTATGTTACAGGCAAATACTACGTCGCTTTATGTAGGGAACTAGGGCGTCTGCATTTTGGTATCCACAGTGGTCCTGGAACCCATGTCCTATGAACCCTGAAGAATGACTCTGACCTCAAAGAAGTTACCACTTGGTGGCACCAATAGCCATAATTACCTGAAAAGGCTATTAATATTTCTCTTCTTCCAAAAAAGACCCATGGAACAATCCCAAAACAATTTGGAAAATGGTAGTAGAAACATACATGTCAACAATTACCTTGAATGTAAATGGATTAAATCCTCCAACCAAAAGATACAGACTGGCTGAATGGATACAAAAATAACACCTGTATATACGCTATCTACAAGAGACCTACTTCAGACCTAGGGACACATACAGACTTAAACTGAGGGGGTGGAAAAAGAGATATTCCATGCAAATGGAAATCCAAAGAAAGCTGGAGTAGCAATATTCATATCAGATTAATAAACTTTAAAAACTGCTTCAAGGCACAAGGAAGGTCCCTACATTAACAGCAAACGATCAATTCAAGAAGATATAACAAATATTCATGCACTCAACACAGGAGCATCTCAATACATAAGGCAAATGCTAATAACCATAAAAGGGGAAATCAACAGTAACACAGTAATAGTGGGGGACTTTAACACCTCACTTATACCAATGAGCAGATAACACACACAGAAAATAAGGAAACACAAGCTTTAAATGACACAACAGACCAGATAGTCTTAACTGATATTTATAAGACGTTCCACCTGACAGCAGCAGGATACACTTTTTTCTCAACTGCACACTGAACATTCTCCAGGATAGACCACATCTTGGGTCACCAATCAAGTCTTGGGAAACTTAAGAAAACTAAAATCATATCAAGCATTTTTCCAACCACAACACTATGAGATTAGAAATCAATTACAGGGGAAAAAAATGTAAAAAGCACAAGCACATGGAGGCTAAACAATATACCACTAAAAAACCAAGGATCACTGAAAAGATCATTTCCTCTCTTACATTCCTATACACTAACAACACAAGACCAGAAAGAGAAATTAAGAAAACAATCCCATTCACTACAACAAAAATAAAATATCTAAGAATAAACCTACATAAGGAGACAAAGATCTCTACTCAGAAAAGTAGACTAGTAAAACACTACCTTTTTCTAGTGTAAAAAACTTTCTTTCTACAGCTACTTTTTAAACAAGTAGTTTTAAAAAACTACTAAAAGCAAAAAAGTAAAACACTGATGAAAGACATAAAAAATGACAGGATAAAGAGATATACCATGTTCTGGGACTGGAAGAATCAATGCTGTCAAAATGAATATGCTAACTGAAGTGATAAAGATTCAATGCAATCTCTATCAAACTACCAATGACATTTTCCCCAGAATAAAAGACTTTACAACTTGTTAAAAAACACAAAGACCCCAAACAGCCAAAGTAATCTTGAGAAAGAAAAACAGAGCTGGCAGAATCAGCCACCCTGACGTCAGACTATACCATATACAACAAAGCTACACTACTCAAGACAGTATGGTACTGGCACAAAAACAAAAACACAGATGAATGGTACAGGATAGAAAGCCCAGAGATAAATCCGCACACCTATGCTTACCTGATGTGCAACAAGGAGACAAAAACACACAATGAAGACAAGACAGTTTCTTCAGTAAGTGATGCTTAGAAAACCGGACAGCTACATGTAAAAGAATGAAATTAGACACTCCCCAACCATACAAAAATAAACTCAAAATGGATTAAAGACCTAAATATAAGGCTGGACTGTAAAATTCTTAGAGGCAAACATAGCAAAAACACTCTTTGACAAAAACCTCAGCGAGATCTTTTTTGCCCCACCTCCTGGAGTAATGAAAATAAAAACAAAACAAATGGGACCTAATTAAACTTAAACGCTTCTGCACAGAAAAGAAACCACAAACAATATGAAAAGACAACCCTCAGAACGAGGAAAAAGACTCATTTGCAGATATTTGAAAATATCTGCAAACAAAGCAACTGACAAAGATTTATCTCCAAAATACGAGCAGTTCATGCAGCTCAGTATTAAAACAAAGAACCCAATCAAAATATGGACAGAAGACCTAAACAGACATCTCTCCAGATAAGACATTCACACAGCCAAGAGGCACATGGAAAGATATTCAACATCACTAATTTTTAGGGAAATGCAAATCAAAACTACAATGAGGTATCACCTCACACAGGTCAGAATGGCCATCATCAAAAAATCTACAAATAACAAATGCTCAAGAAGGTGTGAAAAAAAGGAACACTCCTACACCACTGGTAAATGTAAACTGATACACCTACTATGGAGAACAGTACTGAAGTTCCTTAAAAAAAAAAAAACTAAAAATATAACTACCAGAGGAAAAAAAAAAGTGCTAAGTCGTGTCCAACTCTTGCGATCCCATGAACTACAGCCTGCCAGGCTCCTCTGTCCATGGAATTCTCCAGGCAAGAATACTGGAGTAGATTGCCATTCCCTTCACCAGGGAACCTAGATGCCTATTCACAGATAAATGAAGATGTGGTTCATGCTTACAAGGGAATATTACTCAGGCATAAAATGAAACTGGGTCATCTGTAGAGACATGGATGGATCTAGAATCTGTCATAAAGTGAAAGAGAAAAACAAATATTGTATACTAACATATATATGGAATCTAGAAAAATGGTACAGATGCACCTATTTGCTGAGGAGGAACAGAGATGCAGACGACGAGGACAGACAGGTAGACACAGGCAGGGGAGAAGGGGAGGGTGGGACAAATTGAGAGAGTATCACTGATGCGTATAAACTACCACATGTAGAACAGATGGCTAGTGGGAAGCTGCTGGAAAGCAACAGGGAGCTCAGCTCGGTGCTCTGTGATGACCTACATGAGTGGCATGGGTGTGGGGTGGGAGGGAGGTCCAAGAGGGAGGGGATATACATATATAAACATATATACACACACATATATATGTCCAAGAGGGAGGAGATACATCTAGCTGATTCACTTCGTTGTACGGCAGAAACACAACATTATAAAATAATTACATCCCAACAATAAGGACTTCCTTATAGCTCAAATGGTAAAGAAACCTGCCTGTGATGCAAGAGACTAGGGTTCAGTCCCTGACTTGGGAAGTTCCTCTGGAGAGGGGAATGGCAATCCCCTCCACTATTCTTGCCTGGAGAATTCCATGGACAGAGAAGCCTGGCGGGCTGCAGTCCATGGGATCACAAAGAGTACCAACACAACTGAGCAATTAACACACACACACTCCAATAAAAATTAAGTAACCCTCCAAAATTTTTCCTCTTCCAACTCCATACTTGTGTGAGACCAAAATTTCCCATATCAACTAAAATGACACATGGCAACAGACTAAATACAGACGCAGACAACAAAATCCAGCTATTACAACAGATACGAAAGAGATCGGCAAAAAGTGTAGACGAATGCTCACTTTCCTCTCATTTTTTTTGTTTTGGGAAATATAATTGTTAATATGTAATAGATTTGTTATTTTTTAATGACTATAGATAAATATTTTCAGTTTAAATTTCTAATGGGTGAGTATTAGCAGGTATGATCCACATACACAAAGGCTCTTGAGGCTCTCGAAATTTTAACAAGTGTACAAGAATCCTGAGATGAAAATGCTTGAGAACCACTGCCTTATGGAGTAGCTGATCAAATTTTCACTTTTCAAAGACCTTTTAAGAACATCTCGGAAGGAATGCAAACATCCTGAAAGGCTCAAGAAAACATCTATAAGATTCGATAGGGCACAATGAACTTGGTAAAACAAACAAAAAGTTCCAAAATAGAATGTGAGAGAGGAGAAAGTTTCAGAGGATGTCAGAACTCAAGAATTTCAGAGAGGACTAAAGGGTGAGGTAGTCAGGGCTGGAGGAGGGTTACTCTGTAGGAAGCTAAGGAACGCCAGTGAGGCTGGTTGCTGGAGGAGGCTGCTGAACCAGGAAGATGTACTGCTCTCCCATCTCTGAATGAAAGAGAGACAGGACCATGTTTACAGAGAGAGATGAGCCGTGTGGTAGGGACAACCGACCCAGAGGTCCCTAAGGTATCAGAGAAGACGGACACCAGGACACAAAACTGCTCTTTGAACAGGGAGGACGACACTCCTTCAATAGCCAGAGAAAAGGGACAGTAAAGGAAGCTCAGTTCAACAAGAGGGCAAGAACAGGGCCTCTAACGCCAATCGCCCAGAGCCTTCCGATTCTTCTGTTCATCACAAGAATGGAGCCTCTCTCAGTCTCATTACAAGACACACTTAGCAAAACTGACAATCTTTCCTTAAGCCAATGTTTAACAAGGTACTAGGACTCAAATCAGGATCCCAAACTACGAATCTCCTCCTCCTCCTGCAACAAGGCAGCCTGAGAAACAGGAGAGGAGGACAGGAAAAAGCAGGTCAGGGAAACGCCCTGTAACCACTCTGAAGCTGTGGGGAGCCTCTTACAAGGCAGGGGAAGGTCGTTCCCAGCTTCCTCTGAAACATGCAGCAGCTTTAGCACTAGAGAACCTCCGGAACTCAGGCAGGGCTCCAGGAGCAGGAACAGCAGCAGGACGGTGGAGCTGGCGTAAGCGCCTGACCGGCAGAGACAGATTCAGCCTCCTCAAGCCCACAGCGCCAAGGGAAGTCTGAATTTCATCTTAAAACTCCGGTATTTCAGCAGTAACACCTCAGTAGTTACTCCGTGGAGGGGTGGGCGGGGGTTAGAAAGGATACAGGAAAAGACCCTCTGGTCCAGAGCTCACCAGTCAGCTTGGGAGATACAACTACACATTCAGACCCAAGGACCGAGGGTCTGAGGGACGTGTCTGGGGAACAATACGGCCGTTAGCATGGCGTAGCTCCACCAAGAGTGGCAGCTGCGAATAAATAACTAAGGAGGAAGGCAGGAAAAGCAGACTGAAAATATTCACCCAAGGGACACCTGAATTAGTGGGAGCAACGGGAATGGAGAACAGGTGAAAGGATACATGGGCCAAGAGTTAGGTCACATCAAGGCTTTACTGTTACAGGAGCTGGAGAGAGGTTTCTGAAGGAAAGCTATAGGTATTTATTTACCTAGCATCCATCTGTACTGGGGCCTTCGGGGTTAAAAAAAAAAATGAAAGGAAAAAAACCCCAAAACACCCAAACACAGTTCTTTCCCCCAAGAGGACACCACCATCTAGTCAGAAAAAACACACTTGTAACTGGAGGGGACAGAATTAGATTAGCCCCAGGAGGAGAAGAAAGGGAAGAAGTTGGCTATTTTGAGATCGTCTGCATTTAATATGCCTCACAAAAACATTCACTCAGTAGACTAATCAGAACCATGGTTCTTGAGAACAGTCAGGACTATAGAGTGCTACAGGAATACACAGGCCCCTGTGAAAGAGTACAGAAATGAGCAGTAGAATGAGCCACAATGAATGTGGGCTTCGTGGGGGGGGTGGGGTAAGTGCCAAGACAAAAAAAGATCAGACAGAAAAAGAGAAACTAGGAAAAGGAAGCCATTGAGTCTTAGGAACCAAGTGGAAATTGTAAGTAAGATGAGATAATCAGAGACCTACATAGCAAAGGACAAGGTGTGTGAATTCCAGAAACAACACTTGTCTGGAAATAGAAAAGACCTGGGTTCCAGCTTTGGCTCTATCATCGCCTCACTGCAGAAATCACCCCTTTTCATTCTCAGCTTAAATCTCCTTGTCTGTGAAAGTAGTGAGACACTATCATCTGGACTTGGTGTCAACTCAAGAGTCACACCAGGGAGGCAGACAGGTCTCCAACACCTCCTGAGCTTCAAAACAACTCCAAAATTATAGCTTAAGAACAAAGTCTCAGGAGAAAGGACAGACTCAGGAGACAGATGGTGTCAAACCCAGAAGCACAAAGCCAGAATGCAGAGAGCACAGGTGTTAAGCAGTAAGAGATTAAGCGTTCAGTCAAAAGACACCAAAAAAACCCAACCTGCCCTTCAAGGTAACTGCTTTGCTTCCACAAGGGGAAAGGTACTCCACACCTCATCAGAGGAGACTTAAGGACCCTGTGCTAAACCTGTCAGGATGGGACCGTTGTCAGCATATTACGCTGGCCAAGAATAAGGACACCAGTAGCACTACTGAAGTCCAGTTACTCCCAGAATCAGCAGCTAGATGCAACTGTGACCCATTTTTAGCACACAAATCAATCTTCAGATCTGTCCTCTGGGAACTCTCTAGTTACTTCAAGGGAAGTCATCACAAAATGCCTTAAAAGTCACAAGAGAGTGTTAATTCACTGTAGTCAAAAACAAAAATGGTACGCTAACCATACACGAATACTGAAAACTAAAGCAGAATGCAGAGGCTATACATGCCTAAGCGTTCTTCTGCATCACTGAAAGCAAAGCTCAACCCTACTTAGTCAGGAGTATTACCTCCATACCTACGTTACTTAAAATTGCATTCTACTGGGTTGGCCAAAAAGATGATGTTGCAGAAAAACTCAAACTTGGAAACGGCTTTTTATGGGAAATCATTTAATTCCCCTATGAGAAATATGAAATATGTTTATTTATTATATATACCTTCAAGTTCAATCGTTTCAGCCAGCTTACTGTAATTGAAAAATGCCTCATTTTGGCGGTCCTATCTTGAACATAACAATTTCCAGCATTTGGAATCTGTGAGCTTACAGAGGATGACAAGCTCTCATGCAGGTGTAACTAAAATCAGGCCGCAACACTGGCAGGAAAGAAAACAAAGAGCATTCCCAAAGCAGCAGCGTGGGGGGCAAAGGAGGTGCGGCCTGCAGAACGCAAACACTGAAAGGGCGCAATCAGTGCCTCCTGGTCTAATTCAGAGAGAAGCAGAAATTCTTTACGTGACTTCCTCCACTCCAACCTCTAAGCCCAACCCTCTTTTCTATCCCGCATCCCCTACCCCAGGGCTTTCTGGCAAGCTCTTCCCAGAGTCCATACAGCTTAGATACTACTGCCCAGGAAGAGCAGATTTGCAGAACAGGATGGGATTAGCACAGCTCCTCCACAGCAGAGAAAATACTTTGCTATTTGATCTCATGATTCTCTTACTGCCTCCAACCACTAACTACTGAAGACAGCAGCCTAAATGTGAATATCTGGGTTTGTTAAGTATCTCTATCCCAAACTTTAAAGGCAGAAATACTACCCACTAATTAACTTGCCCTTTAAACAAACACGTAACAATTTTAGGAAACAGTCATTTAGCTGAAAACAATGAATAAGAAACTCTGCACAGTTATTATCTAGCAAATAAACACTAAAATTCCAGTGCAGACCTACTCCAGTCATCTTACCCTTCCCCTCCACCACCAGATTCACAAGAGTGAATTCATGGCTGGGTGGAATGTAAAAGTAACTGAAGAAGCAGGAGGGGACAGGTTAACACTTTAAAGTTTTCATCTTTCCCAAAACTTCCCAGATCACAGGTTAAAAAGAAAAAAGTTATCTGGTTTGTATTTGAGTCTGCATTCTCATGGAAAGATTCCCTTTGGCAAGTCTCTGAACATGGTCTTTCTTTATGTTTAAATCCTTTGGGAATAAGATACAGAAATAAAGGCACATATCTTTTTACATCTGCTAGTGTGGCTTACACACTGCTAGAAGGATTCTAACTGTTGTCCAGAATGAAACCCCAGCCCCTCATTTCTGGTACAACAGCTCTTTTTATGTCCTAGGAGCTTATTCCAGATTTTACCGTGCACTGCTAAAATCCTTATTAACTCTTCCTGGGAATCTAAGAGACAGGATTATGGGAGTTTTAGCTAAGAGAGAAAAGCTAAGGTTTAATAAGCTCCATTCTACTCTCATAGGTCTACAACAATCATACGGTTTCACATACACCTTTTCTCAGAAGGAAAAAGGTGGCTGAAATTTAACTGTCCTGAAAGAGGACAATCTTTTGTGCAGAGGGCTAGGAGGGTCACCCCCACAGTGGGAGGAGCCTGACTTCTCCAGACCTCTGGCTCTCTCAGAATCGGCTAAACTGCTCTGACACATATCATGGAATGATAGACACAGCACATTCCTCCTGACACCAGCACCACAGCACTAATGCGCGGAAGACCCACATTGACTTCTGCAGCAACCCAGGTTCCCTCCAATGCAGTTAAAGCTCACTCTTGCCTATGAGTGAGACCAGCCCATAAACCACTACCTTTTCTGTACAATATATACTACCAATTACCCTCTTGACCCCTCTAACATACTAGAATACACACAGTATCATACACTGAGCTACCGCACCAGAAAGACCTAGGTTCACACAACCAGTTTCATCACTTGGTGGCCTTGTGATTTGATTTCTAAGCGCATTTCATCAGCTGCAAAATGGGGAGGGGGAAATCTAAAAGAGGCCTTTTGAGACAAAGATCCCAAACTAGCTCTCAGGTTGAATACAGCCTTCAGACACTTTGATTCATAACAATGTTTTCAATTTTTTAATTGTTACATTTATGAATTTAGAGGCTGGCAGCTTAGCTAAGAAAAAACAAAAGATCCATGAACTCTGGCCCCACATTTCTGCATAGCCAACAACCAGCTACTGGCTCTCCTTTAAGCAAACTCTGTAGTTCAGGGGGCACTGCTCTTCTTTCTTTCCCTATACTCATTTATGTTACCTCAAGCCCCTGCAGGGGTTTGGGTCTGTAGCCCATTTTAATGATTAAAAACAAAATAAATAGCTTGGGTGACCCCATGAAAACACTTACAAAGACAGCTATTATCATTAACCTGGAGTCTTACTGCTGTGATCACCTTCCTCCACCTCCTGCCTCACAGACACTGGAGAGCATATCACAGCAAAGACAAGACCATAGAACCCTGCCTTCATCGAGTGCCTAAAGGCCCAATCCAAGCTGCTCTGTGTTTCCACGATCCCTCAGCACAAGCACCAACTCTCTAACCTCCTGCCTGCTGCACAGGCTGGCACAGCTCCCCTTTCCCAAAGGGGAGCCTGGCCAGAGAGATGTTCCTAAGGCCACCCACGGGAGAAGGGAAAGCAAGTATTTCCACACCGTTAACACAAAGAGTGACTTACGGGGCAGTCAGCTTCACATCCTGCTTCTAACATACTGAGCATGTACTGCGGCCAGACCACTGCTCAAGCCTAGATTACATCACCGTGGCAAGAGCCAAACTCTAGAGCAAGGGGCTCTGGGAACACAGTGTCGTCCCAGGCAAGCTCCAGAGGAGGGTTGGCCCTGAACTCTCCTGTCCCGGGGCGGGGGGTGGGGAGTGGAAGCCGACAACCCAAAGCTCCACGGAGCTCCAGAAGCAGAACTGCCTTCCACTCCTCTTCCACCTACGAGCAAAACCAACCAACCAGGGAAACCACCGCCAGCCCGAGGTTTCCAAGGTTTCCTTCCGCTTGTTTGGATGTAGTTTTGTTTTTAGCCTAGCGTGGTCCCTAGGCTCAATCACAACCTCAGCGTAAGGGTGCACACCCTCCTCAGGAGACACTCGTGGCCAGCTAGCACATGTCAGCGCTGTCACCTGGGGGGCAGACCCGAGGTGGGCGGTGCACCTGGGGCTTCCAGCTCCGACTCGCTCACCCTTAGCCAGCACATGACGCTGGCCAGCCGCGTACTCAGGTGCCAGCAAGAGAGCGAGGCGGCTGATCGGTAGCCAGGGAGACCAAGGGAGGCAGCTGCCAGCAAAACGCAGCGCTAAGCGCAGCCCAGCCCGGCCTGCGGGGCGGCTGGGGGAGGGTGTCAGGCTTTCCGCGTCCCCGCCCCCCACCCTCACCCCCGGGCTCTGAGCGCTGCTGTCCCAAGTCCTCGTGCTTCCCACCCGCCTCCCGAGGGCAACAAAATGCAAAGGTGGGGCAAGGCCTGCAGGGAGCCGAGTGCCACCAAAAACTAACCCATGCACGCCAGGACCTGCTCCTGAGCCCCAGGGTCGGCTCAGGTTTTCTAGGTCCCCGGGGTGGCACTAAGCCACTTACAAGGACCCTGGCCTGGACCCTCGGGGGATGATGCAAAAAAGTCAGGGTCGCCTTGACTGTAAACACCACCCACACGAGGAAAAAGCCAGAGAATGAGGCCACGTGGTACAACCCACGGGGAGCAAACTTTCCTGGGTCTGCGTCCCCACTCCCCCCGGGATTCCAGGCAGGCACAGGCCTTCCTAAACCCTGACTGGCCAGGCCAAGCAACTCCGATGTCCCCTCAGGCAAACCCGGGACCAGAGCGGGGACCCGCGCCAAGCCCCCAACGCGAGTCTGGACACCTGGTCCGGTCCAGGGCTGAGGGGAGAATGACAAGGCCAAGGTCACTTGCACGCTTCTCCGCCACCTAGAGAGCTCGGGTTAGGGAAAACGAGGCTGGCGCGGCCTAGCCTGGCTCCACGCCTGGGGCACCTCCATATCCTGCAAGACCCATGCCTATGCCTCCAGGACCCAGCTCACCTGCGCGGCTCCCCAGCTCCCCTGCTGCACGTGCAGGTCGACCCACCCACCGGTGCTGGACCCCACCTAGCCAACCCTGCCCCAGTATTCTAGCTCCAGCCGAACGTGTGAAGCCACGTGACCTCCTGGGCCAAGGAAGCGCGTGCAAAAGGCACGAGGGGCCTAATCCCTCCGCCTTAAAGGAGCCGCGCCCACTGCCGTCGTGGCGGTCTCCCGAGACCCGAAGCCCAGCGCGAGGGCCTATGCCGCCTGCAGCCTCACCCCGCCCTCCCCCGCTGCCCACTGGGTACGAACGAGGCTCGCGTGGGACGTGGCGAGGCAGGTGAGCTCCCGGCGCTGATGGCTTCGGCTCTCACGTGCGACGGCTGCGGGAGAAGGAAAAGTTCCGGGCGCGGAGGCGCCCTTCCGTCCGGTCAGCTCCCGTCTGGACATACACTCGAGGCCGACGGGAGTCTGCAGCGCAGCTCGGAGGCCTCACCGGCCGCCCCCGGAGGGCCGCGGCGCCTTTAAGCCCAAAGGCCCTGAGTCACGAGGAGGCTCCCTACCCCTCCTTCGCCACACACCCCTCCACGAGGCCCCACGCCCGCAGGCACGTGACCCGCGCCCCGCCCGGGACTCGCGCGCACGGGTGGGGGCGGGGGAGGAGGGGACCGCGGTACCGGCCGAGGCTGCGCGCGGACCGTTAGCTACCGCGGCCCTGACCGCGGCCCCGCCCAGCCCCGCCCCGGCGGGCGGCCGGCAGCTCTTACCAGTGGGAACGCCATGAGGATGGCGTGGCCCTGCGGGACGGACGGACCGGCCGGCGGGCGGCTGACCGGCTCGGCGAGGGACGCGCAGACACGTGGGCACTATTTTTGCAGCGAGCCGCTCACAGCGCCGCACTCGCGGCCGCTTATAAAGCCCCGCCGAGCCGCTCCCCCACCCCCCCACGGCCGGATGCGAAGCACCTGTGTCGGCCCCGCCCGGGGCCCCGCCCCTTCCAGCAGGCCGGGCCGAGGGCTCAGCCGCCCACCCAGAGCCGGGCGCCCAGTTGGGGGCGCGCTCGGCACCCGGCACCATGCACCCCGCGCCAGGAGTCCAGGGGTCCAAGTGGAGCATGCCACTCACCTAGTGACCCTGATCACGTCCCTTATCTCTTAGGGCCTCAGTTCATCCTTTACAGAGCGCCATTTACAAGCCCCTGCGACGGAGCGGCAACGCGCTTTGTCAATAAAGTCGTCTTTACGGTGTCCATGCTCCTTTTCTGCCAAAGAACCCCTCCTTGGAGAGAGCCTGCGCGACGCGCCCCTGTCCAACCCTACTCCCGGGTTCCAGCAGGCCCCCTCACCTAGACCGGCTGCTTCGTGTGCTGGACTGGGGGTGGAGTGCGCGGGCGTCGGGGGATTCCGGAAAGTTCCAAGGACATCAGGGATCCCCTTTTGGACTGTAGTTCCCCGGGAAGCCGCTTCCGACGCTCTTTCCAGACTGCGAAAGGAAAACTTCCTGGAGAGCGGGGGAGGGACCCGGCGGAGGGTCACACTGTGGTCAGGAAGGGCGTCTTTGGGGCAGGAACGGACCCCCGGCTGAAACCCAGGGCAGGTACGGAAACGGAGGTGGCGTTCCAGGCGGAAGGGCAGGCGAAGGCTGAGAAAGAGTGCAGAACAGAGAGGCTCCTTCTGACCAGGGCAGAGGATAATGCGTGCTGATACCGCAGGAGGCCTGCCTGGGCCCAGTTGTGGACGGGCCTTTATTTTGTAGACATCTGGAAACTATTAAAAATGGTGAACAGGAGAATGATAGTATCAGATCTCTTAAGATGTTACTGCAGACTTCGTAGAGGTTTGACAGTAAAAGGGGAGAAATAAAGGACTATGGTAGGAAGAAAAGGAATGGGGCGTTTGTTGAGCCTAAGTGTTCCACGTGTATTACCTCAGCATCACCATCATACTATTTTGTAAAGCACTTACTCTGCTTAAGGTTCCTCCTGGCAGTTGGAGAGATAGGTCTGCTCCCTTCCTGGCAGGCTGATGAGGCTGGCCTGGATCTAATGGATGAGGGGAGGGAGTCAGTGTCTAGCTTTTGGTGGCAGGAGGATAAATGGGAGAAAGGGTAGAAACAGACGCTGGAGCAGGCAGTCCACAGGAGGATTCAGAGTGAGAGCTGGCCAGTCTCCATCCGTAGAATGTCCCCTGCAGGAGCTCCCGTGGGTTGCTGAGGTTCTGGGCAGAGAGGTGATGGCGGCAGGGGAGGGCAAGAGGGGACCCTGGCACCCCCTAGCCATAAACTGCTCCACTCTCTCTTCCCCTTCAGAGGGGCTGCTTGAGCGTTTCCCACTCCCTCCTGAAGATGCCCCATCTCAGCTGTCCAGGAATTCCCTGCCTCCTGGTTTAGTTTCCCTGGAACCCTCCCACACCAGCCCTATCTGGAACTCTCCCTTCTCTACGAGCAACCCACCCACAAATCCCACCCTGGCCCACAAACAGCGTAGAGCAACGCATCCGAGGTGATGCATCTTGCTTGTCCTCTCAGGGAGTGCCACACCTAGATACCTACAGCACAGGAGCCGACTGGGGGTGTGTGGCAGCACCAGGAAGGCCCCAGTTACATCTAAAGAGGATTAGCTGATGGATGCTGTGCAGGAATGACATCTCAGCCCAGCCAGATCTTTCAAGACAAGCTGGAAAAGCAGTTTTTGTGTTTTGGTTTTTGTTTTTTTTTTATGTGCAATCTTCCTAATTTTAAATTTGGTCATTAATTCAAAGAATCAAGCCCAGCCTGTCCAGGGGCCTTATGCAGCTCATGCTTTCTCTTCCCTGACCCAAAGCTGAGCAAGAGAAGAACCGGAAACTGGACTAGTGCCCAAGGCAACGTACCTGGGAGCTCTTTCGTATTTTAAAACTCCCAGCTGTAAGAAAAGGAAGGCATCTTTCAGGTGTCTTGGAACAGAAATTTCTGCTGCATAAAATCCCTCTTCTTAAAACTTTCTGTTGCAGTAAAATGAGAATATAGTTGACCTTGTGCTTGACTGAGTACGTGACCTGTGCTTGGCACAGTTCCAAGTGTTTCACCCACGTTAGCCCATTTAACCGATTTGCAGACAAGGAAACTGAAGCTCAGAGAAGTAACTAGCTCAAGGACTCCCAGTTAGAAGTAGAAAAGTGAGGACTCAAACCCAGGCAGTCTTCTGGCTTCAGAGCCTAAAGCTTTAACCAGATAAGAACAAAATGTCCAGCACCCTTACATGTGTGCTACCTTCTGACTGACCCCGAAGCTCAGTGGCGGCCCTGAAGGAGGGGTGGGTGTATGCACTTACAGTCATGCACTTGGTGAGTCCTGGCTGCTGCCCTGACTTGGCCAGGCTTGCAGGTTATACAGGAAGAACAGTACCCCTGACTAGATGCCTGCAGTACACAGGGTCGGGTGCAGAAAGAGGCAGAGGTGGAGGTATTACACGACTTGGTCAAGTCCCCGCAGCTGGTCGCTGAAGTAGCAGGAACAAACGGGCGGCATTATCCATTCTCCTAGTCAACAAATAGCCTTGGAGCCCAGCTATGCCTGGCACCGTCTCTGCAGTCAAGCCCCAGATTTATAACACAGGTTTTGAGTGTAACTGTAATTGGCTGGACTAAGTTTTAAATACATGCACCAGGAGGGAACCTGTATTCTTTTATATGCTCAGGTGTTCGGTGCCTCCACAGCAGGCAGAGAGCTAAAAGAAGAGACTGCAGGGAGAAAATAACTTTCCTGGCTGGAGAAGATCAGAAGGGAGATTCCTTTAGGAATTCAAGACCACAAGGTAAAGTAAGCATATAGTGTCTACTCAGCTTTTGCCAAGCTCTAGGCAAAAGAAACCACTTTGTTTTTTTGAGTTTTTTTTCGCGCCCTTTTAAGTGGAATAAAAGAAACTAGATCAGCCCCAGCTTTCATCATACACAAATGGAAATTTTAATTGGGCTAAAAATGAAAAGTATACAGCATTACCTGGAAATTTGTTGTTGTTTGGTCGCCAGGAAATTTTTTTAGAAAACAATATTAGGAAAATATTTTTATTACACTGGAGTACAGACAAAATTTGTGAATGTGGAACAAGCACAGGGTATAAAGGAAAATTGATAACTTTGACCACATTGGAATTAAAACCTTTGGGTTACCAAGTTTAAAACTTGAAAAGTCATACACTGGAGAAAGGTATTCGCAATATATGATCTACAAAGGACTAGTTTCCAAAATATGTAGGAACTTCTACAGTGAGGCAAATAGACAAAAGATGAGAATGGGCCATTAACAGGAGTGGAAGCGCAAATGTCTGACAAACCTATCTCAAGATGCCACACTCACCCACAATCAAGGAAATGCAAATGAACACAGAAGGATACCATTCCACACTCCCCAGACAGATGCAATGAAAAGGCTCACTCTCCCAGCGGCAAACTCACTGCCAGTCGGGCTGTAAACTGGTTCAGCCACTTTGGTTGTGGGTTTTATTTTCTACATTTTTCAAATCGAGGGCTAACCCACATACAGAGTGCACAGAGTACACAGTCTTTGGTATCCAGTTTGATGTTTTTTTCCTACATATACACCCAGGTAACCACTACCCACACCAAGGCATGGACTCCTTCCAGAACCCCACAGGGTTCCATCATGCCCCTTTCCACGTCATCCCCATCTCCTTGAGATAACTAATCCTCTAGTCACTTTTCTCACAGATTCATTCTGCCTGTTTTAGGACTTCATTTAAACTGTTAGCTCCTTTCATTCAACAAGATTCATCCATGTTGATGCAGGTAGCAGTAGCTAAGTCCCTTTTATTCCTAAGTGGTATTCCATTGTATTGATATACCATATTTGCTTCTCCATTCTCCTGGTGATTGGCAATGTGAATTGGACTATGATGAAGGAGGATACCATGAATAGTCTTGATGTGAAGTACAGCTGCCCTGGAAAGCAATTTGGCAATGTTAAGTTGCACATGTGTTGCGCTACCACCAGGAATCCCACTCCTGGGGTAACGTGTTAAGAGAAACTTGCCCACATGTTAAAGAGGCAGGAGTTGAGGTTAAAAATTCCGATAGGTGTTATTCAAAGTTGCAAAAATAAATACCTTACATACCTATCGACAGGAGAATGAATTGATAAATTGTGGTCTAGTCATAGGAAATGGCAACCCACTCCAGTACTCAACTTGGAAAGTTCCATGGACAGAGGAGCCTGGCGGGCTACACTCCATGGGGTCACAAAGAATCAGATGTCACTCCACAGCTGAGCATGCACACACATACACAATGGAATACTGTATATAAGTAAAAGTAAACAAAATAAAGCTAATCGTATCAACTTGGATGACTCAGACACAACATTGAATGAAAAAAAGCAGAATGTAGAAGAATACATACTCTATGATGCCGTTTATATAAAATTTCTGAACAGGCAGTACATTACAATCACAAAGTACAATATATTGTTTAGGAATACATCTGTATGTAGTGAAAGCACCCCAAAATGCATGGCCTTGATATAATAACATTCAGAATAGTGATTTATTCCAGGTGGGGAGGGAAGCACTTGTGAGACGAGGTCCAGTGGGTATCTGCTGAATTGATGAGTGCTTTAGTTCTTAAACTGGGTAAGCAGACACAGGTGGTTATTTTACTCTTTAAACTTGAAATATAATTGCTTAAGAAGATACAGGGATGGGGACAGTTCAGGGCAGAGGTGTGCTGGTAAGTGTTGACAGTTGACCACAGGGAGGGGAGTGACTTGCAGTATTCACCAATTTCTGTGGCATAAAGACCATGTGTGCATGTAAGTCACTTCAGTCATGTCCGACTCTTTGCAACCACCATGAACTGCCTGCCAGGCTCCTCTGTCCAAAGGATTCTCTAGGCCAGAATACCACAGTGGGTTGTCACACCCTTCTCTAGAGTATCTTCCCAACCCAGGGACTGAACCTGTGTCTCATTATGTCTCCTGCATTGGCAAGTGGGTTCTCTACCACTATCCCCACCTGGATAGTGGCTGATTTCAAACTGCCAGTGTGATACCAGCGGATGCTCCCAAGCCAGCCTCAGCACACCACTGACACTGAACGTGGTAGAAATTTGCTCCAAAGGCCAGAGCTGGGAGCCCAGGCTTGCTCTGAGGACATTTCCAAAACCCTAGGACCTGGGTCGAGGGCTGGATTGTATTCATGTACGCTGTAAAGTTACCCAGAAGTGAGGCTGGTTAGAACAACAACAAATACTCATTCTCACACAATTTCTGAGAGTCAGGAATCCAGGACCGACTTAGCTGGGTGTTTCTGGCTCAGGCTGTCTCCTGAGGTTGCAGTCAAGCTCTCAGCCAGAACTGCAGTCATTTGAAGCTTTGCCTGGAGCCGGATCTGTCTCCCAACTCCACCCACCTCAGACTCACTCGGTTCCTCCTTACAGGGACTGCTCCAGGGGGCTGCTAAGATGGAGGTGAGGGGAGTGTCATAAGCTCATCTCCAAAATAACAGACTCTCGCTTCTACAGTTACACACACCAACTGTGATGAGATGCAGGAGGGGATGACTCCAGGGGGCAAATGCCAGGAAGCAGAGATCACCAGAGGTTGGCTCACTCGTTGGTCACAGTGGAAAGAGAGCGCTGCTTGTCCTGAGATGCTTGTAAAGGGGTAAGGGGATGCCTAGGGTCTCAACGAAAGGAGAGACGGGAACCTGAGGGGCCCTCGCCTTCATTTTATGGCTGAGGAGACCGAGGTTGAGGGGTTTCCTGGAGTGCAGGGGTTCCGTCTGGCCTTGGTCCGAGTGAGAAGGACCGTGCCTCACCGTCTCCCTGCCTGCCCTCTGCAGGTGCAAATGCTGGGGTCCTGGCACATCGAGACCTCCATCAAGGTCACCTTGCCCACGAGGTCCTCCGTCCTCAGAACTGTTTCCTTACATTCTCCCTCAGCCAAAACAAGACAACCTCCACTTATTTCCACACACCTCATCCCCCGCCACAGGGACCCCAGAGAGCGGCATATGGTGCCGTGTTGGCATTACCGGACACAAGTCTGTGCTGGCCTTCTGGGATCCCACTGCCATTTGCAGACGGGGGTAGAATCGTTTCAGAGCTCTGTGATTGATCTCTGACTGAAATATCAACGCTGCTATCTGTTTCTTGATCTGAATACTAATTACACGGGTTATTCAGTCCACGAATAAAGTTTGTTTGTTTTTTTAACATAGTCCCAAAGACAGGGACACGTGTCTGGGAAGATCCCAGACAGAAGCATTTTGCTGAGCTGTTAGCAACCTTTATTCTCCAGGTACCACTGGGAAGTACCACTCAGGTGGACTCATGGGCAGATCTGAAAAGGGACTAAAGTTAGGGAGTCCTTGGCAGCAGATAAGAAGTGACATTCAGGGTGAAGGTGCCATTCAGGTAAGTAACCCCCAGCATTGCTCACCTTCCTCCACACCGTGCTGAGGCCCAGAGACCCCCAAGCATCCTCGGTAGTCATGGGGCCATCAGGGTGGGGTTCCCAGTGGTCAGAATTAACAATTGCAGGCCCCAAGTGCTCTTTCTTAGTAGACAGGTTCGTGGGATGTGGGGAGGGGAGAGACAATGGGGTAGAGGAAACAGGTTCAAGCCAGCACCATCAGGTAGAAGATCCAGGAAGGTGCACATTTCAAACCCCTGTCCTGAGCCCCACCCTTCCAGGCACTGACTCATCATCCTTCTCTTGGCCCTGGGAGACAACACTGAGCGGGCCATGGAAGAAGGAAGACCAGCTCATCTCCTTGAGGACGCCGGCCCGTGCACACCCTCCCCCAGCAGCTCTCCTGGCCCACGCCTGAGCTGGGGCTCTCCCAGTCCAGCAGGCTCTGCAGCCAGTTGCAGGCTGGTGGCGTGAGACAGGACCTACTGAGCAGGCCCTCCATGATTCACACCCCAGTCCTGCTTGGCTATCAGCCCACAACCTCTTTGCCACCACAGTGCCAAGCACTTGTGGGCTGCTCAGATGCTTGGCAAGGAAGGAGGTACCTGAGGCGGGCCTTTCCCAACCCCCACCCTGCTTCATGTGTAGCCACAGTAGAAATGGGAGTGACGGAGAGGGACCTGAATGTGGCTGGGGAGGTGGGGAAGAAACTGATGGTCAGGGGGACTTCGCTGGTGGTCCAGTGGTAAAGAATCTGCCTTGCAATGCAGGGGACACGGGTTTGATTCCTGGTCAGGGAACCAACACTCCAACATGCCACGGAGCAACTAAACCCCTGTGTGTACCACAACTAGAGAAGCCAAGTGGCACCTAGTGAGCCTGCGTGTGGCAACAGGAGATCCCATGTGCCACAACTAAGACCCGACTCAGCCAAATAAGTATTTCAAAAAAGAAGCTAGTAGTGAGGACCCTGGCTGTCCAAGAGCCAGGCCTTGGGGGCGGGGGGTGGGTCAGAAGTCTCCTTGGCCCAGTAAAGCCAGGGGAAATCCTGGCACAGTGAGTTACAGACCCAACATCCCCTCCCTTTGATCTGAAGACTCTGCCAAAGAGGTGACTCTCAAGATGCCCAGGAAAAGGTGCTGAATTAGCCTAGGGGCTGGGGCGGGGTAAGTTCAGACCTGGGCACAACTAGCACCGCCCGCTTCACTCTTCCTTAGGGTCCCTAGATGGATCTGTCCCCCAGACATCGTGGCTAGCCAGCTACAGCCACCTGGCCAGGAACCGCACCCATTCCTTGTACCCATTTGCCAGGACACTGCTTCGAAGCCATCCTGGACTGGGTTCCCATTCTCAACCCCTCATGGCATTCATTGTCCTGTCAAGGCCTGTGGTCTCGACCACATTCAGACCTTCTGGTCCTCACTAATGCACTACCCGACCCTCACCAGGGGCACCTTCTGCCTCAGTGCCACTCCCTAGGCTTCTTTCTGTCCATTTCCGCCCCCACCCCAGTCCTCCCTGAGCTCCAATAGAGCCCTTCCTAGGTTTCTCTGTCGTCCTGGGCCCAGCTCTCTGGCTGCCCCTCACTGCTGTCACGGGATATGTGAGACCCAGGAAGCCTGTGGCCACAGTGGCAGACTTGAATCAGTGACATGATCCAGGACATGACAGTGATTGGAAAGAAGAATATGCTGGGGAGAAGGGCTCCCCTTCTAGGTCCTGTATGTCTGATCTGTGTCCGCCAGGGAGGCTCATCCCTGCCGACACTCACTCAGGAATGCCCACATGGCAGGGCCATGGGAGGTTCAGCCGTTGACCTAGGGTTTTTAGAAGACACAGGTTGGGCTGAGGGCAGGGCAGCGCAACACGCTTCCCCTCTGACCGACATTTGCTCCCTGCAGAGCATCCCCTAGAACAGAATGGGGCCCTTTTGCTTTCCTTGAGGGGTTGAAGACTGCTGCTTCTGCCCACTTCCTCGGTGCCAGCCTTCCCAGCGGGGCTCCTCCTCCTCACCAGCTGCAGACCCAGACTCTCCCTGCTCACACCCAGCTCTCCTGCCTCTCCTGAGGCCATCTCACACTCGAGAACCATCTTCTCAGGAAGGGTTGCTGCTGCTAACCCCACAGACTGGGACTTGCTCCAGAGGAACCAGCACAGGGCTATGACTGAGGTTCCTGGGCTCTGGGCTCTCACTTAGGGGCTGGAGACCCAGGTTCCCTTTCCACAAGGTTCTGGGAACCTGGGCTGTGGGCTCCGTAGGGGATGGCAGAGGACATGCCTCCTGTGCTTCTGGTTCCTACAGAACCCACTCGGGGGCCTGCACTGCAAAGTCCAGGTTGGTAAGGAATTCTCAGACGGTCCTTGTTCTGATTTCTTAGAAAATTGCCCCCACATTCTTTCTCCTGTTGCAAGCAGTGCTGATTTAGAGACACAGCAAGAACCAGTCCACCATTTGAGTGACCCCTGAATGGTGGATCAGTCCCCTCTCAGAACCTGCAGTGACAAAAACAGTGATCTCAGGGGGACTCTGGGGCCCCCAAGGCTCTCACACAGGTAGCAGCCCCAGCTGCCCCTCTGGTGCCACAGAGCCCAGCAAGTCCCAGGAGGCAGGGGCAGGGCTGACACCACCTTTGCTCTTCCCTGAGAAGAGGGCCACACCAGCTCCACCCTGTCTGTCCCTAAACAGACCTGCTCAGGGCCTCTTCCCTGACAGGGCTGGGGATGGGGTGGTCAAAGGACTGAAGTCTTGGTTATGGAGGGTCAGGGCTGAGGTCCTACATCTCCAACCGTCACCGGAATGTTTCTCCTGTAACACAGTCCATCAAAGGGTCCTGGGACAAATGCATTCCGAGGTCAAGAGCAAATGGGGGCACAACGCACATTAGCGTAGTAAAGGCTCTGAGAAGGCCTGTGGGAAATTACCTTACTGTGTTTCAATCTGTGATTCCTAAACTTAACATGCTTATGGAACCCCTTTTATCCATTTAGGAACCCCTGCCTGCTCAGGCTCTTTCCTCACCAGGAAAGGGCCCTGACCCCCACAGCCACCCCCGGAAGGCTTGTCCCAGGGTGGAGGCTCTATACCTCATTCCTCTAGTGTGTGTGTGTGGAGCAGCAGCCACGGTTGCTGGGATCTCGTTAGAAATGCAGACTCTCAGGCCCCACCCCAGACCCACAGATCTGAATCTGCACGTTAACAAGACCCCCAGGTCATCTGATGCAGCACTGTTCTACATCTCCTGTTCTTCCCTCTCCAAGACGGCCCCTTGGGTCATCTCCCCAGCAAAGTGGGGGCTCTAGGCCCATCAAGATGCAGTTGACATACTTTGAACCTTGCACCTATGTTTAGGAATTCCCCACATTATGAGTTCTCCTTCTCCAAGGCCCATGAGAGGAACCAAAAGGGATGGCCAGATGTTGAAGAGAAATCTTTGCTGAGGCTTGTAGAGGACCAAGGAGTTCCTCCAGCTTGGCCTCCCCATCCTAATCAGGTGTCTCTTCCATAGAGACGCGTGGAGACTTGAAGACACGGTCATCTTGGGGCTTCAACTTAAAAGGTCCGTAGTGGTCATTCACAAGGGTCAAACACTGTCAATCTTGGGAGCTGGCCCCCCAGTCAATCCCCTTAGGAAGAACCCAGAAGAAAGGGAAGGTGAGCCTCTAGGGAGAAGACATTTTATTGAGCTTTTGCCACATAAATAGCTACACCAAGCTGGGAGGGCTGAATGGAATCCCTCTGTACAGATCACTAAGGAACCCTTGGGGAGGGGGACCAGAAGGGAGCCTGGTAATGACCAGAGAGAAAGAGGACCCCCCCTGGATGCTATATGGAATGAGGAGAGAGAGAGGCTAATAGCCTACATGTCACGAGGGAGGGACAAGAAGGGGTCACACAAGTCACAGCCCTTGGTATCACTGGGTCAGGGCCTGCACCACGTCCTTCACCAGCATGGTGCCAATCACCATCTTCTCGCTGTTGACCGTCAGCTGGGCAGCTCCGGTGGGCCGGGCGTCCAGAGTCAGCAGGACCAGGCTCCCACTGGTCAGCGTCCTCCCTGCAAACCTGGGGTAGGAATGGAGGAATGGGCTCAACACTGGGCCCCGGGGTCCCTCATTCCAATCAGGCCCAAGAGCCCATCTCGTTCCCCTTGCTGGCAGTCAGTACCTGTACTCGTCAGATGTCCCACAAGGGACACGACCCAGGTTGGCTGTGGCCGTCACTTTCTGCACCACAATGTGGTCACTCCGACAGGTGTCTGGCAGCGTGAGCTTCTCTGTGATCTCGTTCATGCCCGTCAGCTTTGCTGGGGGCAGAGGTGATGGTGAGGGTGAAGGCCATGGTGGGTGCCCCTGGGTCTGCCCACTGAGCATTCTCACCAGGGTCTACGCAGGTCTCCCTCACCAGTCTTGGGGAAGGGCTACTTCCCTGTCGGGCCGTGTCCTCCCCCAGGGAGATTCTGTCAGCCTCTCCCCGCCCCACCCCAGGGTCTGTCCATACTGCAGACCAGAGCCTGACCTGCTGCTTCCCCACTGTCAGACATCTGGGCTACCAGCCCCTTGGCAGTGGCCAGGGGCTGTGGAGGCCAGTCAGTTCTCAGAGGTTTCCTCTGCCTGGCCCCCACATCTTTTGGTCTTTCCTGGTTGACCCTCCAACCCAAGTTTAACTCTCCCCCAGCTCCTGGAGGCTGACTCCTCGCAGAGAGGTCACTGGTAGCTGCTGTAGGTCCTCACCAGATAGGCCCGAGTCCAGGGGTCACAAGCAGCCCTCATGAGTGGACCCCTGATTTCACACAGGACAACAGCTCCAAACATGGCCCAGGCTCATGACGTCCCCATGCCTTCAGAGCATCCCCTCACTCCACAGGGCTGACATCTCTGCACTCCTGTGCTCTCCCCAGCCCCGTGAGCTCCTCCATCTGCCCTGCCCAGCCTCTCTCCTCCCAGCCTCTCTCCTCCCAGCCTCTCTCCTCCCTCTGCTACTCGCTCCATTGTTCTTTGGAGAACAGACACACCCTTCCTGCTTCTTTCATCCCCTCCATTCCTAACTAGTGACATTTTCTTGTCCTGTACTTTTAGTTTCTCCTTATCAAGTCTCCTCATTCCTAAGTCCTCCCTAGAAGCCAGACATGCCATGATGCCAATACTGTTTCTCCTTCACGGTTGACCTCCAAGGGCCTCCAAAGAGGACTCACTTTCTCAAGCCCTGCTCTCTCTAAACCCACTGCAGTTGGCCTCGGTCTCCTACTTGGCAATAACCCGCGCTCTCTGATGTTGGCAGCAGTTTCCTATATGCTGGACCTGAAGGGCTTCAGTCATCTTGGCTTGCAGACTATCCGAGACACACTTCCATCTCCTCATCCCTCCTCCTACCTACACCCTGTTCCTTCTCTTTCCCCTCCCTTCCTTTTTCTCCTGAAGGACACAAGTTTTCCTCAAGAAAGGTCTGTGGCCTCCTTATCTCCCCATTCATCTCTCCCTCAGGGTGATCTTGCTTATAGTCACAGCTTCAGTTATCACCTCTCTGCTCCTGACTCCAGCCTAGAAGTGTTTCCTGGGCACAGACCCACATTTTTTAGTTGTGTATGAAACACCTCCTCCTGAATTTCCCACGTATATTTCAAAAAGCAGCTCATCCAAAACTATGCAAGATCTTCCCCTCTCCCTTGCCTGACCCATCCTTCTTCCTTCTAGATTAGGGGTTTGGCAAATTATAGCCTGAAGGGCAAATACAACATACCACCTGCATGGTCCACAGTGTGTGTTTTTTTTTTTTTTTTTTTTTAATATTTTTTAAGTGTTGGGGGAAAGAAAGCAAGGCTAGATATTTCACGACACATGTAAAGCGTATGAAATTCAAGTCTGTGTCCATAGATAGAGTTTTACTGGAATACGGCCACACCCATTCATGTATGTATTCTCCATGGCTGTTCCTGGCTTACAAAGGCAAGTTGCAGCAGAGACCACATGACCCAGAAAGCCTAAAATGTTTGCTGGGACTTCCCTGGTGGTCCGGTGGCTAAGACTTCACCCTCCCAATGCAGGGGGCCCAGGTTCAATCCCTGGTCGGGGAACCAGATCCCACATGCCACAATCAAGAGTTCACATGCCGCAACCAAAAATCCTGCATGTTACAACTAAGACCCAGCACAGGCAAATAAATAAATATTAAAATGTTTAACATAAATAAAACACTTACTTTACGGCCCATTACAGAAAAAGCTGGCCAACCCCTGGTCGAGGTGAACAGCCCTGCCATTCTCCCTCTCTAAGCCAGATATTCTAGAGACAGCTTCCACGTCCCTGTCTCCTCTTTCATTTGGCAAATGCCCATGGAGTCCCTCTCCCCTACCTCAGCCTTTCTTTCTTTTTGCTGTGGCTCTAATCCTGGTTCTCACCATCTCTCATCAAATCTATGTCAATAGCCTTATAACTAGTCACAGGATTTAGTCCAAGGTCACATACCAAGCAAGTGGCAGGTTCAGAACTTAAATCCAGGACTCAGGAAGCCCCATGATTCTTTCCACTTATACTGTTCTGCCTCTTTTTCCTGCTGCACATTCTCTCAATTCCAGTCCTAACTGTAAATGTTGCCAGATTTCAGCCCAAGACTGAACTTGGCCCCTTCTTTTTTCAAAAAACTTCAATAATTTCTCTACTGCTAGAAAAATGAAATCTGCACTCCTCACCCCTCTATTAATGGAGTTGGTACCAAATAACCTCTGTGACCCCTTTCACCTCTGAAATTTTAGGACTGAAATCTTTTAGCACAGGATTCAAGGCTTCCAGAAACTAGACCGAACATATTTTCAGCTTTGTTTTCCCTACTCCCCAGTGCTAAGAATCCCTAGGCCCCAAGGCAAACTGCACCCCTGCTTGCTTCCTATAAATTTTCACTAATGCCTACTCAAAATGCTTCCCCCAGCTGGAATCCTGGCCTAGAATCTTCTGCCTGGCTGCGTCTCAACTCTCTCCGAAGTCTCACTGAAGTGTCTGAGGGTCTGGGAAGCCTTTGCTGGAGTACAAGGGGCGAAGCCTCCCTCTGTGTGCAGCAGCTGAGGCTCCCGCAGCATGCCTGTACCGTGGAGCTGAATAAGCCCCAGAGAGGGGTCCTGAGCACCCGTCCCACCCACCCCCAGGGAGCACTCACCCTGTTCCTTCTTGAACTCATTCTCACTCAGGAACACAGGGGCCATCAGCTCCCCAACGGGTGGCTGAATGGAGACGTAGAACTGTCGGGTTTGGGTGCTGGGAAGGCCGGAGGAGACAGAGAGAGGGAGTCAGGCCGGCTTCTCTCCCCTCACCTTGCACCGTGTCTGGAGGTGAGGCCCCAGGTTCTGGGATGCCTTCCAGGTCATGATGCCTCCCCACCTAACACCACCTCCAGTCCGTTTATTTTGACCCCTCCTCTCCCCAGCTTGCCCTCCCGCTCCTCCACAAGCTGGACACATACCATAGCTGGAAGTTGGCCGCCTGGGTTGAGTCACAGAAATTAATGCCCATGACAACAGTGGTAGACTCTCCAGGTGCCAGGGACTCTGCAGCGGTGAGAGGTAGGAGCAGGGGGAGACAGAGACCCCATCACCTGATGGGTCTGGAACCCAGACTCCTTCTCCCCTCCACCGCCACAGCTGACTGCCTTCTATGGAACCTGGCTTTCTGGGCTGCTGGAGACTCTTCCTGGTTTCTTCCTGAAATCTAGACACCCGCCCCCACCTGCCCTCACCCCACTCAAGTCAGCACTGAATCAGTCAAGCCTCAGGCTCCTCCTGTCCTGATATGGACTTGCTCGTTTCCTAGTTTGTCTTGTCCACCAGGGCGTGGATTGTGGCAGATGCCATCTCTGTACTCCCAGAGCCTAGCCCCTGGCTGGGCACAGAGTGTACTGTCAGCAGCCACAGGCAGACCCGTGGAGTTCCCACCCCCATCCCCGCCCCGGAGCTTCCTCCACCACTCTGCGTAGGGTGGAGATTTCCGCACCGATTTCAGGGAACTCCTGGATGCTGATGCCGGGAGGCAGTTTGGGGGTGCCCACGTGCAGGCCCTTGATGGGGGTGTCTGAGCTGTTGGAGAAGTGGATGTGCACAGACACCATGTGGGGGTCCCCGGAGAAAGGCTGGCGGCTGAAGGTGTAGTCCACAGCCAGCCCCTCGCCAGCCACGCGGTGCAGCAGCTCCTGTCTCCCAGCTCCTGACACGGGACTCAGCAGCTGGTGGGGATCGGGTAGGGGGGTGGGAAGGACGGAAATGACCCACCAGAAAAGGGCCAGCCCCAGCCTCGTTCCCGCCTGTGCTCACGGAAACAGGGACTCAGAGCTACCCACCCCATCACACCCCTTTCGCACAAACGCATACCACAGGACACACCACAGAGATGTATTTCTGCCCAGCCCACTCACCGAGGGCACCAGGGGGGAGTCTGTGAGTGTCAGACCCTCCAGGTCAGCAGCCACGCTGGTGGACACGACTGTGGGTGGGGACACAGGCTGGACGCTGGGCGGGGTGACTGTGGGGCATACGAGGAACGTGATGATAAAGGAGAGGCAAAGTGGAATTGGCTTGGATAGGGCCATGGAGCCTAGGGCTCAGGGAGCAGACAGTTCAGCACCATGGACAGCGAGACGTGGCAACTGGTGCCTCCAGAGAGATGTCCACCCTTGACTTCAACCCTGCACCTGGGGAGGTTGCCCCACTGCCCTCTCAGGCTCAAATGTATTCAGTCTGCTCCCATTACCCTGAAGCCCCAGGGAACCTAGTCCAGAGCGCCATGGACCTTCCTACATCATCCTCCCTAGGCCTCCTTCCCGCTGACTTCTACCCAAACTCACAGTCCTCTAGGTCAAGCAGGGAGACCTCCTTGGCTGCAGGGGCACTTTTGCTACTGGGAGGCTGGAAGAGAAAAATCGGGTGTGAGTGTGGAAGGGGAGTACCCTGGCCCGTGCTGGGCTGTGAGGAAACATCTGGGCCTGGCCCAGAGGGTGGAGGGGGCCCTGGGCCATGAGCCAACCCCTTCTCTATCCCAAGGCACTCACTGTTTTTTTCCTCCAGGAGGCAGGTTCCACCTGCTCCTCCTCGGTCTCTGATGTCATCTCAGACTCTGAGGAGCTGCTGCTGGAATCGCTACCCTCATCTGAGGATGAGCCGCCTTCTTGCCCTTCTGGCACCTTCTTCCTCTTCTTCATTTTCTTCTTCTTACCTTCCTCCTCACTCTGTTCACTGGAAGAGAGGGGGCAAACAGGGCTTGGGTCCAGCCTGGATGGCCACTTCTTGCCTCACAGAAGAGCAGGGGAATCCTTGAAAACTCGGGGTGAGGGTGGGGAGCCTGGACCACAGGACACCACACCTGGGCTGCAGTGAGAGGTTTGGGCCAGCCTGAGCCAGCCCAGGCCCTTTCCCCGACTGCTTCCCCAGGCTGCGGCCCTCACGTGAGCAGACCTGGAGGACTGCAGGCCCCTGCAGCTCAGGAGGAGGCTTGGGGGCTCTTAGGAGACTGACTAAGGCTGAGTGTTGGCCCTTCCTTCCCACAGGAGCCCCTGAAACCCCCCAGTCATCTCACCTCTCACTGCTCCTCCCTTTCTCCTCGTCCTCTTCCTGGTCTTCGTTGTCAGACTCGCTGCTGGACTCCCCGGAGCCGCTTTCACTGCTGCTCTTACTTTCCGATTCACTCTCGGACTCGGGGTCTGTGGAGAGACAGTCTCAGGCTTCCCTCTTTTCTGAGCAGGCCTCCTGGGAAGCCCTAGGCGCTCAGCTTCAGACTCTGCACTGATGCAGCAAACTCACCTCTTCCTCCTCCCCCACTCCGCCCACACCCTGAACTGCTCCTAGTCAGACGCCAACCAGACCAGCTGGGGCACAGATGGACCCGTGTGGATGGAGACCTACACAAGCACACACGTGTCTGGGACATGCAGTCAGTCCCTCCGGTGCCTAAACACACATACTGGTGTACGCTCCCTTGGACCCATGACCATGTAACACAAGAGCACACGCTTGCACCAGACAGGTAACCACAAGATGCACACACAGGCCCCAGCCCTGCCCATCTCCTCACCGCTGTCTGCAGACTCTGTGGGGCCTGACTCTCCCTCTGAGTCCGAGTAGAAGGGTTTCTCCTTCTCCTTCCTCTTCTCCCTATTGGAGCACTTGGTCCATTCAGGTACCTAGAGATGAGGAGTTGTTAGTCGCTTTAGTCGTGTCTATTTGAGACCCCATGGACTGTAGCCTGCCAGGCTCCTCTGTCCATGGGATTCTCCAGGCAATACTGGAGTGGGTTGCAATTTCCTTCTTCAGGAGACCTTCCTGACCCAGGAATCGTATCCAGGTCTCCTGCATTGCAGGTGGACTCTTTACCATCTGAGGCACCAGGAAAGCCCCTCTTATCCTTCACCCCAGCTATTATGGGGGCCCCACCTGGCCCTGGCCCTGAGAAGGAATAATGGGAGGCAGGCAGGGGCACTGTCCCTGGAGGGTGGGGGTGGTGCTCACAGAGCCTGGCTGCCAACAAGGAAGGAACAGAGTTCGGGGCAGGCACGGGGGGCAGCACACGGGGGAGAGAGGGCAGCGGAGGCTGGGGGAGAGCACTGCACACAGGGCAGGCCGCACGGCACACAGGGCGGGGACCTGTTTGTACTCGCCCAACAGGCCCACGTGGGTCTCCATAAGGGAGAGGTCTTCTTCCTGCATGTGGGGAGGGTGTCAGGAGGGCTGGGCACACCCCCAGGGCTCCCTGATGTCCACCTCTCTCCGCACACCCCTGCCCACCCCACTCCTGCTGACCTCCACATTGCGCACAGATGGGTCCGGGGCTTCCTCTGGCCAGTCTGGCAGCTCCTGGTAGCCCGTGGCCTTGGCGTTGAGCAGGTGGGACAGGGAGCCCAGCTGGAAGTGGTCCCGGTCTGAGGACAGAGTGAGAGATCAAGCCAGGAGTGGCAGTGAGGAAATGCCCTGGGGGTTGTTTCCTGGGTGGGGCCTGGTAATGATTCTGGTGGGAACATCCTAGCTAGACGGAAGAGGGGGTAGACGTGTCCCCTAAGGGCTCTTCATCCCTGACCAAATCGGCAGGTCCACAGGCTGGGAAGAAGGTTGTATGACTGACAAGAGCAGGGCTGAGGGGCCAGGGAGGGGTGGGGGGAAACTGGGGCCTCAGAGGAGACCAGAGGGCACTGGGCCCAGAGCTGCTGCAGGCCCATCTGCTGGGGTCTGAGATGGGCCGGGGCGGGGGGGGTGGGTAGAAATGCCGGTGTGGCTTTTCCCAGCGCGCGGTGCAGGTGGGGTGAGGGCTAGGTGGCCGCAGCACCAGGCTCAGGAGGGAGGCCCGCTTGGGACGAGGGTATCAGCTCTGAGAGACTGGCCAGGCTGGGGCCAAGGGCAAAGAGCCGTGTCTGGTCAGGCTCTGGCCTCCGTGGGGAGAGCTGAGCCATCTGCATGGGAGTGGGATGGGCTCAGAGCCAGAGGGGGCAGCATGGAGACCTGTGGTGGGGATGGTGTGGGGAGGAGAAAGCTCCGCCGCTTCCTCCCGGTGGGTTTTCCATCTGTCCCATGGCTCTGAATCTCCTTACTCCAGGGGGCCAGGGCAGAGACAAAGCAGAACAAGAAGATAACCAAGCTTGGTGCAGGAAGCTCCCTCCTGAGATTCCTGGGTCCAAGAGCCAGCTGGGCCCCCCACCCCCTTGCCGTCAGAGCCCTTGCCACGGAGACCTGCCTGAGAGACGAGGCAGGGCCGGGGGCCTGGGGTCTGGGCTGACCTGCATTGACAGCCCAGCCAGTGCTGGAAACCGCTTTCTCAGGACCCTTACCAACATACACTCCTCCTTTGTACACAGTTCTACTTCCTGCCTTGCTGGGCTACTGGTTCGTAAAATCTTGATAGATATGCCTGCTCAGGGAGGTGGCTGGAAAGAGGAGTCTGAGAGCTGAGGAGCCAGGGGCCCATCCTGCCTGGGAGGGCAGAGACCAGGTGAGATGATGCTAGTGGTGGTGGTGAGCGGGTGAAGGAGCAAGCCCGGGCTGCCACAGGACAAGCAAAGGGTCCAGCCAGGGGCAAAGAAGTCCTGCCCACCAAAGGCTGGTGCCCGGCCAAGACTGAGACCTCAGGGGGAAGAGCCAGGACTGGGGTGCTGGCCAATTCTCCCCTTCCCCCAGGAAGGCTCCTCTTGATTTCAGCTCCCACCTTTGAAGGACGACTCCAAGACTGGAGCTGGTTTGGGTGCCAGGAAGAGCTTCTTGGCATGGCGGCTGAGAGCCCCGCCCTGCTCCGAAGGGACAATGAGCTGCCGGGTGAAGCGCGCTCGGTCACGGATGTCGTAGTTCTGGTCATACTTGGCCAGGCTCAGCACGTACTGGGTCAGCAGCTTGGTCTGGGACATGAGAGGTGAGTCAGCAGCCATCACAGAGGGTGGGGACACAGGAGGTGTCCAACCAGATTCTTTTTTTTTTCTTCCTTTGCCCATGTCCTGTAACATGCAGGATCTTAATTCCCTAACCATGGATCGAACCTGTGCCCCCAGCAGTGGAAGCACCGAGTCTTAACCACTGGACCGCCAGGGAAGTCCCAGAACCAGATTCTTTAAGCCAACAGCTCCAAGCACTGCTGCCTCCACCCACCTTTCCCTCCAACCCCACCATTGTGTCACCGTGTCAGGGCTTCCCTGGTGGCTCAGATGGTAAAGAATCCGCCTGCAAAGCAGGAGAACTGGGTTGGGAAGATCCCCTGGAGAAGGGAATGGCTACCACTCCAGTATTCTTGCCTCATGGACAGAGGAGCCTGGTGGGCTACAGTCCATGGGATCACAAAGGGTCAGACATGACTGAAGACAAACGCTTTCATTTTCCTCCATTGTGTCGGACCTACATTTTCCCTCACCTCCCCAGCCCTGACCCCTGACCCTGACATTGACAATTGCCTTGGCCAAGACAGGAGGCTGCCCTTTTGGAACCCTGCCTCTTAGCCCTGAGGAGGCCATTCTTCCTCAGATTTGTGGTCCCCACTGCCTTCGGCCCACTCCTAACTCACTAGTCCAGGCTGAGCCAACCTCTCCACCCTGAGTTCTGGAACAGGTTTCAAGACCTCACCGTTCCTAGACTCCATCACCCAGGGGAAACCAGATGACAAAAAGGGAAAGAGGGACACAGAGGAATCCCCTTGGCAGGGGTTGTCCGCATACCCCATGGACCCACAGAGAAGAATCTGGGCAGCCCAGGGGTTTCAGAGGCCATAATCCCCTGCTGGAAAGTTCTAATGAGATTGGAGCAAACCACAGCCACTTTAATGTCTGCTGAAGTAAACATGGGGCTCACAGCCTGCAGTCAAGGGAGCCAGAGCCCAGGACCCCAAACCTCAACTTCTGCCCTGCTCCTATCTTCACAAAATGACAGTGGTAGCCACCACTTATGGAGCGCCTCCTAGTGCCCAGTACTGTGCTGGTGGGGCCTTTCACTGCCTCGTGGAATCTCCACAGCCCCCATTTCCAGAGGAAAATCAGAATCACTAAGTGACATTTCCTGGGTTCAGGAGCCAGTCAGTGCTGCACCCAGGCCTGGACTGGCCCAAGAGTAAATAGAGTGCCTGGACCCAGCACTCTATTTACCTGTCTCTCCTACTGCCTACCCTCTGTGGCTGACCCCATCCAGGTCTCCATCCCTATCGCAAAGACAATCAAAATCCACCAAGTATGTACATCCCGTGTCACCACGGCCAGAGTATCTGGGGATATTCTGAGGGATGAGACCAGCAAACCGACTCTGGTCTTCCTGACGTTCTGGTTACACGGTGTTACATCCAGCCTTGGACACAGCTGAGCCAGGTAATCTGGCAGGGCCATCAGCAAGATGCTGGCCCAGAATCAGAGTAGCTGCTGTGACAAAACTCTAGAGAGTTCCACTTCTTCTACAACAGGGGCTTCGGCGGCCTCATGTTCAGCTCAGACCCTTTCAGCACAGTACCGCCTGTGATACTGTTCCCATCACAGGTAAGTACTCCAAACCCCACACTTCCCTAGGACGCCCCCATCAAAATGGAGTTCACTGTAGACCTGCCTCTCCTTGACCAGACACCCCCGCGTGCCAAGGCTACCAGATGTCCTCATCCACACCGACTGTTATCAAGCAGCTACTGATCCAACTCTATGGATTTCCCAGCTGGCCGATCATAGACCCCCTCTCCCTCCCCTCAAGTCCTTGCCTAATTCTGGAAAGAAGAGTTCAAGGTTTCAATCCATCTGTCCACAGCCTTAACTGCCCGTCAACAACCAACCCAAGAAGGGGCTGGTCCCTCCACCTCAACACTGCAGGATTTGCCTATAGTTCATTACCCTGCTCCATACTGAGGACCCATTGTCCAGGGGTTATCGCATCCAGTCTGCAGCCCCAGGACACCTGCCTTACATAGTCAGTATGCACAAGAATCATACGCTGTTTAAGAAGGCCTCTGACACAAGCTCCAGTGCACGAAGAACTGAACAAAGCTCCCAGTTGGACCCAAAGGCTCCAGCTGCCTGGAAGAATTTTAAGTGGGGAACATCGATGCCTTTTCAAGAACCCATGCCAGGACTTCCCCAGTGGCCAGTGGTAAAGAATCCGCCTGCCAATGCAGGAGTCTTGGGTTCGATCCCTGCTCTGGGAAGATCCTACACACCACAGAGCAACTAAGCTCGTGCGCCACAACTCCTGAACCTGTGCTCTAGAGCCTGGGAGCCACAGCTACTAGAGCTCGTGTGCCTAGAGCCTGTGTTCCCCAACAAGAAAAGTCACAACAAGGAGAAGACTGCGCACCGCAACCAGAGCACTCATCACAACTGGAGAAAAGTCCTCACAGCAACAAAGATCCAACACAGCCATAAATAAAGAAGCAAAACTGTTTTTAAAAAAAGAACCTATGCCAACATACCTGCTACCTTGCAAACACCTGTTAAATCATGCTAGGGAAACTAGCGCTCCAAAAAAAGAAACGGAATTAAAATACATTCACACCTGACATGCTACACGAAAATAAGCTCTAGATGGATGTGGAGGACAGATGCCCAGGTCCTGTCCCACTATCCCACCTCCTGAAGCCCAGTCTTGCTCCCCTCCTGAGGGTGGGCGTGACCGAAAATGGGATTCTGACCAACAGAATATGGCAGAAGTGACCAGGGGCACCATATAACCCCATGACTGTTTCCATACATTCAGCTCCAGTTTTGCTAGCAGACTGGCTCTAGACACTTTTATCCCTTGCGGCTCTGAAGAAGCAGGCAGCTATGTTCGGAGACCATGTGGCAGGGAGATGAGGACGGTCTCCAGCTGACAACCAGCGAGAAGCCAGGGCCACAGTCCTACCATCAGGCAAGCGAAACTGGATATGAATGCTTGCCCAACACAGCCTCCAGATGAGAACCCCAACTTGACCAGTTCCTCAGCTGTAAGTAAGGCCTTGTGTAAGACCCAACCCAGGTGGCAGTAGTGATAAAGAACCCAACTGTCAATGGAGGAGATTTAAGAGATGTGGGTTCAAACCCTGGGTTGAGATGATGCCCTGGAAGAGGAAATGGCAAGCCACTCCAGTATTCTTGCCTGGAGAATTCCATAGACAAAGGAGCCTGGTGGGCTACAGTTCATGCGGTTGCAAAAAGAGTCGGACACGACTGACTGTGTGCACGCACACACATACACATACAAGACCCAGCCAGGCCATACCTGGATTCTTGATCCATGGAAATAGAAAGTAAACATGTTGTTTTGGCCTACTAAGTTTGTGGTAATTTATTACACAGCACTAGAAAACCAATACAATGGATTAAAAATAGAAAAAAAAGTCTGGAGGAAATTATGCATGAAAATTTTAATTGATATGTGAACGAGGAAACAACTTTCCAAATATAAGGCATTATGAGGAAATAGAAACAAAAAGATTAATGTATTTAACAAGGTACAAATGTACAGTTTCTGGATGATTATATCTAGAAACCAAATTGAAAAAAAAAAACCTAAGAAAATATAAAACCAATGCTAGTTTTTTCTAAGTGGTAGACCTATAGCTAATTTAAATATTTAACTTATAATATTTCTCTGGATTTTCCAAACATTTTATGATGAACATTATTTTTATGATATCAAAGAAGTTATTAACTAAAAAATAATAATAATGCAGAACTTGTCAGACTCTTCCACTCACTCTAGAAGCCAGATTTTAGCTCCCACCACGACCTAAGCAGACCCTCCTCCCAGGTATCTCATCAAGCAAACAAAAGCAAACCTACCTACCAAAAGCATTCAAGCAGGCAGTTGCCTGAAAGTGGCTGTAATGGTCACCTTCACTAATCCTGCCACTCCAAGACCTCTGCCAGTGCGTCTTCTGTTAGACCCTCTGGTTATCTGCTCAGCCACAGAGGGCAGAGCTCATCCGTCATCTCCTTAACTCAGCCTGGGCCAGAGTCTGGCATGCAGTGGGGGTCAGCATGTTGGGGAGGGGCCAGTGGCTGGGATTGCTGTGGCCTTGTGGCAGGTCGAGCATGTCACCCTCTTACTGGGAAGAAGGGAGCTTCCTTGCTCTTTTGCAAGGATGGCCCTAGGCACATGCAAACACTTCCCTCCTGGAGTACAGAGAATTCCTATTCTCCACCACTCTCAGCACAGGCTGAGAAAGAAGAAAAGAAAAAGACAGGGAAGGTAGGAAGGAGGAAAGCTCTCTTTACTGAGTCCAAGAACCATTCTAAAGAGCTTGTGCCTTGAAGGACTGGCCTTAGGATGAAGGGTGTGTGGAGGGTCCATCTGTCTGAACAGCCTACTCAGAGTGGCCTGATGGGGACTGGGACCCCCTGTCCTGCCTAGGAGAGGGGTTAAGCCGTCTGTACCCATGGTTCTCTGTGCCAACTCTGACTATACCCTTTGTTGTTATTCTTTAGTCACTAAGTTGTGTCCGACTCTGTGACCCCATGGACTGTAGCCCGCCAGGCTCCTCTGTCCATGGGATTTCCCAGGGAAGAATCCTGGAGTGGGTTGCCATTTCCCTCTCCAGGCTTTCTTCCTGACCCAGGGATCAAACTCATGTCTCCGGCATTGCCAAGCGGGTTCCTTACCATCTGAGCCACCAGGGAAGACTGACTGCAGCCCTTCCTGCTCTGCATTTCGTGCTGTTGCCTCTACTTGGCTGTGAGCACCTGAAGGCCAGTAACATGTCTCGCTCCTTGTCATCACCCAAGGACATAGCTCAGTGCCAGGCACAGCAGGCACTTGGGAAATGTATGTTAATTACGGTCATAAATAAATGCACAAGAAGCTAACAGGGACAACTTAGGGAAGAGCCACGTGGGCAAACATGCTGAATCACTATGCTGGGGCTCAGGGCTCTGGTGTGGTACTGAGCTTTTCAGACACCCCCTCTACCCAGCAGCCACCCACCTAGCCTGCTTCATCTCTTCAGACCTTCCTCCCACCTGCTCTTTTCTCCTGTTTGCATAAAGGAGGTGCACAGATATTTGTTCCAAGGCTTCCCCATGGTGCCTTTCCCTCTAACTTGTCTCTAATCTGCTTCTCCCACAATACTGACACCCACAGACCCAGCCCCTCACAGCTTCCACACGACCACTGTCCATCCCAGCTCCGGACAAGAGGCCCCACATGTGACAGCCCTGCCCCTCAGCTGGAGGCCCTGGGGCCCACCCTGTCCACTGTGGGTCACAGAAGATGCACAAACACCACCATCCAAAGACTCCACGGGATGGCAAGGAGGCCACCTTCAGGCCAGCAGAGATGTCGCCACCTCCAGGGATGGCCCACATGCTTTGCTTGCTCTAAGGGTTGCCAAATCGTTTCTACAAAAGGCCGAGGGTCTATTTTAGGATTTGCAGGCCATATGGACTCTACTGCAGCTACAACATCCATAGACGGTAAACAAATGAATGAACGCGGCTGTAGCCCAGTAAAGGTTTATTTACAACAACAGGCAGCGGGCCAGGTTTGGACTATGGGCGGTGGTTTTGCCAACCCGTGCCTCGCCTGACTGAGCAGAGCAGGGAGCGTGGGAACTATCATGGCGCCTGGTGTCCTAGCACCTTGAAGAGCTCTGGCACGTTACACTTGACTCATAGAAACGTCTCCTGGGACCATCTCAGAGGATACTGGACACTCAAGAGGCTGTTAATATCCTGATATTACAGCTCAGCTGAGCCGTGTTCTTGGCTACGGTGCCTCTCATAATATTTCACCATGGGAATGACGATGACCACCAATACCACCCAGGCTTGTGCCCTCTTATCGCTGGCATAGACTGGTGAAGCATCACCAAGCTTTGGCAGGAGGACAGACCATGTCTCCTGGGACATGTGGTCTCCCATCAAAGCCTGTCACTGCAGGTCCCTCCCTCTGGCCCCAGCATCCCGAAGGCAGCAAGTAGGGACACTCCCACTGGCAGACTGGAAGTCACAGCCCCACTGAAGAGTCTCTTCGATATGGCCACTATCTCTACTGGGCTCTTGGGCCTCCAGAGTAGTCGTGGACTCTGGGGAACACGGGGTTACATGGGCAGACCAGCCACCTGTCCTGAACGAGGTGCTGATATATGTATAAATGAATCACTGTGCTGTACAGCAGAAACGAACATGACACTGTGTATCAACTATACTCCAATAAACATTAATGAAAATACAAAATGAAAAAACTGACAAAAATAAAGAGGTACTCAAGTTCATGCCTACCTGGTGAGAACCCACAGAACACCACCCAAGCCGTTTCTGGGGCCCAGAGGGCTTTGAGGGGCATCTCTCAATCAGTACCTGCTTTGAGTTGGTCAGGTAGAGCTTGGCTGCCAGGTTGATGACCTGCAGCTTGACAATGTCCTCCTCGGCAGTGAAGGATTTGGCCATCTTTCTCAGGACGTCTGGTGCGATCCTGGGGACGTGCTCACAGTACTCGCCGATGAGCCACAGGATGCTGGCTCGGGCCATGGGCACCTGTGTGGGTGGGAGAGGAGTCAGGACTGGGGTGGGTGTGGGAATGTGGCTGGGCATGTGGCCTGCCAGGGAGCCAGCACTCCTCCCATCTGCGCTCGCTTCTCTAGGAATGGGAGTGGGAGGTGGTGGGAGAGAAAATACAAGGTGGGCATTTCTCAGGCAGCATCTCCCCTCCTCCCCAGGGTTTCAAGAGCATGCACAGAGCCTTGGAAGTTTAGTCACAGTTTGGTATAAAAGACTGGCTTTCTGGATCCACTGAACCCTTGATGCTTTCTGGCCATGTTATCCTTCCTGAATCTTCAGGAATGCCTTGTCTGAATGTTTCAACTTGGTAACGCAACACAAAAACACACGCATGTCAACCAGCCACCCTGAGCCAGAGCTTTAGAGAAAACGTGAATGTGCACCAGGCTGGAGCTCAGCAAGGGGTCCCCAAAGGGAAGGCAAACCAGGGTCACATGGTCTCATCTTTCCCCTTCTCCCACCCAAAGACCTTCCAAGCCTGTAGGAATGGTTTGGAAGACTTTTATTTAAAAAGTGAAAGTGTTAATCACTCAGTCGTGTCCGAACTCTTTGAAACCCCATGGTCTATAGCCTGCCAGGCTCCTCTGTCCATAGAATTCTCCAGGCAAGAATACTGGAGAGGGTAGCCATTCTCTTCTCCAGGGGATCTTCTCCACCCAGGGATCGAACCTGGCTTGAACCTGCATTGCAGGTGGATTCTTTACTGTCTGCCCCACTAGGGATGCCCGATTTTCTTCTTTTTCTTTCTGATTTTTATTAAAGCCAGTTTAATTAGAGGATCTTTTTTTTTTAAAGTTCATTTGGCTGCATTGGGCCTTTAATTGTGGTATGCGGGATCTTCACTTGCATCTTGCAGGATCTTTTGTTGCAGGGCACAGGCTCATTAGTTGTGGTGAACGGAGTTAGTTGCCCCTTGGCATGTAGGACCTTAGTTCCCCAACCAGGGATCAAACCCGGGTCCCCTGCCTTGCAAGCCAGATTCTTAACCACTGGACCACCAGGAAAGTCCCTAATTACAGGGTCTTAAAATCACGGGGAGGATCCTGGGTTGGGGAAGCCAGTGGGGTCACCGCCTCACCTGGATGTTGTCTGTGAGCTTCGCCAAGTGTTTGATGATCTCCCCATGCTGGGCTGGCTGCATCTGCAGCAGCTTCTTGATGACCACCACTGACTCTGCAACCACAAGCTCTGTGGAACAGGAAATGAGCCCAGGACAGTCAGATGGCCACACACAATGGGCAGACACACCTGCAATGCCTGCAGGCCCTTGGCTTCGCTCCTCAACCTCCTGTACTTCTCCAGCGGCCCTCGGAGAGGCAGGGGTACAAGGATACAAACAGAGGCCGATGGACTGATGAACACGAATTGTCACTGGCCAGACAGGAGAATACCTGCTGGCCATCAGTCAGACATGCAGGCAGCACCCACTAGTCATCAGAGCTGGACATGCAGACAGACAAACACTGACCATCACGGTTGGACAGCAGCTGCACCAAGCCGTTGAGGCAGGTGTCGCGGACTCGGCCTATGTTAGTCGCGCAGCGCCCAATGGCCTGGATGGTGGCTGCCACAAAGTCCTTGTCCATGCTGCGAATGTAGGTCTGCGGGAGGCCACAACAGAGTGAGCCCCAGAAGGTGGTGATCCCTCAGACTTGACTCGGCAGTGACTCTGCAGACTTGAGGGGGACCTTCCGGAAAGCTGTTACCCCTCATTCAGTGACTGAACATGCCAGAGACTAAACTCTGGGGAGAGGAATGACACCCTCATCCATTACCCAGTGACTCCCTGACCCAAAGCCGGCAGAAGGCATTGGGAAGGGACGTGAAATTACAGTTTCTCCATTTGGGGTTCTAAAGAGATTTAACCCACCAAGATGATTCTCACTGAGCATAAGGAGCTACAGGGCAACTCTCACGGGCTTCTCTGGCTACAAGCTGGTCCCTAGCCAGTACCTGGAATTCCCGGAGGACAGTAGGAATGTTGGTCTCATTGGCGAGGTTAGTCAACACTTCCAGCTGCAGGGAGGCAGAAAAGGGGCAGGGGGTGCCAGTGGGCTTTTTGCGCTTTAATTTCTTTTCATATTTATTCAGTTGGGTGCATCAGGTCTTAGTTGTGGCACAGCAGGCTTAGTTGCCCTGTGGCATGTAGGATCTTAGTATTCTGACCAGGGTTCAAACCTGTGTCCCCTGAATTGCAAAGCAGATTCTTAACCACTGGACCACCAGGGAAGTCCCTCTGTGCTTTCCTTAAGCCTTCATTAAGGCCACAGGCATGGCTGTCCGTCACTCACCTTCAGGATCTTGATCTGGGTGGGGTCAGTGGACCTGATGTAGAAGCTCTTCAGGTACGGCTCAAACATACCCTGGCAAGAGAGAGGTGGTCCCAGGGAGCGCCATCACAGCCCTGTTTCTCCTCTAGAGCGCCCCCTCCCCGCAACCCTCCCCCACCCAGGGCTCAGCTCCCTTCTTGCCCCTGCACTCTCTTCCACTGTCAGCTCTTCCCGCCCCCTCAGCTCCAACCCTATCTTCCTTCATCAGGGCTTCCACCCTGGGGATCCGGGTCCTGCACCTCCACCTGCATTTAGGGCCTCTCCCTCCCATGCTCCACACCACCAAGGCAGCATCCCCTCCTGCCTTCCCCAGCGCCCCTGCCCCGCAGAGCCACCTGTCGGACCGCGAGGGCAGGTCTGGGTCCCGTGCTCACCCGGCGCTTGATGGACATGGTGGCCACGTTCTGGAGCACCACGTACTGCACTTCACTGCGGAGAGGAGCAGCAGAGGAACCCGGTCCCTAGGCCAGGGCCAGGGCAGGAGGCGCGGGCGGGGAAAGGAGGTGGGCCCAGAGGAGGGAGGCGAGGGCGGGTGTCCGGGAAGGCGGGAGGAGGGCGGGACTGGCGTCAGCGTGGAGGGGCCGGTGGGCTGGGGTGGAGGGCGCCGCACTCTAGGTAGGGGAAGCGAAGAGGCGGCCGCCTCCAGCTGTGGCTGGGCCGTGGGCGTGGCGTGGTTGTTGTGGGCGGGGCGGGGCTGGGGTGTGTTGGGGTGTGGGCAGGGCGGGCACGCACCTGTGGCTCCTCAGCAGGCGCACGAGGGCCTTGGCGATGACGCCCACCTCTGCCTTGGGAGCCAGGTGGAAGTAAAGCTGCGCCACGGCCATGACCACCGCGGCGCTGCGGCTCTGCAGGAGCGGCTTCGTGTTGCGCAGCAGCAGCCGGTGGTCGGGGTCCATGACGTAGGGCTTCCGGGTGGGCAGCGCCGTGGAGGCTGCCTCCTCAGACCCCGGGCCCTTGGCCTCATCCTCCTCGGAGCCATAGAAGGCTTTCTCAGAGTTCTCCTCCAGCAGAGATTCCTGGGGGTGGGGTGGGAGGGGTAGGGAACAGGCGGGTGGGGCAGGGGACACCTCCTCCTGGAAGCCCTCCTACCCACTCTGCTAGGGCATGGGTCGCGGTCACGCCTGGGGGTCCAGGCCACTCACGTTCTGGGTGGGGCTGAGGAACTGCGTGCGGGCATAGCGGGTGAGCATGCTGATGATGACCACCTGGCCCCACTCCTCCACGTCGATAAGCAGGTTACAGAGCTTCCGGTAGTTCTTGTGGATCAGGTCGATGCGCTCGGGGCACACCTCCTCGAAGGCCATCACCACGCTGCCCGCCACCAGCTGGGGAACCCACAAAGGCAGAAGCGCATTAACGGGAAGGAAGGAAGGGGTCGCCTGGCACCTTTCCACCACCCACCTCTGTGTGTCCATATACACACCGTGGTCTTGTCAGCCAGAAGCTTCTCGATGACCTCTATCAGCTGGTCCTTCTGGTCAGAATCCAAACTGAGGGAGAAACTGTTGTTTGCCCCTCCCTCTTCTCCAGCCTTCCCAATACTGGCTGGAGATGTGCTTCCCTTTCTCCCCGCAACCCTATTCATCAAGAGGTGTGAGCCACTGCTCCCAATGTCCTCCTTCTCTGTCTGTTCCCCAAACTGTCTTAAACCACCTAAAGACTTAAAAACAACAAACAACAAAATCAGCCTTCAAAAGTGGGAGAGGCCAGGATGGGCAGTGGCTTGGGGCATACCTGTATAGCTTAGGGATGGCGTGGGCAGCTGTTTTCCGCACATAGGGAGACATATCTGAGGCAGCTTCCTTGATGGCCAGCATCATGATGGGCACGATGATGGGCACACGGATGCTAGACAGGACGCGGAGGGCACTGGCGCGAATCAGCTGGTTGGGGTCCTAGGGCAGAGGTGGCAGAGGCAGAGCCATGGGAGGGCAGCGGGCACCCTGATGGAAGGGGAACTCACTGTCCCTGGCTGCCACCCACTCTTGCTTCCCTGTTTCCTGTCTTGAGCCTAGATGATGAGGTGCTGGTGCTGGGTGCCTGGGGGGCCCTGCCTGAGGGCACTGACTCGGCCCTGCAACAGAAATCTGATATCTGACGGGATGTGGCATTGGGCTGCTTCACTTTCAGGGAGAGTGACAGACTTTCAGAATGACTAAAATTCTTGAAGCACCTCATTTCTTAGGCGTGTCTGCAGACCAGGAGGGTGTCTTTGTGTTTATGGTGGAGGAGACTGTCAGCAAATGCAACCTGCTCTCCCTTCCCAAGAGTTCATCCTTTCAGGGACTTCTCTGGTAGTTCAGAGGTGAAGACTCTGCTCTCAATGCAGGGGGCCCAGGTTTGATCCCTGGTTGGAGAATTAGATCCTGCATGCTGCAACTAAGACCCAGCACAGACAAATAAATATTCTTTTTAAAGTTCACCCTTTCAGTCTTCTCTCCCAGCAAACTCTCAAAAGCTGCTCTTCTTCCCCTTCCTCCACGTGTTTAAAAGAGAATAGGTGTATAAGCCCCACCTCTTTGCACCTACTGCATCCTACAGACCCCTTAAAGGAGCACGTCAAGGCTGAGTATTGTCACCCTGCTTATTTAATTGGTATACAGAACACATCAAGCAAAATGCCGGGCTGGATGAAGCACAAGCTGGAATCAAGAGTTGCCAGGAGAAATATCAATAACCTCAGAGACACAGATGCCACCACCCTTATGGCAGAAAGCAAAGAGGAACTAAAGAGCCTCTTGATGATGTTGAAAAAGGAGAGTGAAAAAACTGGCTTAAAACTCAACATTCAAAAAACTAAGATCATGGCATCCAGTCCCATCACTTCATGGCAAATAGATGGGGAAACAATGTAAACAGTGAGAGACTTTATTTTCTTGGGCTCCAAAATCATTGCAGATAGTGACTGCAGCCATGTAATTAAAAGATGCTTGCTCCTTGGAAGAAAAGCTATGACAAAAGCTATGTCAAACTTAGACATAGCTATGACAAACTTATGACAAAGCTGTGACAAACCTAGACAGCATATTAAAAAGCAGAGACATTACTTTACTGACAAAGGTCCATATAGTCAAAGCTATGGTTTTTCCAGTTGCCATGTATGGATGTGAGAATTGGACCATAAAGAAGGCTGAGCACCAAAGAATAGATACTTTTGAACTGTGGTGTTGGAGAAGACTCTTGAGAGTCCCTTGCACTGCAAGGAGATCAAATCAGTCAATCCCAAAGGAAATCAATCCTGAATATTCATTGGAAGGACTGATGCTGAAGCTGAAGCTCCAATACTCTGGCCACCTGATGGGAAGGGCCAACTTATTGGAAAAGACCCTCATGCTGAGAAAGATTGAGGGCAGAAAGAGAAGGGGATGACAGAGGACGAGATGGTTGGATGGCATCACCGACTCAATGGACATAAGTTTGAGCAGGCTCTGGGAGATGGTGAAGGACAGGGAAGCCTGGCAAGCTATAGTCTATGGGGTTGCAAAGAGTCGGACACGACTGAGCAACTGAACAACAAGACACCTGAGAAGAGCCTTAGACACAGTGTACTGTGATCATGAGATTATGAGCGCAGCAGCAGATGTAAATTACTGTTCATCTTGAAGGACAGCGGGCAAAGGAAGAGGTCCTGGAAGACTAAAGAGTAGGTGCTACCGTGAGTTTCTAGAATAGGGAAAGAGGAGAGCCACAGAATTACAGATGAAAATGATGGTGATCCTTGCTAAAATTCCAGAACCGGTTTTTGAAAAGGTGGTTTCAAAGCACTTTATTTATTTTTAAAATATCTTATGAAGCCATGATTTTACTTTATTTTTTATTTGGTTGCACGGCATCTTAGCTGCTGCATGCGGGATCTCCCTCAGGTGGGACGGAACTCAGACCCCCTGCATTGAGAGTCCGGAATCTTAAACACTGAACCCCCAGGGAAGTTCTTCAAAGTGCTTATTTTAAAAGCAGGAGTCTATATTTTCTTAGAGTCAAGTCATATCACATCCATTGCTAAAACCTATTTTCCTTTTTTTTTCCTAACATTTGGAAATGATTATGGATTCAACAAGAAGTTACCCCCCCAGAAAACCCCTTTCCTTTTTAGTAGGGTAATTCAGTTCAGTTCAGTTGCTCAGTCATGTCCAACTCTTTGCCACCCCATGAATCACAGCACGCCAGGCCTCCCTGTCCATCACCATCTCCCGGAGTTCACTCAAACTCATGTCCATCGAGTCGGTGATGCCATCCAGCCATCTCATCCTCTGCCGTCTCCTTTTCCTCCTGCCCCCAATCCCTCCCAGCATCAGAGTCTTTTCCAATGAGTCAACTCTTCGTATGAGGTGGCCAAAGTATTGGAGTCTCAGTTTTAGCATCATTCTTTCCAAAGAACACCCAGGGTAATTAGGCTGGCATGTAGTAATACTATATATCTTGATATCAGCAAAGCACCATCGGGGTCTCTCATAGCATTTCCTAGACTGCCATTTTTGATGTAGGCCTTTTGTTTCATTTACTACGTAAGCATTTTAAGAGCAGAATTCATGTCTATTTTATCTTTAGATAACCACAGCCCTTTGCACATAGAAGGTGTTAAATTTTTTTTGCTGTTGAGATCCTTCCTAACAAGATGGGAAAATACCAGCTGATTGCAGTTAGGTGGATCCACAGTTTGGTAAAATGCAATACTTGTGGAAGATTTACTAGCATATCAGTGTCAACCTGGAAACATGATACATGGGATTTAAGTCTCTTGCCCTGGTTGGAATAGCTTATCAACATCTTCTAGTTCCAGTTCCAGCTCAGTTGCTCAGTCGTGTCCAACTCTTTGCAACCCCATGAATCGCAGCACGCCAGGCCTCCCTGTCCATCACCAACTCCCGGAGTGTATTCAAACTCATGTCCATTGAATCGGTGATGCCATCCTGCCATCTCATCCTCTGTCGTCCCCTTCTCCTCCTCCCCTCAATACCTCCCGACATCTTAGAAGAAGACATAAAACCAGGAGGACAAAACCAAGATTCAGATCCACCCTGGCTTAGATCTTGTGCTAAACCTAAACAATGAAATACAGAAGGGCCTCACAGGGGATTCAAGGAACCAACTGCATAAAGACAGGATATGGGGACACCCGGTCAGAACTGAGTCAACAACGTTAGCCGGCTGCAAAGCAAACAGTCTCAGTCTAGGCTGACAGAAAAGGTTGGTACTATTGTGCAGAAGAGCCCCCTAAACAGTAATAATAACAAAAAGAAAGTGAATTTTAGAGGAACACATATAAGATGCTGTTTATAACAATATTTTACATTATTTAGGAATACATAAATAAGTAGTAAGAGAATAAATGCACACGTATGAATAATATTCTTTATGCCTTTGGTGGATCTGATATAAATTTTTAAAAATTAAGGTGATAGACGTTTCAACACAGTATAATGGTTTTTAAAAAGTTATAATCACTTCACATCTGTCAGAATGGCTGTCTTTAGAAAGATAACAAATAACAAGTGTTGGTGCTGCTGCTGCTACTGCTGCTAAGTCGCTTCAGTCGTGTTCGACTCTGTGTGACCCCATAGATGGCAGCCCACCAGGCTCCCCCTTCCCTGGGATTCTCCAGGCAAGAACACTGGAGTGGGTTGCCATTTCCTTCTCCAAAGCATGAAAGTGAAATTTGAAAGTGAAGTTGCTCAGTCATGTCTGACTCTTAGCACCCCATGGACTGCAGCCTACCAGGCTCCTCCATCCATGAGATTTTCCAGGCAAGAGTACTGGAATGGGGTGCCATTGCCTTCTTCAAAGTGTTGGTGATGATGTGGCAAAAAGGGAACCCTTGTACACTTTTGGTGGGAATGTAACTTAGCACAGCCACTGTGGAGAACAGTGTGGAGGTTCCTCAAAAAGCTAAAACAGAACTTTCATATGATCCAGCAATATCACTCTTGGGTATATATTCTGGGTATGTTTTCATTAAACAAATGAATGAGTATGACAGAACAGAAATGGCTCATAGAGAACAAACTAGTTGTTATGAGTTGGGGTGGTGGTGGTGGGGAGAAGCAAGATGGGGTAGGGAATTAAAAGGTACAAAGTATTAATACTATGTATAAAATAAAAAGCTAAAAGAATATATTGTACAGCACAGGGGATATGGCTAATATTTTGAAATACATTTAAATGGAGTATTAGCCACAAAAATGTTGAATCAATGTATTATACACCTGAAACTAATTTAACATTGTGAATTGTCTATACTTCAATAAAAACAAAAATGAAAAACAGTGGTAGTTGTCTTAAGATGGAACTGCCTTATGAAGGAGTAGGTCTGTACCACTGGAGATGACCTGTCAGAGATGTTCTAGAGCAAAGGTTGGCATACTACAGTCCAGAAGCCAAAAGTGTCTTCTGCCTTTTTTAATAAATAAAAATGTATTCAGGGACTTCCCTGGTGGTCCAGTGGCTAAGACTCTGAGCTCCCAATGCAGGGGGCCTGGGTTCAATCCCTGGTCAGGGAACTAGATCCCATATGCTGCCACTAAGACTTGATACAGTCAAATATGTTTTAAAATATGAAATCAAACCCAGTCATGCACACTCATTCATCGCTGCTTTCATACTATTAAAATACAAGGGCAAATCTGAGTCATTGATGGTTGAGACTAGATGGTCCGCAAAGCCTAAACTACTATCACCTGGCTGGATACAGAAGTTTGCTGACTATTGTTCTAGAGAAATCACTGCACTGAGTTGAACTAAATGAGCTCTGGTTTTCTAAAAAGGGTAGAATGTGGAAACTTCAGGTCAATGTAAAAATTTGTGCAAAAATTTCAGAATGGTTCTTATAAAACGATTTTAATCCCGATTAAACCAATCTGAGAGAGAGAGCGTATGGTTTTGACTTGTTAAAAAATAACCTAGCACAAGGACTTCCCTGGTGGTCCAGTGGTCAAGACTCCTCGTTTCCACTGCAGGGGGCAAGGGTTCTATCCTTGATGGGGGAACTAAGATCCCCCATGCCTTGCGGTGCGGCCAAAAAATTAAAAACAAACGACCAACAAAAACCCCTAACACAGTGTGAGGCATAGAGATGATAGGGGAAGCACACTGATTGGAACCCCACACCCTGGCCAGGCACCATAGTAACCATTTGCATGAATTGTTTTATGACAGGAGGTCCCAGTAAGGAACAGGGAACTAATAAGCCTCCACAAGCCAGAAGAGTTCGGGAAAGGTCAAAAGGAGACACCACCTGTCCGACCACCTCCCAGAATCCTTCTCTCTGGCATCCATCTTGGCTGAACAAGGCGTGCACCACCAGGAAGGACTCTTGAGTCAGAATGATTGGCTAAAGACAACCCAGACACTAATCCATCACCATAAAACCCGAGACTGCGAGCCATGTGACAGAGCAGTTCCCCTGGGTTCCCTCACCCTGATGCTCTCCACCCGGGTGCCCTTTCCCAATAAAGTCTCTTGCTTTGTCAGCACATGTGTCTCCTCAGACAATTCACTTCTGAGTGTTAGACAAGAGCCCGGTTTCGGGCCCTGGAAGGGGTCCCCCTTCCCGCAGCAGAGATACCCAAGTATTTGCTGAATGAAAGAATGGTAGATGCAAATGCCCAGGCTTTCTGCCCCACCTCAGAGGAGCAGACTTTGCCATCACCTCCTGCTGGCCAGAGCAGAATGAACCAGGGGTGAACCCCCAGTTTGGGCAGTCAACTCTCAGTCTGCTCAGCTAACCTACAGAATCAGCTGAACAGGAAAAGATGAGCCAGACCTTTCAATGTCCCTCTCACAGGAATTAGAACTAAACGTGTGGAAAGACTAGAGGAGTTAATGGCTGTAATCAGAGCTGGAGAGTCTGATTGGACAAAGAATAGAAAGATAGTGATGCTGACTTCTTTACCCTGGAGATACCTTATCCTAACGACAAAGCACCCAGTGGAGATTATCATGCATGCATCTAACATACAAAAGATGAGAATATTCAGTTTAAATGTGTGTGTGTGTTTGTGAGGGGTCAGCCTCCACTGCATGCGAAAGGACTTGAATCTTCCCACTGTCCCTTCCCTTAAGTGATTCAGTTTCTACCTGCCTCAAAGAGCATTTTATTGCCACAAAAGTGATCCAGGTCTTTAAAAAAAAAAAAAAAAAAAAATATATATATATATATATATTTTTTTTTTTTAAATTTTGAGGCCACGCCATAGGGCATGCAGGATCTTAGTTTTTAGTACAGGGATCGAATCCATGTCCCCTGCATTGGGAAGGCAGAGTCTTAACCACTGGACCAGCAGGGAAGTCCCAATCCAGGTCTTCAAAGGTGGATATTTTACATCCACTGGGGCATCTAAGACAAGTCAATTATTTCTTCGGGTGCTAAACAGAATAATCAACTTCTTCCTACTTTCAAGGAATCATTGGCTGTACTAACCTTATTGAAAATGGAATGGTCTTGTTTTTATGTTCTCTCTGCAGACTGTCGAACCCAGTCTCCATGTCTGAGGCTGCTCTCCAGCTTGGTGAGCTTTGTGGTTTTCCTCTCCATGGAGCTCATTTGTTTCCAATAAACCCTTTTGTCCTCCTCACCCAGTTTCAGGTGAAAAGGTTCCAAAGCCATTGTTCCTAGCAGATACTCAAACCAGGTGAGCCAGCCAGTGCCAAGGCTCTGACACCCAGAGGTGAGGAATCCAGGTCAGCGGGCTCCCCACACATTACTCTGTCTTAAGAAGGCTGACTTCTGCCTGGCTGTGGGCCTCAATCCCTTTACATCAGTAGGGTGAAGGCCAGTGTCAGGGGCTCAAGTGATTCATAGTTGAGGCAACCATTAGCACAGGCGCCTTTGACTCTCCTGACTTTAGGCAGGTGGGAAAGGGCCTCCAGAGCCTGACGCCCACCCCCCAACCCCTGCACTCAGACCTCTCTCTGGGCCCACTCCTCTGACAAATGGAATTTATTTCCTGCCCTATTGATAAACAAAGGATGCCACAGTCATCAGCAGCTGCAGCCCCCATGGACAGTGAGCTGGTGATCCCTGAGGAACCTCAGGAAGAAAGAACATCTAGCAGTCATCAGACTGCAGCCACTTCCCATGGTGAGCCCGGAGAAAAGCTCAGGATCTGAAAACACACGAAACTGGCCGCAGATAGCTGCGGTGCATATCAAAGGAATGATTTCAGTGAGCCTAGACTCTCGCATCTTCCCACACACAGAAACGCACCAAACTCCTTAACCCGGGTTATCTGGTTTTCTTTCATTAACAACTGTCTTTTGATGTTAGACCACCTGCCCTTTGTTGCAAAACTTCTATATAACCTGACTCCTCCCCTCACCTCCTTGGAGCAGATCTGTCAGGGTTACTTAGATGCTGCCTCCTAGGCTTGAAGTCCTAAAAACTCCCACCTAATGAAACCTAATTCTCAACTTTCAGGTTGTGAATAAGTCCACACCTCCAATACAGCCCCATCAAGGCCCAGACCCCAGGGAGGCAAATGGAGACCTCTGACCTTCAGGCCACGCTGGAAGGTGGAGATAGACAGCAGGGCTAGGTCTTGCTGCTCCTCAGCGTAGCGCACCAGGTACACGTAGACAAGCTTCTTCACCTGGGGAAGAGGGGGTTTCTCAGCAGGGACTGGGGCCCCTGTCCTGAGAGATGTCCTCACCCCGGGTGGCTGCAGTCCACAGGGAAAGCATCCAGGGTACCCTGGCCCCATCATGCTGATCCACATCTGGCTCAGGGACATCTGGGAGGGGTCTTTTCCTGGACCAGGGACATTCTGAGCGGATTGGACCTCCAGGGACTGGGCTGTCCCCTTTCTCATCCCCAGCTAGCTCCGGTTTATTCCTGGAGGTGGACGAGGGAGACTCCTCCCTGGTAGCGCTCACCTCTATGTTCTTACAGGCCACGTTCTTCACCACGGCGGGGAACAGGTCTGAGGCGTTCTTTCCCCGGGCAATCATCTAGGTGGTGGGGTCAGGGTAGGGGGAGAACAAGAAGGGAGGATGCCAGCACTCACTGGGGGAAGGTCCACAAGCAGCCAAGAAGGGCTCTTGGATCCGCAAGCTCCTCCCCCAAGGGATCCCCTCTGACCCCCCTCACCGCCACAATTCTCTTCATGGCCTCCAGCTTGAGTGAATCCTTGTTGGTGTCCAGCATCGCCTTCAGGTCATCGTGCCTGGTGGGGACACAAAAGGTCAGCTGAGGGCACAACGGTGGGGACAGGGCTATCAATCAGTAGGATTCAGACAGAAAGAAGGGACCTGGGCAGGGAAGGCACAAAGGAAAGCGGTAAAATATAGATCAGGGGACTTAGAGTGGGGAGAAGCATGTGGGTCAGTCAATGTTGCGGGGCTGAGCTGTGATCCTCTCAAAAAAGAATGTACCCAGAATGTAATCTTATTTGGAAACAGAATTGTTTCAGCTGTAATTACGATGCGGTAATACTGGAGGAGGGTGGGTCTCTAACTCAATACGTCTGGCGTGCTTTAAGAAGATGGCCCTGTGAAGAGAGAGATGCAGGGAGAATACTGTGAATACAGAGAACTGGAGTGACTCACCTGCAAGCCAAGGAACATCTGCAATATGCTTCTCTCTTAAGGTTTGGTTTTCGGCTGAGAGGCAAGTAAAATCTTAGCTCCCCAATTAGGGATAAAACCCATAGTCCCTGCATTGGCAGGCTTAGTCTTAACTACTGGACTGCCAGGGAAGTCCCGGGTGAACGACGATGTAAATAAATAACCCCTTGCACTTGGTGGAGGGGAATAATGTTAGTCTCCAAGCCAGTATCTAAATGTCATGCAATGGCCATTGAGATTTCAAGGGAGGCCTTTTGTTAGACTTCCTGAAGTGACTGCAAAATTCATCCAGAAACAAAAATCAATAGGTAAGAACTCCAGAGAATTTGGGGGCAAAAGGGGATGGAAATGAGAAAAACGGAACAATGACAGACAATTCACCTAACCAGAATTCAAAACACAAAACAAATGACCATGATAAAAGCTGTGTGGTGCCAGATTAAAAACTTCACAAATGGATCTAAGTTGATACATTAGGAACAATTAACACCAATTGGAGAAAGAAACTTTTGCCTCCCCTTAAACAAATGCTGTTGGGACAACTGCTATGTAGCAAAGAATTTAACTTGCACATGTACTTCACACCAAAATAAATCCCACATTTGTTTAATAGTTAAATTATGTTGGGTTTCCCTGGTGGTCTAGTGGTTAAGAATCCACTTTGCAGTGCAAAGGACATGGGTTCGATCCCTGGTCTAGGAAGATCCCACATGCCTCAGAGCAGCTAGACTCATGTGCCTGAACTACTCAGCTCGCACACATGAGCTGCAACTACTGAAGCCTGTGAGTCTCGAGCCTATGCTCCACAAGTGAAGCCACAACGAGCAGCCTGCACACGACAGTGAAAAATAGCCCCCTACTCGCGCAACCAGAGAAAGCCTGCGTGCTGCAACAAAGACCCCACCAGAGACAAAAGTAGATGAATCATTTTAAAAAATTATTTCAATGTATGGAAGAGGGGAAATTTTAATTTTCAAGGTCATAAAATTATCAGTAATAAGATGCTAGGTTTTTTTGTCAACTCTTGTGTATAAACTAAATTTAAGAAAAAAACCAAGGCAAAACTGTATTTGTTCACTAGGGCTGCTGTAACAGTACCACAGAGTGACTGGGTGGCTTAACCACCTCAATGTATTTTCTTGCAATTCCAGAGGCTAGAAGTCTGAGATCAAGGTGTCAGCAGGGCTGGCCTGTCTTCCTGACTTGCAGATGACTGTCTTCCCTTATCTTTACATGGTCTTCCCTTTGTGTTTCCTGTTCTCATAATAAGTGAATCGTATTGGATTAGGACCCGCCCTAATGACCTCCTTTTCACTTAATCACCTCTTAAAAGACTGTCCCCAAACACAGTCACATTCTGAGGTACTGGGGGTTAGGGCTTCAACATATCAGACCACAATTCAGCCCACAATAGCAACAGAAAGGAAAATATCTGGGATATGGTGAATACAAGTTTAACATTAAAAATAAAGTACTGATACAAGCTTCGGGTCTATATTCAGGACTCACTGGCAGGGCTGCCCCCCTGCCATCCCCCTGCCCCTCCAGGTGGACACAGCCCTGAGCAGCAGCTCCCCAGTCGGTGAGCGGAGCGTGGTCTGGCACTCCTTGACCATGTGCCCTTGAGGAGTGAACAACCTGCCCAAGCATACCCAGAGGCCCAGCGGCTGAGGGCCAAAGAAGTAAGCAGAGAAACGCGAAACCACCTCATGGAAAATGTGTGTCTACACGGCTAACAGAGCGGCGGGACCACAGATGCGCTCATACTGTCCAGGCAGCTCCAAAATGCAATGAGCAGCTGTGAATGGAGACCTGTATAATCTCTGACCTCCCAGATGATACTCAGATAACCCACAGCTTTGACCCTGCCAGGAGAGGTATTACCAATGGCAGGAATTAAAAAGCAGTGTGTGCAAAGTTAGTCGTGGAAGTGAAACACCTAGAGGCAACAGAAAATCAGAAAATAGACGTAGCCATTCTAGGAGAGGGAAGAGCATGCTAACGGTCATAAAGAGGCAAGTGTGACTAGTGCTGATGCTGAGACATGAGTAAGTGATAAATGCTGAGAGGAAGGAAAGAACCTGACGTAACAGACACCTAGTCACAGGGCTGCGTTTTGCAGAAATGTGCGAGTGCTTAACAGATAAAATCAGAAAAGACAGGAGGAGTGCTAAGAAACTGATGTTCCCAGGATTTTACAAGTGTTTCTTGTGAAGATATTTTTGACGGGAAGCAAAGTAGAAAGATGATGACTTCCAGAACACAGAGAACTTGCTAGCTGTCGGATTAGGGTTGGAGAAGATGTCCAGCCCCATGCATATTGATTTAGAACCCCTCCATACCACTCAGCCATAAAACAAAAGAATGAAATAATGCCATTTGCAGTAACATGGATGAACCTAGAGGTTATCATACTAAGTGAAGTAAGTCAGAGAAATACCATGTGATATCATTTATATGTGGAATTTAAAATATGACACAAATGAACTTATCTGTGAAACAGAAACAGACTCACAGACACAGAGAACAAGTTTACGGTTACCAACGGGGAAAGGGAGTGGAGGAAGGATAAGTTAGGAGTTTGGGATTAGCATATACAAACTACTATATATAAACAGATAAACAACAAGGTCCTACTGTATAGCACAGGGAACTAGATTCAATATCCTAAAATCAACCATAGTGGAAAAGAAAATGAAAAAAATATAATAAATATATGTATGTGTGTTTGTGTGTGTATGTATCCCTAAATCATTTTGCTATGCAGCAGAAACTAACACAACGTTGCAAATCAACTATACTTCAGTTAAAAAAAAAAAAACAGAATGAACATCTTCCATTCAGGAAGATGTCCCCCCCGAACCAGAGAACGTTTTCTACTGCCTATGGCCAAGTGAGGGTCAGAAGATAACCACCTCGTCCCTCTCCCAAACACAAACCAGGTGGTCAAGTCCTAGGCATGTTGAACTCAGGACAGATGGGTGTAGACAGAGGTACAGACCATTTAGCTGGGCCTGGGCAGCACGGAGGGCACAGGGAGAATGACAGAACTGGGCACCACCTTCCCCAATACACAAATGCACATCACGCACCCAGGATCCTTTGTACACACCTCCACACAGTCAACTCACCCCCACAGATCCCCATCACCCCAACACCCCATCAAACACTGGTATCACCAATATACTCTCACACCTGTCCCCACAGAGACACCTACACTCCAGAGACATACTCATACCCCCAAAGACACACTTACATCCCTCAGATATATATAGTTCTTACATAAACCCACACACACTCAACAAACCCCCTGCAGACACACCCATAATCCCCACAGAAACATACACAGACACATATACCACACATACACTTCCCACAAAAACACTGAGCACATAAAGCCACACACCTGTGGACCCACACGCCTCACCTGCAAACGCCTACAGACACCCACCACAAGCCCTCTGTACTGCCCCACACCCTCATCTAGACATGCACACACACACACGGCCTCCACAGACACACACCACCCACATCGCGCACACATACAGCTTTTTGACAAAACTGCGTCACTCTAATTTCATTCACCAAAATGGCCTGCGGACTCCTATGTGTGATTTCTGATGATAAATTTAGGCTTCTAAGATCAAATATATCCAGTCTCACAGATCCTCTGACCTCCTTAGGGGTCAACGGGCACCAGTTGGAGCTGACTCCGGGGCCCTTTACCTTCAGGAATTCTCTGCAGCAGGTTTCCTCACACCCAAGCGTCCTCACCTCCCCTACAGATGCCACAAGCCCATGTCAAGTGCCCACACCCAGGGTGGTGCTGGGTACCCACACTGATCCTCCACTCCCAGCCTAGTACCCACCTTCCAGGCTCCTAGGAGAGGGGACTCAGGGGAAGAGAGGGGCTGGGGGACATAGCACAGGCAAGACTGTCAGCTGCCCACTAGCAGACAGCAGCCCCCACCTGAGGTCTGACCACCTTGGGTCCCTCACTTTCACTCCCACCAGCTGATGTTCCCAAGATGGAGAGGAAGGGAGAGAGACACAGCAACACTCCAAGGCCATGAAACATTCATCTCCTGGAGTCAGATCCCTCTACAGGGCTCTCACTGTGACCCGAGCCCTGGCCTGACCTGAGGGACTCTGTGGGTGACTGGAGCCAGCAGGTGGGGTGGGAGGAAGGTAAAACCTGGAGTTTGAGGCCAGATACACTCACTTCATGTGATATACACCGTCCTCCTTCCCCTCACCACCCAAGTTCCAACCCACTAGATGGGAGCTGCTGCTGCTCCTGCTGCTAAGTCACTTCAGTCGTGTCCGACTCTGTGCGACCCCATAGACGGCAGCCCACCAGGCTCCCCCGTCCCTGGGATTCTCCAGGCAAGAACACTGGAGTGGGTTGCCATTTCCTTCTCCAAGGCATGAAAGTGAAAAGTGAAAGTGAAGTCGCTCAGTCGTGTCCGACTCAGCAACCCCATGGACTGCAGCCTACCAGGCTCCTCCAGCCATGGGATTTTCCAGGCAAGAGTACTGGAGTGGGGAGCCATCGCCTTCTCCACTAGATGGGAGAGGGTGGTCAAACTATCCTGATCTTATCCTGTCTCCAAAGCTCACCAGGAACCCTCACCTAGCCAGGACCTGGGGAGAGGAAAAGGTCAGATGTCTTACTCCATCCTCAAATATTTTACTGTCCTCCTCCCTTCAGAGCTACCAGAGAGTTAGGAGTTAAGCTCATTTTCCCCAACTTAAACTCTCAGCCCCCCATAACATCCCCCATGCCCACCCCCGTCCTGGACACTAAATGCCAGTCCAGTCCTCCTGCTAAAGAGGTGGGACTTAAATGGTTCCTGCTGGAAGAGGCAGCTTCCCATCCCTGGCCTTCCTCTCTGTCTGGGGGAAGAGTCCCTGAGGGCTCCTCTGTACCGGAGAGGCTGGCTCTGGCTCTGGCCCTGGCCAGGCTCTGGGCAAGGTCCTTCCAGGGACTCTTCTGGGGTCGTGTCTTCTTCTGGGGCTTGCAGCGACCGAAGCTCCTCCGGCTGCAGGGCCTGGTACCAGGGTGGGGCCCCGCCTTCGGGGGCCAGCACAGGGCTGGCAGCCTCCTGATCGGCCTCTCTGCCCCCTGGCCTCACTGCTGCCCCCGGGAGCTGCAGGAATCGCTGCATCAGGACACCAGATCCTGCTTCGAAATGAGACTGAGCTGACCAGGGAGCTGGGGGTGCCTGTCCCTGTCACCAGAGGGCCCGCCCCGAAACTCGGAAACTGGACACTGGCAGGATGGAGGCTCTGGTTTCCTCTTTGCTGCTCAGAGACAAGGACTCACGTGGTGGAGGAGGGCAGGGACTGGGGACAGAGCCAAGTCCCGGTCTGCAGGCAGAGGACCAGCAGGCAGGGGAGTGGATCCAGACACAGGTGAGGCATCTCTCACTTCCTCCTCAGGCCACAGCTGAATCTCTGCCCCCTCAAAACTCCTCCTCCTCAACAATTGTGTTTGCCTCCTTCCCACTCTGACCCCCACCGTCTTGATCCTCACCTGTCTTTCCGTGGCCAGGTCCTTGATTTTTTCCTTCCTATCAGCATTCTCTTATCTCTGCTTCCTCCATGCCTAGCTGAGGCCCCTCATGTGCACGCCTTCAACTGCTCTTCACTTACATCCTTGGCCCTCTTGTCCTCAAGACCCCTACCCCACCAGGAGTGGTTGGCTTTATTTGCTGTATTTGGATGCTCCTCAGATTCACCATCCTTGCCCTAGCAGCTTCACTACTTGCCTCTCACAGAAAATAAAGGCTTTAGATCAAAATCCCCACAGCTCTCAAACGTCTCCATCTACTCTTTCCCCTCCTCTTCCCTCTGGGCAGAGCTGGTCCTCCTTGAGGCCAGGCCAGTTCTCCCACCCAGCTCTGGAAGCCTCCTTCAATTCCTTCCAACCTCTCCCACACTACTGGCTCCTTCCCAAAGGCAGTTAAACTTGCTCTGGGCTCTCCCAGACTAATAATAGACAAATAAAAATAACAACAACAATAAACAGACATTCTTGAACTGGCGTTCTCCTCTGGCAGCTCTTTCCCTTTCCCTTTTATAAAAAAAAATATATATATATTGTTCATTCATTAGGCTGATCTTAGTTGCAGTGCACAGGCTCTCTAGTTGTAATTCATGGGCTTAGTTGCCTTGCAGTAAGTGGAATCTTAGTTCCCAGACCAGGGATCGAACCCACATCCCCTGCATTGCAAGGCGGATTCCTATTCATTGGACCACCAGGGAAGTCCCTATAGTCATACTTCTCGAAAGCGAAATTCTCATTCACTGCGTTTTATTCATTCACCTCCTCTTCACTCTCCTATTCACTTTTGATCTGGCTTCAGATGCTGATTAGAATTTAGGGGTCAGTGGCCATGATGTCTACAATTTAAATGGGTCAGCCAAAAATATTTATAGACCGATGGTTAGATAAAGCAAATACCATAGAATGGCAACAATGACTGAATTGAATCTAGGTGGAGGGTATACATATATTCATTGTATTATTCACTCAAATTTTCTGTATGTTTAAAATCGTTCATCAAAGAATGCTGGAGAAAATGAACCCAGCCCCTCCTCTTTTGACTTTGCCAGAACTAGTCTCTCAGGGCCGGAGATGGGGAGTGGAGCAGGAAGGGGTAGACCTGCTCTTTGTCACACCAGTGGGCACGATTTCTTTCCTTGTTTGAATTGACCTCAGAGGGTATTGACACTGCTGACAGCTTCCTTCTTGAAACAACATTTTATCCCTCCTGCCTTTGGCTTACTTATTCTCAGTCATTCTGAAACACTTTCCCCTGCTCTCTGGTCACTCCTATTCTATGTCTTCAGGGTTCTCACCTGTGCTTTGTCTGAATTCATTTTATAGATGCTACTTAGGTTATCTGGCTATCTTTACTTCCTTCGGTGGCTTTGATGGATGGACACACACACGTGTGTGTGTGTGTGTGTGTGTGTGTGTGTGTGTGTGTACTAATAATCCCTTGGAATCCAAATCCTAACATCCAGCTACCTACTAGACTCTACCTCAGAGTTTACAATCTCAGCATCTCAGAAGCCAGGCTCAACATTATTTTCCACAAATTTGCTTGTAATATCTTTATTTCCAATTACCCTGTCTGGCATCACCTTCTATCTAATACAAGAAATGGTAACCTGAGATTACCCTCATCTTCTCCCAGCCCCTTCCTACTACCTTCCCCCCAGGTAATCATCAAGTCTGTGGCTTCTACCATCTCAAGAGCCCCCCAAGTCCTGGACATCACCCATAGCCTAGTCCACCATCATGCCCACCCATCCAACTTCAACACCCCTTCACCTGTCTTCTGAATCCAGCACACATCCAATCTCTTCTCCACAATCCAGCCTGGGACCCTTCTAAAATGCAAATGTGCTACTGCCTGCTTAGAAATCTTCAGTGGCCCTGCACCCCCCTCCCTCCACCTTGGCATCTCTCTACCTTCAGTTCTGGCCATTCCAGTGGCTTGGACAGAGATTCTGGCCACACCGTATTAGCACATACAAAACCTGTGATCTGGCTCTCCTTCACCTCCACACCTTGCCTAAAGCTCTTTGTTCTGCCTGAAACATCCTTGGCTCTCCCCCACTCCCTTCTCTCCAGGACCAGGGACCAGCTCCTCTCACCCCTCTGAGAGCCCCACCACACTGCACTGTCACTAACAGGCTCTTCCCTGTGCCCCCCTCTAGAGGGGCTTGAGGAGGAGACTGTCTCATGTTCACGGCGGCATCCACACTGACTAGAACGAGACTCGACACAGCAGGCCCTTAATAATGCTTGTTTCAGAATTTACGAATAAACAAATGAAGGATGGAATGAGCCAAAGGTGGAAGGGAAGGGGAGGAAGTTAAGGTAGGGTTGAATTATAGGGGCAACGTGGGGAGCAGGAGTGGGAGCTCCAGACGCTCCCCAGAGATGGGGATGAGGACAGGGGGACCAGAATAAGGGGAGATGGATTTGTAGGAGCAGCCAGGCCTGGGGCCTCCAGGCTCAAGCTCGCAGATCTGACTCCGCCCCCGCGTTCTTTTGGGGTCATAAGCGAAAAAAGGCAGAGACCCTGTAATCCAAGTCCACCAACAGGAGAAACACTTGAGGAGGGAGGATTGGTCTTTCAGAAACAGAGCTGGCCGGCCCATCCCCCACCAGCCTCCACCCCCACCCTCACAGTTCCCAGGCCGGCCCCTCGCGGGGCGGGGGGCGAAGCGGGGACAGGGGGCGAAGCGGGGACAGGGGTCGGGAGGGTCTGTGTCCATGGCCGGAGGGGGCCGTGCAGGGGGCCGTGCAGGATTCCGGTCAGCGCCACCTGGACCGCCGCGGACGGGCCTGGGCGCTGTCCATGGTACCGCAGCGCGTGTTCCCAGGCCGGGCCGGGCCCAGCCCCCCTCTCGCCCGGCTCCCTCACCGCTTGTAGTCGGAGGAGAAAATGCCGCCGCTCGCCGGGTCGTGGCCATACTCGGGCTCCCCGGGGCCGGCAGAGCCGCCTTTGTCTTCGTTGTAGGCCGGGGCGGCCGACATTGGGCGGCAGGGCAGAGGGCTTCGCTGGGGAGGACGCGGCGCTGCCGGGATGCGGCAGGGACCGAGGAAGAGCGCGCAGGCCGGGCAGACGAGGTTGGCGGCGCTGCCCGGGCTCCGCAGAGGCCGCAATCTGCGGCGGCGGAGGCAGCAGCGCGCGGATTTAGCAATCAGGGAAGAGTGCGTTGTAGTTCTTAAAGGCACCTGCTCCCGCGACGCGGAGGGCGTGTCCGCGGAGGGAGCAGGAGGGGCGGTGCCGCAAAGCCTGGCCCCGCCCAATGCCTCGGAAATCCCTCCAACCTCCAGTACGGAAGGTGCCAGCCCTTGAAAGTGATCATGCACCTCCAGGTTTGGGGGTGGGGAGATGGGGTGCGGGGGTGGGGTGGAGTTGGGGACTGATGTTGGGGGACAGCTGTCTGCAGATGCAGAACGCCATTACTCATCCCTGACCACCCGGGCTCGGTAGGACGGTCTCTAGGAGCTTCACTCATGCCAGATACTATGCGGATTCTCACCCACCCTGTGGAAAGAAAGGCTGGGTCTTGGGTGAGGGGCGGGTAAAAGAAAGTTGTTCACGACAGCTTCCTAGAGATGATGGAATTTAAGGAAGGTTGGTCCAAGAGCGCCGAGGATGCAGATGTAGAGAGATGGGGACTGAATAGAGGGAATGGTGAACCTCGAATATGGCTTCGGAAAATAGTTTAATGATCATTTCTGAAGCCCCTTGCCCACCAGGAGTGCCTGAGGTCACAGCTAGTCCACGGTCAAGTCCACATCCACGGAAACCCAGGAAAGAAGGGGAAGGGAGGAGGTTGGGTTAGGGTATGGTGTAACTGCCAGGACTTTTGGATCCTGTGAGGCCTCCAGCTCCTCCCTCAAGGTCCAAATTCCGCCCCCCCCCCCCCCCCCCCAGGGAAGGCAGCCTGGATCTAGAGAGAAAGTAGTGATTGGGCTGGGGGAAGGGGGTGGGTTCCAGTTGAGTTGGGGCATCAGGCTGAGTGAGTGGGGCAAGGGTGGGGGGTTGGTCTTTTGCCTGGGCTTCCCTGGTGGCTCAGACTGTGAAGAATCTGCCTACAATGCAGAAACCTGGCTTCGATCCTTGGGTCAGGAAGATCCCCTGGAGAAGGAAACGGCAACCCACTCCAGTATTCTTGCCTGGAGACTCCCATGGACAGAGGAGCCTGGTGGGCTACAGTCCATGGGGTCACAAAGAGTCAGACAAGACTGAGAAATTAACACTTTCACTTTTCAGGAGGTGAGGCCTGGATTCAGAATGTGGAAGGGGCCATAGGACTGAGTCTTGATCTATAGGCTACTGTGTCTCCAGAACCAGAATTGGAGGGTCTCGGTGGAAACGGAGGGGCCCCGGAAAGGTAGGGCTTGACTGCTTGGGTAGGTTCCATTGGAGAATGGGAATGAGGGTTAATCAGGACCACCAAAGCACCTGGCTGAAGAATGGGAATGGGGGTTGACCAGGACCACCACAGCACCTGGCTGAAGGAGACTGAAGTAAATAGATGTGCCTGGTATCTCTGAGAGGGGATCTTTCTGGAGTGGGCCCAAAAGAATTTCTGAGGAGTAGAATGTTGATGAATTAGCAGGTCTAGTTTGCTTCTGGGGGCTTTGGTTATGCCAAAGTAAAGTGGATCTCCAATTTGAGTAACGTGGCCTAGGTGGGGAGAGGGCCTAAACTGTCCAGAAGCTCATAGTTTAGCTACAGTTGTTAATTGGTTCTAGAGGTGATGTGGGGTCCTATGTGGGTAGCTGGGCCGTCCTCACTGAAGTCATGGGACTTCGGACTACTTGTACAGGGTCCAGGTTGGGCCCTGGACCCAGCAGTTGCTGAGCAAAGTGCACACAGTTGCTGCGCATGGGGTGATAGGGAGGCGGGTCAGTGTCCATGGCTTCGCACACTTGGCGCTCCAGTGCTATGTGGTCAATGCCGCCGCATCTATGCAGCACCCGCCAAAGCAAGCAGGAGCACAGCATTGGGGGCTGCCCTTGTTTGGATACAACACCTTCACAGGAGCCGAGAAACAGGTGAGGCCCATGGCCACGAGGGTTCTTGCCTGCAAGGATCACGGGTCAAGTGCGATCAGAGCTGAGTTTGGTCCTGTGACTCCAGCCCCAAGCTCCCACCCACACCCCCATCTCCCAGGATCCCGTGGCCCTGAGCCCCATGCCCTGGGTGCCCAAGCGACTTCCTTCGGAGACCTGCACCATGAGCTGGGGGTGGCAGTCTTCGTCCCTATGAGGCCCACCCACTGGTGGAGCGGGCTTGATGGGCAGCCTCTGTTCCAAGAGCAGGGCCTGTCCTCTCACCCTCAAAGTGGATGATCTCTCCGTGGCCACAGTACACACCAACGTGGGCCCCGACCAGTGTCCAGTGGGGGACATCAGCCTGAATAGGAAGAGGTCTCCCAGCTCAGGTTCATTGTCCTCCAACTCCACAGCCTCGAAGTGCTGGCCCAGGAAAGCCTCAGAGAAGAACTTAATGGTGCTGACTGCCCCTGTCACAGCCTGTGAGGAAAAATGGACCAGACCACAGGACGACTGCAGGCCGGGATGAAAGAGAAGTCAGTTCCTTCTACTGTTCATTGTGTCAGATGGGCCACCCAGGGCTCAGGGAGACCTGGTTTGGGGCTAAGCCCCAGGTGACTGTCTTCCGTACGCCACCCCTGCCTCTCTGTGCTGAGGATCTTCAGAGGCCTGGGCATCATAGGTAAGTTCTGCCCTGAGCCATCCTTCAGTTTCCAGCCATTGAGACCTCCTGAACTGTTTCGTCTCATCTCAAATTCCAGCCTTGCCATTCCCCTAGCCAACTCCCACCCCCTCATCAGGATCCCCTTTCCCACTCATCTCCTATATTTCCATTCCCTGGAGGCAATACAGGGAGCATGCCTACCTGAGATGAGCTGAAGTCCTAAAGAAACAGATGAGCGATCTGGTGAGATCTGGACCCAAGACAGGCATCTCCTCCCAAGTCTGGGAGAGAAAGACCCCTCCACAGCCTCAGCCATCAACATCTACTAAGCAGCTGCTCATTTGATGCTTAATATAGTCCCACAAGATGGGCACAGTATCTGCATTTTCAGGACTAAAAGAAAAAAAAAAAGACAAAACACAGGTGCACATTCATCGTTGGACATTTAGGTGGTTTCCACATCCTGGCTACACTATCAGGTGTAAAACAGAAAGCTAGTGGGAACCTGCTGTAAAACACAGGAAGACCAGCTCAGTGCTGTGTGATGACTCCGAAGGGTGGGATGGGGAGGGGGTGGGGGGCAGTAAAGCTCAAGAGGGAGGGGATATATGTATATTTGTAGCTGATTCAGTTCATTGTACAGCAGAAACTAACACATTTTAAAGCAATTATATTCCAATTTTAAAAAAACAGGTTCACACGTTTTGTTTCTGGAGTGCACACAGCTTAATGTAGGTCTGCTTCTTGTGCCCTTCGACCTAAACATCAGTCACCTGGTACCTTCTTTTTCTCTATATGGAAGGGAGCAGTACATTTAGAGCAGGTTTCTCCTATCTTTACTGGGAACAAAGGGCTTTGGGGACTTGGGAGGATAGCCTGCTGAAATTGAGCCTAGGCTTTGGTCTCAGAGAGAGCCTGGAAAAGGAGGTGAAAGAAGGGCCGGCCTCTCATCCCTGACCTTCCCCTTCGCCCCTGGCCCCACTCCATAGTCTCCGTCTCCTCTATGTATTACAGAGCGAATCTCATTTTCCTGAACTGGGAGCTGTGACCAATTCATCGCAGTTTGTGTGGGACTTTTCAGGTTCTAAAATTGAAAACCCAGGAACCCAGGAAAACTTGGGACGACTGGTGACCTTGGGGTCCTCTCTCCCAGCTCTCTTGACCTCAGGAGACCACAGGGAGGACCCAGTCATGTGAACAACTCTTTGGTCACACTCTCCTGCAATCCACCGGCAGCCTCTCTTTCTTCCCACTCCCCTCATACCCATCAGGCCAAGCAGAGATCATAGCTGTGGGCGAGAGTGGACTGTCCTGGCCCCTGCTAGGGCAGCAGGAATCCGACCTGGAGAAAAGGTAAGACAGACAAGCTGAGGACTTCTGTTCCAGTCACCTGGGATGTGAAGCTCATCTAGGGAGAGGGGGAAAAAAAACAAAAAACAGCTGTCACCCCCTGGCTCCTGAGGAGTGAGGGTCCAAATCACCGCTCCTCCCACCTCTCCCCACTCCCCATGCGCCCTTTGCACGAGGGGCTGTCTGTGTGAGTGTTGATGCATGGCTGTGCATTTGCTGTGCCTGTGAGTCTGTTGCAGCACTGGATACAGGACTGGGAGATTGAGTCTGGGCAGTGCCACTTCTCTGTATGGGACATCAGATAAGCCACTTCCTCCCTCTGGGCCTCCACTTCCTCATCTGTGAACTGGGGATAACAAGCCTGGAAGACTGGGCATCACAGGACCATTGTGAGGCACTGAGAGCTCTTTGTGAGCAAGACAAGGCGAGTCGGGCAGGGTTTGTTTATCTTCAGCCTTCGTCTGAGCATGCAGAGTTGGGCATCAGGGGAGGAGGGGTGGGGAGAAAGCATCTTTCTCAGCTCAGTGGAGAAAAACAATGGGCCCTCAGAGTCAGGCTGCCTCCCTGTGACCCCTGCCCCAGAGTGCTCAGGAAGTCGCCCAGTTGGAAAGGCTCTGGAGAGCAGGGCCCTACCCCTGACTCCTCCTCTGAAAAGTTCCCCAGTGGTAACCTGGGTGAGGAGGCGCTTTGGCCACCACCAGCTGGGCCCCTGGACTTGAGTCAGGGTCCAGATGAGCAGCTGCCCCTTTAGGTAGGGGATCTAGGTCCCTACATGGGGCTTCATCTGTAATGATAACGATTATTGCCAAAAACTTTGTGATAAAGTTTCTGTGTTAAAACACCATTTAGCCCTAACAGTAATGTCATGAAATGGGTACTATTGTTATCTTTCTAATTTAACAGAAAGGCAAACAGGCTTGGAGAGGTTGCCAAGGTTCCAAACAAGTAAGTGGAGGAATGAGGATTCAAGCCCAGGTGGGTCTGGTTCCATTGCCCAAGACCTTAACCACTGTACAGGACTGCCTCTCTCACGCTGCTGGCACACAAGCACCCCCTTCCCCAGCCCCCTCCACCAGGAATTACTGACCCCCTCTGTTCTTCCTGACCTCCCCCTCAGCTTTCATTGAACCAAGCTGCCATTCTCTTTGTAAGAAAAGGAGTAAAGAGCAAGAGCCGGGGACAGACTGTCCTGCTTTCTGGGCACCTGGCCAGAGAGCTGCCCACCACACTGGGGCTTCTTGCTGGGGACCTGGGCTCTTCCTCCCCTCACCCTGACGGAGAATTTCAGAGGACCAGTTGTGAGAGTGGCCCTGCAACTGGGTGTGGGGCTGACAGGTAGTCTCCTTGGGGCCCCAGGCCCTGCCCTTCCCCCAGAGATCCCTGAAGGACCTCAACTCAGTGGGGTGCTACCACTGGGCACAGGGCTTGTGGTAGACCTTGGCAGTGTGGCTGTGGTCTGGCCTGAATTTCTAGACCCTCCTGTCCCACTTTGGTCTAGCCCTGGACAAAGGTCCCTCTGTGGGAAGCAAGTTTCTTGGGTCACTGCTCTCAGCCAGTCATCTCTAGCCAGAGGGTCCCCACTGGGACAGAGCAGGACCTTCCTTTAAGCCCCCAGCACACCCTGGGGCTGCCCCTTCCTTCCCTTATAAGCCTTTGGTCATCCTCTCCCTCTCGGCCCAGTGATCCCACCGGAATCCTAGCCCCCAGCTCGAGCAGTTCACCTTGCAGCAGTCACCTCTGTTCCTTGCTAGGTGCTCTCCTTCTGCGGCCAGAGCAGGGAAGGCTAGCTGTCCGCCCCTGAGACAGATAAAGGAGCCAAACAGGAAGCCCCGGGGCCCCATTCTGAGCATCACCGTCTGCGCCAATCTGATGGCAGCCCTCCCCACTCCTGGCAGCTCTGGGAACAGGCAGCAGCCAGCACCTGAAAGGCTGGAGCCTGGAGTGGGTAACTGGTGCCCGCACCCACCTCTCTCCCCTCCTCCTGTTCAGCCCCGACCCCGCACCTGCTTCTGCTGACACTGCCATTTGTACCTGCTCTCTGGACCTACCCTTCTTCCCTTACTGGCCTCCAGGGTCAGTACCCAAATGCCCTGAGAACAAACTCCATACAGATTTCATTTCCTTTTAATTTGTTGATACGTGGTTTTATTGACTAACGTATGGTCTATATTGGTGAATATACTACGTGCACTTGAAAATGTTCATTGTACATTTAGGGTATGGTATTCTGTAAATATTAGTTAGGTCAAGGTGATTGACAATGTTGCTCAGATAGTCTGTGTCTTTAATGACTTCTTGTGTAGATTTTCAATTAATTAATAGAGGGATAATAAAACAAAGGATGAGATGGCTGGATGGCATCACCGACTCGACGCACATGAGTTCGGGTGAACTCCGGGAGTTTGTGATGGACAGGGAGGCCTGGTGTGCTGTGGTTCATGGGGTCGCGAAGAGTCAGACACGACTGAGCGACTGAACTGAACTGAATAAAACTTTCACCTATGATTGTGAGACTGTCCATTTCTCCCTTCAATTCTGTCAAATTTTGCCTAGTGAATGTTAAATGCTATTATTAGATATTTGATTATTGTTATGTCTTTCTGATGAATTGACCCTTCATGGTTATGCATGGGCTTCTCTCGTGGCTCAAACTCTAGAGTCTGCCTGCAATGTGGGAGACTCAGGTTCGATCCCTGAGTCAGGAAGATCCCCTGAAGGTGGAAATGGCAACCTACTCCAGTATTCTTACCTGGAGAATCCCATGGACAGAGGAGCCTGGCAGGCTACAGTCTATGGGGTCGCAAAGAGTCAGACACGACTGAAAAACTAACACACACGATCAGTTATGCATGTCGCTCCTTTCTCTGCTAATAAATTTTGCTTTGAGGTCTATTTTATCTGATGGGGCTTCCCTAGTAGCTCAGTTGGTAAAGAATCCGCCTACAATGCAGGAGACCCCGGTTCGATTCCTGGGTGGGGAAGATCCACTGGAGAAGGGATAGGCTACTCACTCCAGTATTCTCGGACTTCCCTGGTGGCTCAGCTGGTAAAGAATCTGCCTGCAATGCGGGAGACCTGCATTTGATCCCTAGGTTGGGAAGATCCCTCGGAGAAGGGAAAGGCTACCACTCCAGTATTCTGGCCTGGAGAATTCCATGGACTATACAGCAGAGAATCAGACACCACTGAACCACTTTCACTTTCTCTGATATTATGCTCACTATTTGTGGTTGTATCTTTTATCATTCACTTTTGATCTATCTGTATCTTTTTTAAAGTGCATCTCTCCTAGACAGAACATAGGTAAGTCTTGCTTTTTTATTTTTTTGGCAATCTCTGCCTTTAAAATCAAACCATTTGTTCCATAGATATTTAATGTAATAATTGATATGGTTGGATTTTGATGTAGAATTTGTTTTTTTCCCTTCTGATATTTGTTCCTTTCTTCTCCCTTTCCCGACTTCTTTGGGCATATTCAACTTTTTTTAAGAGTTTAATTTTATGTACTGACAGCTGTACCTCTCGGTATATATTAATATTTCGGTAGTTGCTCCAGTATTACAGTGTAACTATTTAAATTCCCAGTCTACTTAGTGATCATATTGTATGACTTCACGTAAAATGTAGAAGCCTTGTAACCAAACATATCCCTTTACTACAATCCTCTATTTGTTATATGCATCATGTCCACACGCATTATAAACTCCACAAGCTAATGTCATAACTTTTGCTTTAAACTGTCCTGTATTTTAAAGAAAGCAGGAAGAAAAGTCTTTCATATTTACCATTTCTGATCCTCTTCATTCATTCTTGAAAGTCTAAGATTTTCCCTGATATCATTTCCCTTCAGCCTGAAGAATTTCCTTTCGCATTTCTTGTGGTGTACATCTGCTGGTGATGAATTCTCTTAGATGAATTCTTTTATCTGAGAGTAACTGTATTTCATCTTCATTCATACTCTTGGATGTAGAATTCTGTATTTAAACCTTGCTTTCAGCAGTTTGAAGATTTGCCCCCACTGTCATCTGACCTTAATAGTTTCCGGTGAGAAGTCAAAGACAACTATTATTAAGTTATTAAAGATAACTCCAGCATGTCATGTACTGTTTATCTTTGCTATTCAGATTTCATACTCGTTTTTAGGAGTGTGACTGTGACTGTACCTAGGAATGGTTGTCTTTATATATAACTCACTGTGGTGCCTTGAGATTTTTTAATACATACGTTTTTGTCTTTACCAAATTCAGGGATTTTTTGCCATTATTTCTTGACATTTTTCTGCCTTGTTTTCTCTCTCCTCTCATTTTTAACTCCAATTAATATCATCACATTAATGCTGTTTGGTATGTCTTTTTTTTTCAATCTTTTGACTGAGATGTCTCTTTGTATTTCTTTAATTTCACTGACTCTTTCTTCTGAGAACCTTGACTTGCTGTTAATAAGCTCACTCATTTAATTGTTTTCTTATTTTCAGTTTTAGAAATTTTATTTTAAATAAAATTTTCCTTTCTCTAAGATTATCTGTCTATTCATTATTACTATCTTTTCCTTAAAATGTTTTGTAGATATTTAAAATAAGGCAATGGCACCCCACTCCAGTACTCTTGCCTGGTAAATTTCATGGGCAGAAGAGCCTGGTAGGCTGCAGTCCATGGGGTCGCTAGGAGTCAGACACGACTGAGCAACTTCACTTTCACTTTTCACTTTCATGCATTGGAGAGGGAAATGGCAACCCACTCCAGTGTCCTTGCCTGGAGAATCCCAGGGATAGGGGAGCCTGGTGGGCTGCCGTCTCTGGGGCTGCACAGAGTCGGACATGACTGAAGCGACTTAGCAAAATAAATGCTTGAAGGTTTTTCCGCCACCCACATTTGGGTGGTGTGGGCATACAGTGTCTAGTTTTTCTAATGATGTTGAGTTACATTTTCCTTTTTTTTTTTGCATGTCTAGGATTTTTAAAATGTGTATAATGGACACTGGAGATGATACATTGTACAATTCTGTATTCTTTTATCTTCCCCTGAAGAATATTGATTTTTATATTAGCAAGCTGTCAAATTAATAGCTTGGACTTGATTTCAAACTTGTGGAGTTCTGGTTCAACCCTCTATTATGGTAAGTCTAAGTTTCACCATTTTTATTAGGGTGTATTCCTTAGTCCCAGTCCATAGTCTAGTAAGGAATAGCCCCTATGGAATTTTAGTGGGTGGTCCAAAGGGATTCACCAAGCCGCTTTAAGTTTGTTGAAATCAAACTACATATTCCATCTCCCTTGCAGCTAACAGCAGCTGAAATACTCCCCTTCAGCTGTTGCTTTCCACTGCGTACCTTGGAGTCTCACCCAGTGGGTTGCAGTAAAGAGTTATCCAAGGATTTGTAGGGATTTTATATGCAGGCTTAGGGGATTCCCCTCTCTGTAGATACTTTCTTTCTGGAATACTCCACCCTCAATTTTCAGCTGCTCCATTCTGAAATTTATCCATTGATGTCTTGAGCCAAGAAGTTCTGTGGCTTTTTCCATGAGGTTTAGCCATCCCATGCTGAATAGATGGGGGAGGGCCCTAAAGGAAAAGCTTGAAAATTTCAGCCTCACCCCCTGTTCTTCAGGGAGGGGAGGGGGACTAGCAATAAAGTTAATGATACATCATACTTACTGACCCATGATGCAGCCTCCTTAAAATTCCAGATGTATTAAGTTCACAGAGCTTGGTGAACACATGGAGGTATTGAGAGAGTGGTGCCCAGAGAGGGCATGGAAGCTCCCAGCCCTTTCCCATAAACCTTGCCCTGCATCTCTTTCATCTGGATGTTCACCTGTATCCTTCATCATATCCTTTCTTAACAAAGGATGATACAGGTGATGACTTGAAACAGACTTCCAGGTATTTCTCAGGCAAAGATGAGTTTATTTGGGATCAGCAGAGAACTGCAATCCAAGGTCTGCAACCCTGGCAGAGCCGCATGCACATCCCCATCAAGCAAGGGAAGGAGAATGCTTTTATTGACAAGAAAAGGAAGTTCAGAGGGCTAGAGCAAGCAGAGTCCAGGGTTTTTCATTGGCTGAGTGCTTTCCAGGAAAGAAGAGCCTGCTTTCTTTCTATTAGGCTTAGATACCATTACAGGACCAGTTGGGTGTGCTGCAGCCCATGGGGTCGCAGAGTCGGACACCACTTAGCAACTGAACAAGCTTTACAGGACGTGAGAGCTCCCCCTTCTGGTTTCCCAACTCTACTTAGTTAAGGTTTCTGTTTATTAATTTTTCACAAAAGTAAGTAAACTGTTTTCCTGAGTTTTATGAACCATTATAAAAATTAATTGAATCCAAGATGGAGTCAGGGGAGGATATGGGAAGCTCCAATTTATAGGCAAGTCAGACAGAAATTGTAGGAAACCTGGGGACCTAGTACCTGAGATTGACAGCTGCCATGGGGGGCAGTCTTGTGGGGCTGAGCCCTTAACCTGCGGGATCTGATGCTATCTCCAGTTAGACAGTGTCAGAACTGAGTCAAATTGTAGGACATGCAGCAGGTTTCACAAAATTGCTTGGTGTGGGCAAAACTCCACACAATCTGGTGTCAGAAGTTTTGTGACTGTGGTACGAGTGTGAGAGTAAGGGAGACTCACACAGCGAAAAAGTGAATTCTTCCTATTCAAGAAGTAACTAAGAAGATAAGGGTTGGTTTAACAGTTTGCCTGTATAGATTTCTCCGCCCCAGATTCCCCACCTCTGGTGGTGAGAATGTCTTCCTTCCTCCTGGTACAGGGAAAGTACTTTTCATGTGGAAGTTTTAGCTCCAGCTTTCAGAAAGAAAAGGAGGGTCAGGGTGTTCTTATACCTGCTATTTCCTCTTGCCTTTAATTCAACATCATCAATATACCAAAGTGGCATATTTTGAGGTGACATGGTCTGGTTTTCCTTCACTAGTACAGTGTGTGTGCTCAGTCATGTCTGACTCTTCTGCAACCCCATGGACCATAGCCTGCCAGGCTCCTCTGTCCATTGGATTCTCCAGGCAAGAATACTGGAGTGGGTTGCCTTGCCCTCCTCCAGGGGATCCTCCCAACCCAGGGATGCTACCCGTGTCTCATGCATTGCAGGGGGATTCTTTATCTGCTGAGACATCAGGGAACCCACTCACTAACACAGTAGGCAAGAAAAAGTAGAAAGCAAAACAAATAAAAACATGTGGTCCCACCTCTCTTGGAGGTTGCAGTCTGGGACTGTATCCGCACTTCATGGAGAAAGGGGAGGGAAACAAACATGTGTCTCGACTTCTGCCCCATCCACTAGGCTGCCTTCAAGAGCATGATTTCTCTGGATTTATAAGAATGATTTTTATGCAGGTATTCTCTTTTAGATACTGAAACTGATAGTCCTCAGTCTAGGAAATGAATTTAAATGAATTTTTAGCCTACAGCTACTGTTTTTGTTGTTATTATTTCACTACACCAGATATTCTGGATTCTATGTGTCAGACATTACAAAGTTAATGTTTAAAACAACCCTGAAAAGTACATTGCAAGAGACCTTAAATATCGTGGAGAGAATCTGAGTGGAGATAAGTTTTAGAGAATAACTAGTGGCCAGTTTGAAGGATAATGGAGAAGCAGGTTTTTGGGGTGGCTGGGTGAGAACACAAGAATAATTAAGAGATGACTGTGAACTGAGGCAGTGGCAGGCAGAATAAAAAGATGGGGACATAAAAGACAGATTGAGGTAAAGATACATTAGAATCCTCTTAACTGGGTTGTCCTAATTAAATCTCCCTTCCTAAATGAAACAAGTTGAAAGTTAAGGTTTCTTCCACCCTAGTTCTTTACTCATGTTCACTTTATACTCTTTCAAAATGCTGTACCATTAATTGATTCAGTGCTCTCAATGCAAGGAAAGGTACGCATTTTAGAGAGAACGATTTTAAAGGGTCTTTTTCAAGGTTCAAAAGGCACAATCAAGACCAGATCCCCAATGTTCTGACAGTTCACCCCACGAGTAATAAGAGGAACTGGTTTGCTTGGCTGATAGGCTACTGAGAGAATAGAACATACATCTTTATGAGGTTTCACTTCTGTTTTAGTACACATAAAACTCCTTCTCTCAACTTTATTCAAGGTCATCACATGAGAATACATTTAGAGATCTTCAAAGCAGGAAGATCACCACCAATGTTGTTGTCTTTCATAATCATTCCTAATCCCCCCCCCCCCCCCCAGTGGCCAGGTGGGGCTTCTCTCATAGCATCTGGTTAAGACGGTGGTGTTTCACCAACGGACCCCTCCCACAGCCTCGGAAAAGCACAGAGCACCTATCTATCCCTTGCTCTGGATTATGGCACTCTCCCTGCCCCACGGCTGGTTCCTGCCTCCAGTGGAATGCTAAATGGTTGGTTGCCCAACCAATAAAGGAGAACCATCTTTCCTCTAAAATACTGTTTTATCATGGATCACTGTCATAATGTGATCTCCTCAAAAGATAATGAGTTTTTATCTGTATGTAATCCTAAATGAGACATTCAACGTTTCATACATACAATGAAGACACATATAGATCGCACTGAAGTTTGGAAAGTAAGCAGTGAAGCTATATGTGAGGCTGAAATGGAGAACCCTGTGAAAATCTTGAAAAAAACAATCGTGGGATCAATAACGGAACTCACAGTACATGTATACAATTTATTTGCATCTAAGTGGTAGTTTAAGCAGAAAATTTTGCTTTTAGTCCTGATACTTATACAACCCACAAATCACAAGTTCACCTTTATGTTTAAAACTTTTGGTGAACTAGTGTTCTAAATTTTGTATCTCAGAGTGAAGAGAGAGTTTGTTCATTTCATAACCATAGAAACAAATGAGGTGAAACACTGAAGGGAAATTAAGAACACAGTTTGCCTCCTACTGCTTTGTACATTCCAGGTTAGTGAAGGAATGGATAAGCGCTAACAAACGGTTGGCTAAAGTCACAGAGATGACTTTCCAAGTGTCTTCTCTCAGTCAAGGAAGTTATACTACAGGAGGAAACAATCCATGTCTAATCCCAAGCAGAAATCGGAAAAATATAGTATCTTAACTCTCAGTTCCGTGGTGTCATAAGGACGGACTAGCTCTTCCTAAGAACAGGTTGTTCTGCTTGAGAAAACATACACCCATCCGTGTAGTTAGCATTGCCGAGGCGCTTCATTCTTTGAGTAGATCTAGGTTTCCATCTGGTGCTATTCTCCCTCTGCCTGAATGGCTGCCTTTAATATTTCTTGCAGGGAGGGTCTGCTGCTGATGAATTCTTTTAGCTTTAATAGGTCTAGAAAAGTCTGTGTTTCACTTTTTTTTTGAAAGAAGGTATAGAATTGGTAAGGAATTCGAGCTTGACAGTTTTCCTCTCAGTACTTACGGCGAGAAGCCTGAGATCAGGGCATCAGCACAGTGGAGGCCTGCTGAGGGCTCTCGTCCTGGCTTTTAGATGACGGCCTCCCTGTCATTGCTATTTCCTCACACTAACGGGGTCGGGGGCGAACTCTCTGGTTTCTCTTCTTATAAGGGCACTAATCCCACCACAAGGGCCCCACTTTCAACATCTCATCTAAACTTTATTATTTCCCAATGGTCCCACCTCCAAATACTATCACATTGGGGGATTATGGCTTCATATACAAATCTGGCAGGGGAATACAATTCAGGCCATAGCATTATAACGGTCACAATGATAACAAAAATAAACACAACTTAAGAGCTTCCCTTGTGGTTCAGCGGTAAAGAATCTGCCTGCCAATGCAGGAGACACGGGTTCGATCCCTGGGTTGAGAAGATCCCCTGGAGAAGGGAACAGCAACCTACTCCAGTATTCTTGCCTGGAGAACCCCACGGACAGAGGAGCCTGGCAGGCTACAGTCCATGGAGTCGCAAAGAGTCAGACACGACTGAGCAACTAAACAACACAACAAGTTTGTTATGTACCAGCACTGTGTCACATGCTTGTACGGATGCTTTCACACAGTCCTTATTACACAGACGAGGGAATGAGTTAGTTCATTGACCACCTTAACAGATGGTTAAGTTGTTGTAGAGCTAGAATTAGAGCTCAGGTAATCTGACTTCATGTCCCAAATTCCTAGTTCCCTCCTTATACCGCCTCAACCAGGGGGGAAACATTTTGAAATCTAATGAATTGAGTTCAGGAATTTGTTTTAGTTGTCACATTTTTAGATTCAGCAGAGAAGGGCTCCAAATATTAAAGTGGTCCTTTTGATAACTACTCATTAGAAAGTAGACCAGGGCTTACACAGTAGTTCAGTGGCAAAGAATTCACCTGCCAATACAGGAGACACGGGTTTGATCCCTGGTCCGGGAAGATTCCACATGTTGTGGAGCAACTAAACCCGTGCGGCACAACTACTGAGCCTGTGCTAGAGCCCGGGAACTGCAACTATCAAGCCCATGTGCTGCAACTACTGAAGCCCCCACGCCTAGAACCCATGCTCCGCAACACGAGAAACCAAGGCAATGGGAGCCCCGCGCGCTGCAGCTATAAGAGTAGCCCCTGCTCGTGGCAACTAGAGAAAAATCCCACGCACAGTGAAGATCCAGCACAGCCAAAAATAAATAAGTAAATAAAATTATTTTTAAAAAAGAAAATAGATCAGACAGATCAAAAAAAAAAAAAAAAGAAGAAGTTGACATAAAAAGAACTAAAAGCAAAGGAAAATTCTGGAAAGTGTACAAATATCAGTTTGTACCAAGGACCCATCATTCCTTGGCTCCAGTATGGGTCTGGGAAAGCAGCACTGTCAAATACTGCTGCAAATATGTACTTGCATCCTCTCTGGAAAGGAAATTTGAAAAGATGGATTAAAAACTTCAAGGAATGTGTTCTCCTGAACAAATAACTTAAATATGGGTACCTAGATTAAGGAAGTCAAGATGTACACAAAACTGTATGTACCCAGATAGTCATTATTTCAAAACTAGACTTACATATATTCTGGTTATTAAAAACATGCTATGGTTTTTCCAGTTGCCATGTGTAGATATGAAAGTTGGACCATAAAGAAGGCTGAGCGCCAAAGAATATATGCTTTTGAACTGTGGTGTTGGAGAAGACTCTTGAGAGTCCCTTGGACTGCAAGGAGATCAAAACAGTCAATCCTAAAGGAAATCAGTCCTGAATATTCACTGGAAGGACTGATGCTAAAGCTGAAGTCCAATACTCTGGCCACCTGATTCAGAGAACTGACTCACTGGAAAAGACCCTGATGCTGGGAAAGATTGAAGGCAGGAGGAGAAGGGGATGACAGAGGATGAGATGGTTGGATGGCATCACTGACTTGATAGACATGAGTTTGAGCAAGCTCTGGGAGTTGGTGATGGACAGGGAAGCCTGGTGTGCTGCAGTCCATGGGGTCCCAAAGAGTCGGACACGACTGAGCAACTGAACTGAACTGTTCTAAAGTTCAGAAGATACAGAGATGTCTAAAGAAATTTAAAAAACAAATAACTTTGGCTATTACCTCTCAGATTTAACCATTGTTATAACTTGGCTCCCCTTTCCCCTTAGTCACATGTATGTTATCTAATTTATATTTTTATAACTCAGTGCTTTGTAATTTGCCTTTTTCCCATACTCATCTTGCCTAGTTATTGTTGCCAAAATGCAGTCACATCATTTTTAATGAATCCTAGTATTTCTTGCATGAATAAACCAGTTAATTCATGATGGTCTTTTAGTTGTTTTTAATGGTAAGAATTATAAAGCAGTGATATAGAATTGTCTGGTTATATTTGAAAGACTGAAAACATTGATTTATCATCTCAGTCTCTTAAGATCTTGTTAAAATAACACCTAAGAAATAAAAAAAAAAGCCATAAAGATCTAAACAGAAGAATGGGATAAGAACCATCAGTGAGAAATTAAAAAAAAAAATTCCAGGACATAGAAAGTTGATGCGGAACAGTACTTGATAAGGAAAAGTAGAAGGAACTGTAGCGGGTGAGAGACATAGCCAAGGAAGAAGTCACTTCACCCTGCTGCTGCTGCTGCGTCGCTTCAGTCGTGTCCGACTCTGTGCAACCCCAGAGACAGCAGCCCACCAGGCTTCTCCACCCCTGGGATTCTCCAGGCAAGAACACTGGAGTGGGTTGCCATTGCCTTCTCCAATGCATAAAAGTGAAAAGTGAAAGTGAAGTTGCTCAGTTGTGTTCGACTCCTAGCGACCCCATGGACTGCAGCCTACCAGGCTCCTCTGACCATGGGATTTTCCAGGCAAGAGTACTGGAGTGGGGTGCCATTGCCTTCTGCACAATTCACCCTACAGAACACTAGAAGGATTCAGAACTAGGAAGTATCAGGAATCGCTGAGTCCAGGAGGGTGATACAGGGCCAAGAATCCACATATGAAAACAGTGGTCCCTCCCTCCTACCAGCATGCCTTACAGTCAAGTACCTACTTCAAGAGTGAGGGTGTGACAGGAGGAACAACATGTAGAAGTTCCCAAGATGTTTATACACATTAAACACGGAACTGTTATTCACTAAATAAATTCACTGGCTCCACAGAAAATATCCTGCATCCTTACATTCAGAATATCAGCATTCCTGTCCCATCATCTCAGCCCAGTGACAAGTCTTACCCAGTACAGAGAGCTCACATCCACCTCATTCTTAAATACACACAGTTAAGATTCCCCCAGACAGCTGAAGCAGCTTTCAATATAAAGGAAAGATTGAAACAACAGACCCTAAAGGAAACAGTTACTTCAGGGAACAGGAGAGAACATGCATCCATATGTGCACACACACGCACATACACACACAGAATGAGAAAACTGCACACTTAAAATAATAACAGATGCTATGAAAGAGTAACAAAGAACAAAAACTGAAAGTTAAAGCTAGTGCTAAAATTAAATCAACGGAATGGGAGAAGATATTTGCAAGCAATATATCTCGAAGGGGGTTAATTACAAAGAAAAATAACACGTTTAAAAAATGAGCAGAGGACCTGAATAGACATTTTTCCAAAGACGACATACAGACGGCCAACAGATACATGAAAAGATGCTTGACATTACTAATCATCAGGGAAATGCATATCAAGACCACAAAGAGATCCCACTTCATGCCTGCTCTCCAAAAGACAAGATACAAATGCTGGGGAGGATGTGGAGAAAAGGCAACCCTCATGCACCCTTGGTGGGAATATAAACTGGTGCAGGCACTATGGAGAACAGCATGGAGGTTCCTCAAAAAAAAAAAAAAAACGAAAACTAGAACTACCATATGATCTAGCAATTCCACCTCCAGGTATTTACCTGAAGAAAAAGAAAACACTAATTAGAAAAGATATACATACTCCTATGTTTGTTGCACCATTATTATTGCCCAGGTGAGGTGTGGGAGGTGCAGGCACTTGCCAAAAATCCTACATCCCTAACTTAACATCACTGGCACACAGGACACCATTTAATGATTCACCCAAGGATGCTCTTCCAGAGTACTGGCAGCACCTGTTGTTAAAATGGGTCTCCTTTCTCTTGTCTCCCTAATGCCCTTACAAAGATGTTTACAAAGATGTCCTAAACTGATTGAAAACCCATTACACACGGAGCATCCCAGCGTTTTCTCCTATATTCGTCATACAGGAAACCTGTTACCATCTTTTCTTCCCATCAAGATGTCGCCCTTGCTCTCAGATGAAGCTTACACTGAGACCCAAAAACTGATGAAAATTTACAGATAACGAATGATGGGAGTTTCTACAAAGCTCACGCAGGTAAGACAGTAGAGATAACACTGTTTTTCTGAACATCTGTAAAACAAGACCTTTGACCTTGATGCTAAGGTTTCTTTCACGACACTGAAATTCTGAGTTTCAGCGGAGGAACAAAGGGCGGTGTATCAGCGGTGCTCAAAACTTACCGCTTAAAGAGAAGGAGACAGGCATGTAAAGAAAGAGAAGCCCAGGGAGCAAGATAAGCATCGTTGGTGCTAACCTGGAGCTTCTTCAGCAGGAAATTGAGGTAAGCCCCAAGAGGACAAGGGCCGCCGGGCTGCGATCTGATTGGCTCTTGCCTTCCAGTCCTGGAAACTCTGTCTTCCAATTGGCTGTTGTTGAGAGGGCTGACCAGCGCTAACGTGGATGGAAATAATTTGTTTCCTATTCTCAAGCCTTATTGTGCTCACCCTAGGGCTTCCTCATTTCAAGCGAGACCTCATTTTCCCCTCCACTGCAAAAGCCCTCATAGGGCCTCTGACTCCATCCACTCCTGAAAACTGAGAACTAGGTGGGCAGCCGAACGGTAGGGTGTGAAGAGGCCGGCGTGACCTATGGCACGGAAAAAGGGAAAGCAAAGAGATAGTGGACCTGGGTTTTAGGAACCTACTGTCAAAGAAAAAAAAAAAATCAGTAGTCAAACCAAGAAAGAAATGGAAAATTTTATTCCAGCCAGCCTGAAGAGACATTTTTTCAGAGAACTCCATTATGTAAGAAAGTACATATGTGAGTTTTTGAGACAAAGGGTTATACATCAAGTGATGTATCATTTATAGTTTGCACAGTCCAAATGTACAATAAAGCAAGCAGTGGGTCATGGGCCAGTGACCCCTTACAAGATTAAGAAGGAATACTCTGTCCTTAGGAGGTCTGGTTAATCTAGATGCCCAACAAATACTAAAGGGAAGAGAGAATGCCAAAGCGGGCAAAGGAAAGTTTTATATTTAAATTACTCTCATCTGGCCATAAAACATGGATTTTATTTCACCACTACAAAGTCCTTTCCCAGGATACCTGAAATACATAAAGAAGGAATATAATCTTTACCAATGGAAAGTCAAATCCATGACTCCACACAAACTGCCTTGTGACTCATTAGAATAAACTTTCAGCTATATGCTAAACTCTTTTTGTCAAGTAAACTTTGAAGTTATAAACATGGTGTGAGGGGCTGGCTGCACATTTAGACCTCAGTGTTATTAGTCAGTATATGTAATCTTAACAAGATTATGCAGGAAATGGAGATAAAAGACACACACTGAAGTTCAATGAACTTTGAAGGATATACTTCAGACAGAAATACAGATGGAATGAGTGGCAGTATGGAGATGTCAACTATGGGACAAGATGGCACAATGAACTCATGTGGAAATGAAATCTCCCGTTTCAAACATACCAAAAGATTGTTTTCACTGTTCAGTCATGTCTGACTCTTTTGCAGCCGCATGAACTGTAGCCCACCAGGTTCCTCTATCCATGGTATTTCCCAGGCAAGACTACTGGCAAAACTACTGGAATGGGTTGCCATTTCCTTCTCCAACAGATCTTTCCGACCCAAGGATCGAACTGGAGTTTCCTGCATTGTCAGGCAGATGATTTACGACTGAGCCATGTGGGAAGTCCAAGTTGCTAGATAAAAAACAAAACAAAACAAAAACCTAAACATATATTTGAGCCTGAAAGCAGGCTTTAAATATGTATATATAAAGCAGGTTTTCTCTCTCCTTCTGTATCCTGATTGCTTCTAATATATATGTATATATATATACATATATACACACACACACATATATATATACATAAATATCCTGCCTGCTTCTATTTTATATAAATATATAAAAACACGTATGTATTTGTGTGTGTGTATGTACAATGTATATTTTACCAAACTAAACTTGGATATGCTTGCCTGCACGCTTAGTAAAGCCAATCTATCACATCAGGTTGTGATGAAGGAAAAATGCAGCATTTATCACAGACAACCAAGCAGTCTGTCCAGGTAGCTAATGCTCAAAAGACCCAAATGCCCTAATGGCGTTCAGGGAACCATTTTTGAAGACAGGGTCGGGAGGGGGGGTTGCAGGGTGCACAATCAGTTCGGACATTCTTCTGATTGGTGGATGGTGAGTTAATTGGGAGTTAACATCATCAGTCTTCTGGTTTGGGGTCAGCAGTCAGTTAACTACTTCCACCTGGTGGGGGTTTCAGTGTTTGCAAAACAGCTCAAAGGATTTGGCTCAGAATATTATCTACAGACCTTGAGAAGGAACTAAAGGTCCCTGACTTTGTTTAATGGCTAGACTATTATTATTTTGTCTTGCTGAAATGTTTTGTTTCTGCATTTTCTCACTTCTCTTGATTTTTTTTGAACTTGGGGAAGGCCTAGGCGGCTAGAGTTTTTCTAAAAACAAGAGGCAGGTGGAGTGCATGGTGGGGAAGGGGTGTCTGTCCTCCTTACGCGGGAAGGCCCATAAGGCCTGGTAACAGTGAGGAAGCCGAAACTGAGGCAGGAGCCAGGAAAGGGTAGTCCCTTCTATGAACTAAAGTAATAAAAGCTCTAAAAAAGGGCATTTTAGCAAATAAAAATACAGGACAGCCATTTCGATTTGAATTTCAGATAACACACATTTAAGACATACATACTAAATAATTATTATCTGAAATTCAAATTTAACTGAGCATCCGGTATTGTATTTGGTAACCCTACCCCAGAATGAGGTGAGGGGGCAAGTCATACATACATTTTAGGGGAATGATGGTTCCAGGCAGAGACAGTTGCAAGTACAAAGGCACAGAGGTAGGAATACAGCCAGAAGTGGTGAGAGAAAGGGGGACAGTGGTAGAAGACGGGTTGGAGAGGCAGTCTGGGGCAGAGATCTCATAGGGCCTCGCAGCCCATGGTAAGGATGTAGGATTTTATTTTAAAGTATGATGAAAAGTCATTGGGCAGTTTTGCACAGGGGAGGGTCTGGTGACTTAATAGGATTACTCTGGTTTCTGTGCAGTAGAGAGTGACAAGGAGAGTCCAGTTAGGATGCTCAGCCAGCAATCCAGGCAAAGATGCTGGAGGCTAGGACTAGGTTAGTATTTATATTGGGGACAAAAAGTGATCAGATTCAGTTTACGTATTTTAAAGTAGAACTCATTTGCTGATAGGTTTAATGCAGAATGTGTTTGAAAGAAAGGCATCAAAGATGACTTCAAAGTTTCTGACCTGAGTGACTGGGTCAATGCTGGTATCATAAGATGAGGAATACTATAGGAACAGCAGTTTTGAGGGTGGCAGAAATCAAGAGTTCAATTTTAGACATGTGAAGCTTGAGATATGCATTAAATATCAATTGGAGAAGTGAGGTTAATGTCTGGATGTGGGAATGCAGAGTTCAGGGGAAAACTGCCAAGACTAGAGAGTTAATTTGAGGCTTATCAAAATAGATATTTTTAAGGTCATCACAAGATTTCCCTAGTGGTCCAGTGGCTAAGACTTCACACCCCAATGCAGGGGGCCTGGGTTCAATCCTTAGTCCGGGATCTAGATCCCATATGCCACAACTAAAGATACTGCGTGCCACAACTAAGACCAGGCGCAGTCAAATAAATAGTTATTACACTGGAGAAAACCAACTAGAATGTCGGGGTGAAAAGGAAAGAGGGCTGTAACCTCGACTGAGGTATTCAGAGGCACATTTATACCTTTAAGATGTCTTCATTAAAAATAGAAGACTGAAAGTGAAGGCACTTTAAAGAAATAAAGAATCTTCGGTTCGTTTCTCGGGACTCCCCTGGTAAGTTCAGTGGTTAGGAATCTGTCTTCTGGGGCTTCGCTGGTGGCTTGGTGGGAAAGAACCCACCTGCCAATGCAGGAGACATGCATTCAATCCCTGGTTTGGGAAGATCCCACATGCTGCGGAGCAACGAAGCCCGTGTGTCACAACTACTGAGCCTGTGCTCTGCACCTAGGAGGCGCAACCAGAGTCCCTGTGGCCTCCTGCCTGTGCCCCACAAGAGAAGCCCCTGCAATGAGAAGCTGGTGCAGCGCGAGAACAGCAATGACGGCTCAGCACAGCCAAAAATAAATGGATAAATATAAACAGAGAATCCTCCTTCCAATGCAAGGGATGGGGGTTTGATCCCTGGTGGGGGAACTAAGATCCCACATGCCTCAAGGCAACTAAGCCTGTGCTGCAACTAAGGCCTGACATAGCCAAAAATAAATAAATAAATAAAAATAGATTCATATTTAGAAGTTAGAAAAGAAGAATAAGAGTAGGAAGAAGAACTATCACAAAAACTAAAACAGAAAAATACTAGAAAAACAAACTCCAAAGCCAATTCCTTGAAGAGTTCAAGAAAATAAATCCTTTGTGAGCCTGATTTAGAAAAAAAGAAAGAAAAAAATATGTAAGGTTTGGAATGAGAAAGGAAACAACCACGTGTGCAGAACAGATTTTTAAAATCATAAGAGAATTCTACGTCTAACATAATGACAACTAATTTAAAAAACCTTTTGGAAATGGATGACTTCCAAGCAAAGTATAAATTATAATTGACACCAAAAAAGTAGAAAAGATGAGTAATTCAATTATCACAGAAGAGAGCAGACACTTTATTTAAAATTCACATATAATAATGTTTCATACAATATAGTTTCACAATCAAGTTTTCTAGTCTTAAAAGAGCAGATAATTCTAAAGTTACTTCAATTATTTCAGACCATAAAAAAATGAGCAATGCTCCCTATTTTAAGGGATCTCATACAATTTTAAATATCAACATGTGATTAATATAGTACCAAAAAATCCTACATGCCAATCTAATAAGAAATACATGCTAAATAAAATATCAATAAATTGCACATAGGAGTCTATCAAAAAATATACTTTGGCAAAACAGTTATTTGGACAGCCTATCAGTATTTTAATAGGCACAGTATCAAAAACTTTTGTCATAAAATTTTACCTTTAAAACACTGAATTTTTTCAATCCTGGAACATGAAAATCTTCATTTAATTAAACCTTTCATGTCTTTCAATAATATTCATATTACTGTAGATCTTCTGTTCACTGTATTCTGATGGATTCTTTTTTCTATTGTATTACTGACAAATAACAAAATTTTAAGTTTTTATATATTGTTAGCCACTTTGCTGAACCATTTAATTAGTTCTAGTAGTTTGTCATTTAATTCTCCTGCATTTTTTAGAAAGAAAAATTACATCATCTGAAAATAGTATTTTTGTTTCTTCCTTTCCCAATCTTGTCTTTTTCTTGTTTCGCTACATTGGCTACAAAATCTAACACCATGTTAAACACTAGCCATGAAAGTGGCTATCTGTTTTTTCCTGACTTCAATGTCTCTAATGTTTCATCAGTATGCACAAAGGTGCCTTTTATCAACTTGCTATTTATCTAATCCCATTTTGCTGAAAGTGTATTAAGTAGATACTAAATTATTTCAGAAAACACTTATCAGTTGAGGTGATCATATAGTTTTTTTAAAACCTCTAAACTATATAAATGATTCGTAGCAACATATTTTCAAATATTAAATCAGTGCATAAATGCTTTCTTGTTCCAAATGGAGTATGGGATTAGTCTGCAAATATTTTACTTTAGAAGACTGTATCTATGTGAGTTTGGTCTCTAGTGTTTTTTGTTGTTGTTTGTTTGCTTGCTTGTGCTATCAGGGGGATACTAACAATATAAAATAAGGCTAAACTACAATGAAGTATCACCTCACACAGATCAGAATGGCCATCAACAAAAAGTATGCTGGAGAGGGTGTGGAGAAAAGGGAACCCTCCTACCCTGTTGGTGGGAACGTAAATTTGATGTAACCACTATGGAGAACAGTCTGCAGGTTCCTTAAAAATCCTCAGAGTTACCATATGATCCAAAAATTCCACTCCTGGACATATACTCAGAAAAGACAAAAGCTCCAATTCTAAAAGATCCCTGTACTCCAGTGTTCACAGCAGCACAGTTTATAATAGTCAAGACACAGAAGCAACGTAAATGCCCATGGGCAGACGATGGAGAAAGATGTGGAGAAAGAAGATAATATTCCATCTATGCAATGCACTACGACTCAGCCATAAAACGAATGAAATAACACCATCTGCAGCAACATGGATAGACCCAGAGATTAAGAGAAGTCAGTCAGTCAGAGAAAGGCAAATGGCATACGATATCCTTTATATGTGGAATCTAAAAAAATGATACAAAACATTTTTATTTACAAAACAAAAATAGACACAGACATAGAAAGCATTTGTTATTTACATAATAAAAATAGACACAGACATGTAAAACAAACTTATGGTTACCAAAGGGGAAGAGGGGGGATAAATTAGGACTATGGGATTAATACATACACATTACCATATATAAAATAGGTAAACAGCAAGAGGATACATAGGGAACTGAAGTACAGGAAACTACATTCAGTATCTTGTAATAACCTATAATGGAGAAGACTCTGAAAGATAATATATATGAATCACTTTTCTGTACACCTGAAATACAACACTGTAAATCAACTATACTTCAATTTAAAAAAATAGTAAGTTGAACAACTCTCCTCCCCACCTCATATAACAGCACAATTTCCATGACCAAAAAAAAAAAAAAAATCAACAACTGAAAACCACATGGCCTGAAAGCAGCATTCCAGAAATAAAGGCAGGCATGAGCAGGGACACCAGGAAGAAAAAGCACAGGGTATCAGAGGATGGGATTAATACTCCTTAAATTGGAGTAAGTAACACAACAGAAGTTTGGCTCAAGTTACTAATCAATCTTCAAAGCACAACCCCCACATCCTGAAACATTTCAATTTATTCTTTTAACATACAGAGCAGACTCCAAACTCTTCAGCCTGCATTCAAGATCCCTCCTGCTTTAACCTAACTTCTTTTTACATTTCAATCACTGCTTGTCAGTGCTGTCTGTTTGCCAAGCACGCTGTGAAGGTCTACAAATGACACATCCAAATTCTACCCACCCCTCACAGTGTGTGTGTGTCTGTGTGTGTGTGCTAAGTCGTTTCGTTCGTGTCTGACTCTTTGTGACCCTATGGACTGTAGTCTGCCAGGCTCCTTTGTCCATGAGGTTTTCCAGGCAAGAATACTGGAGTGGGTTGTCATGTCCTCCTCCAGGCGATCTTCCCGACCCAGGGATGAAACCTTGTGTCTCTTACATCTCCTGCACCGAAGTGAAGTCACTCAGTCGTGCCCAACTCTTTGCGACCCCATGGATAGTAGCCTGCCCCAAGCTCCTCTGTCCATGGGATTTTCAAGGCAAGAGTACTGGAGTGGGTTGCCATTTCCTTCTCCAGGGAATCTCCCAACCCAGGGATCGAACCCAGGTCTCTCACATTGTAGACAGACGCTTTACCATCTGAGCCACCAGGGAAGTCCTGGCGAGTGCGTTCTTGACCATTAGCGCCACCTGGGAAGCCCCAGTGTCCATGAAAACTTCTCAGATCCAACTAAAATATGTTTGAGTTCACTTGTACTACAGCTGTTGATTGTCAGTATTTGGCGTGCCTACTTCTTAGGCTCTTTGACAGCTATTCTGGGTTGGATAGTGTCAAATCCTCTCCCCGACTCCCATTCATGTCCTTCCTGGACCTTAGAATGCGACTTTATCTGGAATCAGTGCCATTGCAGATGCAGTAAGTTAAACTCAGGTCATACTGGAGTAGGCTGGGCCCTACATCCCATCTTTTAAGAGAAGAAACACAAGGAGAACAGAGTTAAGAAACTGGAGTAAGGAGTAGCTACAAGCACAGAACATCAAGGACTGTTGGACAGCACCAGAAACTGGGGAAGGGAATGGCAAACCACTTCAGTATTCTTGCCTTGAGAACCCCATGAAGAGTATGAAAAGACAGAAAGATATGACACTGAAAGACAAACTCCAGAGGTTGGTAGGTGCACAATATGCTACTGGAGAAGAGTTGAGAAATAGATCCAGAAAGAATGAAGAGATGGAGCCAAAGCAAAAACAACGCCTTGTTGTGGCTGTGACTGGTGATGGAAGTCTGATGCTATAAAGAATAATACTGCATAGGAACCTGGAATGATAGGTCCATGAATCAAGGTAAACTGGAAGTGGTCAAACAGGAGATGGCAAGGGTGAACATCGACATTTTAGGAATCAGTGAACTAAAATAGACTGGATTATATCTACTACTGTGGGCAACAATCCCTTAGAAGAAATGGAGTAGCCTTCACAGTCAACAAAGGAGTTCAAAATGCATTACTTGGGTTCAGTCTCAATAACAACAAAATGATCTCTGTTCGTTTGCAAGGTAAACCATTCAGTATCACAGTTATCCAAGTCTATGCCCCAACTGCTAATGCCAAAGTTGAAGTTGAAGAGTTCTATAAAGACCTACAAGACCTTCTAGAACTAACACCCAAAAAAGATGTCCTTTTTATCACAGGGGACTGGAATGCAAAAGCAGGAAGTCAAGAGATACCTGGAGTACAGGCAACTTTGGCCTTGGAGTACAAAATGAAGCAGGGCAAAGGCTAACAGAGTTTTGCCAAGAGAACGCACTGGTCATGGCAAACGCCCTCTTCCAACAACACAAGAGATGACTCTACAAATGGACATCACCAAATGGTCAATACTGAAATCAGATTGATTATATTCTTTGCAGCCAAAGATGGAGAAACTCTATACAGTCAGCAAAAACAAGACGAGGAAATGACTGTGGCTCTGATCATGAACTCCTTATTGCCAAATTCAGACTTAAATTGAAGAAAGTAGTGGAAACCACTAGACCATTCAGGTATGACCTAAATCAAATCCCTTACGATCATACAGTGGAAGTGACAAATAGATTCAAGGGATTCGATCTGATAGACAGAGTGCCTGAAGAACTATGGGTGCAGGTTTGTGATATTATACATGAGGCAGTGATCAAAACCATTCCCATGAAAAAGAAACGCAAAAAGGCAAAATGGTTGTCTGAGGAGGCCTTACAAATAGCTGAGAAAAGAAGAGAAACAAAAGGCGAGGAAAAAAGGAAAGATATATTCATCTGAATAAAGAGTTTCAAAGAATAGCAAGGAGGGATTTAAAAAAGCCAACGCAAAGAAATAGAGGAAAACAAAGAATGGGAAAGACTAGAGATCTCTTCAAGAAAATTAGAGATACCAAGGGAACATTTCATGCAAAGATGGGCTCAATAAAGGACAGCAATGGTAGGGACCTAACAGAAGCAGAAGATATTAAGAATAGGTGGCAAGAATACACAGAAGAACTATACAAAAAAGATCTTCGTGACCCAGAGTGATAGTGTGATCACTCACCTAGAGCCAGACATCCTGGAACGTGAAGTCAGATTGGCCTTAGGAAGCATCAATATGAACAAAGCTAGCAGAGGTGATGGAATTCCAGCTGAGCTCTTTCAAATCCTAAAAGATGCTGTGGCTAAAGTGCTGCACTCAGTATGGCAGCAAATTTGGAAAACGCAGCAGTAGCCACAGAACTGAAGGTCAGTTTTCATTCCAATCCCAAAGAAAGGCCATACCAAAGAATGCTCAAACTACTGCACGACTGCACTCATCTCACACACCAGCAAAGTAATGCTCAAAATGCTCCGACCTATGCTTCAACAGTACATGAACCATGAACTTCCACATGTTCAAGCTGGATTTAGAAAAGGCAAAGGAACCAGAGATCAAATTGCCAACATCTGCTGGATCATAAAAAAAGCAAGAGAGTTCCAAAAAACCATCTACTTCTGCTTTATTGATTACACCAAAGTCTTTGAGTGGATCACAACGAACTGTGGAAAATTCTTCAAGAGATGGGGATACCAGACCACCTTACCTGCCTCCTGAGAAATCTGTATGCAGGTCAAGAAGCAACAGTTAGAACTGTACATGCAACAACGGACTGGTTCCAAGTTGGGAAAGGAATACCACAAGGCTGTAAACTGTCATCCTGCTTATTTAACTTATATACAGAGCACATCATGTGAAATGTCCGGATGCATGAAGCACAAGCTGGAATCAAGATTGCCAGGAGAAATATCAATAACCTCAGATATGCAGATGACACCACTCTTTGGGCAGAAAGTGAAGAGCAACTAAAGAGCCTCCTGATTAAGTGAAAAAGGAGAGCAAAAAAGCTGGCTTAAAACTCAACATTCAAAAAACAAAGATCATGGCATTCAGTCCCATCACTTCATGGCAAATACATGTGGAAACAATGGAAACAGTGGCAGACTTTATTTTCTTGGGCTCCAAAATAAAAGCAGATGGATACTTCAGCCATGAAATTAAAAGACGCTTGCTCCTTGGATGAAAAGGTATGACCAACCTAGACGGTATATTAAAAAGCAGAGACATTACTTTGCCAACAAAGGTTGGGCTAGTCAAAGCTACGGTTCTTCCAGTAGTCATGTAAGGATGTGACAGCTGGACCATAAAGAAAGCTGAGCCTCGAAGAACTGCTGCTTTTGAACTGTGGTGTTGGAGAAGACTCTTGAGAGTCCCTTGGACTGCAAGATCAAACCAGTCAACCCTAAAGGATATCAGTCTTGAATATTCACTGGAAGGACTGGTGCTGCAGCTCCAATACTTTTGCCACCTGATGCAAAGAACTGACTCACTGGAAAAGACCCTGATGCTGGGAGAGATTGAAGGTGGGAGAAGGGGACGACAGAGGAGATGGTTGCATGGCATCACCACCGACTCAATGGACATGAGTTTGAGTAAGCTATGGTAGTTGGTGATGGACAGGGAGGCCTGGCGTGCTGCAGTCCATGGGGTCGCAAAGAGTCAGACACGACTGAGCGACTGTACTGAACTGAACCAGAAACTACCAAGAGGCAAGTGGGGAGGGGGTTTACCCAGTGTCTCAGAGGAAACATGATCTTGTTGACACCTTTAGTCTTTCTGGCTTCCAGCCTCCAGAACTGTGAGAAAAGGAATATGTTGCTTTAAGCCACCCAACATGTGTTATTTCTTTATGACAGCCCTAGGAAACTAAGACAACAGTAACTTTAACTTCTAATTTACGTTCCCGGCCCCAAGAGTGCCTTTACCCACAGACCGCTCCAGTACTACGTAGGCGCTCAATCCCGTCGCTGGTAAAGCAATGAGTTGAGCTTCAGCAGTCCTACTGGCCAAGAATTACCAGGCATTTATGAACTAACTGCTGCGAGATGCACAGCCAACACTCAGCATTACTGAAGCAAGATATGGGACCACACGGAAAGCCGAAACACAGTGAGAAACTAAATACAGCATGGGGCAAGTGGAGCAAAGCGAGAAACACGGAGGACCCCTGTTGGAGAAGGGGGTTATTTTCTGAGAAGATGGCGTCTCCAAGTCGCTCTCCCAAACCCCGCTCAATGGCTCCCAGGCTTCTCCCCACGGCCGTGGACCCAGGAACTACCCACCGTCCAGCGTTCCTCCGGTCTGTACTACCCAGCGGAGACCATGCCTCCTACAGTATCACAAGCTTAATTCTCCGCGCCTGCGCACGGCGCCTCTACGCGACGCACCGCCTCACGCTGTCGCGTGGGGTGGGACTTCCTCCGGGCGCCCCGGAAACCGGAAGGAGCTCTTTTCTGTAGGAAGGAGAAGAGAGTTGCCACCGACATCGGACACCGGGAAGTAGGCTCCTTGTGTTGCGTAAGGTAAGGCTGATCTCTGGCCACTCGGCGGGGCGGATGACTGCAGGACTGCAGCTACCTTGTAGGCAGGCTGTCTGTAGCATCGCCTTCAAGGGATGCGGCAGGGAACCGGAGTTAGAGATGAGGGGTCGGTGTATCTGTCGCCGGGTCAGGCCACCAGCGACCGAGGTCTCGTTACTAACTCATTGTCCTCAGCTCTTTCGACCTTGTCTGAAAAACGAGCTTGATAGCTCACGGAAAAGTCGTGAGGATAGATACGGAAGGGAGAAATCCACACCCAGAATGAAGTTTAAGAAAAGACTTAAGTAGGTGTAATTTCACAGGAGCGAGATCTGTGTTGCGTAAGTTATGTAACGTGAAAGTCTATACGAACCCTGCCTTTCTGAGTCGATGATTCCTTCCCGGTAGCAGCGCCTGTTGCATTAATTTGAAAAAGTACACTCACAGATGGTCATTTTTAAGCTTCCCGAATTGGTCAGCAGCGTCATCATTTGGTATTAGAGGTGGAACAGGATCGTCTAGGTCATACCCCTCCTTTCATCTTAGATTGAAGCATAGTCTCTGAGGGGAGACCGACTGAAAGTAACACGGGTTGTGAGTGAGACAAACTAGAAGTGAGGTTTCATTTCCAACCCAGAATTCTTTCCTCCACACCGTGCTGTCTCTTTGGATTGCTAAACAAGTCTTTGGGAGAAAAAGTGAGCAGGAATGAAGAGGGAGGTGTTGTACATTTAGGTGCAATATGAATCCATCCAAGGTATACTGGGACAGAAGAAAGGTTGAGAATCCCTCTCCCTGTTCCTGCCTGTATGCAGAAATTTAAAACCCACTTTCTAATAAAGAGGCTTGTAATTTTGGAAGACAATTTGATGTCTCTCTCTTTTTTTTTTTTCAGGTATATGAGCACTTTGAAAGCAGAACACCGTTGTTTCCATGATTTGATCATTCAGAAATTATGAAGGCATAGTTCTTGCCTTTGATTGACTTACAGTCGAGCAGAGTAGACATAGGTCATGGTGGCAGTATAGCCACTTAAGTATTCTGAAGGAGGTGAGTGTGTGGCACTTAAATCAGCCTGAGAGAGGGAGAAATGAGGCAGTGCTTCTAAGAAGTGACTTTTATACAGGCATTTATACAGGTGGACAAGGAATGGGGGTGGGGTGGGGGTGGTCATTCCAGATTTCCAGGAATCTGTGGCTGAATTATAAATTGTACAGAAGACACTGTCAGGTGTTTTCCCCAGAGTGTTAGCCTTACTTTTGGATCTTGCTTCTCTTGTTTTCCTTCTCTCACTGCTCCCTCCCCCTTAACTGGATGGGTAGAAATCCTTCTGCGTGGCAGAATAATAGGATGGTTTTACCAAGAAGTAATGTATGTACTCAGTAAATTCATGTGTAAAAACTAAGTTCCTGCTTTGTTTAAACGCATAGCTAGGAAACCTCAATTTGTTTGTTGGCTTCTTTCCCAGTGAGTGGATTATATTCTTGTCTCCGGTTCAGTCTTTTTGAATATAAGGACATTTAGTCAGTTCAGTCGCTCAGTCGTGTCCGACTCTTTGCAACCCCATGAATCGCAGCACGCCAGGCCTCCCTGTCCATCACCAACTCCTGGAGTTCACTCAAAGTCATGTCCATCAAGTCGGTGATGCCATCCTGCCATCTCATCCTCTGTCGTCCCCTTCTCCTGCCCCCAATCCCTCCCAGCATCAGGGTCTTTTCCAGTGAATCAACTCTTCACATGAGGTGGCCAAAGTATTAGAGTTTCATCTTTAGCATCAGTCCTTCCAATGAACACCCAAGACTGATCTCCTTTAGGATGGACTGGTTGGACCTCCTTGCAGTCCAAGGGACTGTCAAGAGTCTTCTCCAACACCAAAGTTCAAAAGTATCAATTCTTCGGCTTTCAAAGAAGAGATCCCCACATTTAAGCTTAGGAATGAGCACAGGGGAGACAGCAAGATTAGAATCCAAGTTCATACTACAAAAACTTTTGTTGGCTCTGTCTGGGTGACTGCATGTTGTTTTAATCAGCTGCAAGCTGTTAAATTGAATTTGCATAGCTCACATAAATGCCAGTTTAATTCCACCAGGATTTGAGTGAGGTGGAAATAGAGCAAAAAAACCCTGAATCTGTCAAACTGGGGAAAATGAAGAAAAAGGCAGTCAATTAGTAAGTTGGGCTTAATGTTTTTTTCTGGGGAATTGCAGAAAAGAAGCTCTGTAGTAGTAAGACGTGAACTGTTTAGTAGCATTTCTAAAATATTTGGGAGCATTTTACTGACTTGGGGCATAGTTGTGCCCTGCTCATGGTTAATGCTCCTTGCAAGAGACTTCCTAACTGACAGAAAAGATCCTGACTGATGGACTCTTTCCAAATCACCAAGTGTTATCTTGCATTTAGGTTCATTAGCCATTGGTTGCTGTGAAGGAAGCATATGTAAGAGTTCAAATCTCTTAAAGCTTTAAGTTATAAAAGCAATCAGTGACCATTCCCTCAGTGTCTTGACATGCTAGAAGACAGTGTTCTAAAAGCTGGACTTGTCATGTTCTTCTGGAGACTAACAAAATAGAGTCCTTGAAGTCAAGCTGACTCTGCTTTTAGCCTCCTAAATGAAAAGGTAGATAGAACAGGTCTTGTGTGCAAAATGAATTCAAGACCTACTTATCTACCAACAGCAATGATAACAGTTTGCATCATCTTCCTGTAGAAAATAGGAGTAGTAAATACAGAGGTGAGTGAGGGTAAAGAGAGACTTAGTGAGCCTATGAGACTCTTACTCTTTAATTGATAGGAGAGCGATTGGAAATTGGAGAGGTTGGTTAGGAAAGCGGAGGAGAGGACCTTCCTGTAGTGCAGGCTTCAGAGCGTCGAGGAAGTCTCCAGATGGCTAAACTTCCTGGATGGAGACCAGTATAGTGTTGCTTACAGAATGCTGCGTCATGGTGAATCGTGCTGGGGGCAGCTGTCAGTGTGTGAGCCGTGTAAGGTTTTCATATGTGCTGGAAGATGGAAAGAGCAGACTGATGACCAAGCACAAGCTTCAGAAATATTTTATTGGATGTGTACAAGTGCTTGCAAACTGTTGTTTGAATCAACAGGAAGTCAGTTATTAAACATACTTCTCCAAAGAAAAGGCGATTCAGTTTTACTAGAAACCGGTGTCATTTTATATCCCAAGTTTCTAACCAACTTTGCAATCTCATCTAACAAGGGTGCCTTAGGTTCTGAGTGTTCTAAATCTCTGAACCCCTGTTAGTCTACACCAGGATTCTATCGCGGTTTTACATATTCCTTTTCCCCTTTGTTAAGGTGGGGAGGCCAAAGCTTATGTTAATTGCTCAGGAGTTATTTGGTGATATAGGTAAAGAGTTATATAGGTAAAGCTAAGAAAAGAACAGATTTTGATACTTTTTGTCTTAATTGCCCATTATAAAGGATGGTAGCTACAGTGGTCTGATTTTTTTTTTTTTTAATCTTTTTCTGTTTTGTTTTTTAACAGATTTATCAGCAGGTTGCAGGTGAACATGGCCTTGAGGTAAATCCTGCCCCTTGTTGAAATGTAGTTTCAGTAGATAGTTCTTGGCATTTTAAGGAATTAGAATATTTTACAGAAAACAAAAGTTTTGTTTTGGTTCTTTTCTAGACTTTTTTTTTTTCCTTGTAGAAGATGAGAAACATGTTAAAGTTTCTTTATGCTGAGTAATTGTGATACTTGAAGTTGGTCATCTGCCTTGTTTAAGTGGATTTTAAATGTCAAACGCTAATTGTAGACCATTTTTTCTTGATCAAAATAAAATCTTATTAAAACCTTATACGTGCCTAGTTTTTATCCATTTTATCTTATATGTGAAATAAAGCCTGAAAGAACTCTGCATTCAAACTTACTTGATCTGTGAGGTCCAACTTCCTACTTGGTAGTTTTTAGTAGCTGAGACCATTTTTGAACACACACACACACATTTTAATCGCAACTTGAGCCATCTCTGTGCTACTTCCTTATTTCAGGGCAGGGCAGAGCTGCGTGTGTGTGAGGAGCTTTAAGATTGTCAGGTTGAGTTGTGAGTTTAAGAATCTGACTTCTTATTTATATGAATCGGCAGGGTTTTGAGATAGGAGATAAAAGGGGTTCCTTGTGTCAGACTCAGCATGTACTGGGGAGCATGAAAGATTTTTTTAGTTAACACAAAACCCTAAGTGATAGGACCCGGGTAGAATCACCCACAGGACATGATACTAAATTGTCTCTCAGAACTGGCACCGGAAACGAACTCAAGAACCAAACCAGAAATGCAGCCGAGAGGGCTGGGCGTGGACCTCTCAGAATGCAGCAGAGCAGCGAGGCAGGAGGCCCCAAAGCCGCTGGCTGGAGACCTCCTCTCCCCACAGCGCTCAGCTCTGCACTTGGCGGGCTGATGTTTTCTCCTAAAAGACTGTTGTGCATCTGCCCTCTGTCATACATGTTCTGCATTCTCATGTTTGTCATTAAATCTCCCCTCCTATAAGACAAGGGGCTCCCCAGGTGGTGCTAGTGGTAGAGAACCCGCCTGCCAATGAAGGAGACTTGCGGGTGTGAGCCCTGGTTGGGAAGATCCCCCGGAGGAGGAAATGGCAACCCATTCCAGTATTCTTGCCTGGAGAATCACAGAGGAGCCTGGTGGGCTACAGCCCATGGGGTCGCACAGAGTCAGTCATGAGTGAAGTGACTTGGCATGCATGCACGCACATAAGTGTTATTTTTCTCTTTGTTCAAAGGGAAACAAGCTCAGGGAGATAGTGTGACTTTTCTAGGGCCTAAAGCAAAGTGGCTATAACACAGCAATCAAACTCGAGCCTTCCAATTTCAGATATGGTTCTCTTTACCTTATAGGTCAGTTCCTAGAATCAGTTGCAACTACTGGTGTCTATGTTGACCAGACCTGCGAGGGCCCCCTGGCCCCACACCATGTCCCCAACATGTACACAGTGAAAGCAACACGTTTAGTATTTGTGTGTGACACCAGGAAGCACGGGATGTTGCGTCTTTACCAACCTGGCCACCAAGCCCCAGGTGCCCCTCTTATGTCACACTGCCTCCCCTCCATCTCCTGGTCGTAGGTCTTTTGCCGCAGCTTGAATGAGCCCTGCTGTCCCTCACGTGTAGATCAGTGATAGGCTGAAGAGCGGTGCGTAGGTGAAAAAGATGCTCTTTTATTCAACAGATACTCAGTGTGCACGTCTCAGCTTCAGGGACTAAGTGCTGAACAAGACAGACACTGTCTTGCCTTTGTGGAATCAGGCATTACAGAGGTCACTTCAAAATTAGAGGGCATAAATACCATGAAGGAGAGGGACAGATTTTTACAAAGTACTTGATGGGAGAAATCTCACCCTCCAGACTGCCACTGACCACTGGGAAAACGAGAATGCCGCTGAGAAGAGATATGGGCTTCCCTGGTTCTCTCTGCCAATGGCCTCTTGCCTTCTCAAGCCAGTTCTTGGCCAACTAATGAGATGTCACAAGCGCTGGGGCAGCCAGAGCCACTAACATGAATCTTCCCTCCTCCTCCCCAAGCTCCGCAGGCCTTGGGGACTGAGATACTTTGTATATACACAAATAGACCAATGCAGTTTGACAGCCTTAAATACCTTTGAGTTTAGTTTGAGCCTTCATTTTAGAGCCAGGACTAGAACTGAGTAACAGCCTCACACAGGTGGCAGTGCACAGGATCCAAGTCAGGTGAATTGAATGCCAAGTTCAGGCAGCTGAGGCGTGAGTGGCTGGGAGAGGGGTAGGCATGGGAGAGAGACAAGCAGAGTGGGCTAATAGAAAGTGACATGCTTTGGCATCGAAATGCCATTGTGTATCTTCAGGCAGCCAGGTTTTTCCAGGGAAAAACAGGGGTGCACAAACTGGTGAAGCTGACAGCTGAATGTATACAGATGCTGGGAAATGTCCACATTGAAAAATGACAACTTTGCATTTTCATAGTCTAACAGAATACCAATCTTCTTTGGGGGAACCGTTATTCTTACGTCTGGAGTCGTCTTGTTGTGTAGAAATTCATACTTATGCCTGAAGATTAAATGTTGATATAGCAAAGCTTCAGAAACTCTGGATGAGCTATTTACAGAACATTTCAATTTTCAAATACTCCTTTGATTATATTATTTTCTTTCATTAAATGACTATCAAAGTAACAGGCCATTTCTAAAACTATATATCTCTTTGTCCTAAGAAACTTAACGTTTCAAAACTGTTTTTGAGCAGCCACTTAACCTAGAAAACTTAACACACTATCATAAACTCATACTGCATCAAAATTTGTATAGAAATCTTATGTTTAAAAATGTGGATTTCAAGGTTCAGATGTGTAAATCCCCTGAAATAAAAGACATTTGAAACAGGGAGCTTCACGATCTTTCATGCAGTAGACGGGGCCTTTTTGTATAATCTGCACGTTATTGTGAGGCATCCCACTCTTAAACTTTCAAACCAAGTGGGGCACCTGGGGGCTGTCACCACTCAGTACTGTATGCAGTTGCACCGTCTCCTGCCGGGGGAGGGTTGCACCATGAAGGGAGGTTGCCTCTCCTGTGTGCTTTGGAAATGGCTGAAGCCAAATCCTGCCAAGGGAACTGCCTAATGCTGCCCCACTATGGACGCGTGAAAAGCTCTGTGTGCCGGCATGGGGGTCCACACAGTTGAGGTGAACACTTAAGAACATGCTGGAGCAAACCAGCCCATTTCCATCCCAGTTCACCTTATTTTTTCTCAACTGAGCAGTCACCCTCTACTTTCCCTCCCACTACCTATAGAGTCTAAGACTGAGTCAAAAAGTGCAAGTCCTCCACTGTGAACACACACACACACACCCCCCGACATCTTTCCAAGGTGGGGCCACAAGCCTGCTCCAGCGCTCAGCTTTTTACCCTTCCTGTCCTACTCTGTCGTGTGTTCCCGCCCTTCTTTTAGCCTTACCCCTCCCACTCCACACAGATGCCCACTCTTCCTTTATGCCCCTTGTTCTAAACTAAGAGAGGAGACTGCTTTTTAGTCTTAATTCAGGCCGAATATTAAAAAAACAGCGTGTGGCTCAGTGCACGGTGTCTTTTGCATTCTCCAAACTGGATCTGAGGCCTAGCAGAGTGCATTTCAGAGCACAGTTTAGTCCCAGTACCTTACAGGAGGAAGGCTGGTCTCACCTTTGCTCGGGCATGGCAACATTTAACTAACCATGATCGAGGTTTCACTGCGTGAAACATTAATAGGTTTCAGCAAGTTGAGGGTCAGAGGCCCCATAGTACACACGATGCTGGGAAAGTGAGGTGATAAAATTTTTTGCAATTTTTGAGATGGAGGGAGGTTGCACTCAATGGCCTTCTGAGTCGGAAGTGTCTATTGGCCTGGGCCTTGTGGATTTTCCTCCATTAGAGGACAGAATGCTTTTAGCAGCAGAAGCAAACCAGAATTAATCATAACCATTAAGCTTCTGCCCACATCTACCAAAAAAGTTGGATTTGGGGCTTCAAGTCAAACTTCATTTAGTAACACTGAAGTTGAACATAAATGTAAAACCAATCACTTAGTGGTAAAGAATGCTGTCTTTAGAGCCAGACTGCCTGGGTTTGAATCCAAGCCCTGAATCCATGTTGGCAGTGGCTCTGTGTAAAGAATCCGCCTGTCAATGCAAGAAACGCAGCTTCCCTCCCTGGTCTGGGAAAGTCCCACATGCCATAGAGTAACTAAACCCGAGTGCTACAACTATTACACCTGCGCTCTAGAGCCCAGGAGCCACAACTACTGAGCCTACATGCTCTAGAGCCTGCGCTCGCAGCAAGAGGAGCCAGCGCGATGAGAAGCCCACACTGCAACTGGAGAGTAGCCCCTGCTCGGTGCCACTAGGGAAAAGCCCAGGAAGCAGCGAAGGCCCAGCACAGCCAAAACAAGTAAATGGGACAATACAGCTGTGAGAGGCAAATGAGATAGTATGTGCAAGGTTGTTGAGCAATGCTTAACACAGAATAAGCACTCCATAAATTTTAGCTATTTTATCAAAAGTGCCCAGAGCTGCTTTCTCTTTCTAGCTGGACTTTAGGGAAAGGGGCAGGAAATGAGTCCTGAAACATCTTAGCATATTTTAGAAAACATAACGTGGACCTTAGTTATTACCAGTGAAAATCTCTCCCTCTATTCTTACCAAAGTACATTTTGATCTCAGGTACCCAGATTTCACCTTACCTTGATGACGCAAATGCATGCCTCATGCACCACGAGAGGCGGTTTGCCCCCAGGTCCTCTTGTCTGGGGACATCTTCAAAGGCCACACCCACTGTGTAGTCCAAACACTCATCCACCTCTACCTCCCAGTAATGGCGCCCTCGGACTGGAATTAGGTTTCCCATGACTGCAGCACACCTGATTTTAGAAAGTAGAAGTATGTGTCATTTGGGGTGACCCACGCCTGGCTGTGCAGGTGAGTGACACCAACTGCTGGGGTCAGTCAGTAAGTGGTCCGGAAGGGTGGAGGCAGGTGTTCAAACACCTCATTTGTAAGGCGGCACAACCTTTGCTCTCAAAGCTCAGCTGCCCGACGCTGAAGATCAGAAGAAGGTTAGTTCACTGCTGGTCACAGGTGAGGAGGAGACAAGCCCACTCTGTGTGCTTTTTCAGCAACAGGGCTTTTTAGAGTAACAAAAAGATTTGGTTCACTTGTTCCTTAAAAAAGAAAGAGATTGAGGACTTTCCTTGTGGTCCCATGGTTAAGACTGTGCTCACAATGCAGGGAGCCCAGGTTCGATTCCTGCCCTGGAGCTAAGAGTCCACATGCTGCAACTAAGGCTCAGTGCAGCTAAATAAATAAATATTAAATGAACAAGACCACAGGCCCAAACTGGAGCTCTGTGTGCCAAGCCCCAGGTCACCAGTCAGCGACAACTTAGTTACAGTTTTACCTTTCACCTAAATGGAATTTTAAACCAGTCAATCAGAACACTAGTTAGGTAATATGCCTGAGAGACCCCTGACCTTTCCTAAAGGAAAGTAACCTTACCACAGCCAACTTGCTTTTAAAAAAAAAAATTTTTTTTTTTAAATTTTGTACTGGGTTATAGCCAATTAACAAACAATGTTGTGATAGTTTCAGGTGAACAGTGAAGGGACTCAGCCACACATATACCTGTATCCATTCTCCCCCAAACTCCCTTCCCATTCAGGTTGCTGCATAACAGTAGGTTCTTGTTGATTACCCATTAAACACAGAAGTCTATACTCATGCATTCCAAACTCCCTGACTATCCCTTCCCCACGTCCTTACCCCCTGACAACCATAAGCTCGTTCTCTCAGTCTGTGAGTCTCTGTTTTGTAATTTTGTTTGTGTCATTTCTTTTTAGATTCCACATAAAAGGGATGTCATATGATATTTCTCCTCCTCTGTCTGGCTGACTTCACTCAGTAAGACAACCTCTAGATCCATCCGTGTTGTTGCGGATGGCATTACTGCATCCTTTCCAGTGGCTGAGTAATAGTCTATTGTACGCATGTACCACAGCTTCTTTATCCGTTCCTCGGCCGGCGGACGTTCAGCCAACCTGCTTTTTTTGCCTGGAAATATAATTTCCTTGTTCCTGATCCCTTCCACCTGAAAAAGTCTTTCATTCCGTACAGCTCCTTGGACCTCCTTTCTACCTGCTAGATTAGGGGCTGCCCAACTCAAGAATTATTGGAAAAAAGTCAGTAAGAACTTTCAGATTTGATCAATTTCATTTTGTTTCTCAACGCAGGTAAGAACTTGATTGCTTCTTGTTCCTCTCTGCCCCGCCAACCCCGCGCTGAATGGGTGGAGGCAAGGAAGGGTAACGCTGGGTTCCGCTGTACTCTGTGCTGCTGGGCCGCCACAAGCCGCCACAGGTGTGCGTGCTGGTCGCTCAGTCATGTCCAACTCCATGTGACCTCGTGGACTGTAACCCGCCAGCCCCTTTGTCCATGGGATTCTCCAGGCAAGAACACTGCAGTGGGTAGCCACTCCCTTCTCCGAGGGGTCTTCCCGACCCAGGAATCGAACCAGGGTCTCCTGCGGTCTTTACCATCTGAGCCACCAGGGGACAGGCAGTAGGTGCATAACACACCTGCAGTAAGAAGGTCAGCAGGAGCCAGCGTCAGAGAAGAGACAGTTACGAGACAGTCCAGGATGCAGGCAGGGAGGCTAGATGCGGCTGTTCATCGGCAGCCCCTCTGGCCGCTTAAGTCCTTTCTTCCTGAGAAGATCCTCCTGACTCTGAGACCAGCCCACCATGAATTCTTTCTATCCTGATTACCAAGGAGCTGAGAACTGTGTTTAATATTTAATCTTAAAAACAGAAATTAGCCCTTGAAGTTAAACCATGTTCTTTTTTTTTCTTCATCCACTGCTGTGATTTTTCTATTTCAGTAGGGCACATTTGCCCCCCCTCTTTTTTTTAGATTTTTTTTTAATGTGGACCACTTTAAAAGTCTTTATTGAATTTGTTACAATATTGCCTCTTTTGGGGGGTGGGCAGTGAGGCATGTGGTATCTTAGCTTCCCCACAAGGGATCAAACCTACATTCCCTGCACTAGAAGGCAGTCTTAACTACTGGACTGCCAGGGAAGTTCCTTGGCCCCTATTTTAAGTCTTCTTTAAGTATTTGGAAACAAGTAAGGTATAAATGGGGGCTTCCCAGGTGGCACCAGTGGTAAAGAACCATGGACAGAGGAGCCTGGTGGGCTACAGTCCATAGGGTCGCAGAGTTGGACATGACTGAAGCAATTTAGCACTGCATGCAAGGTATTAATAAATGGCACCCCACTCCAGTACTCTTGCCTGGAAACTCCCATGGATGGAGGAGCCTGGTAGGCTGCAGTCCATGGGGTCGCTGAGAGTCGGACACAACTGAGTGACTTCACTTTCACTTTTCACTTTCATGCATTGGAGAAGGAAATGGCAACCCACTCCAGTGTCCTTGCCTGGAGAATCCCAGGGATGGGGGAGCCTGGTGGGCTGCCGTCTATGGGGTCGCACAGAGTCGGACACGACTGAAGAGACTTAGCAGCAGCAGCAGCAGCAAGGTATTAATACATCATTTTGACCTTAAGTACTAAGTTCTGAAAATAGCATCAATCCAGACAGACAGGGCGCATCTTTGATGGACACCCCTCCCTCAGGTCTTGTGCCTGCATGATCATCATTCCTTCCACCAGCTTTGGTGTTTTACCAGGAGTTTTGTTAGAAAGTATCGCCCGGTGGGAGAGAGAGCTCTGGGCTCCGCACTGAGGGGCTGGGTCCTTGTTCTCCCACTGCTCTGGGAGCCCAGGACTCCACTCAGAAGCCATGTCTCCCCTTCTGACATTGGTCAGACCCCTACTCCCCCTCCCCAGCCTCCCCTCCTCCCCTCCCTCTCCCTCATTTCTGGGAGTCAGAGCCTGAGGCCCCTTTCAAGGCTGCATCAGTCATAATCCACCAGTACCCAGATAACAGCACGTATTAGCGGAGTTCATGAACTGTTCGGGTGAGGTGCTGATACAGTACCTGGTAAACTGGGCATCGCTGGGGACTGGCTCCCTAGGGGGGCCTCTCCTCTCGCTTCGCACAACCGTGAGCCCATCTTTGGATACAGTCAGCCGTGGATGGCAGGTGTGCTTGTCCAGGGGGAAGTAGCTGCCTGCGAGGGGGAGAGGCACATGGAGACCCCCCAAGCCAATCATTCCGCTGCTTTCTCCACGTTGCACTCTGCACAGGCCGGGCCTCACCACCCATGGCTGGCATTAGCTCCCTGTATGACAGTGGTGAGCCCGTACCTTGCCTGGTGATGCCCCTCATGCTAATAATGATGGCAGTTTACATGGGTCGGGCGTTACTGGGTGTCTAGTACTGAGCAAAGCAGTTTGTTGCGTCTTATCTCATTCACACCTTAGAAGTATCCAGGTGTTAGTATTTCCATTTTGTAGAAGAGGAAACAGAGGGGCAGGGTGGTCCTGTCATCAGCTGTAGATGTTAGAACTCAAATTGGAACCCCAGAGACATCCCTGGTGGCTAAGACTCCATGCTCCCAAGGCAGGGGGCCTGGGTTCCATCCCTGGTCAGGGAACTAGACCCCATGTGTTATAACTGAGACCCAGTGCAGTCAAATAAATAAATACTTCAAAAAAAAATAAAAATAAACATAAAAATAACAACAACAACCCCAAACCCCAAGCCCATCTGATTCCAGTGGCTGTGCTCTTCACTGGGAGGCTGTAAATACCTGCAGGTGAACAGGAATTTCTAATCTGCTTGCCAAGGGGAGTAGGAATTGAGGGAATTACTAGTGATCAATTTGACAAAGGTTAGCAAAATCCAACTTTCAATGAGGGCAGTGAGAGAGAAGGGAGGAGATCGTAGAACCTTCTCCGAATTATGGTTAAAACAAAGCACATCAAAAAAAAAAGTTACACAATGGGGATTTCCCTGGCAGCCCCTGGGTTAAGACACCTTCCAGTGCAGGGGGTATGGGTTCCATGTCCAGATGGGGAACCAAGTTCCCACATGATGGGTGGTGCGGCCAGAAAAAGTAAAGTGGCCCCCTTCTGTAAAGTGGGCCCCCAGGGCTTTGATTGCCCCCGAGCCCCTTCCTAGCCTGATTTGCCATGTGTTCACATTAGTGAACGTTCATCAATTTTCCAGTGAAGTCACAGCAGCACTGGGTCTGCCACGAAGGGGTATCTTTGGGTCCAGCGAGTGTGTGGTGGGGGCACAGACCTGTGGTGTGGACGGTAGTGGGCTCACTTCTCGCACTGGGGCCGCCCACGTTGAGGGCTCTCACATAGATGGTGTAGTTCTGCCGGGGCTGCAGCTGCACCAGGCACTCGCAGGTCGGGATGCCCACAACAGACCTGGGTGAGGAGGCGCGCTGGCATCACCGAGGGGCTGGGGCAGACAGACCCAAGCACCAGCCCCTCCCCGCTGACCCCCAGCAGCGGCACAGGCAGGAGTGAGGCTCTCCTCAGTGCTCCCTCCCAGTCGGGTCCCCTTTTCTCATTTTCTTGTGTCCTTTCTGTCTGTGGCTCTCACTCCTCCAAGCTCCTCACTCTGTGTCCCAGGCATCCAGCACTGCACTCAGTCTGGGTCTAACGCTGCATCAGTGGGGCGTGCATGCAGTTGAATCCAGTGTGTGCCAGCCCGTCTGGCAGGACCACAGCCTCTCTGAGGGCAGGGGCCAAGTACCACAAGCTAAGCACAGCGCTGGGCTCACAGCAGGCTCTCCATCTGTGTTTATGAACAAATGATCTGACTAGAGCTGATATAGAGGGGCCCTGGGGGTAATTGAATGTAGCCGCTGCCCTCATAGAGCTTCCAGTCTAGAAGAAAGGCATTTCTCAAGCCATCCCTGGAAGAAACATAAGATGGTAACATGACAAGTTGATGGTATATTATGGAAGGTACACTAGCTGAGAGGTGTTTTTGAGCTGAACTCCAAAGAATGACTGGGAGGTAAATGGATAAGAAAGAGAATAGAGGATTCTCGTTCATAGAAGAAGCATGTGCAAAGGCCCTGTGGCAGGAAGAAGCATAGACAGTAGAAGGAACTATTAATAAAATATAACCCATGTGGTTGAGGGAGGGCGAGCTGGTGAGGATAAGCTGGACAGGCAGGAAGGGGCTAGAGCCAGTGAAGGAATTTTGTCTTCTTCAGGGATGCCATGATTAGATCTATACTAGGAGAGTAAGCACTGCCCAGCCTTCTGATGACCCCCAGTGAAAAAGGTTTAAAGTATCAGCACAAGTTGCAAAGGAAATCCAAACCATTTGGGGCGGGGGGTCAGACCACTGAACTCCCTTCCCTGCTCCTGAGGATCCCTGGAAGTAGATAACCCAGGTTAGCAAGCCCTGATGTGGTTGTGGACACATGAAATCTACCTGGGACAAATCAGCTGGGGCTGGGGGAGGGGAGGGGCTGGGGGCAGATGGCCAGGTCCCAAGCCCTGAATTTAGTGTAGAACAATCTGTCTCCCTAACAGTTGACACCAACCCCTCCTCCTCCATTTCTCTAAAGCTGGGTTGGTGCACAGTAGGGCAGCCCCTGGACTTGGCTGCCTTTCACAAGCTTCTGGACCGCCTGGTTGTAATCCAGAGGCCTAGCCATAATTCCTCCACTGTATACAGCTGTAGATTTATAGGATCTGCAGGCCCTTGTGGGTCCTGAGTCCAGCCCTCTTCTAGCTGTGAACTCCTCCAGATCTCTGCCAACCAGAGGGGAACATGAGCCTCTAGGCAGATGACCACCAGGGACATGATGTTCTTTGTACATTGAATTCAATTCTCTTTCATTTCTGCTTTTCTTGGTTCTTTCTCCTCCTCAAGTTCCAGCCAGGTGGGTTTCTTGGTTCCTCCAGTGCAGGAAGCTCACTCCTGCCCAGGAGCCAGGCCTTGCCTGCATCCACTCTTCTCAGGCCTCCTCCCTTCCCATCCATCTGGTCTCAGTTCAAATGTCCACTCTCTCCACAGTAAGCCTCCACCTCCACTGCATTCCCTATTTCATTGCATATCTCTTCCCTTCACGCTACTGTGTGTTTTAAGCATTTGTTTTCTTGGTTTTTGTCTATTTCCCCCAACTCAGACTGTCAGCTCTGTCAGGGTGGGGAATTTGTCTCTCTGGGTCACCAGTGCCCAGGCACCATCTGTACACTCAATACTTGTTGAATGAATAATGGGAAACCCTGGTTGGACTAAGAAAGCAACCCTGAGGTTTACCACTTATTCACTTCTTCACTCATCCATCATTTATCTTCAATCACAACATTCCAGTTACTTCTCACGAAACTAAGCAATCTAAAATCAAGGTTCCTGTGTTTAACTTTCTCTCCAGATGCCACACTTCTCCTAAGCTGTGCCACTGTGTCGAGGCCTCTCGTGCCTAGCCAACGCCCCTTGTGACTCACTCAGTTACACCCGAGGCCCCCGGCGTCTCTGCCTGGGTCAGCTCCACCGTGTATGAGTCCACAGGATTCAGGTTTCCAGACTCCCAGGAGATGAGCGCAGCCTCCTCACAGCTCCTTATCTCTTTGCTTTTTATAATGGGGGGACAAGGCGCTAAATGCAGGGGAAATGGAGAGAGGAACAACCCTTCTGTTCACATCCAGCCTAGTGCTCCAGAACACAGCACACACCACGAGCCCTCTCTTCCTGCAAGAGGTTCAGTGCAATAAAAGGCAAACCAGGTGTTTCAGCCTAGACAATCATGTCCCCCTCCAAACTCATATGTTGAAACCTATCCCCCAGTGTGATGATAACTGGAGTCTCCGAGAAGTGCCTAGGTACTGAGAGCTGAAGGGGTTTATTATACAAGGACACCCAACGAACTCTCTCGCCCAGTTCCATCACAGGAGGACACAGCAAAAAAAGGCCACTCTGAACCAGGAAGTATCTTCCCTAGATACTGAATCTGCTGGCACCTTGATCTTGTACTTCCCAGCCTCCAGAACCACGAGGAATAAATTTCTGTTGTTTATAAGCCATCCAATGTGCAGTATTCTAACAGCCCAAAGGAACACCAGGAAATCACTTGCAGATATCTCTGGAGTGGAGGATGGCTGCATGGTTCAAATGTGTCTGTGAAACTGTGTCCAAGGGCAGTACTTTACCTTCTTTTGAGACCAACTGTGAAAAAATGTCCCTGCCATATCAGGCATACAGATTTGGCGTACTAAATAAAAGGAAAGAAGTGCCAAGCTATTCTTGTCCTTCCAAGTGACATCAAAGCCCTGCCCCCATCAAGACAGCTGAGACTTCTGGGTCCCCTTCAGTGAAGGTCCTACAAGTGGCCCCTTACCTGTCATGTACACCGCACGCTCACTGGTGGGGCTGAGGCCGGCCCTGTTCTGAGCTGTGACCCAAAATTCATACTGCGTGTTTGGCAACAGGTTTGTCACTGAGCAGTATGTTTCTTTGATGGTCATTGTAACCTCTGGGGGAAAAATGATAGGAATTAAAGCCTAGAACTTCCCTGGTAGTCCAGTGGTTAGGAATCTACCTGCAAATGCAGGGGACACCAGTTAGATCCCTGGTCTGGGTGGATTCCACATGCTGCAGGGCAACTCAGCTCATGTGCCACAACTGCTGAGCCTGTGCTCCAGAGCCCTTGAGCCACAACAAGAGAAGCCACCACAATGAGAAGCCTGCACACCACAACTAGAGAGTAGCCCCCACTCGCTGCAACTAGAGAAAGCCTGTGCACAGCAACAAAGACCTAGCACAAACATAAATAAATAAATGGAGTTCAACCCCCAAATAGGTCAACTGGCTCTAAGTTCATTGCACTATAATCTATTTTCCCTGAGGTAGATACAGAACTGGCTACCAATCCCCATAGGCTGTGTATGCGTGCCCCGCTGCAATGAGACTCTGTGGATCCTTCCATTGAGAGGACTGGTCTTTCCCACTATCCATTGCAGCTGAGCTTAACCACGTGACTTTCTTTGGCCAACGGGACCACTTCAAACATGGTGCAAGCAGAGGTTTGGGCAGTGCTGGAGCATGGGTGCCTTGTCCTCTTCCTGCCAGGAATGCTTCCATTTCCATGAAACGACCCTGGGCTAGCCTCCTGAAGAATGTGATCATGATGTGAACAGAGGCCCCCAGCACTGCAGCTGATGCCCTAGACGTAACAGCAAGGCCATCCTAGCCTGTCCAGACCCTCTCAAGCTGGCACAGACTAGAACTGTCTCGTTCATAGAATTATAACAAATTCTATCCATTTCATAGAATTGGATATAGTTTATAATACAACTATCCAACTCACAGAATTATAATAAATAATAAACATAATTTAAAAAGTGGAAGTATCATTGATTTACAATATTAGTTTCCGGTGTACAACACAGTGATTCAATATTTCTATAGATCATATTCCAGTTAAAGGTATCATAAAATATTGTATATATTCCCTGTGCTGTACAATATTGCCTTGTAGTTTATTTTATACATAGTAGTTTGTACCTCTTTGTACCTCCTGCCCCTAGCAACAAATGAATGAACATAAAATTTGTCATTTTAGCTTATATGTTGGGTATATGTGTGTGTGGGGGGGGAGTGTTGTTATACAGCAAAAGCTAACTGATACACCTCTAAACATGCCCAGACTCTTAAGGCAGTGACAGGTCATTAATCCACTCTCGGAAATCAGTTCCTTTATAACAAAGTGCTCATTGGAAAGATCTTTACTGGGACGTCCCCAGCAGTCTGGTGGTTAAGAATTTGCCTTCCAGTGCAGGGGGCACAGGTTCGATCCCACATACCTCATGTCCAAAAAACCAAAACATGAAACAGAAACAATATTGTAACAAACTCAATAAAGACTTTAAAAATTAAAAAAAAATTGTGATCAAAACATTAAAAAAAAAAAGATCTTTATCAATCACCAGGACAAAGCCCCCTAACAATGGCATTTTCTGCAGAGGGTGCCAACAGGGCTGATTTGTGGCAAAAACTGCTATGAATCAGATCTGACTTTGTGGTCCTCAGTCTCCCCTCCCATTCCCTCTTTAGTCCTTATTCTCTCCCTCATTGTGGATTAAACTTACTTTTCTCAAGAACTCCCGTTCCTTCCTAATCCCTGGGCAGACAAATCGTCCTCACCTCTGGCACTCAGAAGCCTTCTATCTGCATAAATAGGCACAAGGGGAGGAGCTCCAGGCAGGGAGCCTGAGGTCTCAACTCTCATTCTGGCTCTGCCATAACCTGTGGTGTCCCCGCGTGTCCGCTCATCTCTCTCTAGGTCATCCATAGGATGGAGATCTCTGAATCCCTTTCCCACAGTCTTGCTCTGACCCCACGCACACAGAACAGGCCCGGCCAGGCTGGCCCTGATCCTTCAGATGCTCAGCTGGAGCTCCTCTGCTGTCTGATCCCCTTCTCAACAGAAGACTGGCTTATCTACGAAGAGGGGGCATCTCCCTCAGCCCTAACCCTGCACCAGCCAGCTCTACTGCCCGGGAAGAGGACGGGCTGAGGACTGCATGCAGTGGAGGCCAGGTGCTTTCCACCTAGGAATGTGGGTCAGATTCGTAGCAGCCCTTCCAGGCTGCAGAGCCCTCCTCGGCCCCCTGGGGGTCTGCAGACTAACTGCCCCCCCCCGCACCCCAGGTTCTCCCAACACAGGGTGACCTCAAGGAAAGCCCGGCCACCCTTACATGCCAGGACCTGCTAGAACCCAGCCAGTCCCGCTGGGCCTCCTCGAGGAGGGGTGTCCCCACGCGTCCTGCACATGGTGCAGCCAGAGACCCATCATCCCCAGGGCAACCCCGATCTGATGGCTGTGGATACGCTCCACGTATCTGAGCCCTATGATTCTCCCCAGCCAGGCCTCAGCTTGCCTTCTGAGCCTTTCCTGCCATGCTCACCTGCCTGCACGCCACCCTGCAAGGAGCTAGGTGTGCAGATTCACCACATCGCCGCCTCCCCAGGGCCCATGCTGGAGCTTGTTTCTGCTCCTGGCAGCCCTCACCTGTTTGTTCCTTCCCAGGCGAGCTGTCCTGCACTGGCCGGTAGGATAGCTGATAGCTCTCCACAGTGTCATCGGAGTACAAGCTCCAGCACACTCGGACTGAGGAACCCGTGGCTGAGTTAGGGGCCTGTGGGTTTATCACTGGAGCAGAAGGAGCTAAAAGAGGAAAAGGGAGGAAAACAAAGACAAGTGAGGAGCCTTCACCTAGAGGCACCAATGGGAACGGCCGCTTTTATAGGACAATCCATCCCTCAAAGCATCCCATGGGCTTCAGAGATGGGAGAGGCAGCCCAGGTGGCAGGCCAGACCTCCCAACCAGGAGCCTCAGTAAAAACTGGTTGTGTCCATCTTACTTCCCCCAACACGAGCTGGGGGAGGTGGGGTTGCTGACAGCAGCTCAGGCTGGGGTGTTTGCAAGTCCTGCCCTAGTGAGGGATGGGTCCTTGGACCCCACCATGCCATCCAAAGAGGCAGGACAGCCAGGACCACAGCACCGCCGCCCTCAGTCCTACAGTGAACAGAGGAGGGAAACAGCCTGCAACAACTGGCTCCTTCATTGTGATTTCATTATGATGAGAGATGATTAGGTTTGGAAAAACTATGCTTTTTCAGAACCAACTTTTTTTTTTTTTGGACTGCGCTGTCTTCATTTTGGCATGGGGGCTTCTCTAGTTGTGGTGTGCAGGCTCCAGAACACATGAGCTCAGCAGTTCAGAAGTTGTGGTGCTTGGGCTTAGTGGCCCGGAGGCACGTGGGATCTTAGTTCCCTGACCAGGGATCAAACTTGTGTCCTCTGCATTGGAGGTGGATTTTTAAAATTATTTACTTATGGCTGTGTTGGATCTTTGTTGCAGCACAGGCTTTCCCCTAGCTGTGCTGGGTGCTCAGGCCATTCTCATTGCAGGGGCTTCTCTTATTGCGGAGCGCAGGCTCCAGGGCACACTGGCTTCAGTAGCTGCAGCACATGGGCTCAGTAGTCATGCATTCTGGGCTCTAGAGCACGGGCTCAGTAGCTGCAGCACATGGGCTCAGTAGTTATGCATTCTGCGCTCTAGAGCACGGGCTCAGTAGCTGTGGTGCATGGGCTCAGTTGCTCTGTGGCATGCGGGATCTTCTTGACCCAGGGATTGGACTCGTGCTTCTTGCATTGGCAGGCGGATTTTTGACCGCTGAGCAACCAGAGAAGCCCCGGAAGGCAGATTCTTAACCACTGGCTCACAAGGGAAGTCCCCAGAACCAGCTTCTTTTGAGTCCATCTACTGAGTTAATACTTTTCTTCTCTGTGGATTAAGAATTCTTCCTACCCCATCCCCACACACATCCAAGAAACATTCCTTGTGTGTCTTCTGTAATTCTTCACCCATGGCAGCATCTCCTTCCATTCGGGGCTTTCAAGAACATCCTTATTTTCAAATTCTGAAATTGTTCAGACCAGGAAGGACTTCATGGAGCGTACTCAGCTTTTCCTTGCTGGTTAGGGGGTGGAAGGCCCCTAACATGACAAAAGTGAGAAGAGAAAGGACCTGTATCCCCACGTGATGTAGCTCGGGATGCACAGCAGATGCCCTGTTATGCCCTGCAAAGAAGAGTCCCCTCCGGGGAGGCAGTGAGAAGAGGGATGGCCCTGGATACAGGCTGGGGGCTGATGGTCTGCCTGGGACCCGGACACAGGAGGGTGAGGAGAAACCACCACTACGTGTCTCAAGCACTGACTTAGGCAATAGTGCCTTTCCTTCCAAATGACTCTGTCTGATTATTTGGGCAATACCGTCCTCAGACCATCTAAAGGACTTCACAGCTCAGCAAAATCTCCCCTCAACCCAGGGAGTCTAAGAATGGCCTCCAAGACTCCAATGAAGGATGTTCATTGTAGTATGGTTTATAAGGATGAAAAACCTAGAAGCATCTCGGCACCAACAGTTGAGGATTAAGGTATACAGCCATTAAAATGATGTTGCAGAAGAATTTATCAGTGAGAATTAAGGATACAGATTAAATATAGAGCTATTAAAATGATGTCATAGAAAAATTAATCAGCGCAAAATAATATTCATCACAAATGTTTCACTAGGAAAAAAAAAGCGGATTATAAAACAGGATGATTTCATTTTTATTAAAAAAAAAAAAAACCTCTTGTATAAAGGAAAAACCTAGACTTCCCTGGTGGTTCAGTGGTTGTGAATCTGCTTGTTAGTTTAGGGGACACGGGTTTGATCCCTGGTCTGGGAAGATTCCACATGCTGTAGGGCACCTAGGCCCGTGTGCCACAACTACTAAGCCCATGCTCTAGAGCCCATGAGCCCGGGCTCCACAAAGGAAGCCACTGCAACAAGAAGCCTGTGCACTGCAGCTAGAGAGTAGCCCCTGCCTGCTGCCACTACAGAAAGCCTGCACGCAGTGACGGAGACCCAGCGCAGCCAAAAATTAATTTTTTAAAAGATTGTAAAAAAGTCTTTTGAAGAAGGAAAATCTAAAATAATAATATAAAACATTTTTCATAATGTTGCTTGGTGTTGCTGGATGAGAAAGGAAAGATGGTATTAAATTCTAGTAACAGTCTTAAAAAATGAGTCCTCACAATAAGATTTTTAAGAGCTACCTGGCACCATGTGACATGCTATATACATACATTACTCGTTTATTTTTCACCATGTCCTCATGAGTCATTGTTATATCCATTTTACCAGGGAAACCAAGGCTCAGAGAGGTTAGATAAGTTTCCCAGGGTCACACAGGTAGGAAGTAGCAGGGCTGGGATTCTCACCAGCTCCATAGGATTCCAAAATACATCTTTTAATCCTATGCTAAAAACAACCACTTGAGAGGGACATAAATACAACATTCAAGGAAATAAAATTCGGGATACTTGTTTGGAGTAAGATAGGCTGATGGGGACCAGATGCTGGCACCCTGGAGAGGGATGGAGGATATTTATCCCAGGAAGGTCAACCTCTGTTTTCACCCTTACAAGCCATAAAGACAAAAACATGAAGCTCATGCAGCTGGTGAGGGAAAATGCCTGTTTCTAGATCTTTATGATTTTTTTTTAGCCATGAAACTTTTTAACTCAAAGCTCAGAGAAACTGGTGTCAGGTATGCACCCAGGTGAGACACGCACCTGGGATGGTATTTATGGAGCCCATCAGCTCCTCAACATCAGAGAAATCCAAGGTCTGGTCTTCAAAGTCGGGCTGTGCTGAGATCTCCACATCTGTTTTTGTTTTCAGGAATTTTCCGAGTCTATTGGTATAAAAAGACACACTAACAAGAATGGAGGGATACTCTTCCCCAGGGTCACTAGCGACCAGCAATGAGGGCCTCTTTACTGGACTCTTTTTTAAAATAAATATTTTGTTTTTGGCTGCACCAGGTGGCATGTGCAACCTTAGTTCCCCAACCAGGAATCGAATGAAACTGCACCCCCTGCACTGGAAATGTGGAATCTTAACCACTGGACCTGCCAGGGAAGTTCCCAGCTGAACTCTTATTTCTTTATTTTAAAATGCTGCAGGTGGCCTTCTGGCCTATGCTTCAGTGACTGACCTATGAAGTCACTGGAAGGGATAGGTGTGGCTGGTTTGCACCTTTGAGAAGGGGTAGGGTCATATCAGAGGGTTGGGGGGCTAGGGGATGTGGGCCAAAAAGCCCCAGATCCACACCTTCTGGAAGATCCTTAGATGCTGACCTGGGAGCTCCCACCTCCACACCACCCCAGGACCCAGAGACACACAGCCTCTCCACACAGTCAAGTACCCTCAAGTCGAGGAGCATGAACTCGGGCTCTGGGTCTCCTGCACCTGCTCCCGGCTGTCACAGGGTTTGTAAGGAGCAGAGGCAGAATTTGAAACCATGTCTGTCTTTTGCCAAAACTTATGCTCTTAACCCTGACATTATTAAACTTCACTGTTTGTATTGCTTTACAGACATTGTCTGATTTTATTCCCACAAAGCTATCCCTGTTTGTCAGTAAGGAAGGTGAGTCCTAGACTGGTTGGACTTGCCCAAGGTCATGGGGGTATCAGGATTTAAATTCCTATCTGACTCCATAATGTGCATGCTTTCTGCAGCATACAGTCTGGGTCCTGGCTTAGCTGGGGGACGCTGGGGACACTCTGACTTTTTTGCTTTTTGACCACGTGGCATGTGGGATCATAGTTCCCAAAACAGGGCTCGACCCACGTCCCCTGTGGTGGAAGTGCAGAGTCTTAATCACTGGACCACCGGGGAAGTCCCACTCTCTGGATCTCTGTTCCTCCTGGTGAAAGGAGGGGCTCAGGGAAACCCCACCCCTGCTTGAAGGCTGAGTCTCACCATATGCTCCCTTCCAGCTCTGAGATTCTAAGATTTGGTACCAGAGGGTCCTTGTGGGCCCACACTGTCATTCCAAAGCCAGTGCTATTTACTCTTAGGGGCAGACACAAAAGCTGAACCTGGGAGCATATAACCAAGGGGAACTGATACCTAGTCAGGTATCTAGAGGTAAAAGGAACTGAAAAAGAAAATACATGTCAGAATAAAAGTATTACCTGTCAGCCATAGCCACAGCATCCTAAAAAGGAGGAGAAAGAGAAAAAAATATTAAACTGATTTTGGAAATAAATTTCTTTTTCAAACTATATAATAATATAAATGTATCTTAAAACTTGGAAGTTAGTAGAAGAGAAAAATCAGCCACGTCCACACCCTAAACAAAAACGACTCTTACGACGCCTATGCAGTTTCTTCCCATTAACATGACGTGAGCACTTTCCAGGTGACAAACGGTCTTGGGGATCATCAATTTGAAAGACTTCGTCTCGGTTCATCGAATGGGAACTCCATCATTTACTTTATTGTTGCACATTTTGGCTGTTTCTAATTTCTCACTACTATAAATAACAGAGAAGACATATATCTCACTTTCTCCACATTCTAGATTATGTCTGTGAGCTACAGTGATACTGTGGACAAATTGGTTCAAATGGTCTGAGTGTTGAGGGCTCTGACGGTGGCTGCCAACCTCCTGTCCAGCTTCCATCACGCACCCCGCCCTCACCCCAGGCATGGCAGGAGGGAGGGGCTGTGGGGCTTGGAGGACCACTATGGGCATGGCCAATGGAAAGGGCATATTTGGCAACTAGGAAGCTCTGGAGGCTAGGGGCCCCTCCCTCACATCCTGGATCCCATGTCTGCCCCATATTCCTGTGGGACGCTAAAGAAAGGAGACCCCAGCTCTGGCTGAGATTGAAATTCCCAGTCTGGCTGCATGGGGACTTGGAGTCAGATTGAGGAGGCTTTTAAGGACTTTTTTTGCATGTCTGAGCTTATGAATTAAGATGTCTAGCGGCGGCAGTTGTAACTGAGAAACAGGAGGTACCTTTCTAGCCTGGACATCTTTCTCCCCTGACCTCTGAGAGATCATCTGAGATGGCCAGAGAAGTCTCAGAGTCCTGTTTTTGCCCCACTCCACGGTGAGAGCACCTATCTCTGGGTAACCAGGACAGAGGAACACAGACTCTGGCGTTAGCTGAGCAGTGGTAGTGGGGAGGGTCAGCTGTGTGCGAGCCTGCTTGGCTACCCAGTGAAGCTGGGCAGTGAGATGGGGGATGTGTTGTCATGGTTACACATCCAGTGGAACCAGATGAATGCGGACCATGAAAGTCAGTTCCAACCCCTTCAGGCAGAGAGGGGACAACCTAACCTACTCTGGCCATGACTGTCATTCCAGTTCATTATTTCATTTCACTTCATTACTGACCTTTATGAAATCAACCTTCTCTTCATGACACATCTCCTCTATTGTTTCCATCAGTTCTTTGCAGGTGTCAAGATTTTCTCCACAGCTGACCAGTTGTCCATATAAAGCTTCCAGTTTCTCTTTTTTTTTCTCCCCTAGAGCTTGTATTTTTTCTTCATATTTTTGAGCAAGTGTTTCCAAGATCTCATTGTAATGAGACTCAAAGTTTTGTTCCTGTCTTCCAAAATTCTCCTGCAAGATATAGTCGATCTCAGCTGTCATTTCAGTGCATTTATGTTGACTGAAGAGTCATTTGGGGTATGAAAATGCATCTACTCAGAGATGTTTTGGTCCCTCCCTGTTAATCTTATTGTCTCTTGCCAGGATGCTGAGGTGGACAAAGGTGGAATTAGGACCAGGAGTCTCCAGCTAGAACCCCAGGGATAATCTTAACAAGAAGTATTGCTTTCTTTGCTGGTGGCATTTTACAATCCTCTTCCCCATACCCCACCCACCTCTGGTGTAGCCACCTCCCATCACCATGACAACCGACTTGGAAGATTATGATGATTATCATTACCATAATGAGTCAGCCTGCCACTGGAACTCTGGACCTTAACGTGAAGACGTCTGCCCTGGAAGAGTCCTACCTAACTTGCTTTCCCTCTTGAGCTCTCAACATCTCATGACATTCACCTCCACTCCTTGATGGTTAAATTATACAAACATCAGGATCACACAGATCCTCATAGCAACCAAGAAAAAGATGCAGGGGGAGGGGAATAACCCAGGTGGGGCCGTCTAATAGATCAGAAAAAGCAGGAAGACCGAGAGATACTGGCTGTGCCAGTATTTAATCCTGGAATACAATGGATGGAAAATATTAATTAAACTTTATCAACTCCTGGTCCCACTTGGACTGGAAACCCTGGAGAGCTCTGCGGGTTCAGGGAGTGTTTACTGAGTACTGACTGTATATGTAAGACTTGCTCAGAATGCTTGAAGAGAGGGAGAAGCGGTAGATGACCCCCACCAGTGCTGAGTGTAAAGGAAGAGGCCAGGGTCCTTACAGAGGGTGGAGACACTGCGAACTGAGCGCAGCGGGCAGCACGGAGTGCAGGGCACTTTTTCCTGGCTGCTGTACACTTACCCTCCTATCACCCACCACCCAGTGCTTGGATGTGGAAGGGCTGGTCCCTTCCCTGTGTCTTCCATAGGAGATTAGTGCAACAGCTCCCCTCCCTTTTAAGACTGGGGGTGGGGAGGAAAGTCTAGCTTCATGGGAAAGGAGCCCAGGGCTTAGTTCATTCACACAAGATGCTCCCACTGATGCAATCTGAGCTGCATTAAGAGGTAGAGCATCCACATGAAGGGAGGGGACACAGGAAGTCCTCTGGTCCCATTCGTGGGCTACCTCATCCCGATGGCTAGGTTGTGTGCTGGCGTCCAGCAGTAGATGATACACCTACGAGGCACACCCAGGGAACTGTGACATGTTTGGTGACAGGCACAGAAACTTACTGGTGGTGTGAGAAACAGGTAACATCTAAGGAAAAGAACACATCAGTGACAGGATGGGTGTCTTGCAATGTCTTTTTGGCTGGCCCATGAAAGAGTCCTAACTTATAGTGTGAGTGGAGACGTAAAGATACTGAAGACCCAGCCCATGAGGGCTAAGAGTTCGGTAGGGAATGCTGCCAGGTAGTTGGTTCCACAGGTTTATGCCCCTGTGCTATGGGAAGGTAGACAGAGGGGTGAGGGAACAGGAGCTGCATCAGCATCATACATTCCAAGAAACAGCTTCCCTAATTCATACCAGACACAGCTGCTGACTCAACCACTCATGGCTGCCTGTATCTGACGGAGTCATTGAGCGTGCTCTTACCTCCACCGTGATGAAAACCTCTTCTAAGTGACTTGCAAAGTTTTCCATCGCAATAATTTGCTTTTCCAACTTGTACATATTTTTGTGAATTTCATCCTGTCAAATAGAGGATCCCAAGAAGACATTAACACTATGTTTTTTCTCTCTCGTAGAAGGCATTTTAGATTCATTCCCCGCCTACATACTTGAGATACAAATACAGTCTCAACAGAAAGAAGACCTAAGCAGGCCTACTTACCTTGGCGCTCTCCAGGGCTTTACTGAGCGGAGTCACCTCATGCTGCCTGTGTTCATCCTGATCCTTCTCTGACGCTCTTATTGGAGTTTTGCAAGTGACACAGAAGATGTCAGCCGCTTCTTCCTCGTCCTCCTCCTCTGGGATGACATAGCACTCGTACTCCTCGCTGGCACGGCCGTGGCTGTACCTATAGGCTTCCCGCAAGTCCTGGCACTGGCCTGCTGAGCCCCACCCCATGAAGCCCAGGTCCTCACCCTGAGCCGTCTCACCAGTAAGTCTCCAGTCTCTCTGCTCACTCCCCATCATCATATAAGAAGGATATTCTGAAACCTCTATTCTGGGTGTGTTTTCCTCAATAAACTCATCCCCTAATTCGTGATCATCTTCAAGTCCATAGAGATGGACAAGTTCATCCACTCCCTCTCCAAGGTCTCTGGGGGCTTTCCCTTTCACACCCCCTCTCATGGGCTCATGGGTCATTTCGGCTTGGACATCTTCTCTTCTCATCTGAGTACTCTCTTCTGGGAAGATCTGCAGTCTGTCTTCAGAGTCATACAGATCCACGTGATAGAAGCGGAAATCCTTAGAAGCAGCAGACCTGCCCAGCCCCGGTGCCTCTCCAGCTCCCTCCTCCATCGCAGCTCCAGGCAGCACCTCTGCACAAGGAGGACTCTTCCTGGACAGTCCTTAGTGGCTCTCCTGGGTCCTAGAACACAAAACCCCATTTGAGAAGGTCGCTGCAGTAGGTGGTTATTTCACTGGGCTCAACTCATCGCATTAAGAAAATAATTTCATCTGAGCAGCTCAGTTGTAGTTTCACTTTAAACAATCTGTAAGGAAAGGTTTGCTTTCTGCAGGAGGATGGACTTCCTGAAGCTCCAATACTCTGGCCACCTGATGCCAAGAGCTGACTCATTGGAAGAGACTCTGATGCTGGGAAAGATTGAGGGCAGGAGGAGAAGGGGGCGACAGAGAATGAGATGGTTGGATGGTGTCACTGACTCAATGGACACGAGTTTGAGCAAACTCTGAAGAATAATGAAGGACAGGGAAGCCTGGTGCGCTACAGTCCATGGGGGTTGCAAAGAGTCAGACATGACTGAGCAACTATACAATGACAACAAAGCTTAAAAGAGACAGGAGAAATTATGAACAAAAATTTTGGCATTTCCTACATTGGCACTGGTAGAATGCCAGTGCAGGAGACATGGGTTCAATACCTGATCCTGGAGGATCCCACATGCTGTGCAGCAACTGAGCCTGTGCACCAAAACTACAGAAGCCCGTGTGCACTAGAGCCCATGATCCGAGAAGCCACCGCAGTGAGAAGCCCGTGCGTCACAACTAGAGAGTAGCCCCTACTCGCTGCAACTAGAGAAAGCCTGCACAGCAATGAAGAAACAGCACAGCCAAAAACAAACAAATAAATAATTAATAATAAAAAAACACAGACTATCTGAGCAGCTCAGTTGCAGTTTCACTTTAAACAATCTGTAAAGAAAGGTTTGCTTTCTACAGGACTATGGGCTTCCAAAGCTTAAAAGAGACAGGAGAAATTATGAAAAAAAACAAACAAACCATAAATTGATTTGATTAACAAATGATCTCTATACATTTAAAAACCTAAAAATCCCAAAAGACAAAATAATAGGAAGTGTTTCAGGGAATTATTATTAAATAAGTTATGTAAATTAATTGAAAAGGAAAATCTCAGTAGTAAGGAATATTCACAAAATAATTTCCTTTGCATATCATGTTACCTATACAAAACCATTTGGAAAATAGTTCATCCTTATGAGTAACAGGGCCCTCCCCAATGACTCAGTGGGTAAACAATCCACCTGCAGTGCAAGAGACACAGCAGACGTGGGAGACTTGAGTTTGATCCCTGGGTCGGAATGTCCTCTGGAGGAGGAAAAGGCAACCCACTCCAGTATTCTTGCCTGGAAAATCCCACGGACAGAGGAGCCTGGCGGGCTGCGAAGCGTCAGACATGACTGAGCACATAAACTCATGTATGAATAATAGAGAATAAACATGTAGATGCTGTTTTGCCTTTCGAACCCCAAGACGGGGGAAGGGCCCATGAAATGAATACTCTTACATGTTGTTGGTTAGAATGTATACAGTCCCACTTTTCTGGAGAGTGAATGTGGCAACATGGACCAAGAGCCTTAGAGATGTTCCCGCCACTCAGGGACTTCCCTGGTGGCCCAGCGGTTAAGACTCTGTGCTTCTAGTGAGGGCGGTGCAGGTCTGATCCTTGGTGGAGGAACTAAGATCCCACATGCTGCGCAGACAAAAATAACAAAACGTTCACACTTTCTAACCTAATTGACTTTTTCTAGGATCCTAAAGAAAAAGTCTCAAATATAGCAGAAAACATTATTTCTATACAAAAATGTCCACCACAAAATTTTTTTATAATAGCTGAAAAATAAAAACTGTAAAGCCCTAATGATTAGGAGAATCATAAAAAAAAACTAGAATATGTACACCCTGTAAAATATAATGTAGCCTTTAAAATGTTAGGGAGAGCAAATGATACCTTGGGGAAAGACTTATAATATGATACTAAGTAAAATAAACAGGGTACTCACTATATATAGACTATGAGGTCTACTATTTTAATGGAGGTGCATAAAATCTAGAAATAAATAACAGCAGCAAATATAATATCAGTAGTAGCTACTGCATGTTGAGCACTTACTGTGTATTTTCTCCTGTGCTAGGCAATAAATTAATTTTTTTTTAGCCATATGGCATGTGAGATCTTAGCTCACAGACTAGGGACTGAACCTGTGCTCCCTGCAGTGGAAGTGCAAAGTCTGAACCACTGGACCACCAGGGAAGTCTCTGTGCTAGGAAAATTTACATACATTTTTCTGTGTGGTAGCCACTACTATTATCCCCATTTTACAGACTGGGAAACAATTGGCTCCCAGAGGGTATCTTGTGCAAGGAAGGTCACATGGCTATAAGTTGTTGAACTGGGATTTGAATCTGAGTGTGTGTAGTGGCCATGAGACTGAGCCTCACAGACATCCAATTATAGGGGCCATAACCAGGGGTTTCAGCTACACTCTGAAAGTCACTGTAACATTCGCACGGAGGACACACTTCCTGTTGGCATCTTCCATCCGATGACAAAGCGTAGCAGGGACACTAAGGCAGATCCATTTCTGATTGACACAAAACCACCCTGGTGGCAAATCTTGGCTGCAGGACTTCTTGACAGCCATGCCAGACCTTTCCTAGAGTGTGTGGTGGGCTAGGACGATTCTTCAAACCTTCCTTCCTTCTATCCATATCTGACACCAGTCTTTCCTATCTTTCTCCCCTTTATAATCTCACACAATAAGACAGCATGAGATTATAGTTTTTAATTATAGTCCCCTAGAGTTCCAAAAAATAGCAAGAAGAGATAAGAAAGCCTTCTTCAGCGATCAATGCAAAGAAATAGAGGAAAAGAACAGAATGGAAAAGACTAGAGATCTCTTCAAGAAAATTAGAGATACCAAGGGAATATCTCATGTAAAGATGGGCTCGATAAAGGACAGAAATGGTATGGACCTAACAGAAGCAGAAGATATTAAGAAGAGATGGCAAGAATACACAGAAGAACTGTACAAAAAAGATCTTCACAACCCGGATAATCACGATGGTGTGATCACTCACCTAGAGCCAGACATCCTGGAATGTGAAGTCAAGTGGGCCATAGGAAGCATCACTACAAACAAAACTAGTGGAGGTGATGGAATTCCAGTGGAGCTATTTCAAATCTTCAAAGATGATGCTGTGAAAGTGCTGCACTCAATATGCCAGCAAATTTGGAAAACTTAGCAGTGGCCACAGGACTGAAGAAGGTCAGTTTTCATTCCAATCCCAAAGAAAGGCAATGCCAAAGAATGCTCACACTACTGCACAATTGCACTCATCTCACACACTAGTAAAGTAATGCTCAAAATTCTCCAAGCCAGGTTTCAGCAATACGTGAACCGTGAACTTCCTGATGTGCAAGCTGGTTTTAGAAAAGGCAGAGGAACCAGAGATCAAATTGCCAACATCCTCTGGATCATGGAAAAAGCAAGAGAGTTCCAGAAAAACATCTATTTCTGCTTTATTGACCATCCCAAAGCCTTTGAGTGTGTGGATCACAATAAACTGTGGAAGATTCTGAGAGAGATGGGAATACCAGACCACCTGACCTGTCTCTTGAGAAATCTGTATGCACATCAGGAAGCAACAATTAGAACTGGACATGGAACAACAGACTGGTTCCAAATAGGAAAAGGAGTACGTCAAGGCTGTATATGGTCACCCTGCTTATTTAACTTACATGCAGAGTACATCATGAGAAACGCTGGACTGGAAGAAACACAAGCTGAAATCAAGATTGCCGGGAGAAATATCAATAACCTCAGATATGCAGATGATACCACCCTGATGGCAGAAAGTGAAGAGGAACTAAAAAGCCTCTTGATGAAAGTGAAAGAGGAGAGTGAAAAAGTTGGCTTAAAGCTCAATATTCACAAAACGAAGATCATGGCATCCAGTCCTATCACTTCATGGGAAATAGATGGGGAAACAGTGGAAACAGTGTCAGACTTTATTTTGGGGGGCTCCAAAATCACTGCAGATGGTGATTGCAGCCATGAAATTAAAAGACGCTTACTCCTTGAAAGAAAAGCTATGAGCAACCTAGATAGCATATTCAAAAGCAGAGACATTACTTTGCCAACTAAGGTCCATCTAGTCAAGGCTATGGTTTTTCCAGTAGTCATGTATGGATGTGGGAGTTGGACTGTGAAGAAGGCTGAGCACTGAAGAGTTGATGCTTTTGAACTGTGGTGTTGGAGAAGACTCTTGAGAGTCCCTTGGACTGCAAGGAGATCCAACCAGTCCATTTTCAAGGAGATCAGCCCTGGGATTTCTTTGGAAGGAATGATGCTGAAGCTGAAGCTCTGGTACTTTGGCCACCTCATGGGAAGAGTTGACTCATTGGAAAAGAGTCTGATGCTGGGAGGGATTGGGGGCAGGAGAAGGGGACGACCAAGGATGAGATGGCTGGATGGCATCACTGACTCGATCGACGTGAGTCTGAGTGAACTCCGCGAGTTGGTGATGGACAGGGAGGCCTGGCGTGCTGCGATTCATGGGGTCGCACAGAGTCCGACATGACTGAGCGACTGGACTGAACTGAACTGAAAAAAACATAGTCCCCTATGTTTTATTTATATTTATCTAGTCCCCTAGATTATAGTCCCCTAATAAAACAGTGTGTATCTAACTTCTAATTTGGTGCCTGCTTCTTGGAAAGCCTTGTTAACACAGTCTGTTGGACTATAAAGTCCCTGCTTGCTTCTTGGCAGAGAACTGCCATTATATTACTTTTTGGTAATACTTTAGTGTTCTTTGCTCAGTAGTGTCCAGCTCTTCGTGACCCCACAGGAGCCCACCAGGCTCCTCTGTCCATGGGATTCTCAAGGCCAAAATACTGGAGTGGGTTGCCATTTCCTTCTCCAGGGGAATGAACGTGAGTCTCCTGCATTGTAGGCAGATTCTTCACCATCTGAGTCACCAGGGAAGCCCCTTGCTTTAACTGATGCATAGTTTACATGAACAGAGGAGCCTGGCAGGCTACAGTCCATGGGGTCACAAGAGTTGGACATGACTTAGTGACTAAACAACAGCCCACTTGCCTAAAGGCTATACTTCAGTGGTTTTTAGCATAGTCACAAAAATGAGCAATGATCTCCACAATTAATTTTAGACCATTTTCATCACCTCAAAAAGAAACTCTGGGGACATCCCTGGTGGTCCAGTGGTTAAGACTCTGAGCTCCCAATGCAGCAGGCCCAGGTTTGATCCCTGGCCAGGAAACTAGATCCCACATGTGCATGGTTTACACACTACAACGAAGATCAGTGATCTCGTGTGCTACAACTAAGACTTGGCACGGCAAAATAAATAAAATAAATATTAAGAAACTCTGCCCTCATTAGCTATCATGACTCACATCCCCTCATTTCCACTAGCCCTAAGCAACCACAAATTTATTTTCTATCTCTACAGATGCTCCTATTTGGACATTTGATATAGATGGAATTGTATGGTATGTGGTCTTTGGTGACGAGCCTCTTTCTTAGCATAGTTTTCAAGGTTCATCCAGGTTGTAGCATATGTCAACATTTCATTTCTTGATAGAGCTGAATAATATCCTATTGTATGGATATATCATACTTTGTTTATCTAGTCATCCGTTGATTTGCACCACTTCCCATTTCATTTGGGTTGATTCCACTTTCTGGCCATACTAAATAATGTTACTAAAATATGTACAAGTTTTTGTGTGCATATATGTTTCATCTCCCTTAGGTAGATGCCAAGGAGTGGGATTTCTGGATAAAATAGTAACTCTCTGTTTAACTTTTGGAGGAATACCAGACGGTTTTCCGAAGTGGCTGTATTATTGTACATCTCTACCAGCACTGTATGAAGGCTCTGATTTCTCCACATCCCTGTCAACACTTGTTACTGTCAAATTTTTTTTTTATCATAGCATGAAGGCAGGTGAGCAAAGAAGAGTAGGAAGCACTGTACAGGCATAAAGTCCACTGCACTCCAGGATCTAATGCCTGATGATCTGAGGTGGAGCTGATGTAATAATAAAAGAAATGAAGTGCACAGTAAATACTATGCCCTTGAATCATCCTGAAACCATCCCCTGATCCCAGTTCATGGGAAAATTGTCTTCCATGAAACCACCCCTGGTGCCAAAAAGGTTGGGAACTGCTGTGGGAAGAATGACTGAGAGTGGTCATCAGGCCTCACGAGAGACCCTCAGCTAGAATCTTGCAGTTGAGCTGCTTTCAGATTCCTGGCCCTCAGGAACCATGCAAGACAATGAACATTTGTCTACTGTTAGAAGCCAGGAAATTTTGGCAAAAAATTATCATGCAGCAATAGACAACTACTATACTGTTTCAGCCTAAAATAAGATTTTTCCCCCTTGTTAAACTTCTCTCTCTCCTCTATTTTATTTTTTCTTTCACATTTGGGCTTCTCTAAAGGGTTGCAGTTGTGCTTCCCAGGTGGCTCAGTAGTACAGAATCTGCCTGCCAAAGCAGGAGACACAGGAGATGTGGGCTTGATCCCTGGGTCAGGAAGATCCCTGGAGAAGGAAATGGCAACCCACTCCAGTATTCTTGCCTGGAGAATCCCAGGGACAGAGCAGCTTGGTGGGCTACAGTCCATGGGGTTTCTAAGAGTTGGATGCAATCAAGCTACTGAGCACCAAAGGGTAGCAGTTAAACTGTTGATCTTCAGACTACAGCATTTGTACACTAAGACTTTCCAAGGGGGACATGGACATGGATAGTTTTAAGAGTACCAGTTTCCAGATGTGCAACAATAATATTTAATCTTTCCCAGAGCTGCTCAGCCTGGCAATGAGCCAGCAGTCGAGGCTTCCTGCACGTGATCTTTTCACAATAGCCCTTCATCTTTTTATTGGAATTGTAGAGCTATAACTCTCACTCATCCTGAATATTACATTCCACTGTGAGATTTCATTGCTTTGGAATTAAAAAAACCCCAGTGGGCTAAATGAAAGGGTGTCGAAAGAGTGAATGACATTTATTGAATGGATAAGAAATTTTTTTGTAAGTTGAGTGGTTTCCAATTCTTTGCTTTCAACAAAACTGAAGGAAGATCTAATCAAGTGTCATCTCATACATGGTCTAAAATGATTTTTCATGATATATTACTACGTAGTTTTTCGCATACACTTCGGGAAGAGTTCAGAGAATTGAGTGACATTGCTATAATAAGACAGCTTCATTTCCCATCTACTTCTGTAGGTGAACAAGTTTGCTTGGTGCTTACAACTACAAAATGAAAAATAGAAAGACAACTGGCACTAATTTCTGTTGCATTCTAGAATATGTCATCTTCATCGATGGATGCACAAATTAACTTTAAAAGAAGTCCCATCCACTTTATTAAGAAATGCATTTCCATTTTACTTTTTTCTTTTGTTCAATAATTATTTGCCAAAATGTGCAATGTGTTATGTCATACTGCTTGTGTGAATGTGCTCAGATGCTCAGTTGTGTCCAACTGTTTGTGACCCCATGAACTGTAGCCTGCAAGGCTCCTCTGTCCATGGGATTCCCCAGGCAAGAATACTGCACTGGGGTGTCATTTCCTTCTCCAGGGGATCTTCCCAGGGATCAAACCCCATCTCTTATGTGTCTTGCACTGGCAGGCAGACCCTTTACCACTAGGGCCACCTGGGAAGCCCTGTGATTAAAAATTGTATTGATAAATTTAATCCAGAAGGAAAAAATATTATTTTATTCTTAAATTTTTTTATTTTTTTTGGGGGGGGGGCAGTCCTCTCCTATCCTTCTCACTGCCCTTAGCCTTTCCCCATGGCTCACAAGACAGAACTCAGAGTGCATGGGGGCAGGTGGCAGGAGAAGCCTGGTGGGCTGTCTTGGGAGTGAGGATGGAGGTCTGGGTCAACTGGGCAAAGTGTTGTCTCTGAGCAGCCTTGGCTGCATGGGCAATTCTTTTTCCCAAGGGTATCGGGAGAAGAGCTAAGTGATCCTTGGGCTCTGCGGGCAGACTGAGAAACGAGGATGAACCTAAAGGCTGATAGCAGGAATATCCAGGGCAGGGATTGGGACCCCGAGGATCAGTTCAGGACCTCATAGACACTAAGGCCAGAGAGTGGAGAGGCTGAAGAATGTGGGTTCTCTGGACAGCTGCTGAGCCAACTGGGCCTCTAGCTATCTCCTAGCATGGTCTACAGAGATGGTTGCAGGCGTGTGGCTTGAGAGACAGGGTCAATGCCCCACCACACATAAAACTAGAAAGAAGAGGAAAATGAGAGGTGACAACTTTGACCACCTGATGCAGAGCCAACTCATTGGAAAAGACCCATGGAAAAGACTGAGGGCAGGAGGAGAAGGGGGTGACAGAGGATGAGATGGCTGGATGGCATCACCAACTAGATGGACGTGAGTTTGAGCAAGCTTGGGGAGATAGTGAAGGACAGGGGAACCTGGCGTGCTGCAGTCCATGGGGGTGCAAAGAGCTGGACACGACTTAGTGACTGAACAACATGTGAGGGTGTCAAGTCTGAGGTGCTGGGGCCTTTTCCGGAAGGTGGCTCCTCCTCTGGGCTCTGCCTGCACTTGGGGAGAGATGAAGGGCAGACAAGGGCTTCGAGTCGTTTTCAGACCAGGGGATATGGAAGCTGTGAGTGTGGCCAAGATCACCTGGAGCACATGGACAGTGAGCAGAACCAGACGGAAGCCTGGGGACTGCCAGCACACGGGGAGCAGCTGAGGGAGGGAGTCAGCAGAGATTCCGGCGGGCGGTGGCCTGAGGTGGCCACAGCCGAGCCGGGGAGGAGGAAGGGTGAGTAGGGGCAAACAACACAGAGCAGTCAAGGGAGCACAGGGCAGCGTCCCTGGCTTTCACAGTCAGGCTGTCAGAAAATGTGGCATTTAAACGGCAGTCAGGACTTTCTTGGCATTAGTGGTCAGGACCCTGTGCTTCCACTGCAGGGCGTGCAGGTTTGATCCCCGGTCAGGGAACTAAGATCCCACATGGCATGGCTCCAAAAGAGTAATAATAAAAAATAAAATAATACTGTTTTCCTTCTGGATTAATTTATCAATACAATTTTTAATCACCGGGCTTCCCAGGTGGCCCTAGTGGTAAAGGATATACCTGCCAGCATAGGAATCCGCAGATTCAATCCCTGGGTCAGGAAGATCCCTTGGAGAAGGAAATGGCACCCCACTCCAGTATTTTTGCCTGAGAAATCTCATGGACAGAGGAGCCTGGTGGGCTACAGTCTGGGTGCATGCTTAGTCATGTTGGACTTTTCACGACCCCATGGACTGTGTAGCTGTCTAGGCTCCCCTGTCCATCGGATTCTCCAGGCGACAATACTGGAAGTACGGTGCCATTTCTTCCTCCAGGAGATCCTCCTGACTCAGGGATTGAACCCACATCTCCTGAATTGGCAGGTGGATTCTTTACCACTGAGCCACCTGGGAAGCCCCTCTTTATCTGGAGCGTTGCACCAAATGTCGCTCTCCCAGTCATCATGGTCACAACCCTGCTGGGAAGCCCCTCACACACCCCTCCATGGTGTCACCCTGGTTTTTGCTGATGGCAAGACAAAAATCCAAGAACCAAGTGTCCCTCTCTGACCATGGTGGGGACAGTGGGGATGTGACCACACGGACGCAGCCCTGCTGAGCTCCCGTGGGTCTTGTCTCTTCCTTCCTTCATTCTGATGTGCCCATAGGATGCTATTTCTCCATCTCCTCCATCAGTACCACACAGAGAGGCCACTTCCAGCAGCTATTAGGGGACAAACATGCTGCTATCCTGACCACCCCCATACCATGCAGGCAACTGGTTTCTAAGCTGTGGATCCCCATCAGGAAATTTAACTCCTGAAACTCCAGGACAGGGCACATAGCACTTGGGGGCCACAAAAGCTTCAGTCCCATCCTCTAGTGCTGCCAAACTCTTCATTAGGAAAAGAATGGTAAACATTGCTTCAGTCATGTCTGCTGAGGCTGAGTACAATGACTACGCAGGACTGATGCCAAAGATAGTGGCTCCACAGTGTGCTGGTCCACCACTAGGTCTAATGACACCTGGCCACTTCCTGGGAGGAGGAAGGGATGAATGAAGGTCACTCCCAGAGGCAGCATCACCAAGCAAGAGGCTCTGGGACTAGTGAAGACGGTGAGAGCCTGGATGTTCTTTGGGGTTGCTGGTAAGAAACTTGCTCACTACTAGACCCTGGCTGGATGGTCCTGGAATGTCCTCATCAACACAGCCTGTTGTACGGATGCATCACAGGAAGCAGGACACATCTCATGACAAATCTGTATCCCAACAGAAACAAAAGCCAGGGACACACACACACAACAGACCCAAAGGATTGCTAATTCTTCCTGGGTAACATGTTCATTACCAGGGACTGCTTTAGCCAGGGTCTCCTTTGAAATGTCCCCAAAGTCAAACAGTGAGGGGCTTTCCTGGTAGCTCAACGGTAAAGAATCCACCTGCCAATGCAGGAGACAAGAGTTCGATCCCTGGGTCAGAAGGACCTCCTGGAGAAGGGAATGGCAACCAACTATAGTATTCTTGCCTGGGAAATCCCATGGACAGAGAAGCCTACAGTCCATGGGGTCGCAAACAGCTGAACATGACTTAGCGACTAAACAACAAGGCCAACAGGGTCGTACAACTATGGAAGCACCACTTTGCCTTCTCCCTGGATTATGATCCATCCTAGGTCCCCATATTCATTATTTGGTCAACAAAGCAATCAGAGCCTGCTGTCCGAAGGGGCTCTAAGTACTACCTTCACTCTATGTGTGTCTGTGTAAGTAAGCAAAATTATTTCATTGTGCAAAGGGATAGACTCTTCAATAAGCAGTGCTGGGGAAACTGGATGCTGCTGCTGCTGCTGCTAAGTCGCTTCAGTCGTGTCCGACTCTGTGCAACCCCATAGACGGCAGCCCACCAGGCTCCCCCATCCCTGGAATTCTCCAGGCAAGAACACTGGAGTGGGTTGCCATTTCCTTCTCCAATGCATGAAAGTGAAAAGTGAAAGAAGTCGCTCAGTCTTGTCCGACTCTTAGCGACCCCATGGACTGCAGCCTACCAGGCTCCTCCATCCATGGGATTTTCCAGGCAAGAGTACTGGAGTGGGTTGCCATTGCCTTCTCCAGGGGAAACTGGATAATCACATGTAAAAGAATGAAACTTGACCCCTATCTTATGCCACTCATCAAAATAAACTCAAAATGGATTAAAGACTCAAATGTAAGAACTAAAACCACAGAAGCCCTAGAAGAACACATAGGGGGAAACTTCCACGTATACACCAAAAGCACAAGCAACAAAAGCAAAAATAAACAAGTGGGATTACATCAAACTAAAAAGCTTTTGCACAGCAAAAGAAACAATCAATAAAATGAAAAGGCAACCTATGGAATGGGAGAAAATATTTGGAAGCTATCTATATGATAAGGAGTTAATTTCTAAAACATAGAAGGAAATCATACAACCCAACAGCAAAAACCACTCTAATAATCTGATTTAAAATTGGGCAGAGGACTTAAATAGATTTTCACCTTACATCTTAGCATGGCTATTATAAAAAAGACAAGAGATAAGTGAGGCAGTGATCAAGACCATTCACGAGAAAAAGAAATGCAAAAAGGCAAAATGGTTGTCTGAGGAAGTCTTCCAAATAGCTGGGAAAAGAAGAGAAGCTAAAGGCAAAGGAGAAAAGGAAAGATATACCCATCTGAATGCAGAGTTCCAAAGAATAGCAAGGAGAGATAAGAAAGCCTTCCTCAGTGATCAATGTAAAGAAATAGAGGAAAACAATAGAATGGGAAAGACTAGAGATCTCTTCAAGAAAATTAGAGATACCAAGGGAACATTTCATGCAAAGATGGGCGCAATAAAGTACAGAAACGGTATGGACCTAACAGAAGCAGAAGATATTAAAAGGGGTGGTAAGAATACACAGAAGAACTGTACAAAAAAGATATTCATGACCCAGATAACCATGATGGTGTGATCACTCATCTAGAGCCAGACATCTTGGAATGTGAAGTCAAGTGGGCCATAGGAAGCATCACTATGAACAAAGCTAGTGGAGGTGATGGAATTTCAGTGGAGCTATTTCAAATCCTAAAAGATGATGCTATGAAAGTGCTGCACTCAATATGCCAGCAAATTTGGAGAACTCATCAGTGGCCACAGGACTGGAAAAGGTCAGTTTTCATTCCAATCCCAAAGAAAGGCAATGCCAAAGAATGTTCAATCAAACTACCACACAACTTCACTCATCTCACATGCTAGCAAAGTAAAGCTAAAATTTCTCCAAATGAGGCTCCAACAGTATGTGAACTGAGAACTTCCAGATTTCAAGTTGGATTTAGAAAAGGCAGAGGAACCAGAGATCAAATTGCCACTGTCTGTTGGATCATCTAAAAAGAAGAGTTCCAGAAAAACATCTACTTCTGCCTTATTGACTATGCCAAAGTCTTTGACCATGTGGATCACAACAAACTGTGGGAAATTCTGAAAGAGATGGGAATACCAGACCACCTTACCTGCCTCCTGAGAAATCTGTATGCAGGTCAAGAAGCAACAGTTAGAAACAGACATGGAACAACAGACTGTTTTCAAATCATGAAAGAAGTATGTCAAGGCTGTGTATTGTCACCCTGCTTATTTAACTTATATGCAGAGTACATCATGAGAAATGCTGGGCTGCATGAAGCACAAGCTGGAATCAAGATTGCCAGGAGAAATATCAATAACCTCAGATATGCAGATGACACCACCCTTATGGCAGAAAGCGAAGAAGAACTAAAGAGCCTCTTGATGAAAGTGAAAGAGGAGAGTAAAAATGTTGGCTTAAAGCTCAACATTCAGAAAACTAAGATCATGGCATCTGGTCCCATCATTTCATGGCAAGTGGGGAAACAATGGAAACGGTGACAGACTTTACTTTTTGGGGCTCCAGAATCACTGCAGATGGTGATTGCAGCCATGAAATTAAAAGGTGCTTGCTTCTTGGAAGAAAAGCTATGACCAATCTAGACAGCATATTAAAAAGCAGAAACATTACATTGCCGACAAAGATCCATCTAGTCAAAGTTATGGTTTTTCCAGTAGTCATGTATGGATGTGAGAGTTGGACCATAAAGAAAGTTGAGTGCCAAAGATTGATGCTTTTGAGCTGTGGTGCTGGAGAAGACTCTTGACAGTCCCTTGGGCTGCAAGGAGATCAAACCAGTCAATCCTAAGGAAATCAGTCCTGAATATTTACTGGAAGGACTGAAGCTGAAACTCCAATACTTTGGCCACCTGATGCGAAGAACTGACTCATTGGAAAAGACCCTGATGCTGGGAAAGATTGAAGGCGGGAGGAGAAGGGGACGACAGAGGATGAGACGGTTGGATGGCATCACCGACTCGATGGCCATGGGTTTGAGTGAGCTTTGGGAGCTGGTGATGGACAGGCAGACACCACCGAGTGAGTGAACTGAACTGAAGTGTGGATAAGGATGTGGAAAATGGGGAATTCTTGTCCACTGTTGGTCTGAGTGTAGTGTAGCCACTATGAAAAACAGTATGGAGGCTCCTCAAAAAATTAAAAATAAAACTATCATACAATCCAGCAATCCCATTTTCGTGTATGGATCCGAAGGAAATGAAGTCATAATCTTGAAGAGATATCTGCACTATGTTCATTGTAGCTTTATTCACAATAGTCAAGACATGTCCATCAATGGATGAATGTGTAAAGAAACACACACCCACACAATGGAAAATTACGCAGCCATTAAAGGGAAAGAATTTCAGTCAGTTCAACTGAGGTGGATGAACCTAAAGTCTCTTATACAGAGTGAAGTAGGTCAGAAGGACAAATACCATATATTAACACATATATATGGAATCTAGAAAAATGGTACTGATGAAACTATTTGCAGGGCAGGAATAGAGATGAAGACGTAGAGAATGGACTTGTGAACATGGGGGGAAGAAGAGCATGGGATGAATCTGGAGATTAGCACTGACATATATACACTACTGTGTGTAAAATAGATAACTCATGGGAAGCTGCTGTATAACATAAGGAGCTCAGCTTGGTGCTCTGTGAGGACCGAGAAGGGTGGGACGGGAATGGGTGGGAGGGAGGCTCAGGAGAAAAGGGATATATATATATATATACACACATATATACAAAGCAAATCTCCAATTAAAAAAATTTTTTTTAAAGAATCAAATAAATAAATAAAAGTATTATATGGGAAATACAGCAACGATTAAAAAAAGAAGAAGGAGGAGTTCTTGCACACCAGCTTTCGTCGTTTGAATGAACCAGCACAAGCTGGTTTGGGAGCTTGGCAGCAAAAGAAGTATTGTGACACACCCCACAGTTGCATTCACCTTTCCCCTTAATATCTAGACTCTTTCCACTTCTTAACAAATATTCAGAGCTGGGGGAGAGAGGAATATTAACACTAAATTGTCATTTGGTAAGTGTAAAACCAAGGCTCAGAGAAATACAGCGATAAATCATAATTTATAAAAAATGTATTAGGGATTTCTGTGGTGGTCCAGTGGCTAAGACTCTGAACTCCCAATGCAGGGGGCCCAGGTTAGATCCCTTGCTGGGGCACTAAATCCCACGTGCCACAGCTAAGACCTGCCACAGCCAAATAAATAAATTAATTAAATAAATGTTAAAAAAATACATTAGTTGAGTAGCTTCCACTCTATGCAATTGATCTGCTGTTAAAAAAAAAAGAGACTTTTGCCTAAGTTTTACATAGGAAGTGTGTTCCTGCACTTTAATTAGAAAAATTCCTAATAAAAACAAGTCTTTTAACCTTTTATGGGTCATGGATATCCCTGAGAATTCACTGAAAGCTGTGAATTCTTTCCCCAAGAGTAGCCGATAAGGGCACAGATATAATTTTGTGTACAGTTTGAAAAGCTCACCCATGTATCTCCTGGCAATTTCTGAGTCAAGGCTAAAGAAACTTGCTTTAAAGTGTTAGCTGTACAGTTGTTTTTTTTTTTTTATTCTGGCAGTGTGGCATGTGGGATCTTAGTTCCCCAAGCAGGGATTCAACCTGTGTCCCCTGCACCCCTCCCTACATTGGGAGCACGGAGTCTTAACCACTGGACCACCAGGAAGTGCCCAGCGGTACAGTTTTGTAAGATGGTTTAAATCTGCACAGCCTACACCTGAAAACTTTCTAAGGGAGGAGGGGGATGCATAACAAGTAAAAAAGTGATTATGATGCTGTTTTTCAGTATTTGAATCAAAGCTTAAAATTATGGTTTGGCAGCATACACATGCAGATTAAAATAAAAGGTATTTATCAACCTTATACCATAGCCAAATGTTATCAACATTCAAGGTTCCAAACTGTTCTGACAAGTGGACCCCTGCACTAAAAATACCCTAAGGACACCCTGCAAGAACCACTAGCTTCTCTCTGTCTGCATCTGAGGCTTTCACACTCTGTACTGAGGCCACATTCTTGAATCCTTGCTGTAAGAAGGCACAGGAAACGTTCACATTGTTTACTGCAATGTATACACATCTGCAATTTAAGATGACATCTTTTCCCACCTGAAGGACAACATTGTGGCACTAAGTTACTGGGTTTCTAGTAAACATTTTGCATTAGAAGAATGACTACACAAAAACTTGCCTGCTAATTTAAGGATCCATAAAGTCTTCTTTTAACTTGGAGGCTGTGGTAACTGCTAGAAACTGCATTCACGTTCAGCAGGCTTTCCCTCCTGGTGACCTCTGCGTGCCCAGCAAGCCGCCCCTGCCCGTTTTAGCCACAGTTCTACAAGTGGTGAAGGTGATGGTAACACGAGCTGGCTCCGGCTGCAAATAGCAACAGGCCTGCCATGAGTGAAAGCCCAAATATAGACCTGCCCGCTGCTGACTGCTCAAGTGTCACCAGCAGAAGTTACATGCTGTCCCCTGAATTACTTCCATTACCGTGGGGACTGGAGTCTGGGGCCTCCACGGAGGGGATTAAGATGTCTAGTTATGCCTAGAGGGTGGAGGGCTGTCACAGCAAAGGCAGGAGGCTGGCTGCAGGCCACAAAGAGGAGGAGGACTTCGGGGAGCCCCCAGGTATCCACCTGGCCTGAGGGGCTTTATCCAGAGTCTTTTCAACAAGCGCAACTCCGAAGGTAATCAAACACAACTTACTTTTTTTCTCCCACAATTCCTTGAACATTTACTCATGTATTCTCCTCTCAGGATAAAAATCCAGCACACCAGGGACTTCCTGCTCCCTCTTAGGTAACACAGTCCTAGGGTTATTTGAAGGCATAGTCTCCATTCAGTAACGGAAGGTACAGTCCAATATGTTAATTAAAAAGTCAGACTTAGTTTGGACTTTTCAGGTGGCATTAGCGGAAAAGAACCTGCCTGCCAATGCAGATGCAGGAGATGTAAGAGTCGTGAGTTCAGTCCCTGGGTTGGGAAGATCCCCTGGAGGAAGGAATGGCAACCCGCTGAAGTATTCTTGCCTGGAAAATCCCATGGACAGAGGAGCCTGGTGGGCTACAGTCCACAGGGTTGCAAAGAGTAGGACATGACTAAGGTGACTTAGCACCTAGCACAACACACAGAATTAGTTTGCTGCTGCTGCTAAGTCGCTTCAGTCGTGTCCAACTCTGTGCAACCCCATAGATGGCAGCCCACCAGACTCCCCCGTCCCTGGGATTCTCCAGGCAAGAACACTGGAGTGGGTTGCCATTTCCTTCTCCAATGCATGAAAGTGAAAAGTGAAAGTGAAGTCGCTCAGTCATGTCCTACTCTTAGCGACCCCATGGACTGCAGCCCACCAGGCTCCTCTGTCCATGGGATTTTCCAGGCAAGAGTGCTGGAGTGGGGTGCCACTGCCTTCTCTGAAAATTAGTTTGGCCAGCATCAAAATCTCCTCCGTTCCCCAGCTGAGGCCTCTGCAGCTAGAAATCTGCCTTTTCTCCCTGCACCTCCTCCCAAAGCTGCTGGTTTGTTCGCCAGGGACAGGAGGCGATAACGTGCTAAGGCAGCGCCTATCTGAGCTAATGCCACCGAGGGTGGGTGGTAGCTTCTGCTTCTCTGGGGCAGACACTCAGATCTCTCTGAGCTTTTCTACATCTCTGGGGTTCCCCATGATGCTCTCCCCTGGAGTTCCCACCGCCAGGCTGAGAACCCCTCTTTTTCAAGGGATCCCTTGTACTCCTTCTCCAGGCTTTGGGGGACCACCTCTAAGATTCCTCAGATGAGGTCTCCTCACCCATGCAGCTGGTTCTCTCAGGCAGGATCCAGGCGCCTCCTTGCTGGCTCTGTGGTCCAGCTGGCCCACATCTGGATCTTGGGATGCAGGCTCCATCCTTGGTCCTGGCAAACTCTGGGATGCAGACGCTTCCAACACAGCCACTCCACCAGCTCAGCCACCAGAGCAGCCAGTCCTCTCTCCTCTGGCCACCATTGGCCCACCTGCAGGAAATACAGCAAACTCTCTGAAGGGTCCTGTTTTTGAAGACCCCTCACGGGGCTTAGGGGTAGAGGGTAGGATTTCCAATACTGCCCCTGCCCCTTCCAGTCCAACCACAGCTCTCTCCAGAAAAATTGCTCCACTAGTCTCCCTCCGAGACGCCCTCTCTTCTTCACTCTGATCCCTTTTTATTTTTTTCCACTGGTGCAGGGTTCTGGACCATTTCCTTTAAAAGTCTGCATGTGGTGATTTGATCTTAGAATTTGACATCTATTGCTTTTTGAAATCTTAATCAAAATTTTATTTTAAAAAACATTGTTACTGCCAAGTATCTATATAACAAAAATATTGGAAGCAAATAAAACATCAAAAGCAAAAAATCTGAAAGAATAAATTATGCAAAGATACATTATGTACAAGAAGGTTCACCACAGCGTTATCTCTCTTGGCAGAAAATTGAAGTTAATCTATTTCTACCAAAATAGAATCATCAATAATGTCAACTCAGTATTGGCAAGTATTAAAATAATGATGTAGATACCTATTTTATAAATGTGGAAAATGCCCACAATATATTTGTAGAAACAGTAGAAAGACTATGCAAAATATTAGGGACAGGGGTGTACCTATGGCTGATTCTTATTGATGTATGACAGAAAACCACAAAATGCTGTAAAGCAATTATCCTTCAATTAAAAAAAAAATTAAAAAAGAGTATGCAAAATATTATTACAGTATAAAACCACCTGATGCAAAGAACTAACTTCTTGGAAAAGACTCTGATGCTGGGAAAGATTGAAGGCAGGAGGAGAAGGGGATGACAGAGGATAAGATGGTTGGACAGCATTACCGACTCGATGACAAGCTCCGGGATTTGGTGATGGACAGGGAAGCCTGGTGTGCTGCAGTACATGGGTTCGCAAAGAGGTAGACATGACTGAGTGACTGAACTGAACTGAACTGAATAAATATATATATATACACACAAAGTAAAAGCAAGGTTTACATCTTCTGAGTTATATTACTTTTATCTTTTTATCTCTGATGTGTCCATTTTATAATAATTATATTTACCATGTGCTACTTTAAAAAAGTCTTTATTTCTTGTTTTAAATAGTATATAGTGTTTGACTTAGAAAAAAGCAAATACTACAAAAGAACCAAAAAATAAAGTGAATGTATACCAGTCATACATACTGGAAACAATTATTAGGTTTGGTGTATACTTATCCATATTTTTTCTAAGAATATATACATTTATTCCCCTCACATGAAATAAAAATTATAGAAAGCCTAATTTCGTTTTGAAAAAGCAAATAATTTAGAAAGACTAATAGAAATGATAAAATAATATACAAAATAGAGTTAAAAGACATTCTATAAAGACTATACAGGGGCTTCCCTGGTGGCTCAGTGGTCAAGAATTCGCCTGCCAATGCAGGAGACATAGGTTCAGTCCCTGATCTGGGAAGATCACACTTGCCACAGAGCCACTAAACCCATGCACCAAAACTACTGAGCTTGTGCTACAGAGCCTGGGAGCCGCAACTACTGAGCCCATGTGATACAACTCCTGAAGGCTGCACGCCCTAGAGCCAGTCCTCTGCAACAGGAGAAGCCGCCACAGTGAAAAACCAGGGTGCTGCAACTAGAGAGTAGCCCCTGCTCATTGCATCTAGAGAAAAAGTCCGTTCAGCAATTAAGACTCAGCACTGCCAACAAGTAAATTAATTATTAAAAATATATATACAAAAAGATATTAAACAGACTAGTTCAGTTCAGTCATTCAGTCATGTCCAACTCTTTGTGACCCCATGGAATGCAGCATACAATGCTTCCCTGTCCATCACCACTTCTGGAGCTTACTCAAACTCATGTCCATTGAATCGGTGATACCATTCAACCACCTCATCCTCTGTTGTCCCCTTCTCCTGCCTTCAATCTTTCCCAGCATCAGGGTCTTTTCAAATGAGTCAGCTCTTTGCATGACGGGGCCAAAGTATTGGAATTTCAGCTTCAGTATCAGTCCTTCCAAAGAATAGTTAGGACTGATTCCCTTTACGATTGACTGGTTGGATTTCCTTGCTGTCTAAGGGACTCTCAAGAGTCTTCTCCAACAGCACAGTTCAAATGTATCAATCTTCGGCACTCAGCCTTCTTTATGATCCCACTCTCACATCCATACATGACTACTGGAAAAACCATAGCTTTGACTAGATAGACTTTTGTTGGCAAAGTAATGTCTCTGCTTTTTAATATGCTGTCTAGGTTGATCATAGCTTTTTGTCTGAGGAGCAAACACCTTTTAATTTCATGGCTGCAATCACCATCTGCAGTGATTTTGGAGCCCCCCCAAAATAAAGTCTGTCATTGTTTCCATGGTTTCCCCATCTATTTGCCATGAAATGATGGGACCAGATGCCATGATCTTCATTTTCTGAATGCTGAGTTTTAAGCCAACGTTTTCACTCCCCTCTTTCACTTTCATCAAGAGGCTCTTTAGTTTTTCTTCGCTTTCTGCCATAAGGGTGATATCATCTGCATATCTGAGGTTATTGATATTTCTCCTGGCAATCTTGATTCTGGCTTGTGCTTCATCCAGACCAGCATCTCGCATGATGTACTCTGCATATAAGTTAAATAAGCAGGGTGACAATACACAGCTTTGATGTACTCCTTTGGCCACCTGATGTGAAGAACTGACTCATTGGAAAAGACCCTGATGCTGGGAAAGATTGAAGGCAAGAGGAGAAGGGGACGACGGAGGATGAGATGGTTGGATGGCATCACTGACTCAATGGACATGAGTTTGAGTAAACTCGGGAGTTGGTGATGGACAGGTAGGCCTGGCATGCTGCAGTCCATGGAGTCGCAAAGAGTTGGACACAACTGAGCAACTGAACTGACTGACTGAGATGTTTTTCTGGAACTCTCTTGCTTTTTCTATGATCCAATGGACACTGGCAATTTGATCTGTGGTTCCTCTGCCTTTTCTAAATTCAGCTTGAACATCTGCAATTTCACAATTCTCGTACTGTTGAAGTCTGGCTTGGAGAATTTTGAGCATTACTTTACTAGCGTGTGAGATGAGTGCAATTGTGCGGTAGCTTGAACATTCTTTGGCATTGCCTTTCTTTGGGACTGGAATGAAAACTGACCTTTTCCAGTCCTGTGCCACTGCTGAGTTTTCCAAATTTGCTGGCATATTGAGTGCAGCACTTTCACAGCATCATCTTTGAAGATTTGAAATAGCTCCACTGGAATTCCATCACCTCCACTAGCTTTGTTCGTAATGATGCTTTCTAAGGCCCATTTGACTTCACATTCCAGGATGTCTGGCTCTAGGTGAGTGATCACACCATCGTGGTTATCTGGGTCATGAAGATCTTTTTTGTACAGTTCTTCTGTGTATTCTTGCCACCTCTTCTTAATATCTTCTGTTTCTGTTAGGTCCATAGCATTTCTATCCTTTATTGTGCCCATCTTTGCATGACATATTCCCTTGGTATCTCTAATTTTCTTGAAGAGATCTCTAGTCTTTCCCATTCTATTGTTTTCCTCTATTTCTTTACATTGATCACTGAGGAAGGCTTTCTTATCTCTCCTTGCTATTCTTTGGAACTCTGCATTCAGATGGATATATCTTTCCCTCTCTCCTTTGCCTTTAGCTTCTCTTCTTTTCCAAGCTATTTGGAAGGCGTCCTCAGACAACCATTTTGCCTTTTTGCATTTCTTTTTCTTGGGGATAGTCTTGATCATTGCCTCTGGCACAAGGTCACAAACCTCCGCCCATAGTTCTTCAGGCACTGCCTATCAGATTTAATCCCTTGAGTCTATTTGTCACTTTCACTGTATAATTGTAAGGGATTTGATTTAGGTCATACCTGGATGGTCTAGTGGTTTTCCCTACTTTCTTCATTTTAAGTCTGAATTTGGCAATAAGAAGTTCATGATCAGAGTCACAGTCAGCTCCTGGTCTTGTTTTTGCTGACTATATAGAGCTTCTCCACCTTTGGCTGCAAAGAAAATAATCAATTGGATTTAGATATTGACCATCTGGTGATGGCATGTGTAGAGTCTTCTCTTGTGTTGTTGGAAGAGGGTGTTTGCTATGACCAGTACATTCTCTGCAAAATTCTGTAAGTCTTTGACCTGCTTCATTTTGTACTCCAAGGCCAAATTGCCTGTTACTCCAGGTATCTTTTGACTTTTTACTTTTGCATTCCAGTCCCCTATAATGAAAATCACATCTTTTTTGGGTGTTAATTCTAGAAGGTCTTGTAGGTCTTCATAGAACCATTCAACTTCAGCTTCTTCAGTATTGCTGGGCAAGGCATAGACTTGATTACTGTGATAGTGAATGGTTTGCCTTGGAGACGAACAGAGATTGTTCCGTTACTTTTGAGATTGCATCCAAGTACTGCATTTTGGACTCTTGTTGACTATGATGGCTACTCCATTTCTTCTAAGGGACTTCTGGTGGAGAGTTCTGACAAAACATGGTCCATTGGAGAAGGGAATGGCAAACCACTTCAGTATTCTTGCCATGAGAACCCCATGAACAGTATGAAAAGGCAAAAAGATAGGACACTGAAAGATGAACTCCCCAGGTCGGTAGGTGTCCAATATACTACTGGAAATCAATGGAGAAATAACTCCAGAAAGAATGAAGAGATGGAGCCAAAGAAAAAAACAGTACCTAGCTGTGGATGTGACTGGTGATGAAAGTAAAGTCCAATGCTGTAAAGAGCAATATTGCATAGGAACCTGGAATATTAGGTCCATGAATCAAGGCAAATTGGAAGTGGTCAAACAGGAGGCGGCAAGAGTGAACATCGACATTTTAGGAATCAGTGAACTAAAATGGACTGGAATGGGTGAATTTAACTCAGATGACCATTTTATCTGCTACTGCGGTTAAGAATCCCTTAGAAGAAACAGACCTGAATTGTAAGTAAATCATATTAGCTAATACATTAAAAAATAGTTTGAGGGAAAATAAATCACTTCAGCTAAAAGGTTCTCTCTCCAAATGACAACCAGAGCAGAGCCCCACCTTTCTTTGGTATTAAAGGGAGGGACCTTCAGATAGAGGCAATTTTACCTTCAACCTACTTTCCCAGAGTCTCCTAGTTGCCTTGGGGCTAGATCATCTGCCTTGGGATTGTCTTCAGGCTGGGAGATGCCCTAACCATAGTTTCAGCCTGGTCCTGTTTTTCTTTGCCGGGGGGGATCATTGTTGGAAATCTGATTCCAGGCTTTCCTAGCTCAAAAACTTCAACAATCCCTTCACTGGTTCCTGAATCAAACTTTTGAAAATCTTGTTTAGATGAAGGGCTTCTTCCCTGCTCCCTGAGCTTCTTGTTCCTCCCGCTCTGTCCTCCAACCCCACTACCACTCTAGCAGCTCTCTCAGGATGGGAGCTGACATGTACTGTATTTCCGTCTACCCTGTACATTTCCTAGGTAGAGACCAGTGCTGCCTTATTCCCTGTATGAACAGGTTCAGCTCCAACCCACACTCCATCCCCAGCTGAAAGTACATCACCCCATCTCCTTAAACAGGTCTTCAGTAGCCAGGTGGTCTCAAGTGTCTGAATTGCCCGAGTGTCTGGGTATCTTAAGAAAAGTTTCTTTTCTGGACCTCAGTTTCCTTATCTCTATAATGACAAGTTAGAACATGGATTGTATTTAAACATGTTGGTTGGGAGCCGGAAGGATCTGAAGATGGAAACATCCTTTTTTGGGGGGCATGACCCCTTCGTGCGCAGCCTTCCAAAACATTATACATTACATAAAAGCTTGCTGAATTGATACCAACAAACTTGTGGCTTCTACCTAGTGCCTGGCACTTACGCCCTCAACAAGTAACTATTAAGTTTAATGTTATACCTCACCGTTCTTGAGCTCAGGAACGATGTATTCACTAGGGCCCTGATGATAGAAGACCAAGTCAACCGGGTTTCCGTTCTCAAGAGGCTCACAGTTTAGTGTAGGAGGCTAAGACAACAACTAGTTCGTTTAACAAACATTTTTTCAATGTCAGTGTGTACATAGGTGGAAAAGGTGAGGCAAGAGCGGTAATCCCAGGATCCAGACCAGGTTGCGACATTGGTTGATTCCAAGCGGCGACCTCCTGACCATTTCTTTGGTTGTCGCGAACCCTCCCATCTATCATCCAGCCAATCGCGGAAGCGTTGTTGGAAGCCTCCCAGGCAGCAGACAGCCAATCAAAAGTGCCGAGGGTGGCGGTGGTGGGGTTGCTGACGCCGATTCCAGTTCAGCGAAAGATGACGCCGTCCGGACTGTGCAGCGGCTGCTGGTGCGAGGAGACCAGGCTCTGGAGAGCCGAGCCCGCCGGGCGCTGACCGCTGGCGGCCATGGAGGACGAGCAGCCCGACAGCTTGGAGGGCTGGGTGCCGGTCCGCGAGGACCTCTTCGCCGAGCCCGAGCGGCACCAGCTGCGCTTCCTGGTGGCCTGGAATGATGTGGAGGGCAAGTTCGCCGTGACTTGTCACGACCGCACGGCGCAGCGGCGGCGGCGGCGCGAGGGCAGCCAGCCGGGGCCCGAACCCAAGCCCGAGCCCGAGGCCGCCGCTCCCCCGCCCAGTTGGGCGGGCCTGCTCTCGGCTGCCGGGCTCCGCGGCGCGCACCGGCAGCTGGCAGCGCTGTGGCCGCCGCTCGAGCGCTGCTTCCCGCGGTTGCCGCCGGAGCTAGACGCGGGCGGCGGCGGGGCCTGGGGCCTGGGGCTCGGGCTGTGGACGCTGGTGTGGCCGGCGCCCGCAGGCCCGGGCGAGGCGGCGCTGCAGGAGCTGTGCGGGCAGCTGGAACGCTACCTCGGCCAGGCGGCCGACGGCTGCGGCGGCGCGGCGGTGCGCGACGCGCTCTTCCCGGGCCAACGCTGCGCGGCGGACTGCGAGAGCACGCGAGAATTCCGGGAGCGAGCCCTGCGCGCGCGGCGCGATGGGGCGAGCGCGCGGCTGCGCCAGGTACGCGCCCGCCGGGCCCACGCACCGTCCTTTCCGTGTTGCTTTGCCTGGGGGGGGGACGAGTGCGAGAGTGGGGTCTTCCCGTTATCTGCGTGATGCGCGGAAGGGGCGCGCAGCCTCGCAGGTGCATCACCTGTCGGACAGCAGCGAGGGGACTTCCGGAGGAACCCGCACGGGGCCTGGCGAGAGGACTGAGTTAAAGTTTATTCGCAGTTCAGAGCCAGAGTAGGCTCTTTAACCTTTCCCCTGGAGATATTGGTGGAGCAGGCTGTTGTGACCGGAAATGCCAGAGAATACTGAAAGAGAAACTAGAAACATCCCATGAGTGTAGGAAGTGCTAGCAAGGACTGGATGTAAACAAAAGCAGGTTCCGTGTATGAGGGGAAGCCCCATAAGGGAGACAAGATGTGTTAGAGGATGAAGGGGCTTCTAGGACCTACGCTTTTGAGGTAAGAAAGACTTGGTGAGGTGATTTCCTTGGTGGTCCAAGGAAAGGACTCCCCGTTTTGCACTGCGATGGGGCCACTGGCTCCCAAGACCCCCGCATGCCCAGTGTGGCCAACAAAACAAAACAGACTTGGTCCAGTGGAAAGCCGATAGGATATGAGCTGTATTCATCAGTTGGGAGCAGCAGCAATAGGAAAGCAGTTTTAAGCTTGAAAGAGATTGTTAGAGCGATTGAACGATTCATTTTTTGAGCGCTGAGTTTACAGAACTGAAGGGGATTCAAATAAGGGTTTAAGAGGAAAACATGGCTCATATATCCACAACGAACTGACTATTCCTAAGTCAAGACTGAGTTCTCTATGCTACACCCGGACATGCCTCTTGCCGGCCCTTTCTATTTATTGTTTTAGTCGCTAAGTCGTGTCTGACCCCATTGACTGTAGCCCCACCAGGCTCCTCTGTCCATGGGATTTCCCAGGCAAGAATACTGGAGTGGTTTGTTATTTCCTTCTCCAGGGGATCTTCCCCACCCAGGGATCGAACCTGCGTCTCCTGCACTGCAGACGGATTCTTTACCACCGCACCACCAGGGAAGCCCTTTCTCACTTTCGTTCTTAATCAGAATGATTTTTCTTTGCATTCATTTGAGGAAGGGGAGGTGTAAGAACAATTTAGCCACATTCCAACATCTTAATTATATTCTCTGAAGCTAAATATAGAATGAGCTTTTTATACACCCACCTCTCATGGGTTTATTTCACTTGATAATATGAGGAAACCACAGGGCAGTTTCAGGCTAGTTAGCTTTTGATCTTCAGTTTTACCATGTTGAATCACTTATTTTTCAGTATACACTTAATCCAAGTTTGAGTTCATTCAGAGGTATTATGGCACTAGTATAGTTCATACTGTTAAGCTAGCTGTTGACACTGGTATAGTTCACCTGTTTACCTGGAACATGTGGGTGGAGTGAGGGCTTAAATATGAAATACACTGCATCCATGGAAGTGCATGTAATAATGTTAGTACTCAGCTCATATTTAGAACAGGAAAGCAATTGATTCTAGAATTAGACCAATTAGTAACATTGCTAGAATATAGAGAGTGAAACTGAATGTTTTGAAGTCTGCATAGTCTTAAGAAATAAGGCTGAAAAACATCAGTTATCTTAAGTTTACTTTTTCACGTGTTTTAATTTTCTTGAAGGAAACTTTTGCTTTTTTTTTTGGAGGGGGGTGGGTAATCCTACTGTTATCACCTGGATAAAATGACTACGGAACATAGATTACTTTATTCTTAACTGGAAGGAAGGAAATAGAAGAATTTAAGGATGTACTGACCGAGGGGTGGGGGTGGGGAGTTTGTACTATTACTTGATTTTATTTCTCTTCTCCTGGGCAGTAAATTAGTTTCTTATCAAATGAGTTTTTCTAGATTATAAGTGCTCAATTTATTTCTTGCCCTGCCTCAGGAGCATTCTTTAGAGGCTAGAGCCCCATTTGTGATGCTGTGAATGAGTCTACTTTGCTGGGGAATTGATGGGAATACTAACCTGGGGGAATTAAGAGAGTCAACATGCTGGAGAACTACTTGGAATCATCTCTATGTCTTTATGAGTTTGTCTGTTTGTTTTGGTTTGTTTTGATTGTATCACACGGCATGTAGGGTCTTAGTTCCCTGACCAGAGATTGAACCTATGCTGCCTGCAGCGGAAATGCAGTCTTAACCACTGGGCCACCAGGGAAGTCCCTCAGCAGTTTTAAAAAAGGAGTTCATTCTCACAATACCTTTATGGTAAAAAAAGTGATGGAAAAATATCCTCTCTCAGGTCCTTTTCTCTGAGTCCTTAGTACGTGTACTACCTACTTAGGACCAACTCTACATCCTCCTCTATCTCCCATTTATTATTACAAAAGTGCCCAGATCACTGAACCAGTCTTCAAAAGCACAGTGCTGAATAAATGATTACAATAATAATATTCCTACTATGGATGTACCATGATTTATTTAACCATTCTTACTGGGCATTTTGGTTGGAGGACAGTAACATTTTCATGTTTAATCAGTATTTTGAATTGATGTGTTAATGTTAGGAACATTCAGGTTTCTTTAGCTCTGTTGGTTTGGTATGATCTTATACTGTCCATACTTGAACTTTATTTACATTTTGCCTTCTAGTTGCTTCAAGGGCATGAAAAAGCCAACACCATGGTAGCATTAATGAAAGTGTATCGAGAGGAAGATGAAGCGTACCAGGAACTAGTCACTGCGACAACTATGTTCTTCCAGTATTTACTGCAGCCATTCAGGGACATGCGAGAACTTGCAACTTCATGTAAGCTTGCTATTTTGGTACGTTTTACGTTTTTACTTTATCAGATTTACTGTTTATGACATGCTGTTTCTTTAGTTGCATTAATGATTCAATCTGTGTTTCCACTTTGGGTTCACCCCGTGTTTCGATAATATTGTAGATACATCGAATTTATTTTTTAAATTGATTGAAAGACGAAGACATTTGAAAAATGTATTTATTTATTTTGGCTGTGCTGGGCCATGCATGGACTTTCTCTAGTTGAGGTGAGCGGGGGGCTGCTCTCCAGTTGTGGTGTGCGGGCTTCTCTTGTGGCTTGTGGGCTCCCGAGTATGGGCTAGGTGTTGTGATGCACGGGCTTAGTTGCCCCGCCGCATGTGGGATCTTCTCAGACCAGGGATAAAACCAGTGTCCCTGGGATTGGCAGGTGAGCCACTGGACTACCAGGGAGGTCTCCAAACAATATATATTAACAGAGAAACACAGCTTGGCAGTATTCCCTTCTAGAAAAAGTTATTTGAGTAGTACAAAGTAAAGTAGGGTGTTTTTTCCTTTATGCTCCAGAGTATCCCTTTGTCTTCCAGAGGATGCTGCACTTAGAGCCTTATTTATACTCAGTAAGGAACTGATGAGTGAATGAAATTTAATTGACTAAGTAGTAGTAATAAAAGTAGTTTAAATAATCCACATGACCAGTTTCTTTCAATTTTCTAATGGTTCTACATGATTCTTTTCTCTTACTGATACAACTTTCCCTTCTTTCTGTAGAAGTCCTTGGATGAGGATGATCTGGGTCCTAAAAGGATAGTTGCCCTGCAGAAGGAAGCCCAAGAATGGACCAGACGGGCTGAAGAAGCTATAGTCTCTATTCAAGATATTACAGTGAATTATTTTGAAAAAACGGTAGAAGCATTAGCAGGTAATAATTTTAAAATGCTATACTAAGATACATGTAATTTTCATTGTACTCAGAAAACACTTGAGTGCCTCTTAAGCACCAGATTCTGTATTTTCTAGGTACTGAGGATTCACTATAAGGATAAGCATGAAGTGAAGTGAAGTCGCTCAGTTGTGTCTGACTCTTTGCGACCCCATGGACTGTAGCCTATCAGGCTCCTCCGTCCATGGGATTTTCCAGGCAAGAGTGCTGGAGTGGATAGACACTGTAAAGTCAGATGAGGGAAGAGAAATCTTAATTATATTATTCATTCAAACACATGGAAAATGGCAGTGGCAACAAGCCATATGAAGAAGAGAAACATGGGGCGCTGAGAGCCTAGGAGAGAAAAATGAGACTCAATCAGAGTGGTCACAGAAGGCCTCTGAGAAGCGGCATTTGCCCTCCTATCTGAAGGGTAAATGGAAGTGGAGAGAGCAGAAAATTGATGAGAGGGTGTACCAGGCAGGAGTAGCATTTACAAAGGCCCTCTGGTATGAGGGAGCTTGACAAGTATGAGGGAGCTTGACAAGTATGAGGAAGCCACGGGCTGGAGCACAGCACGGACATACCTCATCTCATTGCTCATTTCATGGCGCTATACCTTACCCCACTTCACAGGTAGTATGATTTTTACAGGTTGAAGGTTTGTGATAGTCCTACACTGAGCAAGTCTATTATGAAATAGCAAGTGCTGGGACCTCCCTGGTGCTCCAGTGGTTAAGATTCTGTGCTGCCAATGCAAGGGGGGGTGTGCAGGTTCGATTCCTGGTTGGGGAACTAAGATCTCACATGCCATGTGGTGCAGTCAAAAGATAAAAATAAATAAATTTTAAGAATAGCAACTACTGTTTCTCCTACAGCATTTGCCCCACTTTGTGTCTCTGTCAGTCACATTTTAGTCATTTTCCCAATATTTCAGACTTTTACATTTTGTTATGGTGATCTGTGATGAGTGATATTTGATGTTACTATGCCAAAGCGATTACAGCTCAAAGCTCAGATGATGGATAGCACTTTTTAGTAATAAAGTATTTTTAAATTAAGGTATGTACATTTTTTTAAAGACATAAGATTCCTGCACACTTAATAGACCATAATACAGTGTAAACATAACTTTTGTATGCAGTGGGGAACAAGAAAATCCAACCTGATTTATTGTGGTGTTCACTTTACTGTGTTGATTTGGAATTGAACCTGAACTACCTCTGTGGTCTGCCTGTACAGAGAATGTGGTGTGAGAGAATGCTGGCAGACAGGCAGGGACAAGACCATATGGTCCTGTAGGCTGGGTGAAGTACTTTTTGTTTATTGGTTTTTTTTTGGCCCCATCACTGAGGTGGAAGTGCAGAGTCTTAACCACTGGACTGGTAGGGAAGTCCCTGGATTGAGGTGCTTTTGTCTAATCTTCAGTCACTGTTGATAGTAGCTGCAAATAGCAACAACTTTTTACCAGTTTGTTAAATTATAGTACATTCATAAAGTGGAATATTATGTAGCTATTAAACATGATTCTCTATAACAATTTTTATGAATAGCAAGAATTCTGTGATACAGTAAGTGAAATAAACAAGGTATAAAGCAGAATGATATCCTGGGACGGGGGAGGGGGGTTGGTGGTTTGTTTTGGTCAAACTGTATCTTCCTGTTTGTCTAGTTAGACACAGAAAGAGCCCAGAAGTATTTGCACCAAGATGTAGGAAGCAATTGCTTTAAGTAAGTGAGATTCATGATTTTCTTTTTTTAAATGAAGTTATCTAAAAATTTATACTAAATAACCATGTATTATTTTTGTGACAATAAAAAAATCACTAACATACAAGTTTTCTTTTAAAAGGGATGTTTTGCCAGTAACATGGAAGGCAATAAACAGAATTTGTTTGGGATGAATTTTTCCTTTTTAAAAAAGTTTCTTTTTATATTATGAGTTGTAATTATGTTTTATTTTATTAATTATAATCCAACAGGAATGAAGAAACAGATGGCACAGGATGAGAAGAGATTTGGCCAGGCTGCCTGGGCCACAGCAACTCCCAGGTTGGAAAAACTCAAGCTGATGTTAGCCCGGGAGACTCTACAACTCATGAGAGCCAAAGAGCTGTGTTTAAATCACAGAAGAGCTGAAATTCAGGGCAAGGTAAGACAAACATAAGTGAAGCTTTGTTTTACAAATACACTTTTATTTTAGGTAGCATCCTTACTCACTTGTTCCAACACCATCTTTTTTATCTTAAAAATTTTTTTTTAATTAAAATTTATTTATTTATTGGGTTGCACTGGGTCTTAGTTGTGGCTCACGGGATCTCTGACCTTGTGGCATGTAGGAACTTTATTTGCAGCATGGGAACTCTCACCTGTGGCATGTGGGATCTAGTTCCCAGAGCAGGGATTGAATGCAGGCTCTCTGCATTGTAAGCAGAGAGTCTTTGCCACTCGACCACAAGGGAAGTCCCCAGTACCATCTTCTGTTGTTATTGTCCAGTCACTGAGTTGTTCCAACTCTTTGCAACCCCATGGACTGCGGCACACCTTGCTTCCCTGTCGTTCATCATCTCCTAGAGTTTGCTTTAACTCAATGTCCACTGAAGTTGGTGATGCCATCCAACCGTCTCATCCTCTCTCACCCCCTCCTCTTCCTGCCCTCAATCTTTCCCAGCATCAGGGTCTTTTCAGAATTTAGAGACTGGAAGTTTGGCCGTGAAGTTTCAGTTAAAATGTTTTTGAAATATTATATTGTCACAGTCACTTGATGATCGCATTGACCTCAGAACCAAAGTAGGTAATATACTTGAAAATCAGTCAAACCATGTTTTCAGCACAATTTTAGAATAATTAAAGAGGTGCTTTGTCTTAGGAGCATAGTCAATTTTATTTCCTATAACATTATGACTTTAAAGCAGAAAACATCTGTGAATACTTCATTGCCGTTTATTTTCTCAAAACCTAAATGTTTTCATATGTTTCAGAGATGAGGTAAAGTATCTGTGGTCAATGCTGAAGAAGGCATTTTTATCCCATTAAGTGAAATGGAAAAGTGTCTCTTCTCTCTTCGCTTTTTTCACGTTTGATACTGAGCAGAGAAGGAATGGCAGCCCACTCCAATATCATTAATACTCCAGTATTCTTGTCTGGAGAATCCAGGGACAAGGAGCCTCACAGGCTACAGTCCATTGGATCCCAAAGAGTTGAACACAGTTGAGCAACTAACACTTTCACTTTCACAGAATAGAAAATAACTCAGATGCTTGTAAAGTTTGCTTTTAATGTCCTATTTTAACTTGCTCTTATCTTTTTCATGAAAACAAGATGGAAGATCTTCCAGAACAAGAAAAAAAAATAAACATTGTAGATGACTTAGAAATACAATATTATGAAGTTCAATTAGAATTATACGAGGTTAAATTTGAGATATTAAAATATGAAGAAATACTGCTTGTTACTCAGTTGGACTCCATTAAAAGACTTATAAAAGGTAAAATTTATATTTCAATGTATATCTTGGTATGTTTAAATTACAGATTCAAGGAAATACAGACCATATTATCAATTATTTTTGTATATTATATACTGAAATTTTCTAATACAGTTTCCCTTCAGTATTTTTGTTACTGAAATAATATGTTCATTGGTAAACATATAGCAAAACAAAGGGAAACTATTATTACTCCAGTTCCATCATCTAGAGATACTTTGTAGACTCTGTAGTTTCATAGCCTTTTTTATATGCTAATGTTTAGAAATATCTATCAATTTCTTAAACCAAAACTGAGTATTCTGTTCAGTAACCTCTTTTTCATTTAATATATAATAGTCATCTTTCCATTTCAAAAAGTTATAAAATCAAAAATTTTAATGGCTGCATAGTATTCCATTAAATAGATATATTGGTATATCCACTTTTCACTGTTGTGAACAATGTAGTGAAGAACCTTCCTTTACATATGTCTTTGTGTATAGGAAAGACTCTTTCCTTGGAATAAATTTCTAAAGATGGAATCAGGTACATTTTACAAAATGTACGTTTTACATTTTGACACCTAATTGTTAAAACAACACTATAACAATCATTTGATAGACATTTTCCCATACCACTATTATTTTCTAATTTCTAAATTTCATTCTACTTAATGATGCTCCTATCAGCTGATGATGAAAATGTTTCCCTGTACTTATTCATTTAAATTCTTTGCCTATGTGATGGGAAAAAAAAATGGCATCTTCTAATTTTCATTTATTTCATTTACAAGTGATGTTGAACACAGTTTTGTATGTTTACTGGTCATTTGTTTTTATTTACTGCCTATTCGTGTTCTTTGCCCATTTTTCTTTGGAATATTCCCTTTTTGTATTAGAGATGTTACTTTATTATCTGTCATATGTTGCAAATCATTGCTCTGTCATTTGCTTTTTTGGAATATTTAATCTTTATGAAGTCACCTCTCTCAGTCTTTCTGCTTTGGTGTTGTAACTCCTTTATCCCAAAATTACACAGGTATTTACTTCTGTTTTTAGTATTTTTATGATTTTGCTTTTAAAAACATTTGGCTCTTTAATCCAGATGTGAAGTTTATTTTGATGTGGGGTAGCAATCTAAACTTTCCCCTCCAAATTCTTAGCAGTCACACTCACTGATTTTAAAAACATTTCCTCTGTTGCTTTGACTTGTCACCTGTCCCATATCCAGGATTATCATACTTGCTTTGATCTATTTATGAACTCTTATTTTCTTTCACTGATTTGTGAATGGCTCCTAGTAGCTGGTACCGTGCTGTTCCTATTATTACATAAAGCAAATCCTTCCCTCATTAATCTACTTTTCCAAAAACTTTCTGACTCCTTATCACTCCTTTATTCTTCCAGATGAACTTTAGAATCATTTTGACAAGCTCAAAACAAAAAGCCCAAAAAACTCGGAATTTTTATTGGGATTGCAGTTAACATTAGAGATTACTTTGGGAAGAATTATCGTCTTTTCAATTTTGAATCTTCCCATCCAAGAACATGGTATGTCTCTCCATTTACTCAAGTCTGTTGTTTTCCCTAAAGTTCCTCCAAGTTTAGTTATTTTCTTCATATAGATCCTGAACATTTAATTTAATCTTGCTGCTGCTAAGTCGCTTCAGTCGTGTCCGACTCTGTGTGACCCCATAGACGGCAGCCCACCAAGCTCTGCCGTTCTCCAGGCAAGAACACTGGAGTGGGTTGCCATTTCCTTCTCCAATGCATGAAAGGGAAAAGTGAAAGTGAAGTCACTCAGTTGTGTCCAACTCTTAGCGACCTCATGGATTGCAGCCTACCAGTCTCCTCCATCCATGAGATTTTCCAGGCAAGAATAATCCTAGGTATTCAAAAAACTTTAGCTTCATGTTATAAGCACTTTACATATTTAGGAAGAAGTTCTATTAGAAAAAAGTTAATATGGATGGATGCATGCCAAACTATTCATATTTTCCTCTGGGAACAAAAGGACAAAGATTTGGTGAGGAAAGGAAAATTTTACTTTCTATTTTTATGTACTTCTGTAGGACTTGAGTTTGTTACAATCAGCATGTATTTTTAAAAAAATCAATATGTAATTAAGATTAAATATCAGTAAGGCACCTTAATGACATGCTGCTGGTAGAACATATGTTGCCTTTCTTGAGGAGGGTGGTTTGACAACAGTGATCAGGAGCCTTAAATATTCATCTGCAAAGGAAGTAATAAAAAATGTATACAAAGATTTATATTCAAAGATGTTCATCACAGTGGAAATGATAATAATGGAACATTGTGACATTCTGAGAACAGAGAGTGCTTAAATTCGAGAATACTGTGTTGCCATTAAAATTGTATTTCTATCACATGGAAAAGTTTCTGAGAATTATCTTTATTGATACAAGTAACTATGTAAGTTGCATGTGTGTGTGTATACATAGACATACATATATATCTGTTAATTGTAAGAACCTTTAACTGTCCTTACATTGGATCTCCTTATATGCGTGGGCTTCCCTGGTGGCTCAGTAGTAAGGAATCCACCTGTCAATGCAGGAGACAGGGGTTCGATCCCTGATCTGAGAAGATGCCGCAGAGCAACTAAACCTGTGCACCACAGCTGCTGAGCCCGAGCGCCCCAGAGCCTGTGCTCTGCCACAAGAGAAGCCACCGCAATGCGAAGTCCACACGCTGCAGCTAGAGAGTAGCCCCCACTCTCTGCAGCTAGAGAGAGCCTGCGCAGTGATGAGGACCCAGTGCAGCCTTAAGAAAACAAAGTATGCATTATTTTTAATAAAATACAGTTTAAAAATCATTAATACGCTTCTAGATAAACAGGATGAAGTGATCTACTACGACCCGTGTGAAAGTCCAGAGGAACTTACGGTTGTGGATGGTGTAATGGGGCTACAGGAAGGGAAGCAGCTGGAGGTGGGGGTGCTCAGCCGGCAGTGCCAGCAGCTGGAGTCAAAGCGGGGCAGCATCTGTGCCAGGAGAGCCCGTCTCAGGAACAGAAAGGTGGGTGCGCCCGGGCGGCCTTCTCGGCTCACGGCTTTGGGGGATTTCTTCTTTTACAAAAGATAGGTTCGAAAATAAGGCTTTTATGAATGATTCATTTCATGTGTGTTTATGTAGATATCAGTGGCTACAATTAACATACACTACAGTTTTTTTTTCCTTAAAAAGATTCTTTTTTCCTTTTGGATTTAACCATCTTTAGATTTTAATTAAGTCTTTCAACAACTATTGATTGAATGTCTATGGCATACATAGGCATTTTAAAAAATCACAATAGGTAGAAACTTCTAAGAAGCTATAATAAATGATAAAATTAATTTTTTAAAAATTGATTATGTCAGTCAGACAATATTTGGCTTATTTCAGTCCTTAAAATTGGAGAGTGATTTTTTTCCTAATTTTTAAAAACTCTGTGATTACATAAAAAGGTAACATACTAAGAAGGGGTAAGCATACTTGAGATACAGGTTTTTTTTAAAGTTATTTATTTACTTATTTTTGGTTGCACTGAGTCTTCATTGCTGAGTGGGCTTTCCCCAGTTGTGGTGAATGGGGGCTTCTCTTGTTGTGGAGCACAGACTCTGGAGCACAGGCATGGAAGCTGTGGTGTTCGGGCCTAGTTGCCCTGTGGCATGTGGGATCTTCCCGGACCAGGGACTGAACTTGTGTCCCTTGTGTTGGCAAGCAGACTCTTAATCACTGGACCACCAGGGAATTCCTATATGATACAGTTTTTAATATAATTTTTCAGATATTATAGATTGGATGTGTTATGTAGGTATGTTTGGAAATATTTAGAACATTAGGGGGAAATGTGTTTATAACAGTTGCACTGAAAGAGATCCTTAGGACACGTCCCACTTAAGGGTATGGGGCTGCCTGTATGTCCTCCCATTTCTACTTGGTTGGAGGACTTGCTTTTTCATCTCCCAAAGCACTGCACCCCAGCCATGACCTTCCTGACCAGGAACAAGGGATTTCTGTAAGCAGCCAATCGGCCCATGTCACGTGACTGAGGAGGAGGCAGACGTACTGAATCACACCGTAACTCCTATTAATAAATGCCTTATACTGCAGCCCAAATGCAGTGCTTTTTTCTTTTAACCTTTTATGCTACCCCATGGTAATATTAAAAGCCATGCAGTGTTCAATTTATAACCAAGTTAAAAAAACAGATCAGTGAAATTACATTATTCTCCTAGGATCAATGCAAAGAAAATCATCGACTCAGACTTCAACAGGCTGAAGAAAGAATAAAATATTCTCATCAGCACCACAGTGTTCAGAGGGTGAGTGGCCGAAGAAAAATGTTTTATGTTTGCATGATGTGACCCATGGGCTTGTGCAAAGTGGAGCCCCACTGCTGGTCAGCCTGGATCCTGAGGGCGTGGTGCAGTGTGGCCCCGCAGCTGGGGTGGGGGTGGTGGTACGGACATGACGGTGGGCGGGGGGGTGGCAAGAATGTCAGCTTACAGTCTCTCAAGACTTTTGGGAAGCTTACAGATATGTGTTTGTCTATAGAAAAGAGACAAGAAAAAAGAGGAGGAACAAAAGAAAAGAGAATGGATAAACCAAGAACGCCAAAAAACCCTCCAACGATTAAGAGCATTTAAAGAGGTGAGTTCTATAAATCCTTGCTTCTCCTGTGTTTTCTGGAAAAATAAATGAAGATCACCTGCCCTAGGAGAAAAATATGAAGTATTAGGGACAGATGATTTGGGACCTAAAATGTTCCCCAAATGCCATGATTTGTAGTCTATAAATAAAAAACAAAAGTATTAGGAATATCAAGATGTTTTTGACCTTGCCGCTCACCCTGCTGTTAACTGGCAGGGAAAACCAAAAATAGTTAAATAGAGTTGTGCCCGACTCTTTGTGACCCCATGGACAGTAGCCGGCACCAAGCTCCTCCATCCATGGGATTTTCTAGGCAAGAGTACTGGAGTGGGTTGCCATTTCCTTCTCCAGGGAATCTTCCCAACGCAGGGACTGGACCCAGGGATCGAACCCAGGTCTCCCACATTGTAGACAGACGCTTTACTGTCTGAGCCACCAGGGAAGTCCCAATGAAGTATTAGGGACAGATGATTTGGGACCTAAAATGTTCCCCAAATGCCATGATTTGTAGTCTATAAATAAAAAACAAAAGTATTAGAAATATCAAGATGTTTTTGACCTTGCCACTCACCCTGCTGTTAACTGGCAGGGAAAACCAAAAATAGTTAAATTGCCCTCAGCTCTAGCTGCCTTTTCCTCATTTATAATAAAGAAGGCTTTAAAATTTGGTCGAGGAAACATTGTGACATTAGTTACGTGACCTGTTAAAAGTGAACAGGTTTAAGAGACAGGGAGAACCAACAGGGACACCAAGGGGGTGCGGGAAGAACTGGGAGGTTGGGCTGACGTATATACACTGTTGATACCATATATAAAATAGATAGCTCACGAGAAACTACCGCATAGCACAGTGAGCTCCTCTGAGAGCTCTGTGGGGACCAAAATGGGAAGGAAATCCCAAAAAGGTGGGCTATATGTATACGTGAAGCCGATTCACTTTGCAGCATAGCAGAAACTGACACAACATTGTAAAGCAACTATACTCCAATACATTTTTTTCTTCAAAAGTGAATAGGTTTTTTTTTTTTAAGTAAATAGATACTTAAAGTAACATTAAACTTGTTGAACATAAAAGCGTAAACCTGTTCTCGTCATATACCCTCATAATGACCCCAAAGAGAAAACCACCCACTCCCAGACATAAGTCTGGGATGAGGTATTGAAGATGCATAGTGCAATACCAACAAGGAAAACAGGGGCCACCAGAGTGAATACATCATATTTTACAACTTCATCTTGTCTTCTTTCTCTTGTGAAATTTTGACTGCACTGTGTCTTTGCTGTGGTGAGTCTGCTTCTCTCGTTGCCATGTGTGGGCTTAGTTGCCCCAGGCATGTGGGATCTAGTTCCTAGACTAGGGATCAAATCCACGTTCCCTGCATTGGAAGGTGGATTCTTAACCATAGGACCACCAGGGAAGTCCCTGATACACTTTCTACTCTGATCCGTGCTGTATAGCAGGCACTGTGCTATGCATTTACATTCATTCTCATTATCTTTTTTTTTTTTAAAGCAACTTTATTCATGTAGGTTGCACACTATACAGTTCTTCCATTGAAAGGTTTTACTATATTCAGAGTTGTGCAACCATCGCTACAATCAGTCTGGAACAGCTTTACTGTTCCCCAAAGAAATCTCATATCTAGTAGCTATTCCCTGCTACCTCCCTGGGTCTGGGCAACTATTAATCTGCTTTCTGTCTCTATGGATTTACCTACGGTAGACATTTCATATAAGTGGTCCTTTAAGGTGAGTGGTCTCTCAGCGTAATGTTTTCAAAGCTCATCCATATTCCAGAGGGTACTGATTAGCACAGCAGAGTCACTGTGCAGGAGGGGATTCAAGGGATCCAAGTCCAGCTCCATGACCCTGAACTAGTCAGAGCCCTGATTTTCACATTTACGTGGTATGAAGGTGAAAGAATCCATCAACAAACTGGAACGAGTTGACCTTAAATTGGTAAAAATTGCAGTTTTTTGGTCCATGGAGGTGTACACCCCTCAAGATTAGTTCTTTGTAAGGTGAGGTTTTTCTTTAGCAAACTATACCTGTGAGACTGCAACTTCTTTAATTAATATTTTTAAATTACAAAATTTACTCTAAGACTAAACATTAGAGAAACATCTGTAATACCGTTTTAACTGTCACTTGGAGGTCCACACTGGTGGTATTTTTCATAGATCTGTTTTTTACATGGTTATACATTGCACACCATATCATCTGCATTTTTTTTAAAAGATGTTTCACCAACTTTGTACTATTTATGATTTTTCATGGCTGCCTGATACTTTAAACTCACCATAATTTTTTCAACTAACTGTCTTTTGTTTGTATTTGTTGTCTGATCTTTCATACTAAAAATATGATGAGTGTTTTCATCTGTATGTATCCTTTCATGTCTTTATTACAGAGAAAAGTGTTATATGAAAGCATATGAATGCTTGTTGCTCAATATATAGATTTAGTAGCAAGGGTGGCTGTGCAAAGTGAAAAGCAGCCGCTTCGTGAATTAGGATGATCCACACAAAGAAACTCTTTGGGTGTCCTTTATAGAAAGCTCTAGCATTTTGATGGTTTGTGATCGTAGCCAGTTTTTGACAATGGTTTTTCATTTTCAGAGATGTCCAGGCCGGCCTATCCTAAAGAGCTCTCGCTCACAACCTGTGACTTCAGACCTGCTGAATGGACTACCCAAGCAGATACCCCCGCTGACTTCTCAGATGACAGCCGTGATCCATCCATCCTCTAGGAAAACCAGAAGTGCTCCCTTGTCTGAAGTCAGTACTGTGAAAACCCCTGAGTGTGAAGACTGTGCTGGAGACAGCCCTGTCCCGACTTTGGTTCCAACCAGTGACCAAACACATTCCACGTCTAGTGAGGAACTGCCACTGCCACCACCGCCTCCGCCTCCCCCGCCACCTCCTCCCCCACCACCGCCGCTGCCCCTCCCTGCTCAGCCCTTTTCTTCTCAACCTGCAAATCATCGGAATTTACGCTTCGGGACTTCAGTGAAAGATGATCAGCCACTTCCACTAGTGTGTGAATCACCCACTGAGAGCCCACATGGTCCTGCAGACAGTTTTAGTGGCCCAGGTAATCTTCCCAACTGTCCCCACTCACCGGGGGTGGTTAAGTGGTCAGAGGGTTCCAGCTTTAGCAGCCATCATCTTCAAATCAAAATCTTTTTCATAACGCTCTACAATCTTAAAATATTCTAATATGTGTTACCTTGTCACTCTTTTATTGCAAAATTAGCAGAGCCTAAATCTGAGCCTAAATCGAAGAAACATTGCTATACAGTTAATGGTCACGTGACTTGGGATCTCTGAGGCTGTTCAAGAATCAACCTGTCTCAGGTTCTTTTTTTTTTTAAATTTATTTATTTGGCTGAGCCAGGACTGAGTTGCAGCATGTGGCATCTTTTTAGTTGCAGCATACAAACTCTTAGTTGTGCCATGTGTGATCTGGTTCCCTGACCAGGGTTTGAACATGGGCCCCCTGCATTGGGAGCTTAGAGTCGTAGCCACTGGACCACTAGGGAAGTCCCTGTCTCAGGTTCTTAAGACATCAGTGTTTGATTTCTGCCATATGTTTCAGTGTTGCTTTGAATTAAGCTCACTGTTGCATCTGTGAGTCCTTCATGGAATTAAATGGTTACATCTTAAGCAGAATAGTGGTTTGGAATTATCTTGGAGGAATTTTAGACTATGGAGGGCTGTTCTTGTAGTCTGAGTGGTGGTCAGAGAAACCTTACTGTGGGAAATCTTTGTAAAATGAAGTGGTCAAATACAAGGGGCCTATGACATGATGGGAATTATATAACAGTTCCAACCATGGTTCTGGTTAATGTGTATTCTGGTCATTCTGAGTTTAAGGTTTCACTGTACCTAGAACGAGGCACAGATGAAAATGTCCACACTACTAAGTGGAGACCAGATGGCCCATTTCCATGGGTTTTGCTGCAACACTGTGGTAAATGAAAGTGAGAGCTCACGGGCCTGGACAAGAAATAGGGCATGGCAGGTCTTTGTGGGGGTGCCTCGTTCCCGACCAGGGATTCCCTGGTGGCTCAGTGGTAAAGAATCTGTCTGCAATGCAGACCGGGTTCAATCCCTGGGTCAGGAAGGTCCCCTGGAGGAGGAAATGGCAGCCCACTCCAGTATTCTTGCCTGGGAAGTCCTATGGACTGCCGCAGTCCATAGCGTTGCAGAGTCAGTTATGACTTACCTGCTGAGCACATGTGCACACATTGTTTCCTGACCTGACTCGTAACACACACACTGCCTCACTGCACTGAAAGAATAAGAAAGTGTGAGTTAACACCATAAAATGCCCTCGATGGTGCAAGTCTATCTTACTACTCCTAGAAGGGAAGTGGAATAACAGTTATAGGTTAAGATCTAAGGTGTTTTGTTAGCCATGGCATAGCTTTTCAGTTCTGAACTAGAAATGACTATTTACCTTGAAGTCTCACATGGAAGATCCCTAAATTAGTGGCCACAGTCACATACTTCCAGCAGGTGGTAAAAGATTTTACCCACCACAGGGGGCTCAAGGTGCCAAGAGTGAAAAATAGCTTCTCCTCACCAAGGCTTTGAAACTCTGATCTAATTTGTGTTTTGACAGCATTTCACACCCTTGAAAGTAGAGAGCACATTAAGTTATCTCAGGATAATGTAGGTGGAATTAAAACACACTATATACAGAGACATGCCAGAGCCACCCGCTCTGGGTTCACCGATTCAAGTTTTCCTTTAAGCCTTTTTGTGTGTGGAAACCCACTCACTCAGTGTCACAGAACAAGTAATCACTGACTGATATCCAAGACTGAAGTTGGAGAATTACGGCGGGGTACAGTCAAAAGATTTTTAAGTGGGAAAGGAAATGGAGGAGATAGAATGTCAGAGCTATCGATGCACACTGGGTCGGACTAAAACACCCCAGCTGTTCATAACTATCTTCAGAGTCACCTGGAAATGTGATAACACCTGTGTCTTCAGAAACAGCCGTGCTAACCAGGAGGTATGGTGACTTTCAACTGTGCCTGGGAGTTGCTATGGATTTGAGGAAGTAGTGGAAAATCAGTGGTTAAGGTTAAATATTAGCGATGAGACTATCCTGGATTCAAACAGGGAGCCAATACTAGCAGATAGCCGATATCAGATGCTCAGAGCATTTGTCTAATGGGATGATGACCATTTGTTTAAATCATGGCTTAACTGATGGGTGACTTGACACCTTTAACAAGTACAAAATCGTCTTGGCACTTTGGGGAGAAAGAGTATGATTCCTTGACTCCTTGCTCTGTTTACTCAATTTCAGGGTCGATGGATGAAGTGCTGGCCTCCCTAAGGCATGGCAGGGCCCCTCCCCAGAAGGTGCAGGCGCCCGCTTTGCCCCCTCCCCGAGCCTCAGTCAACGAGCACATTCTGGCTGCCATAAGGCAGGGGGTCAAACTGAAGAAGGTCCACCCTGCCCCTGGCCCGAGCCCCAGCAGTAAACCTACCAGTGACCTGGAGAAGAGCATCAAGGCAGCGCTGCAGAGAATCAAGAGGGTGTCTGCTGACTCGGAGGAAGAGGAGGAGGAAGGCGATGAGCAGGGCCCCCGAGAGTGGGATCATTAGGCTCCTCTGTAAGGGCCCAAGGCCTGTTCTGATGCAGCATGTGATGGGGTACTGGTAGAGAGGCTGCACAACACCCCGGAAGATCAGCTAGGGCATGGTGTGTGACGCTGCAGCTTTATTTAACACTGCGGCTCTTCAAGTCAGGGGAGGAAGGAGACACATGGTGCCTCTTGCACATCTGAGCAAGAGGTGAGCACTGGTGGCATGAGAAACTAATCACTGTTCACCATGGATAACCTAGAATCATTCCCTTATTCTGAAAAAAGTTTACGCTGCTACTGTAGAAAGCACTGCTGACCGAGCGTGTGCAGTGGTTTGCTGGGATTGAAAGGTTTGAATGTGGACATTATTTTAACAATAATCAGAGTAAATTGCTTATAAGCAAGACTTATTTTAAATATTTTAAATGAAATGTGTTTCATGTATCAAGCACAATATAAACTCATAATAAAGAACTTATTTATAATGCCTCCGTGTCACTCATGAAGAAACTGAATATCTTAACACAGCTGTTCCTGCTTTGGCTGGGTTTAGCTGAAATTTATTAAAAACATTGAATGTTTTTTTAAGCAAATACTAAGGGTGGGGAATAGTGTCATTCTCCTCAGGCACTCATGCTGGAATCTTCTCCTTCTTGCGTTGTGTTAAAATTAGGAAAGGAGTGGGACTTCCCTGATGGTCTGGTGGCTAAGACTCGCTGCTCCCAATGCAGGTGACCCGGGATTCTATCCCTGGTCAGGGAACTAGATCCCACATGCCACAACTAAGAGTTTGCATGCTGTAACTAAAGATCCTGCATGCTGCAAACTAAGACCCAGTGAAGCCAAATAAAAATAGGAAAGGTGAAGAGACCAATACAAGGCAGTCCACTCATTTCTCAACTTGTCCAGAGCATCTTCACTAACCTCATCCCTTCACTCTCGCCATGGCAACCCTGGGTTTCCTCTGAACAAGATGAACTGACCCTCCTTGGTTTCCACAGAGAAGTTCTTACAGACCCAAACCGTTCCTATTTACAGCTTCTTCGCTGACTGACGGGCCTCAGGCGGCACAGCTGGGAGAGGCTTGGGTGTTTCTTCAGCAGCTGCAGCCTGGTCCTCCGTGTGCAGCCACTGCCAGGGGCCCTACCTTCCCTGACCGTGAGTGATGCAGACCCAGATCCAGCTGCCGGGCTGAAGGTGCCTCACTCCTCTCCCTGGGCCCAGGCCCTGGTCCCCTGACACGGCACAGGTGTCATCTCTATACATGTCATCCCTTTCCTTCCTGTAGGTTCCCAGCAGGGTTTAGGAGTGTGTGTTGCATGGGGCCACACTCCTGTGTAGGTAGCATCTTGCTGGCTACTTGCTGGGCTTCCGTCAAAAACCCCAGAAGCTGGCTCAGTGGCTGTGTCCCTGGCCTCCTTCACCACCAGAGACAGGCCAACCTCAGCACAAAACTCTTCTCTAGAAAGAATTTGGTATTTTTAAAAATGGCCAAATCAGAGCTCTGTTGGACTTTGCTTGTGCTTATTTTGCAATTCAGTATTTTTAATTATTGTAATTTCAGTATTTTGAGACACGAGTGAGCTTATTCAGACTTGGATAATTCTCAGAATTTGCTTTCTAAGGGCTGCCAAAAATGAGAAGCTTTAAAAAAAAAAAAATCCTTTTCAGAGAGTTTTCTCCAAAGAAAATTCCTCACCCAACCATCTTTAGTGCATCAAAACTTCTCTGGAACCTTCTCTCCCTCATTTCTCTTCCTTTTCCCCGCTTCTTCCAGCCAAGCTGGGAATTAAGTCCAGACTCTGGCCTCAACCCTGAACACTCATTGAAAGGACTGATGCTGAAGCTGAAGCTCCAATACTTTGGCCACCTGATGCAAACAGCCAGCTCATTGGCAATGACCCTGATGCTGGGAAAGACAGAGGGCATGAGGAGAAGGGGGTGGCAGAGGATGAGATGGATGGATGGCATTACCAATTCAATGGACGTGAACTTGGGCAAACTCCAGGAGATGGTGAGGGACAGGGAGGCCTTGCATGCAACAGTCCATGGGGTTGCAAAGTCAAGACACGACTTGGCAACTGAACACACACTGGCCTCAGAGGATCCAGGGTCACAGTGGGGGACAAGTATTGTCTCCTACTGTCTGGCTTCAAACCTCCCTAGTCCACCCTCCAGAGTGCTATCAGTCAGTCTCCACCGCTCCCTGTGATGTCCTTCTCCGCTCTCCTACCCACATGGGTAAAGGCTGCCCCTTGGTGGGGCGTGCCAAGCCCTCAGGACCTGGCTGTTGTCCCCCATTGCCCCTTCCCCCACCACACATTTTACTCCAGCAACACCAAGCGGGTTGCCATCAGCTCCCACACGGCTCTGCTCTCTTGAGCCTCAGTGCCTGGGATGTACCAGGCCTCTGCCACTCGGTCCTGGCAAATCCACACCCACCTTTCAGTCTCAACTCCACAGCATCCTCCTCTCTGAAGTCTTCCCTGGCCCCTGAAGGACCACTGCACCCTGTCCAGGATGCCAGTCACAGTGCCTCCCCCATCCATAGCCCCAGCCACAAGGGCAGCCTGCTCTGGCCAGGTTTCATGTCCCACAATGGGCCTTCTGGCCAAAGCTGATTCTAGGACAGCCAGTCCCTAACTGGAAGCATCCTGTAGATGGTCCCAGAGTGAAGGACCATGAGCTGGGCCAATCAGAGTGACTTATTCATGTGTTCTTTCATTCCCTCTCCTGCATCTGAACTGGGGCATCAAGCAGGTAGTAGTAGCAGGAGCCAGAATCAAGAGGTTTTGATTAATGACCACCCATCATGTGAAGCCATGTAGTTGACTGAATTTACACAGCAGAGTTTCTCAACTCTCAGACACGTAAACTCATGGAAAAAGTATATTGGTTTATCTATTAATATTATTATATCTATCAGTATATCTATCACTGCCAGAACTAACTACACAAAATATATGGCCTGAAAACAGCATAGATTTATTATCTTACCATTCCATGGGTCTGAAGTCCAGTGTGGCTCTCCTTGGGTTAGTATCCTTGTGTCAGCAAGGCTGAATTCCTTTTTTGAAGCTTTAGGGGAGAAGCGAGAAGCTCTTTCAGTTTCTGGAGGTGGCCTGCAGTTCTCGATTTGTGGCCCCTTCATTGATCTTCAAAGCCAGCAACACGGCATCTTTCTGATTCTTCTTTCATTACCGTCTCTTTCTGACCACAGCCAGGAAAGGTGCTCTGCTTTTAAGAACTCATATGAGGACTTCCCAGGTGGTCCAGTGGTTAAGGATTCACCTTTCAATGCAGGGTACAAGGGTTCGATCCCAGATCAAGGAACTAAGTAAGATTCCCACATGCCACAACTAAGGGTTCGCATGCTGAAATTAAAAGAAGATCCCACAGTCACAGGGCAGCTAAGCCCATGTGCCACAACTACTGGTGCTCACGCGCCTAGAGCCCGGGAGCCACAGCAAGAGAAGCCCCCTCAGAGAAGCCCGTGTACTGCAACTAGAGAGGAGCCCCCACTTGCTGCAACCAGAGAAAGCCTGAGCATAGCAGCAAAGACCCAGTGCAGCCATAAGTGAATTAAGGAAATAAATATTTTTTAAAAAAAGAACTGGAAAGGAAAACTTCATTCATGGGAAGATTATTGCAAAATTGAGGTCAATTTTCCCAAATGTCCCAGAGAAGGGGTGTTTGGTGTTTTGTGCCCCAAACAGGGCCTGACTGGTGTAAGAAGGCCCCTCTGGAAGGTGATTCACATAGCACTTGAGGCCACTCACGAGTGAGCTGGGAGGGTCTGGAAAGCAAGTGAACATGAGTGGCCACAGAATCACTTCCACTCAGTAGTGTGCTCACTCTTGCAAACACACATCGGCTGATCCAGCTAGCAGCCTTCCAAGTTAAATCGGGGCTTCCCAGGTGCCTCAGCGGTAAAGAATTTGCCTGCAGTGCAAGAGCTGCAGGAGACATGGGTTCAATCCTTGGGTCAGGAAGATCCCCTGGAGGAGGGCATGGCACCCCACTCCAGTATTCTTGCCTGGAGAATCCTATGGACAGAAGCCTGGTGGACATTACTGAAGCAACTTAGCATGCACACATGAAAGTCAAATCACCATCCACTCAACCTTTGTTGTCAAACAGGGGGTGGTGCGTAGAGGATCTGGGGTCAGAGCCCAGGACAGCCTCATGGGGATTTCTGCAGGACAGGGAAAGCTGGGGAATTGTGAAACAGAGGTGGTGGAGTGAGAGGGCAGGGGCGGGAACAGGGGACATCATCTCAGCAGACATAGGCTCCCCACTACCATCCTGGGACTACGTAAGCCCTCAGCCTCTGAAAACTCACCTCTGGAGAAAAGGGGGTCCCAGGAGTGACTGAGATCAAATTGCATGAGGCTGGTAGATCGAGGCCCCAAACAGACATTTTCTTGAATGAAGGGATGATAGAGAAGGTGGTATTTCTTTTACTCCTGAGCTGTGAACTGAGATTCACACCTCCTCCACATATTTGGGAAAAGTTGGTTCTCTGCCGGGCACAGACTCTGCCGTGTGAATAATCTGCTTGAACAGCTCTGGAAAAGTCTTTCCCAGTAGAGTGAGTCTCTGAGATTAGCTTTTCCTGCAATAGCCAGGAACACAAGCATAACACTCTCTGCTGCCTTCTGCTCAGAAGGACAGTCCTGCAGCAGAAAACTGCCTCTTGGGTTAACAAAAGCCTTGGGGGACTTCCCTGGTGGTCCAGTGGTTAAAACCTCACCTTCCAATGCAAGGGGTATGAGTTTGATCCCTGGCTGAACTAAGATCCCACATGCCTCGTGGCCAAAAAAACAAGATATAAAACAGAAGCAATGTTGTAATGAACTGAATAAAGACTTGAAAAATGGTCCACATCAAAAAAAATTGTAAAAAAAAAGAAAAAAAAAAAGGAAAGCTTCGGTATTGACTTCATGAAGGCAGAAGATAACCAGCTGGATGGCAGGTGATCTCTGAGCATACCAAGCATGGGGCTGCCCTGAAGCAGGAGCTGGAATTGATGGCAACTCCCCTAAACCCTCATTCTGTTGCAAAGGCTTAAATGCCTCAACGCACACTGTCTTCCTTGCTTGGGCACAGGAAGTCACCCTGGAGAATATCCACCTACCCTTGGGAAGAGCCAGAATTTCCAAAGTATCTTAAGACACAGAGGGCTTCTCAAAGATTTTTGTTGGCTTAAAAACAGACACAAACATTTTACTGAACTATGTATTTCTACATAAACAACTCTGTTACAACAAAATCAGGTAAAATCCACAAAAGTATACAAGTCTTTGAAGGAAAATACCTTTTCCCTTTAAGTATAAAAAGATGTCAAATAACATTGTACTGAAACACATGAAGCAAAAACTGTTAGAAACACAAGATAAATAGAAATACATCAGTAGTGGAAGACTAACATACTTTCCTTAGTCTTTAATGAATCAGGTCAGCAGAAATTAAAACTCCATAACATTATGATTAATAAGGTCAAATCAACACATATAGATTGAATTTTGTTCCCTTCTGAGAATATACCTTCCTTTCCAGTTTCCTGGGAATATTTATTAAAATAGACAATTTATTAGGTCCCAAGAAAACATCAATAAACTCCTGAATGCAGAAATTGTACAGGCCACACCCTCTTTGACAACAAGGCAGTAAAAGTAGAAATTTATAACAAATGTTAAAAACAACAACAAAGAGTATCAAACTATCTGGAAATTTAAAAGTATAATTTCAAATAACTCTTAAGTAAAATATAACGTCAAATCTGAAATTACAAATTATTAGAACTTAGAACACCATACCTAAACATGTAAGGGTTACAGATAAAGAAATATTCAGAAGAAAAATCATATAGCCTTATGAATGCTAGTAACTATATCTACTATTAAACAGGAAAAAGTTAAAATGGCATTCAACTTGAGAAGGTGAAAAAACATCATAAGATACAGGAAGAAATTAATAAAAACAAAAAGTAACCAAAACATCATAAAATGGTAAAACAGTAAATTAAGATTTAAGCCCTAAAATAAAAAGCACAGGCATAGAACATTATGAACGAGAAAATAAAATGTAATAGTGCCACCCCAGCAAATTTGAAAGTCTGAACAGAATGATTATTTAGGAAGTTTAAGTTGCCAAAAACTTACAGAATATGAAGAAAGTTTAAAGAGACTAATGAGTGTGGAACATTGAATAAATTGTCAAAGAATTATTTCCTATAAAGGCACTAGACTTGGACAAATTTATATATGTTATAAAGACTTCAAGGAGCAAAAAATTCTCAATATTATTTAAATTGTTTCAGGGCATAGAAAAAAGAGATAGAGCTTCCCAAGTCCTTTACCAACATCAATACCTGACAAAGAAAGCAGGGAAAAAAAATTATACAAGTATCCACTTTAACATTTGAAAAACAAACGTTAAAACAAGAGGAAACCAAATCCAGAGCATTTTCCTTATTTTAAAGCTCCTATTTTTATTATACAAGTCATAGCACAGCCATGTAGAAAAATCAGAAAAAAATAGATAAGAACATAAAAGTCTACCATAAACCAACGCATCATAAATAACCACTGTTAACACTGAAAGGAGATGTACATCAAAGAATAATATACCATGACAACATTAGATTTTTCTAGAAATGCAGAGACAGTCTGACATTAGCAAATCTATTAAAACAATTCATATTAAGTCATGATAAAGAAAAACCATCTGCTCATCTTGAAAGATGTGGGAAACAAAAGGCATTTAATAAAATGCCAACATCCATTATGGATAAAACTTTCAGCAAACTTAGAAAGAGAAGGACCTAACACTGTATAAATTTAAATGTTAAGAATATCTCATACCAAGAGTCAAATTTGTACTTCTGAAGAAACACTGGAGATATTCTCACCAAGTAAAAAATATATATAAAGAAGAATGTACAATATCGGCACAATTTATATAGGTGTTATTTACCATTATTCTAAAAGTGCTGGTCAATGTGATAAGGTAGTGAAATAAGATTATTTAAAAATATGGAGGTAAAGTTACCATCACTACTCAGAACTATTATCTATGGGAAAAAGGCAAGAGAATTAACAATAACAACAACAAAGCAATTAAAAGGAAATTCGGTGACTAGCTACAAAATAACCAATTATCACGTTAGATAAACAAATAAACAGCCACGGAACTCTCTATGAAGAGTTAAGAAAAATGAGGTAGATTGATATGTACAGACAGGAAAATGTCCAAGATCTACTGCCAAGGGAAAAATGCAAGGGGCAGAAGGGTCTATCATATGGTCCAAATGATAAAGTATATTTCAGGAAAAAAAGATTTGAGGACCAGGGATCCCTGTTGTGGAGAAGGCAATAGCACCCCACTTCAGTGCTCTTGCCTGGAAAATCCCATGGACAGAGGAGCCTGGCGGGCTGCAGTCCAGGGAGTCTCGAAGAGTCAGACACGACTGAGCGACTTCACTTTCACGTTTCCCTTTCATGCATTGGAGAAGGAAATGGCAACCCACTCCAGTGTTCTTGCCTGGAGAATCCCAGGGGCGGGGAGCCTGGTGGGCTGCCGTCTATGGGGTCGCACAGAGTCGGACACGACTGAAGAGACTTAGCAGCAGCAGCAGCAGTAGATCCCTGTTGACTGTTTTATCTTGGGGCAGAGGGATTTTTAATTATGGGGAACTTTCAACTTCCATATTATGTTTTTTCATAATCTTTACATTTATATAGCTTTTATGTAATATTTTAAATATAAAAAATCAATGGATTTAATTGATTTAATCAGTGGTGTACCTTTATGTGAACAATAAGAGGTTGGAAATATAATGGACAAAGTGCTCATTTACCATAGTAACCACAACTACAAAAAAAAGATCTATACCAGAAAAAATAAACAGAGGAACACAATACTTTATAAATTTACTGAAATGAAAGGTTAAATATTATGAAGATGTTAATTCTCGCTATGTGTTGTGCTAAGTCACTCAGTCGTGTCTGACTCTTTGCAACTCTGTAGACTACAGCCCACCAGGGCTTTCCATGGAGATTCTCCAGGCAAGAATACTGCAGTGAGTTGCCATGCCCTCCCCTGGGGATCTTCCCAACCCAGGGATTGAACCCAGGTCTCCCACAATGCAGGCAGATTCTTTACCGTCTGAGCCACCAAGGAAGCCCAATTCTCTCTATAGTAACCCATAAATTTTACACAATTTAATTTCCAGTTCTTCTATAAACATTACAAAATGAACCTGATATTCTTTCGGAAATATCAACATATAAAAGCACTAGGACATTTTTGAAGACATTTATTTAAACGGGGACATTTAAATGTGAGCTGATCAAACTATGTGGCACCAGTGCCAAAATGTACACAATGGACCACAACAGCAAGTTCAGAAGGATGTTTATGATATATAAGGATTGTGTACACAGTGAAAAATGGGATCTTGTATCAGTAGAGAAAGGAAAGGTTTCCCCATAAGTGATACTAGGGTAACTTGGAAAATAAAATTCAAATTTATTAGAATTTGGAAAATAAATTCCAAATGGATCACAGATTTAATTGCTTAAACAAAACGATAAAAGTACACAAATAAAAGACTGGTGAAAATTCATACAAACTGGGAACCAGAAATGCAAAGACGTTTACAAGCAGGCCAGCAAAGGCAGCAGTCATGAAGGAAAAGATAAAGTTGACTACAGATAAAAATTTTTTTAGTCCAAGACATACATGGAACTTAAAAAAAATATTTTTATGGGAAAAACAACTTAGAAATCAACGAGTCAGCTAATCAGGGGGCAGTGAGGGCAGCTGGGGAAACAACTTCTTAGAAATCAGTGAGACAGCTAAACACCTTGTGAGAAAACTGGCCAGAGAAGATGAATAGGTAAACAAGAAAAGAATATAATCTAATAAATATTTCAGCTAGGGTGGGTCACACTTTCAATTTAAAAAAATGCATATCAAAACTAGCCCTGTGGTCCCCACAGTAACACCAGTGCAAAAGAGGGAGTCAGACATTCTCACACACTGGTGGTGGGAGTATAATTTGGTATCATCTTTCTGGAAGGCAATTTGAGGCGAGATATTTACCAGCTGAGCCACCAGGGAAGCCCCATATTAAAAGTCCCCAACATGTGCATATTGTATTCTTAGTCAAGATACACTACGTGTGCTGCAGTAACAAAATAACCCTGACATGCCAGTAGTGTTAAGACTTAACATTTATTCTTTATTCACACTGCAGGTTCATGCAGGTGGGGCCATGTCATAGTGGGAGAAGGGGAGCTATCCACACAGTCACTCAGGGACCCAGGCTGACAGAGGCTCCAGCCCTGGGACGTCACCAAGGCAACAGGAGTCTGCAGACCTGCCCAGGGGCATCTCAGAGTCTCAGCCTGGATGTGTCACATGTCACTGCTGCTCATACTTCATTGGCCATAATTAGGAACAAGACCTGGATGACTCTAGGGGCTGGGAAGGGGTGTCTCCTGTATGCCCAGGAGAGGGGGAGAAGACAGGGCATGCTTGTACCACCCTTCATACTTTGAGCCAGCAAGTCCAATTTTAGAAAGTTATCCTAAGTAAATATTCTGAGAAGTTCATGAAGATGTTAGAAGAAAGGATTTTATCATATCCTTGAGCTGCTGCTAAGTCGCTTCAGTTGTGTCCAACTCTGTGCGACCCCACAGACAGCAGCTCCCCCTTCCCTGGGATTCTCCAGGCAGGAACACTGGAGTGGGGCGCCATTTCCTTCTCCAATGCATGAAAGTGAAAAGTCAAAGTGAAGTTGGTCAGTCGTGTCTGAATCTTAGCGATCCCATGGACTGTAGCCCGTCCATGGGGTTTTCCAGGTAAGAGCACTGGAGTCGGGTGCCATTGCCTTCTCTGATCCTTGAGCACAACCATATAAAACTGGGAACAACCTAAGTACCGAAAGTACAACCTACACAGATGTTAAACATGATGCTGTTACACATTTACTGACATAGAAATATAGTCACAATATAGTGTTAAAAGGAAAAAAGCAAGTTAAAAAAAGTATAATATGTATAATAGTTGCATCTCATGAAAAAAGTAATAAAACTTATATAGATGCATACAAAAATGTCTGAAAAGATATATGCCAAAGTGTTAACAGTGGTTATAATCAGATGGTATAACAGGTGATTTTTTTTCTTTTCACTCATTGTAGTTTCTTCTTAAAAAAAAAAAAAAAAGGGATATATTATTTATGTACCAAAAAGGCATGAAAAGAACCCCAGTATTCTTGGAAGAATCCACTTAACTACCTCACACTTATCATTAAATTCTTATATGTGATGCAAGAAATGCCTAATTGTCTGTCACACCATAAGACACTGCTATAACAGTTTATTTAAAGTCAGGACTTTAAAAGTGGCAAGAACAGTAACACACTCCCCACAGCTGGGTATCATCAGACCTGTCAAGCATCCCACAGTCTGGACTCCACCGTGGTTTCTCTGGGCTCCTGCCAGGTGCATCAGGGATCTGTGTGGCCTGGGGGTGGGGTGGGGGCCCCCTCTTCACAAGGCTATGCGTTCATCAAAGAGAGTAGGGCACTGTACAATTCCTCAAAACAAAAGACCCACAAGCTCTTTTTCTCAAAGATGGCTATCAGAATGTATAACATCACCACCAGGATTACTGGAGACTCCTCTTAGCTACACGTATCTTTTATAATTGAGAACCCTTCCTTGTTTCTCCCTCATCTCCCTGCTGCTTCCTCTCCCAACACATTCACACACCACCCCCCGCCGCCCCCTCCAGACACACTCCAAAGTTCACTAGACCATTTCACTCAGCTGCCAGATTCTTACATAATCATCTCCTTCCTGGCTCGTGTTTAAAAAGGAACTGGGAAACCCATATTCTTGAGATAGATGTATGCAAAAGAGACGTAACACAACACGTTTCTATACAGGATCCCCCTCTCCATGACGTCTGTCACACTCACCATCCCCAGAATATATATTTCTTTTGGGGAAAACCATGCAATCAGAAATCAGGGTCCTTTTCAACCATGCACATCATTTAAAAATCTATATGGACGTTGATCTGCAGGCTTCTAGTTTACATTGTCAGTGCTTCAACACCCAGTGAGGTTTCAAGTGAATAAAAGAATCATCATAGCTTTTAGAAGGACAAATGACCAAAACAGCCCCTTTCAGTGATGAGGAGAGTGCAGCGGCTGGCTCTGTCTTAAAGGGCACCCTCTGACTTAAAGGGCAGCCTCCATCGAGTGCCTCTGCTAAGCCCTATCTCGGCTGCCTTCCTGCCTGCCTTCTACAGGTGCACCTGGCCACACCAGATGTCCCACAACAAGGTCCCTGGCACAGTCTGTGGTTGGCTCTGGCTTTCACCTACAGTGGCCCCTGATTTCTATGGAAAAGCAGTCTTTCCTACCGAAAAGGGGTCTTTTCACAATGGGCAATAGTGACGCCTCTGGGCAGCACATTAACTATATCCCCCCCCCTTTGCTCGATGTTTTATGTCAGACGCAGTGGTCAGGCATCAGCCAACCACCCTCTAGGCTGTGCCTGTGGACTGCCAAGCCTAGAGATGTCCACAAGGAGCCTGCAGGATGGAGACCAACAGCTCAGACAGTGGACAGTCCCCCCGGGGGCTGGTCAGGTCCCACTCAACCTGTTCTAACCACTGGCCCACCTGCTCTCAACCTGGTGCTGGCTCCAGTCTGGGAAGGGGGTGGACAGTGATGGGAAACCCCCCCCCCCCAACCGCTCCCCTCCCCGCATCAGCATTCTGTTTACTGTTCTGCCTTCCTGGGGCCTCCTCCTTGTTTTGAACAAACAGCTCCATCTCCACGAAAGCCATTGATGAAAGACTCAAAGCATTTGCATCTCATCCCTCTGGCCTTTCAGAGCACCCACATCATTTTAAACAATGATCTCTTAAAAAGATCCCTGCAAAGCCAGAATCATTCAAAAAGGAACTCACTGCTGTAATGAACACAAATGTAATTCTGATTTGCTGATCTGTACGTCGTCACTTGCTGCGGACACGTGTAGGAAGACACAGGACCAGGGTCTCTAGGAGACCCGGACGCCACCCAAGCCGTTGGTCACTCACTAGCTGGTTGACCCTGGGGGAGTGGCTTGTCTGCTTCCTCTGCAAATCGGGGAAAGATCTGTGCCCTGTTCTCTCACCCAACCATGATCCAGAGTAACAGCCTGCAAGGGAGTGTGGAACAGAGGGAGCACCCAAGTTCCAAGTCTCGGGTAGACACGCACTCTCTTTTCAGGCCTGATCACGCTGTCCTGGCCTCTCACTCAGGTGGTTTTCTGTTCTCTGGGCACTAGGAAGACTTCACCTCCTCTCCCCACTCTCCACTGGACCACACATCCAGTGGGTCTTTACTTGAAACGAAAATTATTTTTAAGGATCATTATGGCTGAAGGCTTCCAAATTTTACTTCGCTTGTTTTAGTCCCAGATTTTACAGATGCAGAAAGAAAAAAAGAAAGCGCATCAGGATTTAGGAAGCCAGTCTTGGAAATGTCAAATCGGGAGACACCACTCGGAACAAAGATGCAGCCCTGGCTCTAAACCCTCCAGCAGCACAATGTGGCCGAGGTGCCTGTGGGGGTGCGGGTGGCGTTTATGCCCTGCCTGCGTTTGGCTTAAGATCGAGACAACCAAGGAGCTGGACTTCCTAATAAACAAGATCACGGGGGACCTGAGACAAATTCAGTGGGTCATTATCACGACATCCAGAGGCTGTCGGATAGGGCCAGACTCTCGACAGACTGCCGAGGTTGTCCTGGGCCTGTTTTTTTCTTTTAAAGAAAGTAAATGAAGACCCGTTAAGATTTTTAGAGAAAAGCAGAAGGAGCTGAGAGTCCACGGTTTCTGTCCCTGCTGAGCCCAGGTCAGCTTCCCCGTGAGGGGCACCCCTCCTGGGCTGCATGGTGTAGAGCCAGCGGGGCCTGCCCCATGGGGGCTTGCAAATCCTCACCTAGACCTGCCAGCGCTCACCCAACTCTTCAGCTGTCGGCAAACAGGGGTCAGGGGTCTCAACCACACAGGGATAGAAGCAGCCCACCATGCTCACGGCCCTGCTGCTCCAGAACGTGCCGGTGGCTCTGACAATTCTGTCCTCTAATGAATATGCCCCCTGGGTGTATTCAGGACAGTCAGGACAGCTCCTTCTGGATGAATAAACCGCCTCACAGACAGGGGTGGTGGGCGTCAGATGACCCAAGCTGAGGTTTCGGAATCCTGGTGTCCGCTGCTCCTGGACAACAAACTCGCCCCACCTTCTGACAGGCGGACTCGCCTGACCTGAGAAGAGCACCCTTTAGCCCGATGCTGGGCCACGGGGCTGACCCAGGGCCAGTCTAGCTCTCCAGGTCACCACTGCCCCGAGAGCTGTCCGGAGTGCCAGGGAGGGGGCGGGGCCAGCAGCCCCACCGCCCATCAGGAGGGCTGCCTCCAGCCCAGTGGACCTCACCAAAGCCGCCCATTCTGCTTGTAGGTCTCCCTGGCATGCCCCAGCGCTCCAGACCACCAGCCTCCCGTCTTTCCTCATCCCAAACCAGACCTCCTCGCTCTGGGAGATGTCTCAGCGACAGGAAGGAGAACAGTAGGACGTGGACAGTCACATCCGTGTGTCCCCTGCCCACCTCCTCAGACTATTTTATTGCTTATCTACATTCAGCAGGGATAAATTCCAACATGTGAGAAGACCTTTTTAGAGGGAGTTCTCACAGCGGTTCTCAAAGCAAGTACAGGGGCACCAAAGCCTCCCCCTCTGTCAAAGGCATTTAGAAATGCCTACAGCCAGGGAAATTCAGACAATTGCGTCATGCACAGGGCAAATGAGATGCCCACTTACGTGCTCCACTAAGAAACTCAATGAGAGAGGAGAGACTTACGGCTCTGGTCCCTTCCTTCCCAGGAACCAAGGGACGCAGGAAGCAGACCTCGGCAGAACTCCTCTAAGGCCAAGGCTCGGTCACTTCGATCCCACTCTCCCTTGTGCGCCTGTGTGATCCTGTGTGGTTTCTTTTTCAATTATCTAAACCCAACAGAGGATCCTACCCTAAATCCCAAGCCCTGGGCAGCCCCTCTACCAGGGACAGTCAGCAGTCCTGGAATCCCCAGACCTCACGCTTGGAGAGGAAGAGTGATTGCTGTGTCAGAGGTTTCCCCCACCCCTACCCTGGGACAGAGAACCAGGATGGGCTCCCGGGGTTGGGGGAGGCTCAGACAATTTCCTGCTGCTTCCACCGCCACCTTCCCTGGCCCAGGGGCACCTGAGCCAATCCATGAGTCTACTCACAAAGTCACATTCATGCCTGATAAAGAATGACCCAGTGCACCAGGACGGGGGACTTTCCAACAGGGGCTTTGACAGGAGGGGGGCGGGCATTGATTAAAACACTAAATTCTTTGTATACGTTTAATTGAACAAATATTTATTAAGCACCTACTTTGTGCTAGGCACCCTCACTGTGTGCTGTCCCCACAGCGCAGTAACCTGTTCAGAAATTAAAACCAAGAAAAGGAACGTTGTCGCAACCTTATAAACTGGAGAGCCGGTAGAAGTGGGCTGAATGGATGTAGGTGATTCCCCAGCCAGGAAACACCCCCAGGAGACACTTGTCTCCTCTCAGGACAAGTATCTACTAAGTCATTGTTTGAAAGCATCTCTATATATGCTGAGAGAGAAGTTACTATGGCCACACCCTGTGCACTGGACCTTGGTGGATGAACTCTACTCAAAAAAAAAAAAAAAAAAAAAAGGAGGTGGAAAGGCTATTCTTGTTTGGATTAGAAAATACTATTTTTTTTCCAGTTCATATGGTTGCAACAGCCCTTAAGGAAGATATAAACATCCTTGCCCTGACTGCGTAAACGTTTAAGGTAGGCCTAGTTCTGGATTCCTGAGTCAGAATCGTCCAGTCATCCACGACCTCGCGAGGCCAGAGAAGAAGCGAGGGGGGATTTCTATTCTGGAGAGGAGAGGGTGGACGGCACCCCTGGTTTGGAAACACGACAGACCGCGCCTGCATTGACAGAAGCCACGCGAACGAGAGGACGTCCTAGCACTACTACGGGTTACACACACCCTGGGGACTCACGCGGGACCTAGTTGTCGGCACCCAGCTTGGAGAGGCCCCGGCGGAAGTCGTGGAGGTCGTCAATCTTGCCGTCCAGCACCTCCAAGAAGCTCTTCAGCTCCACCTTCAGGTGGCGCTGTCGGTACTTGCTCTCCTCGATGTCCGTCTTCAGGGACCGCACTTTGTCCTCCAGGTTCTGATTGTCTCTCTCCGCCGCCTGCAGCGGAAGGAGAGAGGGCGGACTGCTGATACAGTGGAGGACAGTCCGCCTGCCAATGCAGGGGACGCGGGTTCGATCCCAGGTCTGGGAAGGTTCCACAAGCCTCGGAGCAACTGAGCCCATGCACCACAACTACTGAGCCTTCGCTCTAGAGCTGGGGAGCCGCAACTAGTGAAGCCCCCATGCTCGGCAGCAAGAGAAGCCACTGCAGTGAGGAGCCCATGCACCACAACAAAGTGTAGCCCCTGCTCATGACAACCGGAGAAAGCCCAGCACAATAATGAAGACCCAGCGCAGCCAAAAGCAAATTCATAAATTTTTTTTTCAAAAAGAGAGACAGAAAGAAGGGTCTGGGAACAAAGCAGGAGCCCACTGAGACCTGTGATAGTCAGTCAGTTAGTCCCTGCGGTAGGCCTGCCTCTGGAGGTGTCAAGTGCTCCCCCACCCCCGGAAATCAGGTGTGTGCCCCTCCTTCCTGCTGTTTGCCAGCAGAGATCTCATCTTAAAACGATGCCCACAGAGAATGCAGAACTCAGAGTTCTGCCCAAAGCAGCCTGGTGCCAAGCAATGCTTTCATAAAGTGCCTGGCAGAGGAAATCTGACATCCCAGCCCATGGGGTTTTCAGCCCCAGGCCCAGGGTTGTCGGCAGGGCCCCCTCTGGGTTCCATTCTGGGGGAGAAACAGCATGCATGGGAGAGTGACTTGTCTCCCCTGAGAAGGCAAGGCCTCCTTGGCCCCAGGCCAGCTGCTGGCTGTCCGTGAGGGAGCATTGGCCGTGCCAGACGCAGGGACGGTGGGTCTGCGCACCGTCTGTCCTGTGGTGTTGCCATGGAGACAGTCAAGCTCCCAATGGCGGGACTGCTGTGAGTCCTTACGTGATCATTCTTCATAGCAAACAAGAGCTTCCATCTTGTGGGGATAAAATGAGGCCTTCTAAAAATGTGTTACAGGAACCAGTTACTAACACTGAGGCTGTGTACCTGAACAAAGTGCTCTAGAAGTGAGGAGACCCTCAGAGGTGAGGGAGGACCTGAAAACACTCCTTCTGTGGATCAGAAATCTGAGGCCAGGAAGAGGCGTGCCTGCCCAAGGTCACATCCAAGGTCTCTGGCTGAGGCAGTGGAACAGTCCCTGGTCTGAGGTTCTCCCTGGCCCCTCCTTCTGTCCCCTGCTCCTTCCTGGCCCTTCTGTGGGTCTGCAGGGACTTCCGCCGGCAGGAAACAGCCTCCTGCACTACAGTTACACACATGACACCTTTGTGTAAGTGGAAAAACAAAAAGGCAGACACAGCTGAGTCTTCCCCTGGAGGCAGAGCAGGCAACCAGCAAGTAGTTACACTGGCTGTTTAGGGATCCAAAGTCACTCTTCTACACCAAGTGAGGTGAGAATGGGAGAGGCCTCGGAGAAATGGGTAACATGACGGACGCCTTCGCACTGAGTCAAAGTGCATGTGCTCCCCGCTCTTACCTCTAACTTCTCAGAGACGTATTCACACTCTGACATGAGCTGAGGTATGATTTCACTTTGTTTTCGGAGGTCTATCAACTCCTACAGGGGACAGAAGTTTGAAAAAGAATATGAGAGCAAGTGAGATAAAATGCATTCTTGAAAATCCCCAACTTTGTGTGTACAGTCATGGAAGCAGCTTTTGGAACCTGTGTTGTCCGTGTAAATAATGGTGATGATGTTATACCTAACACACATCAGGTAATTCTAAAGGCTGAGTATGTCCCGTGAATTAAAGCATGAAGCCTGCATACCACCATGAAAAGAGAAGTATGATTTCTCTTTTTGTAGGGAAACTGAGGCTGAGAGAGGACTGGTAACTTGCCCACAGTCTCCAGCCTCTGTGGACAGTAAGTCCCCTCCATACGAACCTTCGAGCTGCAGACTTACACAGATGAGAACGTGCATTCGCACGTCCAGTTGTGTAAATCAGTTCACGGGCCTGGTGTACATTGGCACGTGCAAGCATCCTCCACACGTGGCTGAGCTTTTGTGTCCCTTACTACACAGGACTGTACAGAGGACAGCAGTACAGTATCTTTATTTCAAGTCCAGGAGGTCCAGAAGCAAGTGTCAAAGCAGTGCTGAGGTAGCTGATACTACTGTACCTTTCAAGGTACTAAACCGCAAGATTAAAAATGTTTTATTTTTTGGGTTTGCTTTTTATGTATTATTTGTGTGAAAAGTATGATAAGCCTATTACAGCACAGTACTACTTAGCTGATTGTGTTAGCTGGGTACCTAGGCTAACTTTGTTGGACTTAGGAACAAACTGGACTTGTGAACATGCTCTCGGAATGGGACTCGTTTGTACAGAAGGGAGCCACTGTACTTAGCTGTCCTGTTCCCCCAGGAGATAAATGACTGTGTGACTGGGGGTTCTTGCTGCATTAATTTGACAGCAGAACTCAACTTCTGATGAGGGACCATCTACGAAAGTTTCCAAGAGCGTTTGAAAATGCCCAACTCCTCCTGGATCTGAGAGACTGTCTATATATAATAAACACAAGGAGGCTGCACGGGGTGATGGTCAGGCCTTTGCTCTGGGCTCTTTGTGCCTTGGTGTGGCTCCTGGCTCTGTCTCTGTGCTGCTGTCTGGGCAGCTGCCAGGGCCGATCACACGTCCCACGGCCACCTGCCGTGTCCCTGGGTGGAGATCACCCGCCAAGGCCCAGGGGACGTGAGCAACACGGCTCAGAGCTCTGCCACTCACCGTCTCCTTTTCTCGGAGTTCTGATTCTAGCTCCTCAATCCTTCTCTTCAACTGGGTATTCTTCTCCTTCTCTCTGTTGATCTCGCTGCACTGCTCTTCTAGCTCGTCAATCTTTAATAAAAAAATATCACATGTTAAAGCAGGGGTGCCAGTTTACTTTGGGCTTCTCTGGTGGCTCAGACGGTAAAGAATCCGCCTGCAGTGCAGGAGACCCAGGTTTGATTCCTGGGTTGGGAAGATCCCCCAGAGAAGGGAATGGCTACCAACTCTAGTATTCTTCCCTGGAGAATTCCATGGACAGAGAAGCCTGGCTGGCTGCAGTCCATGGGGTTTACTTTAATCATTAAACAAGAGATTGCCACAGCTCTTTTAAAATAAACCCTAAATTAACCCACTTACAAATGTTTCCTTGTGGCTACAAATGAACGCTATGGGGCTGCCCCAGGCTGTTTGCTCATACTGGCACAGGGCACCTCACTTAATGCCAGAGAAGCCATGGAAGTCACACAGCATGGCTTCAGGATGCTCCAGGATTCTGGTTTTCTCTTGCAGCCACAGGACAGTAGTTCTAGGTTTGCTTTTAAGGATCTGTCACAAGTAGCGGCTAGATGTCCCATGAATCTGTCTGCTTCTCCCCAGAATGACGTTCACATTACTTTAATCATGCCCTGAATGATTCTGTTGCATCTCCAGAGCTGAGGCCAGCAGGGTAGAGAATCGAGCAGTTCTGTGGGACTCAATGACATTTCCAGCACTTTTAAATCAAGATGACCTTTCCCCACTGATGCATGCAGAAGGGGCCTGGCCTGTGGGCCTGTTCCTGGAGAGATGACAGTTGCTGGTTGACCTGGCATATCCTCACAGTGCATCTTTTTCTCCTTCCCCAGCTTGACCCCCCGGAAGGGATGCATAGGCCTGACAACCTTGGCACTGCTGTCTGATGTTGGGCAATTTCCAGGGGCCAGAGTGTGGGTACAGAGTGGACGGCAGGAGTGGAACCAAGTAACACAAGTGCCAGGTCAATGGGGTCCCCACTAGTGGACAGTGCCAGTCCTCAGGGTGAAGGGCACTGGGTAGTCACCTTGAGGACAGTTCTCAGACATGATTGCAGCAACCCTCAGGATCTGCACCCCCAGCCTTGGGGGCTGTCGGAGGTCCCCCAATATCCACATTCCACCCTGGAAGTCAAGTTCCCAGGGCTTCCCACCCAGTGAGCAAGTTACACAGCAGGTGCTTCCTCCACAACCCCCTTGCCCTCCACCCCCGTTCACCCCCCCACCCGCAGCACGGCCCTTTGGTTCTTACACTCAGATGTGAAGTGAGAAAACTCAGCTCTTGGCTTGGAAAAAGAGGGCGATCGATCCCTCTGGCAGGCAGATGAGCCCAGCCAGGAGGGAAGGTGCAGAGTCAGCACTTGGCCTGCGCCCCTCACCATCAGCAGTTTGTAAAAAAAGGACATGAGGCAGTTTCACGTGCCATCTGCACAAAGTGAGACATGGAAGGCGAGCGGTCTCCAGGGGATCCGCTCAGAACAGGGTGGGGGGTTACAAACGGGGGTGAGGGGAGCCAGTCCCCATCTCAATGTGATGTGGACCCTGAAATCTGCAAAGCAGACCACGGTCAGCAACTGTGGGGTGAAAGTGCTGACCAGCAAAACAGCATGGCAACCCCGGGACCTCAACTGGGGGCCCCCAAACCTCCACATCCATTCAGCCGAACATCAGAGCATGAGGGACTGATTACAGAGAAGGCCATGGGTGAATCCTGAAAAAAGGTCGAGATGCTTGGATGTCGAGGTAGGAGGGTGAAGGGCACATGACGGCAGTGGGCACCCCCTCCCCACCTCACACTCCCTGTCCTCGCTTCCTAACTCACGTTTTCGGAAATAGTGGTCTGCACAGAAGCAGGGTGTCTGAGCAATCACGCCTCACCTTTCCCCAGTCTGTTTTCTTCCCTCACCCTCCGGAAGGTCACTGAACCAACAGAAAATACCAAAAGGAGGCTGCCCACGAAAGGCCCCCCTGCAGTGCACACGGAAGGGTGTTCTTTGAGAGACAAAGCTGCTGTCTCCCATTGATTCCTCTTCCCCTTGGCAACACATCTATGAGACTTGGTTCAATAGAAGGATTAAGTCACTTCTGTGTGTGGCTACATTCCCTTTACTAAGGCAGGCGGGAGGTGGAGGGAGGGTGGGGAAGGAGTGGAAGGAAGGTCCTGGCTGCCCTGTCCCATGCCGGCCCCCCACTCCCCGTGGGTTAGGGTCTCAGCTGAGCCCACCTTGTTCCGGAGCCGGTCGTTCTCGTCTCGGCACAGGGAGAACTGGCGCTTCCACTGCTCCACACTGGCTGCCGACTCCTGCAGCGCTGAGGTCAGCCGGGCATTGCTCTCTCTCAGGGTCTGCAGCTCGATCTCCCACTTCTTCACATTGGCAGCACTGTGGGGCGGGGGCCAGGTAGTGACTGGGGTGGTGGGCGCCATCCATTCTACTGCCCCGGGGTGGGGGGACCCAGCCAGCCCCTCAGCCCAGCCCTCAAGGCCACATCCTCTCCTACCGTGGCCTGGCCACAAGGACCACGGGTCCCGCAGGCCTGGCGCCTCTCTTTAGTGGGAACATATTTGCCCCACTAAAGGGACACTAATTTGCCCTGCTGGGTGATTTTTCTCAAGGTATCACTTTAGAAAGGGCAGAATTCTCAGAGAAGGAAGAGATGAAACTAAGAATGAACTGAGCCATAAAAAAGAACGAAATGATGCCATTGGCAACAATATGGATGCAACTAGAGATTCTCATGCTGAGTGAAGTAAGTCAGAAAAAGAAAGACAAATATCTATGACATCACTTATATATGGAATCTAAACTATGATGCAAATGAACCTATCTCCAAAACAGAGACAGACTCACAGATGTAGACAGCAGACTTGTGATTACCAGGGGAGGGGGCCGGGGGAGAGAGAGATTGAGAGCTTGGGGTTAGTAAGATGCAACCGACTACATGCAGAATGGATAGACAACAAGGTCCTCCTATATAGCACAGGGAACTCTGGAGAGAATGGAAACCTTGAACGATATTCAACATCCTGGGATAAACCATAATAGACAAGAATATAAAAAGAACTACATACATATATGTATAACTTTGTTGTCACTTTGAGTCACTTTGTTGTATGGCAGAAATTAACACAACATTGTAAATCAACTCTAATTCAATTTAAAAAAAAACTATGAATGAAGCCACACACTGTGGTAGAGAACCCCCTGCCTGCTCCCTACTGACTCCTGGCCACAGGAGGGGTCCCTCTTGGCCCATGTCTAGCTCCTTCCTGAAATGAGCCTCAGGGATAAAGGTTCTGAAGTGCTGAGGTGGAGCCCAGGCCCCCTGAGACTCGTGAAAGCTGTGGATCTTTTCAACAAGCTCCTGACGGCCCACTCTCTGGAGCCCAGTGACCCCAGGTTTAAACAGACAGCCTGGATCCAGATTTGACAGCTGAGGACTACAGGACAGAGGAGACGGGGCTGGGAATCCCCTGAGGGAAGAACCGAGGTTCAAACCACTGTGTGTGAGGGAGTCCTGGCCAACACCATGTCACCTCAGGTCTGAGGGATGCCTCCATGTTATCACCAAACCACATGATAATGTCTGATCCTCTGTGATGAGGGAAGTTTTCAAAAACAAACTGCAGTTAGGTTCCCCTCAAGCTGCTCTGCCCATTCAACGCTTCCCTTGGTTTCCTTGCTCTGGAGCCCAGTGTTCACTGCAGCACTATTTACAACAGCGAGGACATGGAAGTGACCTAAATGTCCACCGAGGGAGGAACGGACACACACGCCGTGATACATACATACAATGGATACTACTCAGCCGTAAAAAGGAGCAAAGTAGTGCCATTTGCAGGGGTGTGGAGGGACCCAGAGTCTGTCACACAGAGTGAAATAAGTCAGAAAGAGAAAAGCAAGTATCTCATAGTATCACTTATTCATGGAATCTAGAAAGATGGTAGAGGTGGACTTATTTGCAGAGCAGAAACAAAGTCACACGAGCAGAGAACAAACGTATGGACACCACGTGAGGAAGTCGGGGGCGGCACGGATTGGAGATTGGTATCGACACATACACACTGCTATGTATAAAATAGGTAACTAATGAGAACCTTCTGTGTAGCTGCTGTGACCTAAATGGGGAGGACATCTGAAAAGGAAGGGTAGAGCTGATTCATTTTGCTGTACAGTAGAAATCACCACAACATTGGAAAGCAATGACGTGCTTAGTAGCTCAGTTGAGTCTCACTCTTTGTGACCCTATGGACTGTAACCCACCAGGCTCCTCTGTCCATGGGGGTTCTCCAGGCAAGAATACTGGAGTGGGTTGCCATGTCCTCCTCCAGGGGATCTTCTCAACCCCAGGGAGCGAATATGCCAATAAAAATTAATTTTTAAAAAAACCCAACGCATCAGACTCAGCTACTAAGAAAAAAAAATGTTTCTGGCTTCTAATCTATACTGCCTGGCTGAGGAAAGTTCTGTATCTAAAGTCTTCTTTAAAAAAATTTTTTTAAGTAAATACAACTGTATTTTAATAATCTGCATTATCTTTCATCCACCTCAAGGTCCTAGGAATGTGACTGGAAAATATGTACTTTGGGTTTCAAACACCACAGACTGAAAACACAGCAAATACTATCATGTGATTAATTTCAGAATTGACGAGTGAGAATCTGACCTGATTTAGGGAAATGACTTCACACTCATTCCTGTAATTCACTTGCCAATTAAACTGGAATTTAAAAAAAACATTTACTTTTAGGGGTGAAACGTTTTCAACCAGGCAGTCCACTGTGACTTAAACAACCAAAAACAGTCCTCACAATTGCCTGATGATTGAGAGAGAATGGCCAGAGTTTTGTCCTCTGAAGCACCTGATAAAACCCACAGTCCAAAGCAGGTGCTGGATCTGTGGATCTCAGTTCCTTCTGGAAATCCCAGGTCAGATCATGGGAACTGAGTTCCAAGCACCGGTCAGGCCGCTGGGTGGCAGAAGCGGGTGCTAACCCATCGGCTCCAGCTGTGGAGCACGACTGGCTGCCCCTGGGAGGATTCCTGAAGGCTCCTGCCTTGAGTATAGGCATGCAGTGTGGGACAGCGGAGAATCTACCAGCCGTGTGACCTTGGGCAAGGACTGGCTGTACCACTTGGGCCTTGGTTTCCTCATCTGTGTAAAATGGAGGGATTAATATGACAGAGCTCTTACACAGGGCAGCTCTGAAGAACGCAGCCACAGGGAGGCTGGGGGGAGCTGGCAGAGTTCCCTGCCAGGTGAACAGAATGACTCCAAAGACAGCGACCCTGAGGGTGCTCACAGGGCCAGCCCACACGATGAGGGCCAGCCTGGCTTTGGGAAAGGGGCCACATTCTCGAGATACAAAAACACAAGCATGGCTACTGTAGTCATTAGAAATTAAAATCTTGCTGATATCATTATGGGGACTGTGTTAACTTTATACATCAATTTAAGGGAAATTGATACTTTTTTAAAATATTAAGGCTTCCTACTCCTTTCCAATAGACTTTTTTCTATTTGTTAAATTATTCATGTATGGTCCTCAAAATTATATGAATTTTCTTCACAAAGATCCTGTACATTTTATAAGTTTATTCCTATGTACTTTATGGTTTGCATTATATGTAATAATTCATACTCTAAAGGAAGGGCTTCCCAGGTGGCTCTAATGGTAAAGAACGCCTCTGCCAATGCAGGAGACGTAAGAGACTTGGGTTTGATCCCTGGGTCAGGGAAGACCCCCTGGAGGAGGAAATGGCAACCCACCTCAGTATTCTTGCCAGGAGAATCCTACAGACAGAGGAGCCTGGCACACTACAGTCCATGAAGTCACAGTGTTGGACACGACTGAAGAGACTTAGCATACAGACATTATAAAGGAAATCTCTTCTTCAAATATATAGTCTATGTGATGTTTGCATATAGAAAAGCTACTGGTCTTTGTGAGATTTTATATTGTTTTAAAGATAGTTTCTTAAGGTTTTTATATGTTTCTCTTGGATGTTCAAGACAGTCTGTCATATACAAGTAAATGATAAATTTGGCTTCTCAAAAAACAAAACAAAGTGAAACCTAAGCACAGGGACTCCCCTGGCAGTCCAGTGGTTAGAACTCCACACTTCCTTTGCAGAGGGCCCAGGTTCAACCCCTGCTTGGGGAACTAAGATCCCACACGCTATGCAGTACAGCTGAAGAAAAAAAAAAAGCATAGGGTCACATCTCTCTTTCACACACACACACACACACACACAGATGCTGATGTGGACAGGGAACAGCCACGAAGGCAGCTGGTCTTCCTCTGGCCAGGAGACAAGACCGGCTGTTCTGAGCAAGACCGGTCTCCTCCCCCAAGTTCCTGAAGCCCTGCCCAGTGGGAGGGGCTGCAGGGGAGTGCTGGCCCTGGGCGACAGCACCTGGATTTGCACATGCTCACCTCTGGGTCAGAGCGATCTTCAGCTTGTCATTCTCAGACTTGAGGTGTGTGTCGGCAGGACCCGCACAAGAGGCCTTCTCATCATCTGTCCCATTGACACTGGATGCCTGAGTAGAAGACGGGGTTACCTTCACCGCTTATCACTTGTCCTGACAGCGGCAGGAGCTGTGTTTTTGAGTGTGGGAGACCCAATGCCTCCAACCAGAATGCACAACACAAAGACTAATAACAAGACTGGCCCTGGAGAGTCCACACGGAGTCCAGAAAGTCTGTGCGTTTATTCACAAGATAGCATCTGGGGCCATTAGGCAGAAACTTTTAAAATAAGACTTTACAGATAAACCTACAAGTCAGGATACCTGGTCTCCTTAAATAACACAGGACAGAGCCACAGATTAAAAAGGCAGCGGGGGTGGGCATGGTTATAATAAGAAACAGTGACTGAGTTTGGAGAAGGAATAGCAACCCACTCCAGTATTCTTGCCTGGGAAATCGCATGGACAGAGAAGCCTGGCAGGCTCTGGTCCATGGGGTCACAAAGGAGTCAGACATGACTTAGCAACCAAATGACAAGAAGAAGCTGAGATAACCTTTTTTATCCTAAGGCTACATAAAGATCATAAAAAAAAAAAACCACCACCAGGAATCAGATATGGGTGTCTGCTGTCTCCATTACTATTAGCATTATTATGAATATTCTGTAATGCTTTCTGTAATAAGACATACCACATGGAGGTCAATCTCATCTGGTCTCGGATAAGGTCTTAGAAAGATCTTACTTAGTCTCCAAGAATCATAAAGGCAAAGGGAGGAACCATGAAGGGAATGAATTTCTGGCTAAATTTCTGCATCACAAAAAAATGCCATAAACTATATTAGAATGTAAACAATAATGTGGGGGAAATATTTAAAGTGGATATGAAAACCAAAATGCCAATACTTATATTTAAAAGAAACTCTTAGAGTTCTCAGCTCTTAGAGCTACACTCTGAAATATTTGTGGATGAAATGATGTCTGGGAGGTGGAGGGAAAGGGTGGGTATAGATGAAATGCGAAGTGAAGTGACCCTTGGTGCCACCTCCGGTCTCTGGGCGACCCGAGGATGGCGGGGCGAGGTGGCGCGTGGGTCTTCTACCCTGTGCGCTCAGTCACGTCCAACTCTTTGAGATCCCATAGACTATACAGTCCATGGAATTCTCCAGGCCAGAATACTGGAGTGGGTAGCCTTTCCTTTCTCCAGGGGATCTTTCCAATGCAGGGATCAAACCCATGTCTCCCGCATTGCAGGTGGATTCTTTACCAGCTGAGCCACACTGATTGGTCATAAATTCCTAATTGTTAAAACTGAACTAATGGGCCCATGGGGTTCAGTTACACAATTTTGCCTAGTATTGTATAGGTTCAAAACTAGCCATGCTAAAAAATAAAGTTCTTGGAAATGAACATAAAAAGGGAAAGGATATGCAATTGACATTTACAGTAGAAGACACACATAGACTCAATAAACAAAAAAATTTAATCTTACTAGTAAAGAAATGCAAAATGAAAAAAAAACAGTAAAATACATTTTTCTTCTGTCAAATCAACAAAGCTCTGTGGGTGAGTGTGTGGGAGGAAAAATTGCTCTCATTCACTCCTGGTGGGAGTCAGAATTGTACATTTCTGCAGGGATGTTTGCAGTATGCGTCAAAAGCTCACAAAACCTCCTACCCTTAGTCCAATACTTCCATTTCAAGAATTTATCCTGCAGTATCTGTATAACTGAATCACTTTGTTGTAGACCCGAAACTAACACAACATTGTTGTCAACTATACTCTGATGCTGAAGCTGAAACTCCAATACTTTGGCCACATGATACAAAGAACCAACTCATTGGAAAAGACCCTAATGCTGGGAAAGATTGAAGGCAGGAGAAGGGGACAACAGAGGATGAGATGGTTGGATGGCATTACCGATGTGATGGACATGAGTTTGAATAGGCTCCGGGAGTTGGTGATGGACAGGGAAGTTGGGCGTGCTGCAGTCCATGGCGTTGCAAAGAGTCAGACACAACTGAGCAACCGAACTGAATTGATACTCCAATATAAAATTAAAAGTTTAAAAAAAATTATCTTGCAGAAACCATCAAATGCACAAAAAGGACACAAGAATGGCTTATCACAGTGTTACTTATATTAATGAAAAATTAGAAATGATATCAGTTCAGTTTAGTTGCTCGGTTGTGTCTGACTCTTTGCGACCCCATGAACCGCAGCACGCCAGGCCTCCCTGTCCATCACCAGCTTCTGGAGTCCACCCAAACCCATGTCCATTGTGTCAGTGATGTCATCCAACCATCTCATCCTCTGTCATCCCCTTCTCCTCCTGCCCTCAATCTTTCCCAGCATCAGGGTCTTTTCAAATGTGTCCGCTCTTTGCATCAGGTGGCCAAAGTACTGGAGTTTCAGCTTCAACATCAGTCCTTGCAATGAACACCCAGGACTGATCTCCTTTAAGATGGACTGGTTGGATCTCCTTGCAGTCCAAGGAACTCTCAAGAATCTTCTCCAACACCATAGTTCAAAACCATCAATTCTTTTGCACTTAGCTTTCTTTGTAGTCCAACTCTCCCATTCCTACATGACTACAGGAAAAACCATAGCCTTGACTAGACAGACCTTTGTTGGCTAAGTAATACCTCTGCTTTTTAATATGCTGTCTAGGTTGGTCATAACTTTCCTTCCAAGGAGTAAGCGTTTTTTAATTTCATGGCTGCAGTCACCATCTGCAGTGATTTTGGAGCCCAGAAGAATAAAGTCAGCCACCGTTTCCACTGTTTCCCCATCTATTTGCCATGAAGTGATGGGACTGGATGCCATGATCTTAGTTTTCTGAATGTTGAGCTTCAAGCCAACTTTTCCACTCTTCTCTTTCACTTTCATCAAGAGGCTCTTTAGACTTCACTGTCCCAAATTATAGGAGTTTAGTGGAATAAGTTGTGATATAAACAAACACTGGAATTCTATTTAGACATTAAAACAGTTTTGAAAAGTGATATTTGAAAACACGAGGAAATGATTATAACAAACATAAGTTTAAAAAAAAAGATGAAAAAGAATAATACAAAAATGTACTGGAAAACTATATTAGTAAGAAATAGTTTAAAACATTAATAAAATGTCTTAGGTAAGACTATAGGTAATTTTTATTCTCTCCTTTATAGTATGGCATATTTTAAATTTCTGCAAAAAATACGTATTGCTTTTACATTCAGAAAAAACACATTAAAATTTTTTGTAGTTAGGTTGTTTAAAATCTTGAAGTATTTAGAAAACTTGGCCAAAGTACTCATTCTCTAAGAAATTCAAAAAACCAAGCAACTGTGTGATTTCTAATAAAAAGAAAAATGGACAATGATCTCCATAGCTGGGAAAACATCAGCAAGGGTAAATAAAAACTAAAGCTTAGAAAAGCCATTTATATGTAATTAATATATATCTATATAGTAACATTTCTGTACACTTGACTTTTTTAGGTTTAAAATACTTTAGGGGAGAAAATAAACATTAAAGCAAAAACATTATATAAAGAAATTCAGATATTAAAGATATCACTATAACATGACATTTAGAAAAAGATGGTATATCAGAAACTTTGTATCATAAATTATCGCTTATATGCAGAATCGAAAGTAATAGTGCAAGTGAACCTATTTACAAAACAGAAGTTGAGTCACAGAGGTGGAAAACACACTTGTGGTTACCAAGGGGAAAAGGGGTGTGGGGGGGATAAATTAGGAGAGTGGGACTGACATATACACACTAGTACATATAGAATAAATAGCTAGTAACCTAATGCAGGAGAGCCCAGTTCGATTCCTGGGTCGGTAAGATCCCCTGGAGAAGGGATAGGCTACCCACTCCAGTATTCTTAGGCTTCCCTTGTGGCTCAGCTGGTAAAGAATCCACCTGCAATGCGGGAGACCTGGGTTCAATCTCTGGGTTGGAAAGGTCCCCTGGAGAAGGGAAAGGATACCCACTCCAGTATTCTGGCCTGGAGAATTCCATGGACTGTATAGTCCATGGGGTCGCAAAGATTCAGACATGATTGAGCAACTTTCACAAGAACCTACTGAATAACACAGTGAACTCTATTCAGTTCTATGTAAAGAATCTAACTCTGTGTGTGTGTGTGTGTGTGTGTGTGTATACAACTAAATCACTTTGCTATACAGCAGAAAGTAACACAACATTGTAAATCAATTATATTCCAATAAAAAATCAGTTAAAACATAGATTTTCCTCTATCTAATGAAATAAAATTTAGCATTCTAAAAAAATAAAAAAGAAACTCCTTAGACTATAGACCATTTCAAGTGCCCAATTTTAGAGTTCCTTAGATATTACTCAGTACAGACATTAGTAGGCTAAATCAAGAGCATCATTTAGATGACATTACAGACTGCTTATAAAGATTCAGGAAAGTTCCTGTCCACTTGGAGTCTAACACACATTCATTTCCATAAATCCACAGGGACATCTTTTATTTGATCCAGGTTTGGCTATGGCTGATGATCAAGCCTAGGGTGTTGACCTTGACCACTCAGGATGCCCGTGCCTCCTGGTTCTCTTCCAGGAGGCAGGTTCTCATCTTTGCCCCTGAATCCATCCACGGCCATCCCAGTATGGCCATTCTCCACCCCACAGCCTCCTCGCCAGTCTTCCTGCCCTCGGCTGCTCCCTGATTTCCTCACCACCCACATGCAACCATCATGTCAATTCCTGATCAGTGGCCATAAAACACCTCCAGTGTCTTCTCACTATCCAATAATACAAAATTAGGTAATAAGGGATCCACTAATGAAGAATTCTGGGTCCTTCACAGTCCCTCCAAGCATCCCTGGTCCTCCCACCACACTCTTCTCCCCCCGGCCGGCAGACTCCTAGCTTTCACTTACATCATGTTTATTCCTAACCCCAGATGCTTGCTCCTCATGTCTCTCTTGCCCCTGTCTCTCTACACATAACTCTGTCACGAGGTCAAGGCTTCTGCATACTACTGCATACCCCACTCTAGACATCAGGAAGGCAGGTATTTTTATTTCAGGTTAAGATAGGTCCCTTTTAGTCAGAGACCACACTTTTAGGCAGACAGATGACTCAGTTCCTGGCAAAGCCACATTTTCGTTGACTAAACTAGAGCTGTTGAAATGCCACCTCCCACCTGACTTTGTTATAATAGGGAAACAGACGGGGAGCCTCTGGCATCAACCAAGTTTTCTCTGTCATGGGCACAGGTACCTGCATTGGTCCATGAGCATGCTTCATGGAGACCTCCCCTCCCAACACAGAAAGAAAACACGTCCCCTTGGCATTGGTATTTAAACAGTGACCAGAGAGAATTCCAGATGAGGGACATGCATTAACTCTCATCTCATCAAATGTTTTCCATCCAAAATGTATCACCACATCTTGAAAAATTCAAGCCTCATAAAAACATGTCACATCTTTCTCACTGTGAACAGGCTAATAGTTGAAAAAACCTTCAAAATGCCCTACTGTAAAAATTTGTTCTTTCCTGTCAAAAGTGACAAGGAACAAAGTCCTAATCACTGATCACACTCATTTATTTTACGGGCAAATTACTTACTTGGGAATGATTGCTCGAAGTTTCAGTTTTCTCCTGGGATTTGTCTCTGGCTAGTCTGGCAGCTTCTTTTACTTCCTGGAATTTCTCTGCAAACTGAACATGAAGAAGAATTATTAGAGATTTCCTTAACCTGATACATGGCTGATATTCAGAACCCACCTTTATTATTTTGCATTCATTTGAAGTCAATAAATTCTGTATAAATCCAGGAAACAGATTTTATTTGAGATTTAAAAGAAGTGAATATAAGAAATGCTTTTTTCCTGAACAACACCAGCAAAAAAATAACAACAAAAAAGCCCAGGTCAGATCTAAATTAATTTCTAAGATACTGAAGCAAGATTTGATGGCAAAATATTAAAAACACACACCTCTAGTTAAAGAGTACCTAATACAAATGCAACAAAAGAAATTTAGCTATAGCACAGAAGGAATCTCCCCAAACCTTCATAATCTCTCATGAAAGATCCAAGAACTCATGCAAGTCAATGGCATGAATAACAAAAACATCCAAAAAGCTCAGGGGAAGGAACATTCTAGATTTTAAAAGCCTAAGATGCAAAATGCAACATGTTAGCCTAGGACTAAGTACTCTTTAAAAATTTTTTTTATTTATTTGGCTGTGCCAGGTCTTAGCAGCAGCATGTGGGATCTAGTTCCCTCACCAGTGATTAAACTCAGGCCCCTTTCATTGGTAGCTCAGAGCCTTTAGCCACTGGGCCACCAGGGAAGTCTGAGTCCTCTTTTAAACAGACCAATTATAGGATTTCTGGGCAACAACAAGGGATATGTGGATATGGAGAGGATAAGACGACACCAAGGAGTTACTGTTTTATTAGTCTTGCTGGAAGTGCTGCTGATGTTGTGGTTATCGGAAAATGTCATTATTTAGTGATAAATACTGAAGGATTTGGGCTTCCCAGGTGGCACAGTGGTAAAGAATCCACCTGTCAATGTGGGAGATGTGGGTTCGATCTCTGGGTTGGGAAGATCCCCTGGAGAAGGAAACGGCAATCCACTCCAGTATTCTTGCCTGGGAAATCCCATGGACAGAGGAGCCTGGCGGGCTACAGTCCATGGGGTTGCAAAGGGTTGGACATGACCGAGTGACTGAGCACGCACATACACTCTGAAGTATTTAGGCAGGAAATGTCTTTATGTCTGTAATTTAAAGTACTTTAACAACAATAGAAACAGATGAAAGTCACTCAGTCACGTCTGACTCTTTGTGACTCCATGGACTATAGTCCATGGAATTCTCTAGGCCAGAATATTTCTCTTCTCCAAGGGATATTCCAAACCCAGGACTCCCACATTGCAGGCGGATTCTTTACCAGCTGAACCACAAGGGAAGTCCAAGAATACTTGAGTGGGTAGCCTATCCCTTCTCCAGGGGATCTTCCTGACACAGGAATTGAACCAGGGTCTCTTGCATTGCAGGTGGATGCTTTACCAACTGAGCTACCAGCAAAGCCTGAAAACAGATGAAGAAATGTGGCCGTGTTCACTATTAAATTTATGTAATGCATCTGTGGGTGTTCATTCTACTATGCTCTCTGCTTAAAGGAATGTTTTAATATTTTCTTAAATTAAAAAAATTATTAAAATCCCAGAGCAATCATATCAATCACTGCTTTATTGTCACTGACAAAGCAACTGATTTTAATTAGCAAATACACTGAACAGAGAACCTCCTGTCATAGCTAATGCTGACATCATACAGCAAAAGAGAGCCCAACGTGGTTGCTGAGTAGCAAGAAAAAGCCAACCAGTGCCAATGCCACTGACAATGCTGTGGCTTTCACCAAGAACTCGATTTCTGGGCATAGGCTGCCCCCTGAGTGTCTCACAAGGTCAACAACAGCAGTCTGCTTTGGGAAACCCTGCCGGATGACAGCTGCTGGTAAACCAAGCACCTGGCGGAAGCAGAAAAGGTCAGTCAGCTTTGCAGTGCTGGCTGGTGTTGCTCCTGCAGGCCTGTAAATAAAGCCACTAACACAGGGCTTCATTTTTACCAACCCAGAGCTGCCAGAGAAAAATCACATTACCTGTTGCTTAAAAGGTCTGAGGTCCAGAGAGGATGGACGAAGCATCCCCCTTCCTTTTAGGGGCCCCATAAGTGTAAAAGCATCAAGTCATGAGTTCCTTGATGGCAGGGCCCATGCTTTTCCCCTTTGCACCTTCCCACGAGACCAGGTGGAAAGCACATCTAAGTAAGTTTGTTAAGAGAATGAATGAGCTCTGGGTTTTAGATTTGCACATTTCCACCCTCTTGGAAAAAAAAAAAAACATGTCAAAGTACAGCCAAACCTAAGGACCTGGGGAGGTACCATGGTACTGGAGGTACCCAGAGGCATGGGAATACTTCACCAGGCTCCCAAACCAAAGGCATTATTTTTTTACAGACCCTTCTTGCAGGTGCAAGGGTCTCTTTCTTTCGGGGTCTTATTTGAAGTTGCTTATAAACTAGATTGGAAATGTCATCACCAGGGTCAGGTTTACTCAGTTGACAAGCATGGTCTGAGCACCATTCAGGACTTCAGCAAACAAATATGGGGCTGTGGCCTAAGCTAGGTGCTGGGGCATGAACACTGTAAGTATCAGAGAGAGCGCCAGACTTGGGTAGCAGGAGAGAGTGGCAAACAAGTCAGAAAATTAAGCCCTGCCAGGTTTTGATAAAACAAGCGGCCTCTGGATGGAGCTTGGGGCTTCCCACCTGACCCTGACTGTCATGATGACCCTCAGCTCAACTCCTGGAGACTCAGTCCAGAAGGTCCAGTGGTCCCTTCTCTCTTGGTCCCCTGACAGCCATCATGCTGGTCCCTCTAGATGTCCCACAGTTTTGCCTTGGGTGGGCCTAACTATCACCCTCTTCCCCTAGACCCTCAGCAGAGCCACATTTACAAGGTAAGGAGTCTAATGGCTTCTTTTATTAAGTTGTATTTATTTTTTGGCCATGCCTTGCAGGATGTGGGATCTTGGTTCCCCAACCGGAGATTGAACCTGTACCCCCTGCATTAGAAATATGGAATCTTAACCACTGAACTACTAGGGAAGTCCCAGAAATTTAGTGACTTTCAATACACATTCTCCTGTTGGTTACCTTCTGCTGGACAGGAATTCTTTTTCATAGTTTCCTGATAAGAAAATAGAGTCTTAGAGAGGTTAATATTTGCCCATGGTCACATGGCTAGTAAATAATAACCTGAACTTGAGCCTAGATCTGATTTCTACATGATCATCGACACATCCGGTTACTTTTGTGTGCCTACACGAATGCCAGAGACTTGCACAACAGCTGTTAAACATTTATCGATTGGATTTTCCATTTGCAAAGAGAATTGTACTTAAAATAGAATTGTACTCACTTCCTCTTTATAAGAACATTATAAAAGCTTTAATTCCAAGGCAGGTCACGGGAACCTTTAAGACAAAGATAAGGCCTGAGGATTAGAAAATCAAATGTTAATGGAGTGAGTGGCCAGGGAGACAGCTCTGTCATTGCTAAAAAATTTGTGACTTGCTTTACCGCAATATCTGCTTCATTGCAGTGGTCTGGAACCAAATCCCTAGTATCTCCAAGGGATGCCTGTGAACAGTAACAGCCTAGAACATCTCAGAAGGATGTCACCTTGAGGTGACAGTGCTATTAAACCAGCACACCACGCTTCATCGTGTTTCACGGATACTGTGTTTCTTACAAATTGAAACTGGCAGCAACCCTGCACTGAGCGAGTCTATCAGTACCATTTTTCCAACAGCATTTGCTCACTTTGTGTCTCTGTGTCACATTTTGGTAATTCCCACAGGATGTCAAACTTTCATGGTGATCTGTGATAAGTCTCTTCGTTGTTACTACATTCACTGAAGGCTCAGATGATGGTTGGCAATTTCTAGCCATATAGTACTTTTATTTAAGGAATGGTGGTGGTTTAGTCACTAAGTCATGTCCGACTCTTGCGACCCCATGGACTGTAGCCTGCCAGGCTTCTCTGTCTATGGGATCTCCCAGGCAGGAATACTGGAGTGGTTGCCATTTCCTCCTTCAGGGGATCTTTGCGACTCAGAGATCGAACCTGGGTCTCCTGCATTGCAGGAATATGAATACTCTTTACCAACTGAGCTACAAGGGAAGCCACTATGTATTTAAGGTATATACATTATTATGTTGGACATAACCCTAGTGCACACTTAACGGACTACAGTACCGTGCAAATAAAACTGTTATGTGTACTAGGAAGCTAAAAAATTTGAGACTTGCTTTAACGCAATATCTGCTTCGTTGCAGTGGTCTGGAACCAAATCCACAGTATCTCTGAGGGATGCCTGTGAACAGTAAGAGCCTAGAGCATCTCAAAAAGGGCAAAACAGTACATGCATTCTCACAGTCAGGATGCACAGTCGTACTATGCACTCACAGCCACTCTGAGGCCCTCTCACTACTGTCAACATACAAATGCAGCTCAGATGGGTCTCGTAACTGGCCAGGGTCACACTGGGGCTGAACACAGCCACCTGACGCCAGTGCTGGACACTCCAGTGCCCTGTGACTTACCTGCTTAGCTGCTACCTTAGCTAAGGCGCCCAGTCTAACCCTTATCCTTCTTTCACATGCAGGCAGATGAACCATTCTGCACCTTGTTTTCTTCATCTGTGAAATATGGGCAATAATAATGCAACCTCCATGGATCCCTGGAGGACGAGAGATGGGGCTTTGCAATGGGCATTCAACAAAGGGAAGCACAGCTTCTCATGCCCTGATTTGACTTAAAACCATGAACTTAGGACTTCCCTGGTGGTCTAGTGGTTAAGACTCTGTGCTTCCAACGTGGGGGACATGAGTTTGATTCCTGACTGGGGAGCTAAGATCCCACATGCCATGAGGGGAAAAAAAGCCACAAATTTTAGTAACAGAGCCCCACAAAAGGGTGAATTCATTCATTCAAAAATATTAACTAGCTATCTCTAGGTACACTGAAATACTTAAGAAGGACTTAGTTCCTGTCTTCAAAGGAATTCTGGGTCTGTAGAGGACTTTATATTCAAATGGGTGATAATCAAAAGAATTTTTATCAGAAAATAAGCTCGAAATGTCATGAAGTAGGATAAGCCCTATCAGATAAAATTTAGGTAAATAAATAATCACGTATTTATTATTATTATTATATATTTTTTAAGCTGTTCCATGTGGCATGTAGGATCTTAGCTCCCCGACCAGGGATCGAACCTGTGCCCCTTACATTGGGAGAGCAGAGTCTTAACCACTGGACCACCAGGGAAGTCCCTGAATAATCATTTTAAAAGCAGTGTCAGGATGGGCCCTGCCATTTATATAAAAATTAGCTATGACAAAGGGGGAATCATAAATTAATGAGGAAAATTATTCAAAATATAATTGCGATAATTTTGGTAAACTGAGGGGAAATGGATTTAAATCCTTACACAAACCAGTAGCATGATAAATTAATGATGAGTTAAATGGCTAAGTTGCTTTATATTTTTAAAATCTGGATGCAAACAGAGCTGAACATTTATCAAACTTCTGCTTGAGGGGTGTGAGGGTAATTTTCTAAACCTGGAAGAAATAAAAGGAAAATCACAAAGTGACAGACTTGCCTGCCTAACAATTTAAAGCTTTTGTATATAAAAAGAAAGAAAGAAGCTCAGAAGGGAAACTACAGCCTGGGGAAAGTATCTATCTTTAGACTAGTACAACAGAAAAAGGGTCATTATCTTTAGTATAGAAAGAGTTTGTACAAATTGAAAAGGAAAATATGAAAATCCCAATAGATAAACTGCAAAACTCACACACACAAAAATATAATAAGTAAGCAACTTAAAGAAAAGATCGTTCAGCCTTGTTGGAAATTCAAAAGCAAAATAATGGGGCACCATTCTTGGCCTGCTAAATTAGCTAACACTAAATACAGTTATAATACCCTGTGCTGGCAAGGTATTCCTGGCAATGTTGTGACTGTACAGCCCCTTGGAGAAGCAGTTTGGAACCACTGATCATAAGTGAAAAAAAAAAAACATTTATACCCACTGACCTAGTGGTGTCACTTTTGGGAAACTCTCTTACAAAAATAATTGAGAGAATGAAAAAAAAAAAAGATCTTCTATACAAAGACGTTAATCCTAGCATTATCTATCATCATGAAACACTGGAAGCAATTCAGGGAGCCCTGGGAGAAGGATGGAAGAAGGTTTCTACTCAGAGCCTCCAACTGTTGGGACACAAGTAGTCTCACTGTCCTTTGGTGAAAAAGCTCCTCTCTCCAAGTCTTAAGCTTTCTAGTATTTCCCCACTTATTATGAAAGCACATATGCTTGTACATTTAATAAATATAGTTTAGGAAAAATATTTTTTTAAAACGTAGAGTCACATCATCCAGAGATAAGCACTGACCACGTGAATTTTTTAAAACTTTTTTCTATCTGTACATATGTATCCACTACACACATATTTAAAAAAACAGAATGATATTGTATTGGGTTGGCCAAAAGGTTCGTGTTTTTCCATCTTACAGAAAACACAAATGAACTTTTTGGCCAAGCAAACACATCTGCTTTTATTGCTACTTTTGATATTAATATGACAATATTTCCATGCAATTATCTTTTATTACATTATCTGAATTGCTGTACAATATTACCCTGAAGGATATACTGGAGTTTATTTAACTAATTTCTATAGCTGGACATTTAGGCTGGTGTATTATAAATGATGCCATGAGGAAAATTCTTGTAGCTAATTCTCTGTACGCAGTTACAATTATTTCCTTAGAATAGATTCCTATAAATAAAACCCATGGATCAAAAGATATTCAAACTATAAAGATTTCTAAATAGATGCCAAATTCTCATGTCTTTACTTATTAGGATCATTTTCTGTAGTTTTTAAATGTGTGGCAGTAATTTTATAATCAAAATCATCATATTATGATAGAAAGTGAAAAATTATTGTTTTATTTCATTTTTGGTTTTTTTTTTGGGGGGGGGGCCTGGCCATTGAAGACCCTATGGCAGACATTACCTATTTGCTTATTCAAAATCCATTTTTTAATTTTCCTTTAGCTTAAGAGAATCTTGATTTGTCTAGAACAGAAATTTCCTAGAGGGTAGAGAATAAGAACTGATCTAAGATGATCATGGTAACTCATTTCTCTGCCTCTTTTTTTCTCCCTGAAAGTGGGTATGGGAGGGTGGTCCAGGGGCCCAAGACTGACACTGGGTTCCCAAAATAAATCTGCCACAGGAGTTTACAGGGATGCTGTTGTGGTACCATCCTCCTGACTCCTCCCTCTTGCGATAAATGCAGATGTGATGGACAGAGCTTGAGAAGCCATTTTATCATCATAAGGAAAAAGGATAAGCAGAGAAACAAAACAGAGTCCTACACCCCAAATCATGGAGCACTGTACTGATGCTGGCAACCGCTTGCCTCAGGCCTTCTTTTCCGTAAGAAAAGAATAAGCACCGTGATTAGCTCTTTGTTACTTGTAGCCACCAAACATTCTAACTAAAATCCATCAGAAGAATGATCAATATCCACTGAAAGAAAAGTGAACCTTTTACATCAGAAAGGCAGGAGACCAGGAAATGTTCTTACAAGGACACTGAGTTAATGAAGTAAGCGTTAAGAATGCAAATTTGAATTAGAGATAACTGAAAAGCAAATGCCACTTGGGGGGGTGGTCAGGATTTAGCTGGACCAACTACAGAGCGCTAGCAACTCCATCCTGGATCACTGCCCTTTGTGGCAGAATGTGTTTGTTCCAGGCAGCTGACAGTAACCTTCAAACCATCCTGGGCTTCCTGTAAGAACTCTTGCTGGAGGAGACTGGGTGACCCAGGGAGACAGGCACTCCTCTTTAATGACAGGACATTTTCTCCTGCCTGGGAAAAAATTAGAAGCGACCCTCCCCAGCACTTTGAGGTTTCCAGCCCTATCACTCTGGATATGAGACACTTGGCAGGGGAAGTATCGCTCCCAGCACCCGCCTTCTCCCACCAGGTGCTTCTTCACGGGGAAAAGGCATGCAATCTCCACCAGTCACTTCCGACAGAAGTTCTGGTTAATTATTCTTTCAACAAAGAATAATGGATCAATCACAGCACGAGCAACTCCAACCTGATTACTCCCCTTCGTGGCAGGATGAGACGGAGCCAAAAGTATCAAGGTCAGATGCCAGGAACCGTCTAAACTTGGATGACTGGCTCATTCTTACACTTGGTTCTCCTTCCTCTCATCTCTTCAGAAGGCTTTCTAGTTGTCAGAACAGGCAAACCCCTTTTCAACACTCTCCAGCAGGCTGAGGCATTACACCCTTTCCAGGGGGCGAACAACGTTCCAGCTCACCTTGGGAGTACGCAGCTCCTGTTATTTTGGAAAGCCTGTACAGAGAGTGGAGAGTGTCCCTGTAATACTTTCTGGATTTTGGTGTGAAGTGGTCCTTATAACGGGAGTCATGAAGATCAAGGTATCTATTTCCCTTCTGGAGGAGTGAAAAGAGAAGTATGTATGAAGTGTTCTTAAATGCTAACATCCACAGTGGAGTTCCTTTTTCCAGGCTAGTTAGTGTTTGATTACCAATTCCTCTTTCAGGCCTGTGGGTGGCTGCTCCATGAAGTGGGAAATATTCAGCCACAGCTGTCCCCTCAGCAACATGCCTCGGGAACCCGTTGGGCCCAAGTTCCTCTGTGCTCACCAATTGCCACTTGTCGAGACTGCCAGCCTCACTTCGTGGTAATTTATCAGTGTGTGGTTAATCATTCCCTTCAGTGAGAAAGGGGAGAAGTTGATTTGCAACATTCTGAACAAAGGTGGCACCTCAGGGCTTATTTGATAAGTCTTTGTGACAATGGCAGGTCACAGTCACAGAGCGGGACTCCAACGCCTCTGGAGGAGACCGGGTGACTCGGGGTGACAGGGCACTCCTCTTTAATGACAGGACGTTTTCTTCCATCTGGGAAAAATTAGAAGTGGCCATGCCTGGATGCAGGCACAGCCCAAGGTCTCTTTAGTTCTCAGAGGCACAAAGAATGGAACTTAAACCACTTCTCATTTTTCTTCTGAGTTCTCCCTTCTTTCAATTCTTTTCTTTGAAACGTTTCCCCCTTGTCCTTCCTAGCTACTCCGAGTCCTCCAAAGATTGAAGAAGTTATTCTAGGCAGCTGAGGGTAATCCTCAAAGCTTCCGTGGAGAACTCCAGCCCTGGGTGGGATCAGGGGCTGGTGAGCCAAGGAGGAGGGCCCAGACAGGACTCTATCTCTGACAGAAGCCACCCCACCTGACCCTCCCCAGCAGTGTGAGGTTTCCAGCCCTCTCAGCCTGGATACAAGTCACTGGGCAGGGCAGGCATTGCTCCGCCACCCCACTTCTCTCCACCAGGCACTTTTTCAGAGGGAAAAGGCATGCAATCCCTACCAGCCACTTCCGACAGACGTTCTGGTTAACGATTCTTTCAACAAATCACCATCAGACTTGCTTCCACTTTATAGAAATTTTCTCAGATCCTCACAGCACCTGTTCCTCTGCCTCATTTCAGAAAATGGCATCACATCGTCCATCCATCACCACCCCACAGACTCTGCCTCCCACATCCTCTCACCAAGTTCTGCCACTTTAGCTCCTCAATATTTCTTTAATGTCTCCAGCTCTTATGCAAGCCCTCCTCATCTCTGATCTGGATGAAAACAAGCTAATCTGTCTTGAAGTCAGAAAAAAATATATACATAAAATGCAAATCTGATCATTTTCTTTCTTGGCTTAAAGTCTTTCACAGGCCGTGAGATAAAGTCCAGAGACTCTGGCATGGCACAGAAGGCCCTTTCAAGAGCTGGCCTCTAATCAGCCTTGCCCACCCCCCAAACCCAGGTGCCCTGTCAACAGTGAACTGTTTGAAGCTTCCCGTACATAGCATCAGAATTTTGCTTGTGTTCCTTCTGCTGTCTGGAGGATGGAGGGAAAGGGAAATGCTCCCTGTGGCATGATCTGAACATCTCATTGCCTGGTGTGCACAGCAGAAGTGGCCTGGAGTTGGGATCTACACGGAGCCCTGGGGACACAGTTGAGAGCCAAGTTGCATGGAAGGGACTGGGAAGAAACCCAGCTGAAGGGTTAGTGACAAAGAGATTTGGGAAATGGCTACAACTGTGGGTCCAAGTGGAGCCAGAGGCTGGAGATATTCACCTTCCCCATGAAGGCCTGCAATGAATGGACTGAAAGTCTGTGTTCTCCCTCAAAATTGTAGGTGGAAATTCTAAACGCCACTGTGATGCTTAGGAGGCGGGGCCTTTGAGAGGTGACTAGGGCACAGGATGGAGTCTCCATGAATGGGAAGAGTGCCCTTAAAAATGAGACCTCAGAGAGCGGAACTGACCTTCTTCCAATGAGAAGCTGATAATCTGCAACCTGGAAGAGGGCCTTCACCTCACCCTGACCATGCTGGCAGCCTGATCTCAGACTCCAGCCTCTAAGACTGTGAGAGGCTGCTGTTCAAACACCCATCTATAGTACTTTGTTTTAACAAACTGAGCAGACTAAGACCATGCTTTTCTGAAGCCTCCGCCCTTCAGCAAAGAGAATCCTGAGAACTAGGGACAGGAAAGCTGCTCTGTGGACACCCAGCATTCTCTTCCCCAGCACTTGCTCAGAAGGTTATGGACACACTGGCCTCAGTGCCAGGGAGAGAACTGTGGCCTTGACAACACCTCCTCCTCCCGATGGCCACTCTGACTTTTGGCCCTGCCGAGTGTCAGCTGCCAACAACAGGGACCCACCCTGAGGCCCGGATTCTGCACCACACTTCGGAGTGACCAGGAAGCCCCATGGGGAAGGCTGACTGCACCAGGCCCTTCCTCCAGAGCACACAGCGATTTACTCTCAGAAAACAGACATGGACTGTGAGCCATCAGGCCTCCCAGCCCTGACACCCTAAGACTGACTTAATGCCTTCCATACCACACAGCACCACCGCCAAACAAGCAACCAGCTTCTCTGCAATGAAATGAAGCAAGGTCTACACACCACAGGATGCTCGATCCTTCCACGAACCCTATCAGCAGAAGCAGCAGGCCTTCCAGAACTCTGCCGTGCTGCCTGCTAGAACACAGGTATCACGCAGACCCCTGGGATGGGATGTGTCTCCTCAGGGCCATGGTCCAGAGACTGGGGGACCAGAGATGGAGACGACACCTCCCACGTTTACACCCCATGAGCTACCCTTCGGGTTTCTGCTTCCTGCCCCATGATGCTAAGCCCTGGAGATCTGGAGACGTTAGTACCCAGGAGAGAACGCTTCTGTGAGGGGCTGGAATAAGAGAATGTGCAGAGTGCTACTAGGCCACCTGGGGCTTGGGCTTCGAGGGGCAGTGTCCTCAGTAGCTGGGACGCAGAGAAACACAGTCTGTGGTGTGCCCTTCATCACGGGGCTCGTTTGTGGCTGGGTGCAGGTGCTGGGTTTGGAGGCCTCCTTAAAATGCGCATGTGTGTATATGTGGTGTTCACACACACACACACGCACACACTGGACAAATGAAAGGTGCATTTAGCAAGTCCCTTCACAGTGACTTCCTGACTCATCTCAGTCCCGTTCTCTGTGCACAGGGAACCCAAGCAGCCCAGTCTGCACTAAAAGCTCCGTTAGTTCCCCAGGCATCTGGGACTCTAAGGCGCTTGGGGACAGGACACCCGCTCTGCATCCTTGGGGCCCAGCTCGGTGTCGGCACAGCAGCTCACTGAACACCTGCCAAGCAGCCAGTCAGATGGTCGAGGCAATGGATGAGAGACAAGTTCTGGAGCTGAGCTGCCCAAAGCCAGCCTGGCTCCAGCCCTTCTCAGATTTTCAACTCTCTCTTGGATTCTCTGGATACTCTGATATTCTTCCAGTAAATTCTTGTGTCACACAAACTAAGCAGTCTTGCTTTTTGTTTTGTTTTGTTGTTTTTTGGCCATATTGCAGCATGTGGAATCCTGGTTCCCTGGTCAGGGATAGAACCTGTGTCCCTTGAAGTGGAAGCATGGAGTCCTAACGACTGGACCACGAGGTAAGTCCCTAGGCAGTCTTGCTCTTAACCGGCACATTCTCAACACCTACACAGGGCTCTCCCCCATCCTACAGGAAAACCTGTTCTCCTAAAACAAGCTGCTGGCCCTTCAATCGGCTAGGGGAGGCCTCTTAGATGTGGTCAGTTTGTTCCCTGAGTCCTCACTGTTCTGTTTGTGGTCAGCCTGCTCGGCTCCTCAACACCTTTCTAACCATCCATAGTCAGTGCCCCAGACCCCTTGGGCCATCAAAGCAAAGCTATGAACCCTTTCCCTAGAAAAAACAGCAACACACACACAGAACATTGGGTGACATTTGAAGGGCTGTGGGGACTTCAGGTTAAGAAGTTGTGACATTGTGACTTATAAGATATACACATATTGGTCTTCCTCCACGGTTCCTGACTTATAGCTCCTGGGCAGTGAGAGCATCTTTTGTCATATTTGGTCTCTTTTCCTCAGTTCTGAGTTCAGAGCCATAGGGGTGAAATGGGTGTCTTGTGATTTAGAACAAGCCCCTTTCCATCAAAACCGGGTTTATGTCAATGAGGTGACTTCTGGAAAGGACCTAAGGATGGGGGCTGTTTGCCACGGGGACCAATCATGAATGGAGGTGGGGGTGGGGGTGGGGACTTTTAGTCCCTCTGGGGAGGGGAGAGGGTTGGAGGCTGAACCAACCATCAAAGGTGGATGATGTAATCAATCACGACTAGTTAATAAAGCTTCCATAAAACTCCAAATGATGGGGTTTGGAGAGCTTCCGGGTGGGTGAACACGGACAGATATGGGGAGAGGGGCACATTTCAGAGAGGGGGTCCTTCCCCCGCACCTTGCCCCGAATATCTCTTTCAACCAGCTGTTCCTGGCATACACCCTTTTAAAAACTGGTAACCTAGTAAGTAAACCACTTCTCAGTTCTATAAGCAGCTCTGGGGCTGGTGCTGGTTTAGTTGCTAATCCGTGTCTGACTCTTGCGACCCATGGACTGTAGCCCACCATGCTCCTCTGTTCATTGGATTCTCCAGGCATGAGTACTGGAGTGCGTTACTATTTCCTTCTCCAGGGGATTTTACCCACCCAGGAATCGAACCTGAGTCTCCCACATTGCAGGCAGATTCTTTACTGACAGCTATGAGGGAATCCCTATAAGCAGCTCTAGCAAATTAAACCTTAGGAGGGGGGTCACTGGAAGCCTTGATCTATAGCCGGTCGGCCAGAAACACAGGGGACAGCTGGGAGTCTTAAGTGGGGAGAATCTTGTAGGACTGAGTCCTACACCTGTGGGAGCAGACACTACTTCCAGGTAAACAGTGTCAGAATTGAGGTGCATTGCAGGACACCCACAGGGGTCTCAGAACTGTTTGGTGTTGTGGGAAACACCCCCGCCACCTGCATGCATGTTGGAAATTGGGAGCAGAAACCTTTCAAAACTCTAACTGAGCATCACCTTGCTCTCTTTCTCTGAGGGCTCCAACCATAGCGTCACTGAGCTTGCTGGCTGTCAGACAAACCCTGGGTGCAGGGAGCTGGGGTGGTGGGAGGTTGTGGACACCAGGCAAGGCTAGTCCTGAGGCTGGGATGCAGCATTTTTAGAGATGTTTTCCCTCTCCAAACTACATCTCCATTTTTAAGGAACCTGGTGATTTCTAAAACGTCATCTGGTCTGGCAGCCCTGCAGTGCCACCAGGGGAGAGGCTTGTGTCGGATCCAGCGGCAGTGCCGGATCCCTTGACAGGCAACTACGCCTGGTGGAACTACGGCACTCATGGTGCCGTGGGGAAGACCATCTGATTACCTTTGTCAGCTGCTGCTCCGAGGAAAACCCCAAACCAAACACCGTGTTGGCTCTGCTGTCCGCCCACTGCCCGAACTTCTGTGACGTTTTGGTGAAAGTCATGTTGGGCGTGATTGTGCTGTTGATGATCACCTGCGGCGAAATAGCCCAAAGAGTCAACGCTGAAACATCGAATTAGACACCCAAGGGAGTCCTTAAAAACACCCTCTGTTGGCAAAGCTCGTATGTAAAGCCTACCTCCCCCACTGTTACATGTGGTCCTGAGTTCTTCCTCTTCTGGCTCATCCCACACTGAGTCATACACATACCACCATGATCAGGGGCAATTTTAGAGACTTAAAAACAGGCAGTTGGCCTAAAATAAGATTTCACAAGTTATCAGTGGGAGAGAGTCTCTCCTAAGGAGAGAATAGTTTCCAGAACTGCTATTTATTATCCCAAAGCTGTTGTGCATCCGATTGTCCTTAATGGCTAGCCATGTCACAAATCCTCTGAAGAACTGAGCTCCTCACCTTTCTAAGTGCCTGGAGCCCTGAGGCCCATCTCAAATCATTTAAAATCTTCCTCAGCAGTGGGGGCTTGCTGCCTTCCCACAGGAAAGTAAAGGTACACTCTGATTGGGATAATTGGTGGAGAGTTGATTGACAGATTAATTAGGCAGGTGTGAGGTGGGTGCATGGAGACTGTGAGGACAGTGCAGGGACCTGGGGCTAGCTGTTGCTGCTGCCCTTTGGCTTTAAAGGATGAGGAGGTGTGGGAATTTCCTGGTGGTCCGGTGGTAAAGACTCCATGCTTCCACTGTAGGGGGCGTGGGTTCCATCCTGGTCAGGGAACCAATATCCCACATGCCTCTCAGTGCATTCCCCAAATTAAAAATAAATCAATTAAAAAAATGAAGGATGAGGGAGTGAAGAGGCTGTGGGACATGGAAGGAGACAGTCACGGAGCACAGGCTGTGTTAACAAGAGAGGTGACCTCCTGCGGAGGGCCGCACCAGCACATGGTGAGCCCCCCAGGAGAGGAAGTCCACAGGACAAATGCCCTCAACTCTACCATTCTGATTTCCCACCACCCACCAGAGCCAAGCAGAAGCCAGTGGCCCCGCAAGCCCTCCAATGTCATCAACAGGGCAGCCCCCCGGGGACCAGAGCAGAGTGAAGAAGAGTAGAGGATGAATGCGGAGGTGAAAAGATGATCCAGCACACGGTGCTTTCACTCACTCAGCAAGCACTCACTGAACGTGCACCGTGTGCTGGGATCCTGCTGGCCAAAGGAACAAAAAGGAAGGAGTCAAGAGTCCTGGCCTTGGGACTTCCCAGGTGGTCCAGTGGCTAAGGCTCTGCACTTTCACTGCAGGCAATCGGGGTTCAATCCCTGGTCAAGGAAACAAGATGATTCCACATGCCTTGCAGTGTGGCCAAAAAAAAAAAAAAGATTAAAGCACAATCTTTAATGTGGACTCCTGACCCCTATGCCTACTCCTTTCTTTTTCTGTGAATTCCCTCTGAAACTTTCATGGAGGAGAAAAAGAGACTCCTTGGGAAAGACTCAATTCCTGCAGAGCCCTGAAATCAACTTCTCAGAAAATGCATAGAACACATGCCATTAAGAATACTTGGGAGAAGCAAAAAGCTAAGTGCCTCCAGTCTCCCGTCTGGCTCCAGACTTCAGAGGAGGCTGCTTGTCGCAAAATGTGAGGCAGGTCCCCTGGATTCCTTTTCAAGGTAAGTTTTCCTCAATCCAAGGAGAGAGAAGCTGGAAGGACATAGAAATTTTCCACAAGAGGCTGGGAATGACTTATAGCAATCAAAAGACCTTGTGCCTGCTTCCAGAAAAGGTATTAATAGACTATTTTTAAAAACATTTTTTAAAAATATGTTGGCCACGGTGTATGGCATGTGGGGTCTTAGTTCCCTAACCAGGGATTGAACCCATGCCCCCTACATTAGAAACGTAGAGTCTTAACCACTGGACCACCAGGGATATCCTATCAATAGATGCTTTTATTCTTTTTTGTTTTAAAAAAGTCAGGGAAGAAAAGCAACCAACATTCACTGAAATCCTACTATGTGCTGAGAACATTTCCTATGTTTGCTCCTTTAATTGAAAGTGGTCTATATTGATTCCAAAGAGGAAGCTATAATGTGAGTTGGACCATAAAGAAGGCTGAGCACCCAGGAATTGATGCTTTTGAATTGTGGTGCTGGAGAGGACTCTTGAGAGTCCTTTGGACTGCAAGGAGATCAAGCAAGTCAATCCTATAGGAAATCAACTCTGAATATTCATTGGAAGGACTGATGCTGAAGTGGAGGCTCCAATACTTTGGCGAGCTGATGTGAAGAGTGAACTCACTGGAAAAGACCCCAGTGCTGGGAAAGATTGAGGGCAAGAGGAAAAGGGGGTGACAGGGGATGAGATGGTTGGATGGCACCACTGACTCAATGGGCATGAGCTTGAGCAAACTCTGGGAGATAGTGAAAGACAGGGGAGCCTGGCGTGCTGTGGTCCATGGGGTTGCAAAGAGTCGGACACGACTTAGTGACTGAACAACAACAGCAACGATCATAATAATGGGTGGAGAAGGGGACCCTGACTGTGTTCTTGAAAGCAATTTCCATTCCTAGAAGAAAACACCAAACAAGTCAGGGTTTCAGGGCTTATATCTTCTGAACCTTGGTGATCAGGCAGAACACAGCAGGTGCTGCTAAATATTTCTAGACTGGATGACCTCTACGGTCTCTTTCAATACAGGCTTCTGTAATCCTATAAATAACTGAGAACCAAGGGCAGGAGAGCCATCCAGAGCCCCTGGGAGAAACACCTGCTCCAGGCAGATCCTGTCCATGGGTGCAGGCAATTTCTCATAAGGATGGCAATGATTAACGCTGTCTGCAAAGAGTGCCAACAGCACAATGAAATCAAGCGCTGCGATGGCTCAATTAACAAATGCTCTGGGAACGGAGTTCCTCCGTAATGGAGTTGGCGGTTCTGGGCAGAAACTTGGCATCACTCACACAGCTGTTGGTTGTGGCTGTGGGTGATATGACGGCTTGTATCAGTGCTCCGGGAAGCTGGGAGGTGGGAGGTAGCCTCACATGGCTTCCCTCTGTCTATGCGCAGGGCTGACCTGGGGTGAAGTGCCAGGCTTCCATCCTGGCTCCGTCTTGGTGGTGACCCTCCTCTTGGCCTGTGGACATGGCACACCTCCTGCAGGCCTGACCCCATCCGCCGTCCACATCTATGGCGTCGCCCCCGCTAGCTTGGTGCTGGGACCCCACAGGTAAGCCAGGCCTGCTCCTCCAAGAGCACAGTCTCCTGGCAGCCCTCCCTCCCCAGAAATGGATCCACAGAGCCCCCAGGCAGCGCTGGAGCTATGTATTCCCACCAATATAGCCTTGAGGGGCAGCTGTGACTGAGGTGTGAAATATTCTCCCTGGAAGAAGCAAGCACCTTAGTGTTTCAGGAAGGAGGAGACACAGGTCTGAGCACAGGTTTCTCCTATGATAAGCAGCACTCATGGCTCTCAGGGGAAGGAGGGGGCCTCCTGGCAGCCTTCCCCAAGGAGAGCACGGCGAGTGCTGGGACAGGGCAGAGGGGCCACTGTGCCTGCTGCGAACGACAGCTGTGACAGCTGCTGCTGCACCTCGTCCCTTCATGGGGAGCCCTGCTCTGTGGGGTGCCCATGGTGGGCTCCACGGCTGTGTCCTTTGCTCACCACAACCTTCGAGTCTTGTTCACACCGGCAGCCTGTCCCTGAAGCAAATGCACTCCTTCATCTGGGAGGGGCGGAGCAGGCTTCCCCTCCAGCTGCAGCAGTGGAGGGACAGCTGGCCCAGCGGCATCAAGCACAAGACCTGATATGGCCAGGCCAGGAGAGAGAGGCAGGACAGGAGGCGCAAGGTCAGAGCTGCAGCCCGTGGGCCAAGACACAGCCCCCGAGGCGCAAAGCACCTGACCATCTGTCATCTCAGTTCAGATAACACTTGGAAGCAAAGGCCTAAAACAAAGCGGAGTTGTCCCGATGTGGTGGGACACAGAGATGGGGAGCTGGAAGCAGGGGTGGGATGCAGAGGGGCAGTGGACAAGAGTGGCACGACCCTGGCTCAGGTCAGCATACCGTGCCCGGCTCCAGTCCCCGGGAATACAGGAGATCCATCTGGATCACTGGGGCAGGGTGGAGGCTGGGGCTGTGGAGCTAAGGAATTCAGCCGCAGGTGGGAGGAGGAAGGTGCAGAAGACTGGGTGGTGGCCATCGCCATGCTGGGGTCCTTCTCCGTGTCTCACCTGATGTGTGGAGCAGCTGGAGGTACAGGAGCTGACCTAGAGCTGGCCAAGCAGCTCCAGGAAAGGTCCAGCAGGGCTGAGGCGGCCTGGGCATCCCTGTCTGGTATCCTGTGCTTCAGCTCTCAGGACAGGACACTCGTCCCCTACCCTCAGCCCCAAGTGCCATTCACAGTCACTGAACAACTAAGGCCAGCCCCTCTCACTACCTGGGCCTTCTGCTCCATCACAGGACACTCCCTTTTGCAGAACAAGGCCCAGTCACAGTGTATCTGCCCTGCTGCTTAGGCAGAAGCTCTAGGTGGGCCCCTGGAACTCCAGGTGGTCGGGCATCATAGGAGGGGTGGCTGGAGATCCTTGGGCTCCAGTGCTGGATGCCAGGGGCAACTCACAGCCTGAGGTCCCCATTCTCACTTTCTTTTTGGCTGCACTGGGTCTTAGCTGTGGCACTCAAGATCTTAGATCTTCATTGGGGCACATGAAGAAGGGATCTTCGTTAGTTCCATGACCAGGGATCGAACTCAGGAGTGCTGAGTGCAGCATCTTAGCCACTCCATGAGGGAAGTGCCCCCTTTCCCACTTTTTAAGTGACTCCTAACTTGATGACTCCCCACACTGAGCTTGAACTAACTCTGTTCTGTAGTGGGGGCCCTCCACCCATCCGATTGCTCAGAGCTGGCTCCTCTGGCTCCGACCCCACCACTGTCTCAGCTTCAGGAACTGCAGAGCTGTGTGCTGCAATGGCTGACACGCTGACACATTACTCAGAGCCCAGCTAATAGGACTAAAACACTCTCTCTAGGAAAGTCATTTGATCTGTATTTAAGCCCACTCTATCCTTGGATAACTCAGCTGACAAAAGTGCAAACCCATCTCAAGGGATGGAGGATGAACTGACAGGATCTACAGATAAAAGAAAGCAAGACAGCTTGACTCACCACCCTGAGCAGAACATCCTGGCAAGAGTCTAGGAGATTCCAGTCCAAAAGCACAGAGAAGGAAAGCGGTAACACAACGGCATTATCACCATGCTTCCCAGAGGAAGGAAAAAAAAAAACAAAAGCACGTTCCAGATACTCAATCCTCAGACACAAGGTGCCTACCTACTATGCGCCAGGCACTTGCACACTCCCTGAGTGCTCACCGGATCCCTGCCACACCTGATTACCCAGCTTGCAGCGGGAAGTGTGCCCTAACTCAGAGAGCTGGGAGCTGGTATCTGAGGACCTGGGCACAGGCAGCAGTCTGTCAAGCCTCAACAGCAGCGTGAACTTAGCCAGTCACTGCCTGTCTTTGACTTGAGCCGTAAAATAGGAGTAAGGGCTGTGGCAACCTGAAGGAAGAGAGACGACAGCGAGGCCAAGCTCCTCTATCTGCAACCTCAGTGGTGCTGAGAGTACAAAGGAGGCCTTTAGAGAACTTAAGCTAAAGGGAGAATTTGCCTGAAGACGGGAGCCTCATCAAAAGATCCGGGGCACCACGAGCTCTCACACCGTTCCTGAGGGATCCTCAATGGAGGCTTCCTGTGCCTCCTGCTCCGTGGTCGTGGGGCTCATGGAGGGAGGAGCCCACAGCCAGGCCCCATTCTGCCAACCAGCCTGCACCCAAAACTCCCCTGCTTCCAAATGCCTAGGAGCACTGACCAGACACACTGTAGGCAGGAGGCCAGTCAGAAGGCTACTGCAACAGTCTGAGCAAGACTGCACCGGGACAAGAGTCATGGCCTTGAAATCTAGAATGAGGCATGAACGTGAGACTGACTTCCATGTGATCAGCTAAAAGGGAACTGACCCTGTGCTTTTCCATATGCTTTCTTTTTAAAAATATTTTCTGGCAACAAATGACTGGGAAATGAAAATGGAGAGGTGGTTTAGAGGACAAATAAGGGTATTCAGCTTCAGATACACTGAATTTCTGGTGACAGCAGATAATCCATGTGAAAATGTCCATCAGGATGAACACAGATCAAAGACACAGAAGAAATTATGAAGCATCGAGTCTAGCTTTTTTCTTTTGTAAACTTGGTGATATGTCTATTGATAACCCTTCTTTATTCTGCTCCCATAATAATAAGGCAAAATACTGAGGAAGGGATTTCCCTGGGGGCCCAGTGGACTCTGAGCTCCCAACATAAGAGACTTGGGCTCAATCACTGTCAGGGAACTAGAACCTAAATGTCGCAACTAAGACCTGGTGCAGTGAAATAAATAAATATCTTTTAAAATATTGAGGAAGACAGCAGAATAATGAAAACACCAGGAAAAAAATATTTCAAGAAATTCTCTAAAACCACTTAATAAAATTCAACTCCCATAGCTAATAACACCAAAACCAAACAAGATCTAACACCTAAGGCTGGCAAGGATGCAATAAACTGGCATTCTCATACATGCTGGAGGACAGAACTCTTTGGAAAGCCACTTGGCAATATTCATCAAGAGCCATAAAGTATTAATATCTTGACCTATAACATTACTTCCAGGAATCTGTTCTAAAGAATTATCCAAAAGAAGGCAATAGGCACGGGACTTCTGTGGTGGTCCAGTGGCTAAGACTCCATGCTCCCAATACAGGGAGCTTCGGTTTGATCCCTGGTCAGGGAACTAGATCCCACGGCTGCAATGAAGAGTTCACATGCAGAAACTAAGACCCGGAGCAGCCAAATTCTTTATTTATTTAAAAAAGCAATAAGCACGATGAACAAACAAGGGTTATCTGTTTCATGAAGATGCTCATTATCTACAATAGTGAAAAAACTGAAAGCTACTTCAGTATCTAACCATAATGGGAGAGATTAAGGACATTATAGGTCCTTGGTATAATTATCAAAATGGCATTAAAATGCTACTTACGAAGACAATGTGCTAACAAGGAAATCTATTCTTTTAAATGTCATACAGAATGAAGTAAGTCAGAAAGAGAAAAACAAATATCATATATCAATGCACATATGTGGAATCTAGAAAAGTGGTACAGATGAACTTATTTGCAGGGCAGAAATAGAGACACAGGTAGAGAAATGTATGGACACCAAGAGGGGAAAAGCGGGGTGGCATGAATTGGGAGATCGGGATTGACACACATATATTACTGTGTATAAAATACAGAACCTGCTGTACAGCACACGGGGAAGAAAGAAGGTACAATCTGTTTGCAAGACATATTACTGGAGAAGGGAATGGCTACCCACTCCAGTATTCTTGCCTGGAGAATCTCACGGGCAAAGGAGCCTGGCGGCTACAGTCCACGGGGTCACAAAGATTTGGATATGTTTGTAGGACATACAGTAAGTGAACCTTAAAAATGTATCATATTGCTTTTGATGAAAAATAAGTGACTGGGAAGGTTCAAATGAGCCGGTGAAATGGTACCTTCGCTCCATCCACACTGATGATCCGATAGCTGTTTCTTGTGACATCGTAGAAGTAGGAGACAGTGACAGCCTGCTTGCTTGCAGGCACCCAGTTCTTCTTGGTGCTGGGGTCGATCTGGAAGACATGCGCTCGGGTAGTGAAGATGGGCTGTTCTCTGCAAGAGGAGAGACGGGCCCGTGAGTTGATGGAACATGGCTTCATGTATAATTTATGATTTCTAAGCCACCTAAGATTTTAATCATTTATGGGGAAAGTTACATATGCATGAGAACAATGAAAACAAGAAAAGGGAAGAGAGGAGGTAAAAAACAGACACCTGAGGAGTGGTTACTGAAACCCAACACCCTGAGGCTGAGGGGCAATTGGCTTAATGAGCAATTTGCTTAAAAGGGAACTCCTGGGGCAGGGTTTTTGCATCCCAGTCAAGGGTCCTGTTCTTTTTCTGATATCCTCTTGGCAGTTTTTAGGGCTTTGCAACATATGTATTGGCAGGTACGTATTCTGCAACAGTTTTAAGATTTTGCAAGCCATTTGTGACTTCATACTATATTTCTATGGGCTTCCCAGGGGGCTCAGTGGTAAAGAATCCATCTGCCAAGCAGGAGATGCAGGTTCAATCCCTGGGTGGGGAAGATCCCCTGGAGGGGCAAATGGCAGCCCACTCCAGTATTCTTGCCTGGGAAATCCCATGGACAGAGCAGCCTGGTGGGCTATAGTCCATGTAATTGTGTCCCCTACAGTTATGGGGACACTACTTAGCAACTAAGCAACAACTGTATTTCTACTAAATACTTCTCATATTTGCAGCATTTTATGAATGATGCATTCATCCATAATTGAGCCTTAAAGTTTTATATTTCCAACTTACAAATCTTTGGGTTTTATGCAGTATTCATCAAATCTCTTTTGCTATTCTTGTCCCTGCATTGTTGTTTTTTTCGCTCACACGCCTGTAAACTCTTAATGTGATTATTAACCAAATTAGCATGGTGTCTGTTTCTATTAAGTGAGGAATTAATTAGATCTTGACAATAGCATTAACAAGGCAGATGAATAAAAATTATAATGGATTTCACTGCATTTCATATTTTAATGTGTCTGCTTCACAAAGTAGCACAAAATAAATCACAGACTCATTACAAAATATAATTTCTTAAAATTTAATTATTTTTGAAGAAAGGTAATTCAGGTTAACTGGCTGGAAAATCCTTTCCAAATAAGACAAGATGGGGGTGGGGGGAAGCTACCACACCAGGATGTAAAAATAATCCTCTCATTCATAAAATGCTATCGATTTAATAAGCACTTATGAGAGACAAAAAATTAAATCAAAATTAGAAAAATTAATTTTTTTAACCCTCACAATTCAAAGAGATGACATAAAAGAATGGGACACCCAAGTGGAAACAGAAGATAAAATCATAAGGAAAGAGTGAATTTTAAGTGCTCTGGTTTCTGAAAGGAGTGGTTTTGGGTAAAGTCGTCTATGAACACATCCTGACTAAACATGGCTCATTATTGGAAAGGAAACCCTTTCTTAAGAGAGAAACTGTATCCTAGAAAAGCAATTTAGGAGGCATTTCACCCCACGCAAGAGATACTGAGTAACACCATGAATACCAGCATTAGCCATCAACTGGGACTGTAGACAATGCAGAAAACTTCCTCATGACTATTTCTCTGAATGAATAAAAGCCAAGGGCACGCTCTTCCTGCTACTTCAATGCAGCTGTTTCTAGAGTTCAGCTTTCCAGAAGGGACCGAGCTCAGCACTCCTAGCCCCCCGAAACCTTCCCCTGTACGTCCCAGGAGCAGGTTAAGAGCCTCCTTATGTGGATCATAAGGACGCTTGTCTTCCTGCCACGGTGACCAGGTTCACCCACCCACTCAGTCCCAAACTGACGCGCTTCTGGCCACAGGATGACAGCTGTGGAAACAAAGGAATATTCTCACTGTAGTGTTCTGCATCTGTTGTTGAGAGGGGGACCAGCCGTTGGGGAGCATGTGTGTGCCCGTGAATACCAGCCTGCCTAATCAATCCACATGGGAAAGCCTTGCATCTGTACACTCGGTGCCACGTTTTGCTAACCATACAAGTACAACACCAGAAAGGAAAACGCTTGCTCACCTGGAGTTCTTCTGTATGTTTAAGAGGAGGGAGCGACCGAAAGGACAGGAATACAGAAAATCTTTTTAAAAGGATCGAATTATGCAAGGTATACAAATACCAAATCGTTGTTGTCTACTGAAACTAACAATGTTACATGTCAATTATACCTCAATTTAAAAAAGAGAATTAAGCTAAAATCTCTGCTTCCTTTGCACAGAGCACTAACAAGCTGGGCAGGGACCCACCGTCAGGCAGGAGCCCTCCCAGGGGAGGGGGTCAGGTTTTCCCTTGTGTCCTCCACACTAGGGAACATGGATTGGGTCTGGATTTAGCACCCTTAGACTAGTGTTTCCTAAGTCTCTGACAGGAATTAGCTGTGGCACTCAGTAAAAATACAAGTTCCTGGGCCCCAGCTTAGCCCCATAGGAACCTGGCTGTGCAGGGAAGGGGCCTTCATAGTTCTGTCTTTTAAATTAATTAATGTTGGGCTGTGGGTCTTTGTTGCTGCACGGGGGCTTTCTTGAGTTGCAGCGCGTGGGGGCCACTCTCCAGTTTCCATTCATGGGCTTCTCACTCTTTTCTTGTGGAGCATGGGCTCTAGAGTCAGGGATGAGTGGTTGTGGCGGAGCATGGGCTTAGTTGCCCCATGGCATGTGGCATCTTCCTGGACCAGGGAGTGAACACACGTTCCCTGCACTGGAAGGCAGATTCTTAACTGCTGGATAACCAGGGAAGTCCCAGCTCTATATTTTAACAAGAGCTCCAGGTGATTTTTATCCTTAGGAAGCTCGCATTAGACATTATCAGATGATCTAGAAACAATGGAAGAAGTCACCACTACAGCCAGCACCTCTCCTCCAGAATGACAAAAACAGCTCCGAAACACCCGCCCACAGCTTGAAAAGGACAACAAAGGGGCCAAGAACAGATCTTTGGTTGCAAAGGATGGGGGAGGGGCATGAAGAGGCAGAGGTGCTCTGGTCAGGACAGAGGGCAGCCTCTGGTGGTCAAGCTGTGACCTTCTGAGAGTGACTGAACAACGACAACACACAACCAGCGATGCAGGGGTGTCGGGAGAGCATGGTGGGTGGGCTCAGCTGGCCACACCCTCGGTGTTTGCAGCCCGGTCTCCATGGTCAGGCCTCTGCCAGGGAAGCGGCTGTTCCGGCGTGCAGGGAGCACGGTGACCCAGGAAAGGAGCTGCAGGGAGATCCACTGACCCTATTCTGAGGGTGGGCCCCACGGGAGTTGCCACAGCTCTTCAAAGACCTGCAATCTCAGGCCTGGGGACCTGGGCTAGACAGGGCCAGTGTGGCACAGCTTTGAGCCCAGGAAACTACCCACAGTACTGGGATTTCTACATGAATAACCAAGTCCTTGGCTTCTGGGGGAGTTCTATTTTATTTTTCTAAAATTAAAAAAACTGGGACTTCCCTGGTGGTCCAGTGGCTAAGACTCTGTGCTGCCAATGCAGGGGACCCAGGTTCCATCCCTGGTCAGGGAGCTAGATCCCACATGCCTCAACTAAGACCCAGCACAGACAAAGAAATAAATAATAGTTATATTTTTTTTAAGTACAAGAAAAAAATCTAATGGTATTTAAAGAAAAAGAAGAAAAAGACAGGATGGAAAGGAGTCAGTTAATATTTAGCTGGTATATGTTGCATATGTTCTCAATCAACCCTCTGGACAGAGCTGTGAGTGGGTAGCATTCTCTACATAGAAAAGTGAAGGTAGGGACTTCCCTGGAGGTCGAGTGGCTAAGACTCTGTGTTCCTATTGCAGGCAACCTGGGTTTTATCCCTGGTCACTGAACTAGACTCCACAGGCTACAACTAAGACCCGGTAAAGTCAAATAAATACTTAAAAGAAAAAGAATGAAATTGAGAGTTGCAGGATGATTTCAGGCAACATGGACAGCAAGCCTTTACACCTTCATGGGCAAAATCAGAGTGCAAACCTCACCACAAAAATCCAGAAAAGCAGACCCCAGCTCGGAAAGAGCACCGTGCCCTACCGGAGAAAGTAAGAGCTGGAACTAGGACACAGAAGTCGGTTCCTATAAGTGTGCAGATCAGTATAAATAGAAAAACTCAAAGGAAACACAACTGTCCGTGCCAGGAGGCCACCTTTCCTTCCCAGCAGGGAAACGCTGAAGAGTGTACATCAGGAACAGAAACTACCTTCATACCCAGTTTTATTCTCCTTTCTTTGGTGTTTGATGCTTAGGGAGTATATTTGAAATATACTCCCATTCCTTCTTCAGTGCTTTAAATAGAAAGCAGATGTTTCCGGATGGCAAACCGTTCCTTTAGGCAGACAATATAACCTACTGTTCCCTTGCACAGTCTTTTTAGAGCTGAATAAACACCAATTGCTGCTCATTGAACACATTTGGGAACCTGACAGTAATTGTCCCCAAGAATAATTAGACACTGCAAAACATATGTATGTTTGGAATATGAAAACCGCTCAGCAGAAAGGCCACTCCTGCAATGAACAATTTCTGGCTCCATGTGAAATGATTCTGCAAAGAACTGGCATGACTACTTTTCGCAGGAAAAAAAAGTAAAGTGATATTTTATTATAATCTCTCTATGCAGTGCTCACTAGGCTTTTCCTGATATGAACTTGTAAAACCTCATGATCCTTATTATTCTGACTTCTGTCTGATGTGAATGAAAACAAACCATTCAGTCATTATCTTACAGCCCTTTAAACATGTTCCAAAGTCTCCTAGGATGCCCTCATTAGTTTATCTTCCTTGGGTCTTAGATCCTTGTACACATCATTCACACAGTTCCAAGAGAAGTGTTCGGCCCCAACCTCGATGGGTGTGGCACTGTCCACCCAGCTTCGAGGACCCTCCCTGGCTCTGTGCCCCACAGGACCAGCTCCAGAAGCATCAGAGTGATCCATGGGTGCTGAGCACCTGGCCATGCCCCCTCACCAGACAGGCTCTGTGCTTTCTGCTAGCACCTCCAAACCAAAGCACCTGCATTTTCACAGGACCATGAGCGTGCCCTTCACTGGGGCTAAAGCATCCTCCCCTTTGACTGGACTTGCACTAGTACTTTGAGTCCTACTATAGCATATTTTAAAAAAAGTTTTTTCTAACTTAAAAAAAATTATTTTTGGTTGTGCGGGGCCTTCATTGCTGTGCTGGCTTTCTCTAGTTGGGGTGGGCAGGGGCTACTCTTTGTGACAGTGTGTAGGCTTCTCACTGTGGTGACTTTTCTTGTTGGGGCTCAGTAGTTCTGGTGCACGGGCTTCAGTTGTTCAGCAGCATGTGGGATCTTACGGGGTCAGGGATGTGAATCTGTTTCCCCTGCCTTGGCAGGCAGATTCTTAACGACTAGATAACCAGGGAAGTCCCCACCATAGCACTGTGAGACATCTAACTCGTGCTCTGAAGATACAGGCCCTGGACTGAGCACCTGGCATGTGGGAACAGAAGGTGGCTCACCAAGCTCTCCGCCCTCGATCTACATCTAGGCCAACAGGCCCTTGCTGGCAGGGTCAAGGCCCCAAGCCTAGGAAAAAGATCTGGTAGAAAAAGGAAATAATGGACAAAAGGTTCTAGCACATTCTTTCATAAAAAGAACCCACCAAACTGACGAGTATCTTGTAATTCTACTTTCATACAAAATCCCCATAATAAAGTTATCATTATTTGCAGATAATAGGATTACACATCTGGAACATCCAAAAAAATCAACTGAAAAAGTGACTATGAATAATAAAATTCAGTAAGGTGACTAAGTAAAAAATTACCAAAGAAAAATAAAATCAATAGCCTTTCCAGATAGACATTATAATAGATTTTAAAAGATCCCATTTAGGACTTCCCTGGTGGTCCAGTAGTTAAGAATTCACCTTCCAATGCAGGGAGTGCAGGTTCCATCCCTGGTCAGGGAACTAGGATCCCACATGCTGAACAGTATGGCCAAAAAATAAAAATAAATAAAAGATTCCATTTACAGTAGCAGTAAAAAAGATCCAATTTCTAGGAATCTATTTAAGAAGCCAGATCTGTTCAGAAAAAATAAAGATAACTTCTCAGGCAAACAAAAGAAAACCTTAATAAGTAAGACATCATGTTCTTACAGGGGAAGGTCAATATGAAGATGTCAATTACCGCTAAATTATATATACATTTTAAAAATGCCAGTATCAATAGAATTATTTTTGGAACTAGACAGAGTTATTCATGTGGAAGACTTAATATGAGAGGATAGCCAAGAAAATTCTGAAGATGAAGAACAATGAGGAGGTTTAGCTATAATTTAGCCAGATATTGAAATATATTATGATACGGGTCCAGCAAATGAAAAAAGAGGTATGAGTAAATAACAGACAGACTAATGGAACAGACAGAATCTAGAAACAGAAGGGCAGGGAATTAAGTACACAACGCAGGCAGTACTATCCATCAGTGGGGACACGGAAATCATTCCCTAAACCCTCTTAGAACAACAGAATGGCACCTCCCTGGAGAAAACTTGCACCTTAGCCAGAATCCGTCTCCTTACCCGGTCTCAGCCCCTTCAAGTGGGTCACAGCAGACCCATTCTGTTAAAGGGATTTCCACCTGCCCCCAAACTGCCCAGATTAACAAACCTGATAAATGAGAGCTATCACATAAGTCACGTTTGTCACAGACTTCCTACTCCACTGACTGGGGATCCCCTTTTCGGGTCACATTTACATCAGGGAACAGAATGAGGCAAGCATCCTGATGGAAGCTCACAGGCTTCCATGACGACACTAGCTCTATGGGAGAGGGTCTGACAGTTTCTCAGGAGCTCTCAGCCCACGTCCTCCTGCGGGTCTCCTGTGATGTGGGTCTGACAGAGCTCGGGGGCTGGTTCACAGGCTGAGGGCCCACAGGTCTGTTACCATGTGCTCTGGGAAAGGCTCTGCACCGTCCCAAAGAGGTGCTGGGCCCAGAGCACTGGGAGAGGATCCCAGTCGTGGGGAGGGGGAGAGGCAGAATCTCAGAAAAGCAAATCTATGATGGAAGGCGAACATCTGCATGGGGGTGGGTGGCTGGGGCTTCTCTGAAGGATGCTGGATAGGTAAACATAAGATGGGAGGATGAGACCAAGGACAGGATCAAGGGAGAAAATAAAACAAAACTCACCAGCAACACTGCAATACCAGGACTTCCCTGGTATTCCAGCAGCTAAGACTCCACCCTCCCCAGCAACAGGGACGCAGACTTAGAGGACGGTCTTTCGGACACAGTGGGGAAAGGATAGGGAGAGACGAACTGAGAGAGTAGCGCTGAGGTGCACACACCGCCATGTGTACGACAGGCAGCTAGCAGGAAGCTGCTGCTCGGCACAGGGAGCTCAGCTCAGCGTTCTGAGACGATCTCAAGGGGTAGGATGGGGCAGGGGTGGGAGGGCGGCCTAAGGGGAAGGGACACATGTTTACATGGCTGATTCACGGTGTTATACAGCAGAAACTAACACTACATTGTAATTATCCTCCAGTTTTTTTTTTTTTTAAAAGACCCAGTTCTCAAGATATTTTTTATTTAAAACGTCAACTATCACAATACACTGTACAATAAATAAAGACCTTAGAATCACACACTCATACAAGCACACACACAAAAGACTCTGCCCTCCCAATGCAGGGGGCCCAGTTTGATCCCTGGTTGGGGAACTAGACCCCATATGCCACAACTAAGATCCGGCAAAGTCAAACAAATAAATACTTAAAGCAAAAAAAACAGAAACACTGCAATCCCATCTTGTGTTCAAATAGCACCCTGCACAGAAACCCCTCTCCCTCTTCCAAACCCCGCCTCTAACCTAGCCCAGAACCCAGGAAATCATTGGGGTTTAGCATGTGAGGGGGAAATGACTCTGCAGACGTGACAGGTGTGCTCAGAGACTGGCAAGCGCCACTCAGGGATACAGGAAGGGGAGGCAAGAGACAAGGCCTTGAGGGTGGGCTGAAGCCAGGGGAACACTGAATGACCCACTCTTTAGATTTCTTTAAATCGGTTTTTCTCTTAGGGGCCACTGTCTCCAACTGTGCTCCATGGCCAATTTATGTCAAAGCTATTTTCTCTTCCAAATACATTCCAAGAAATATATATGTAGGAAAAATGTTAAATGCACTTGGATAGTTGTTCTCACAATTATGAGATATCATCGTTTAGAGATTGTGTTCTCTACCCAAGGCTTCAGAGGAATCACCAACACCTGTCTTTCAAGCCTCATACACATGTGTGACCAGCACTTACAAAGTAGCCACTGCACCAACATGTGGAAGGCATCTTACTTTTAGGATTTCAACATGTATTTGTGATGTATTCTATATGCAGCATATTGAACAGTTACACTAAAGAACTCACTCCCCTGGAATCTATGGTGAAAGATCGGAGTCCTCAAAGTAGAGTTTTATGATTCACGTGCTGTGAACCCCAAAAGCCAAGAATCAGAAAACATCCAAGGGATGATTTCTAAAAAGCCAGGTGGCGAGCCGCCAAGCCATAATGATTAATGATTCCTGGGACAGCTAATTCAAGAGTGCAAAACACTGCCCAAAAAGCAGTCGGCGTTGTTCTTTATGCCGTAACATGTCTGTGCGTGGAGGTATTCCTGTTACACTAGATGAAAACAAAATACAGAAGACTTCACGCCATGTCTGTTTTGAAGACATGACTCATCAACATCATTCCTAATACTAAGCAGATATTATTTTCTTACAGGACTGAACAAATAATGTTTTCAATTTTAAGTGTGGAGGGCTTTTGTATTCATCTATAGTAAACATAAAGTGGGGAGAATGGGGAGTGACTGATAATAATACGTTCTGGGTTACTCGGAGGAGGAAAAAATGTTCTAGAGTGAGATGGTTTTGATGATTGTACAAGCTCTGAATATAGGGTAAAAAACAATGAATTGTATATTTTATATAAGTAAATTGTATGGTGTATGAGTTATAGCTCAGTAAAGCTGTTTTTGTTTGTTTGTTAGTAAGATCAAGTGTGGAAAAGGATAAGAGAGAAAAAAGAACCATGTTTTCTGGCTTGGGCAGTTGAGAGGAAATATGAGTCCTGAACAGTGGACCTTGTTTATGAACCATCTAGAAGAGATGTGAGAAGGCAACTGGGACCCCTACTTGGAGTGACTGCAAGGTTAGGAGACTAGACTGGGAAACCCACTGCAACAGCTGAATAAAAATCAGGGGTGGGGGACTTCCCTGGTGGTCCAGTGGCTAAGACTCCATGCTCCCAATGCAGGGGGCCCTGGGTTTGATCCCTGGTCGGGGAACTAGATCCCGCATGCCACAACTAGATCCTGCATGCCACAAGGAAGACCGAAGATCCTACATGTGTCACAACTAAAGACCTGGAGCAGCCAAACATATAAATAAATTAAAAAAAAAAAAAAATAATCACAGGTAAATGAGACCACTCAGGGAGAGTCCCCAGGGAGAGAGGAGAAAATGGACCACCCCGCTGAGAGGCACCCAGGACAGGGGCAGGAAGAGAAGCCCTCCTCAGAGATGAAGGACCAGGCAGGGAAACAGCAGGGGAGCAGGGAAAAGCATTGGAGCAGGGTCCTTCAGGCTGCCTAAGCTTTGCAAAAATCCAGTTGGTTCCATATCATCCTGAAAACCCACCACATAACCGTCCAACCTTTATCAGGAAAGGAAAACAGAGTGATGGACATCTGAAATATATACTGAAATGACTTGACAGTGCCCATTTCGTGTCAAGAACATAACAGGGTTTGGGTTTGCTTTTTTTTTAAATGGTATGTTTTTAATTGGAGTATAATTGCTGTACAATTGGTTTTTGCTGTACAACAATGTGAATCAGCTCTAGGTACTTTGGCTACCTCATGTGAAGAGTTGACTCATTGGAAAAGACTTTGATGCTGGGAGTGATTGGGGGCAGGAGAAGAAGGGGACGACCGAGGATGAGATGGCTGGATGGCATCACTGACTCGATGAACGCGAGTCTGAGTGAAATCCCGGAGTTGGTGATGGACAGGGAGGCTTGGCGCGCTGCGATGCATGGGTTCGCAAAGAGTCGGACACGACTGAGCGACTGAACAGAACAGATACATATGACCCCTGCCTCTTGGACTGTCCTCCCACTCACCCTACCCCATCCCACACCTCTAGGTCCTCACAGAGCACCGGGCTGAGCCCCCTGTGCTATATAGCGATTTCCCACTAGCTATCTATTTTACACATGATAGTGTATATATATCAGCACTACTCTTTCAATTTGTCCCCCCTCTCCTTCCCCCTCTGTGTCCACAGGACCATGCTCTACACCTGCGTCTCTATTCCTGCTCTGAAAATAAATTCTTCAGTACTATCTTTCTAGATTCTAGATTCTGTATGTATAATATATGATATTTGTTTTCTTCTTTCTGACTTACTTCACTCTGTATAATAGGATCTAGGATCTAGGGTCACCCACCTCACTACTCAAGTCTGCTCCTTCTTATGGGTTTCGTTTTAATTCTAGCTCCTTTCATGGCTCTGTCTACCTGTCAGAGACACAGCTGAAGAGGAGGAGGGCTGCTTCTCTTCATTAAGAATAAGGGGAAAATCGGTTTAGGAACAGTACATGCACCCAAGGAGGACCTGATCACCTGTATGACCTTGGTCAAGTCACTTCCCTTGACCTTACCAGAAGCCCGGTCTGCTCTCAGATTAAATGTGATAATGTCTGCAAAGCACTTTTTTGTTAGTAATAGCAGCCTGTTGAAGGAATATTGTGATATGTTAATTACAGGTGTGAGACATCACTGTGGGGAAGGTAATCCCCTTCTCCACCTTAGACAGCTCCATACCACCGAAGAGAACCAGCACTCTCTCCCTGTTACCATCAGCAAACTAAACAGAAAAGAATCTTCAAAAAGAATACCCGTGCACTTTCATAATTAACACGATTTTTTCATAGCTTAAAAAGTTTGTTTATAAGCCTTTGTTATTGTTGTTTAGTCAATAGTCGTGTCTAACTCTTTGTGACCCCCTTGACTGCAGCACACCAGGCTCCCGTGTCCTTCACCATCTCCGAGAGCTTGCTCAGATTCATGTCCATCGGAGTCCGTGATGCTATCTAACCATCTCATCCTCTGTCACCCCCTTCTCCTCCTGCCCTTGTTCTTTCCCAGCATCTGGGTTTTTTCCAGTGTTGGCTCTTCGCATCAGGTGGCCAAAGTATTGGAGCTTCAGCATCAGTCCTTCCAATGAACATTCAGGGTTCATTTCCTCCTGGGACTTGTTTTTTCCTCTCCTGGCAAAGAGTACTATGGCAAACTGGTTTTGTAGCTCACTTTTTTTCTTTTGGGTTCCCCAGGCAGCAGCATCAGGGATCCTGGTACCAGTTCTAGAAGCCCTGCGTGTGCGCTAAGTCACTTTAGTCATGTCTGACTGTGTGACTCCATGGCCTGTAGCCCGCCAAACTCCTCTGTCCACAGGATTCTCCAGCAAGAATAGTGGAGTGGGTTGCCATTTCCTTCTCCAGGGGTTCTTCCCAACCCAGGGGTCAAACCCAAGTTTCTTACATTTCCTGCCCTGGCAGGCACGTTCTTTACCACTAGCACCATCTGGAAAGCCAACCCTGGTAAAATATACACCTTACCACTCTGAATTCGGGTTCGGGAGGGGGGGGAGTTCTTTTTGTTTTCCTAGGAACCTCTTGTTTAAAATTAGAATCACACGGTGTCAATAGGCTGGTAACTTGCCAAGTCAACTGCAAAAGTGTAAAATAAAAAACCAAAGGTGCAGACATACCTCAAAAGAGCATTTGCGTTGTATTCATCTACACTATCAGTCTGTCTCTCAGACTAGTAGATATTTCATGTGTGTACTACAATAAAACATTCTCTACAACAAGTAGGTGCCAAGGATAGAGTTGCCAGATTCGGCACACGCACACACACACACAAATACAGAACTGGGAAAATTTTTATTTTATGGATATCTTCGAATTATTTTTATTGAGCTATAAATCAGACAACATAAAACTCGTCCTGTACAGTTCAGGGACTTCCCTGGTTAGGACTCCGTGCTCCCAATGTAGGGGATCTGGGTTCAGTCTCTGGTCAGGGAACTAGATCCTGCATGGCACAACTAAGACCTGATGCAGCCAAATAAATTATTTTTTTTGAAGTGTACAGTTCTGTGGTTTTTAGTTTATTCAGAGAATTGTACAGCCATCACCACTATTTAATTTCAGAGCATTTTCATCTCCCCTAAACCCCATCCTCATTAGCAATCACTCCCATTCCTCCCTCCTTTAGCCCCAGGCAACCCCGATCTACCTTCCATCTCTGTGGATCTGCCTGTTCTAGACATTTCATATACATAGAATCACAGTATGTGGCTTTCTGTGTGTCTGGCTTTTTTCACTGAGCACAAGGTCTTCAAGGTTTATCCATGACGTAGCATGCATCAGTACTTCATTCCTTTCTGTGGCTGAGCTATTAGTCCACGGCATGGATATACTACATTCTGTCTCTCCATTCATCAGCTGATGGACATTTGTACTGTACCCATCTTTTGGCTGTTATAAATAATGCTGCTACGACTATCTGTGTACTAGATTTATGTGGACATGTTTTCTTGGCTCTTGGAGTTTATACCTAGGTGTGGAATAGTCATATGGTCATATGGTGACTCTATGTGTAACTTTTTGAGGAACTGCCAGGCTTATTTCCAAAGAGGCTGCACCATTCTGTCCCCTCACCAGTGCTGGATGAGTGTTCCAATGTGCTGCATCCTTGCCAGTATCTGTTACTGTCTTTTTTATTACAGCCCTCCCAGTGGGCATGCAATGGAGGGCAGTGGATACTTAGCATATCTCCAGGGGACAGTGGTGCACCTGACTGAAGGTGACCTACTCCCCAGGCAGACAGAGTGCGTGCCCACTCTGGGCCTCCATTGTTTTTCCTGGGTCACTGCTGTCCCAGGGAGGAACCCACCTCATGCTAGGCTGCCTATTTTACCGTCTCTTTTCTTTCTTTCTTTCTATCGATCAATTGATTGATTGATCAATCGCACCATGCAGCCTGCAGGATCTTAGTTCCCCAATGAGGGATTGAACCCACGCCCCCCTGCAGTGGAAGCCCAGAGTCTTAACCACTTGGACCACCAGGGAAGTCCCTCTTGGGGTCTTTTATTAACAGGAGGATTTTTTTTAATGCTTTCAGAAATACTAAAAACACAGAAAATGGGGGTTTAGAAAGGGGCAAGAAAGGAGTTCAGTAAATACCAAAGCAAATGGTATTTTTTTTTACAGAAGGCAACCTTGAGAGATACAAGCAAACCTGCAGATGGTGGGCGGGCCGTATTTCAAAGACTAGGAAGATGCTCTATGGGGCTCTGCCATGCTCTACATGTGCAGAGTGGCCTGGGCAGAGCTGAAGCTCAGCACCCTTGTGGCTGGGGGAGAGGTGGTTACAAAAGTGCCCGGTGCCTCAGGAGCATGTCCACAGTTCTTACTTTGCTACCAGGCCACCGTGACCATCTCATAGAGGCTTGAGTTACAAGAAGAGATCACTAGATCCTTCCAAAATTTCTCGCATGCAGCTGGAAGCCCCCTGGCCTCTCCTGGCCAATGGTGCCTGCTGGTAGAGATGGGGAGCCTGACCTGGTACCGATAGCCCAAGGAACCCACCTTCCTGCCCGCCTTGTCTCGGTCACTGTTCTTGCTTCTGTGGTTTCACCCAAACAGCAGCCCTCTCTCTGGCTACCTACCTTAAAGCTGCAAAGGCCACTGCTTAGAAGAGTAAACTATTAACACGACAGGCGGACAGTGATCACACAGTGAAGCTCTGTATGTCTTAGGAAATGGCTCTCATCCCACTCTGCTTGGACCCTTTTCTCTGGACTCCTAAGTCCAGGCTCCCTGCAAGGTGGAGTCCCTCAGCCTGTGGAGACTTGCATGCTACCTCTTTTGGTCACTTACTCAAAAACTGTACTGGGACTGTGGAAAGCAGTTTGGCAGTTACTCAAAAAGTTAAACACAATTACTGTATGATCTGGCTATTCCATTTTTAGGTATATACCCCCCAAAGAACTGAAATTCAAGGCTCAAATAAATACTTATCCATTAATCTTCATAGCAGCATTATGCACAGGGGCCAAAAGACAGAAACAACTCAAATGTCCACCAACAGGTGAATGGATAAACTGAATGTGTTACACACATACAATGGAATGTACTATTTCAGACATTAAAAGGAATGGAATTTTGACATATACTTACAATACAGAGGAACCCTGAAAATTATGATGCTAAGTGAAATAAGTCAGACACAAAAGGATAAATACTGTATGATTCCACATGTAGGAATCAAACCATCAAAGGCAGAGACTGAGAGTAGAATGGTGATTTCCAGGGGCTGAGGGCAGGCGAGAATGAGCGTTACTGCTTAATGAGTTCAGAGCCTCTGTTTGGGTGAATGAAAAAGTTCTGGGGACGGGCGGCAGTGACAGGTACACAGCACTGGGAATGGCCTACATGCTGATGAATTGTTAGAATGCTTAGAAGGGGTTCAAGTGCTAAACTTACATTCTGTATATTTTCCAACAACAGTAGCAGAGGGTGCTGCTGAAATGGGAGGGAAGAAGGCAGGGCACAATCTTTAAAGGAATGAGATGGCCACAGCACGTGGTAAAGACTGCCAAGGACCAACTGGATCCAAGATGGCAGAAGAGTCAACTTTCAGTGGACCCCGAGCCCCATCATGCGCACCCCAACACACCAGCACAAGCTAGCTGGCACACCCACCAGCGCCATGACAGTTCTGAGCCCAGCCATCAAAGGCCAAAACATGGGCACTGGCCCAATCCCTAGAAATCCTCATGTCTTCTCCAAAATAATCCTCCCATGCATTAGCCTATGAAATGATCCAGCCCATAAAAGCTAAGTGTGCCATATTTCAGGGCCTCTTGCCTTTTGAGATGGCCCACACTCTGCCTGTGGAATGTGTTTCTCTCTAAATAAATCCAATTATTACTATTTCTTTGTCTCCAAATTATTTTGAGATGAGGCAAGAACCTTAAATTCACTGGGAACAGCTCCTAGGGAATATTGGTGGAGAGGGCCTAAGGTGGATGGGGCAGGAAAGGGCAACCTTGAAGAACAGGCATGGGCGAGAAAACTGCAAATGTTGGGAACTGAAAAGGCAGGTGGAGCAGAGGTGGGTAAGCTGGGCAAGAGGGGGCAGCGAAGCCGGCCAGTACCAAGGCTGGGGGTGCGGAGCTTCACGGAGGGAGCTGTCCGGAGCCTCAGGCAGCTCTGACCATGCGGAGGACTGCAGTGCAGAGACACCAAGTGTCCACAGCACTTGACCACAAGCTGCACCTTCTCAGTAAAAACAGAACTGTCAGCTAAAACAGTGAGAAGCTTTCCAGTGTCAAATTGTACAGACTGAGAAACAAAAAAAACCCATTTCTCTGCTGACAAAGTTCCGGAGATGGACGCGGTGATGGCTGCACAACAGTGTGAAAGCACTCAACGTCAGTGAAGTGCACACTTAAAAGTGGTCAAGATGGTACATCATGTTGTGTACATTTTACCACAATAACAAAAAAAAGATTAAAAAAATATCCAGCCTGCTAGAGGGGAACACATCTGTCTCTTTTACTCTACTAATGGGGTGTGACTTGAGAGAATGCTCTGGGAGGCAATTTATTATTGTGAATCAAAAGCCTTACAACTGCATTCTCCTGGGACTTCTAGTGGTCCAGGGATTAAGACTCTGTGCTTCCACTGTAGGCAGCACAGGTTTGAATTCTGGTCAGGGAACTAAGATCCCACCTGCTGCGTGGTGCAGCCAAAAAAAAACCAACATGACTGCATTCTCTTAAAGCCAGCAACTCCACTTCTAGTAATCTATTCAAGGGCAATAAATGAGGATGTGCAAAGTATACAGGCAAATGGACAGTCACTGAAGAGCTGTTTATTACACACACACACACATACCCCTTGTAAATAATCTAAATGTTCCAAAGTGAGGGATTGTTTAAATCAAGTATAACAGACCCATCAAGACATACCATTCATCCTTTAAAAACTGTAGTATTTAATAAGATGGAAAGGTGTTCTTTTTTTCTTTATCCATTGTGATATACTCTCAACTTCATTAAACTATAGTTCAATGACTTACATCCAGAAGTTACTGAATAAGGAGGCCAACAGGTGTTGCTGAGTCCAGTCTGTGTCCTCTATCCTTCTGAACAGAGCTAGCTAGACCCTGAAGGGCTCTGGTGTCACTCAAAATCTCTTTATTCAGAGAAAACAAAACAAAAAGAACTCAGATGTTCCAGAATTCTGACCAAAGCTAGCCAACACTAACACTATAGATGTTAATAAGAATATACAGTATTAAAGTGAAAAGAGATTACAGGAAAGCATCATTCTATGATCTCATTCTTATAAATGTGTACACTAGTATATATATTAAGTTAGCAATCATCCACTCTGCAGTTCCATAGGAACACCCCAGGAACAAGATCCCCATGGCCTCTGCCTCAGAATCCAGGGCACTCTGGACCTACAAGTGCACAAGAAAGACCATGGGATGGTGACCACAGCGCCAGGGTTGTCTCCGGCAAGAGCGACACTAGGGTTACTGAATGCATGCGAGGTAAAGACAGTGAGCCTTGCTACAACCTGAGATTGTGTCTGGGCAAGAGAGACCAGTCGCTTGCTTTCCAACCTAGAGGTCAACTGTAGAACTACCCAGACCAAACAAGACAGGTGTGACAGGACCCCAAACACCATGGTTGACAGAGGGAGAGGGATAGGTGCTCTTAGAACTTCATATAGGGACTTCCCTGGTGGTCAGCCAAAAAAACCCACCAAACTCTGACCAGCATGGGGCTGGCAATTAATATTATATTGTACACTTACGATTTTGCAAAAAGAGTAGATCTTCTGTTAAGTGTTCTTATCATAAATACACAAATAATAAGCAAGAAGGCCATGAGGAAGCTTTTGAAAGAATGGGTGTCTTTATGGCGTAGGCTGTGGTGATGGTTTCACAGGGTGTTCTTATCTCCAAACTCACTAAGTTGTGTACATCAATTATGTACAGACTTTGGTATGCCATCTCAGGTGGCTCAGTGGTAAAGAATCTGCCTGCCAATGCAGGAGATGCAGGTTCGATCCCTGGGTCAGGAAGATACCCTGGAGGAGGAAATGGCAACCCACTCCAGTATTCTTGCCTGGGAAACGCCATGGACAGAGGAGCCTGGTGGGCTACAGTCCATGGGGTTGCAAAGAGTTGGACGCAACTGAGCACTCAAGAGTATACCTCAATAAACTATTTTTCCTTAAAAAGTTTAGATCACAAGGGAACAGAAATGACTGAAGCTGGATGGGGATTTGGCACCAACAGAACTGAGATCCCAAGGGGCCCTCTGAGCTTGGCTGGGTATTTCCAAACCACCAGCTACCCCAGAAAAAGTCAAAACCCTCGGTTTTAGTGGTTGTTTGGGCTTGTTTCTAACTCACAGTTAATCCACTTCCAACCTAGTGAACCAAGAAGTAGTCACTTATTATTCATATTATCATTGTGGACTCCATTTATGGAAAGATTTTAACCTTCCAGGCAGTATTTATGAAAGAGTAATTTGTTTTCTCACTTCTTTATGGACTGAAGTCACATATAACTGCCAGAGAGCTTTCTAATCAGCAGGATTTCACAAAGGTGCTCTCAAAAATTGTTAGGATTCCAGCCAAAAAGCCAAGTGCATTAGTTACCTGCCCAAGGAGCCTAAAGCAGAACAATTGCCCTTTGTCTTGGGGAAATAATGAAATAGCTGGGGCATGGTTCCTACCCTCCCAGGCCCCTGGGTGGGAATTGCTGGACAGTTCTTTGTACCCAAGGACACTGCACGTGACACCAAAGACACAAGCAGGGAGGACCTGCCCCCGTGGGGACAGCAACAAGTCCCAGCACCAAGTAAGTTGACATGTTTAGTATAATATTATGAGGCTGAAACACTGTGTGTCTTAAGAGAAGGAAACCTAGTAAACAATAATAAATCCATTGTTCTTAAGCCACAGTGAGTTCATTCTGACATGCACGAGCAATGCACCTCTCTCCTGTGCGCATAACTGTGGTTGCTGTTCAGTTTGCTAAGTCATATCCAACTCTTTGCGACCCCATGGACTGTAGCACTACAGGCTTCTCTGTCCTTCACTGTCTCCCAGAGTTTGTTCAGATTCATGTCTATCGAGTCATTGATGCTATCTGACCATCTCATCCTCTGCCTCCCTCTTCTCCTTTTGCCTTCAGTATTTCCCAGCATCAGGGTCTTTTCCAATGAGTCAGCTCTTTGCATCAGGTGGCCAAAGTATTGGAGCTTCAGCTTCAGCATCAGTCCTTCCAGTGAATATTCAGGGTTGATCTCCTTTAGGATTGACTGGTTTGATCTCCTTGCTGTCCAATGGACTCTCAAGAGTCTTCTCCAGCACCACAGTTCAAAAGCACCATTTCTTTGGTGCTCAGCCTCCTTTATGGTCCAACTCTCACATCGGTACATGACTACTGGAAAAAAAACCATAGCTTTGACTACATGGACCTTTGTCAGCAAAGTGATGCCTCCGCTTTTTAATACCCTGTCAGGTTTGTCAGAGCTTTCCTTCCAAGGAGCAAACATCTTTTAATTTCATGGCTGCACTCACCATGAAACTAGCTTGGATGCACAATGTAAATCCAAAATATTTGCTAAACTAAATGATTTGGCTTTGATGCAATGTGGAAATCATATGAGATGTGCCCAAGAAAGCAAAAGTTCCTTTCTAGTATTTCCCACAATGTCAAGGGCAAAACTATAACCAGCTCATCCGGTCCAAGAGCTCAGACGTGGGGGCCTCAAAGCAGGCCTCCTTCAGTTCCAGGGAATGTTCCTGGGACAGCTGCCGAGACCAGAGCTCTACAGGACTGGACCCTACACTCCTCGCGGCTGCTCAGAGTCGGGCTGTGGAGAACACCTGGGCAGTGGATTCCCAAGGCCACCTGGGGCAGAGAGCAGGCAGGGTTGCTGGAGCCCTTCATCACCCAAGCACCCAAGTCCAGACCTCTATCTGCACTCTTAAAAGTCCTTCAAAAATCTAATGCTTGGGGGACTTCCCTCGTTGCCCAGGGGTTAAGAATCTGCTTTGTAATGCACGGGACATGGGTTCAATCCCTGGTCAGGGAACTAAGATCCTATATGCTGTAGGGCAACTGCAACTACTACACTGCAACTACTGAGCCTGCATGCCGAGAGCCTGTGCTCTGAAACAAGAAAAGCCACTGCAATGGTATGCCCACACATGGCAACAAAGAGTAGTCCCCACCTACTGCAATTAGAGAAAGCCCAAGACCAGCAACAAAGGCCTAGTGCAGCAAAAATAATAATAAAATAAGTTAAAAATAAATCACATAAGATTATTTTCAAAAATCTAACTCCTGGCCCTACGGACAGACAGACAGATGAATGAAACATTGTGCTGGACAGCACACCCTGGCAGTGGCACTGAGTGAACACTGGTAGAGAATGCCAGCACCCGAGGGTGCAGAGCTGAGGTCTTCAGTACGGCAGCCAGAGGTCGCTGCCTGGGATCCCTGACCAGGCTGGGTCATTGCCCATGAGCCACGGGACAGGATATCACAGTGCTCAGATTCCCCTCCCACGGGAGGCTTGTTTCTATGTTCTACTTGAATATCAGGCCCTATCTTAGCAGAGGCGTGGGATGGACCACAGGGCCTTACTTGCTTGTTCCTGAGTTCTCCTCCGTGGAACTCTCACACACACTCACGTCCACATCTTCAAGCGCCATTGCTGTATGACGATGCCCAGAGGTCTGCCCCCAGATGCTCCCCTGGGTGTCTCTCCCGGGCTTGGCGCCCACATCTGACCTCCCTGCAGCCCTATTCCAGGTGTCCCTACCTTCAGATCTGTCAGAACAGCAGAACCCCAGGAGTTTCATGCCAGCAGATGGCAAGAGCATCTCCAGCCTCCGTCTGCCCCCCAGCAGTTCAGGCCCTTAGCCGTCTTCCTAGCAGCATCCTCAATCGGGCCACAGGTATGCTGAGCCACAGGTTCACACAGCACAGAGCCCAGAGGGCATCTGTTCATCACCGTGCTCATAAAAGGTCGGCACACTGACAATGTCTACTGCCTGGCAGATTGGGTATCCGGAAGCTGTCTTCCTTTTCATTTGTACAAGGATGTCACTGGGTTGGGAGGAAGTGGCTTGTTGACAAGGAGATCTCCTCAACCCTTGGGGGCAGAGCAGACCCTGGGGTGACTGGAGGGCCTGGATGGGCCACTTCTGACTGTGAACAGTCTTATGCATTTATCCGTGAGCTGTACAAATATTTTCTATGTGTGCATGACATCAAGAAGATTGGGCAATTCTGACCTTGCTGACAACAATAGCTCTCTTTGTTTCTGGAGCCTTTCTGTTGGCATGTAAATAAGCTCAGGTTTCTCCCACAGGCACCAAACCTGTAAGGCCATGTACCTGACCCCGCTTCTGCCCACGGGCCGCTGTTCGGAAGCAGCACCAGGCTGCTCGCCAGGACAGGATCCAGGAGGACCAAGGCCCTGTCATGGGGACAGTCTCGATGAGTCCAGTAGCCACCTCCCTCTGGAATCTCGCAGTCGCACTTACACCCAGGACACCTCCCCCCATTGTATGTAATTACACATTACCTGACGATTCAGTTCTTCAATTCTCCCCACAAAGAGGCTTCACAGGTCAAAGTGACCACAGACTCCAGCATTAGTTACCAAAAAAAAAAAAAAAGTCAAAGGCAAGCAGGAATTAAATGGAATATCCAGCACCAGCAAGAGTGCAGTTAACATATGAACACAATAGAGCACTACATCACCATTTAAAAAGAGAGCGTGACTGTGACTATATAAATACTGCTCCCCGCAGAGCCAAGAAATGCACTGGGATCCTATTTCCTTCTGCACAGTTCAAAGTCAGGAGTCAAGCACTCCAAGGAGGGAAAGGTTCCCAGCATCCAGGTCAAAGAGCAGCTTCTTGAGACTTCCCTGGTGGTCCAGGGACTAAGACTGTGTGCTCCCAATGCACGGGGCTCGGGTTCGATCCCTCGTTGGGGAGCTAAGATCCTGCCTGCCACAACTAAGAGTTTGCGCATGTGTTCGTTCGTTCATTCATGCTAAGTCGCTTCAGTCGTGTCCGACGCTTTGTGACGCTATGGACTGTAGCCTGCCAGGCTTCTTTGTCCATGGGATTCTTCAGGCAAGAATACTGGAGTGGGTTGCCATTTCCTCCTCCAGGGGATCTTCCTGACCCAGAGATCAAACCCGCGTCTCCTGCGGCTCCTGCATTGCAGGCAGATTCTTTGCTGCTGAGCTACTGAGGAAGCCCCAACTAAGAGTTCACATGCCGCAGCTAAAGATCCTAAAGCTAAGGCTGGGTACAGCCAAATAAATAAGTAAATTTATTTTTTAAAGAGAAGCTTTTCCTTGCCAGCATGCTCCCCACTGTTCAAGGCAGGTGGTATCTCAGTGTGCTTCACATTTGGATCACAACATGCTCGCAATTGTTTTTTATTTTTTGTGGAGTTTTTCTACTGCCTTTTTTTTCCTATTGAGAAAAGAAACAGCCCATGTTCCTATAACCCTCGTGTCTTCCAGCTTCTTGTTCTCTCTGAACATTTCCTGGAATCCATTCCAGTCTCTGTCCTGGAGATATTATTCTTGGAGCCAACGGCTTCCAGTTCTAATTTGGACTGGGTGCTTCTGAGGCCCACTCACAGCCGTCTGTCTGGAAGTTCTTTTCTTTAGGCTCCCGGAAGCCATCCATTCTCTTTCTGCCCCCAGCTGCCTCCTTACTAGACTTCACCCTTGTATGGCTGGCACAGACCATCAGAATGAGTGCGAATAAATCTTAAGTTCTTGTATACCTACAACTGACTTCACTGTCCCCTGACACTGGATGAGACTGGCTCAGTGTATTTGCTTCCTGGGGCTACAAAATACAACTAACTGGGTGGCTTAAAAGTACAGGGTCTTGGGACTTCCTTGGTGGCGCAATAGATAAGAATCCGCCTGTCAATACAGGGGACATGGGTTTGATCCCTGGTCCAGGAAGATGCCACATGCTGAGGAGCAACTAAATCTGTGTGCCACAACTACTGAAGTCCACTTGCCCTAGTGCCCATGCTCCACAACAAGGGAAGCCACTGCAATGAGACGCCCATGCACTGCAACAAAGAGTGGCCCCCACTTGCTGCAACTAGAGAAAGCCTGCATGCAGCAACGAAGACCAACCAAGACCGAGACCCAAAGAAACACCTACAGGATTTGGAACTTCTCTGGTGGTCCAGTGGCTGGGACTCCGTGCTCCCAATGCAGAGATCTGGGGGTTCGATCCCCGGTCAGGGCACTAGATTCCACTAGATTGCTGCAACTAAGAGTTTGCATGCTGCAACTAAAGATGGAAGATCCTGCATGCTACAACTAAGACCCAGGGCAGCCAAATAAACAAATAAATATTTCTTAAAAGCTAAAGGATCTTATCATCTCCCAGCTTGGAGGTAGGAAGTCCAAAATCACCTTCACTGCTAAAACCAAGGTGTGAGGAAGCTCTCTCCATAGGCTCCGGGGGAGAATCCGGCCACCTGGCCTTCTCTAGCTGCTAGGGCTACCATGACCTGACCCTCCACCTTCAGATCTCCCTCTGCTGAGCTCACATCCCCATCTCTCTTCTGTGTGCAGTAAAATCTCTTTTGGCCTCTCCCTCATAAGGACGCATGTGATTGCATCAGGCTCACAGGGATAATCCACACTGAGCTCCTCATCTCAAGATCCTTTCTTTAATTGCCTCCAGAGACCCTTTTATCAGGTAACACTACAGGTTCCAGTGATTAGGGCCTGACATCTGTGGGAGACAGTGGATACAAAATTTTTTTTTCAATGGTTAAAAAATTATTCTCCCTCAGAGCCTTGAAGGCCCGGCTTTACTGTCTATTGCCCTGTGCCCACGTTGCCTGATTAGACATTTATTTTGCTGGCTCTTCCTCTTCCTGGCTCCTCAGCATGAGAGCACTCCACGTGCCCTCCCTAGCTGACCTAACCAAGCAGGCACCAGGGCTTCAAACGCCATCCATTGACCCCAGGTCCACGCAGGACCAAGGAAGGCTTTATTCCTTTTTCTTTTTTTTAATTGGAAGATAACTGCTTTACAGTGTTGTGTTGGTTTCTGCCGTACAACGTGAATCAGCCATAAGTTACACATACGTCCCTTCTCTCTGGAGCCTCCCTCGCACCCCTACCCATCCCACCCCTCCAGGTGCAAGGCTTTATTCTATTGATAGAATGCCAGTACCCACACCCCAGCCTTGCCTCTGCCAACCGAGCCCACCTGTCCTCATCTTCTCCTGAGACTGTCCATTAAAGTTCTAGCTTTTAGGACTTCCCTGGTGGTCCAGCGGTTAAGAATCTGTGCTTCCAATGCAGGAAGTGCAGGTTCGATCCTTGGTTGAGGAACTGAGTTCCCAAATACCTTGAGGCCAAAAAAACCCAAAACATGGGAAAAAAATTTTTTTAAGCAATATTGTAACAAATTCAATAAAGACGTTAAAAATGGTCTATATGAAAAAAAAAATTAAAAAAAGAAAGAAAAACATCCCAGCTTTCAGCACCACGTCTCGTTCCTGCTCTGGAATGGACTCACAGGCTTGGTCAGGAGGCTCTCTGGGGTTCTGCAGGGCAGATTGGCCCCTCCTCTTGGGCCCACTGGGCTCTGGGTGTCTCTACAACATTTCTGACATGGCCATGCCTCTACCTGCCTTCTATCATCCAGAAATGTGTTCCAGTCTCTCAGCTGCTTATAATTCCCTCCCATTCACTTTGCTGTCATAGGATTATACTTTTAATAATCTCTTTATTATCATTTTAATGGGTTCTGGGGAGGAAAGGTAGAAAGAAGCACTGTGCTGAGACCTCCATCTTGAACTCTATGTTAATCTCATTAATTTTTCAGTTATAACTTGCACAGGCTTAAAAGATAACAGACCGTCTCTTCTAAGCCCCTTTTCCGCGGGCTCTTATGGGTGGGAAGTGAGGGTGGTGACGGCAGGGGTCAGGCTGGCGTCCCAGCTTGTCACCTCCCGCCTGCCTCCGACACACAAAGACCCTCCTTGTCGGAGCACCACTGCACCTGACACAGATCTGCCAGTGCGAGTTACAGGACTGGCGACCTGCATGCGGGTTTCCTCTTTCTAGGATTTTTTTTATTTTAAAGCAAATTGCTTCTGTGGCCTTCCCTGTAAGGCTCGCATACATGCACCAGGACACTAAATGAAGAGAAGGGACAACTTTAGATGGGGATCATCTTTTGCAGGTTCCATCAGCCCAAGGGGACCTTTTTTACTCAAAAGCAGAGCTGGCATGATACATTCCTGCCTTACAAAGGCTCAAGTTTAAAAATAAACACGGGCATTTGAAGGAGCACAGAAATAGTTTGTGCCCGCAGCTCCACAGACCCCCCCAGCCTTAGGTGTCTGCTGGCCCAGGAGGAGCTGAGGCCATGTTCAAAGTCAGCCCTGAGGACCCCAAACGAGCGATACGTGAGTCAAGAAAGCTTTTTTGTGCTGGATTCTCTTGTACTACACGGAGTCAGCTGCACTCCATTCAGACTAACCACAGGTGGCCACCCTGCCTGGCTCTTCACACAGGGGCTGTGAAGGCAGTGTGCCGCGCCCCACTGGAGCCCAAACCCACGACCTCAACTGGCCACTGTCTCCTCCTCCCCATCAATCCCTGTTCCAGCCTACAGGATTAACGAAACAGAAGCTTCTGCTTGTCCCTACCTGTGCCTTCTCCCTGGAATGCCTCTTATTCATGGGCATCCCCCGACCACTCAGGCCACCCCCACTGGTCAGAACCCCACCAACTTTCAAATCAAAGTGCAACGCCGCCTCCTCTGTCAGAGGCACCTGGGTCCACTGCCAGCCCAGAGTCCCCCCCTGGAGCCCAGCTCTGTGTCTCCCTCATGGCCCTCATGTGGCTCTGCTTTGTCTCTGGTGGCTGCAGGCGTGCTGTACCCCACACTGGGCTGTGAGCCCCCTTGACTAGGAAGCAGGTTATTTCCAGAACCCCTGCGGACTCTGGTAGAGGAAGTACCTGAAATTGTGGCCCAAGTTTTCAGTGAACCCACGTCCCAGAGGGCCCGCAGTATCCAGCCACTGTCTGGCAAGCACAATCCTATGAAATTCCACAGGGCAGAGAAGCAGATCTCTGCTGGACAGCAGTGAGACCCCTTCCCTACAGGAGAACTGCTAGGGACTGTCTTCCTCCCAGCACACACACACACACAAGTGCACATGTACACAGTGCGTGCACACATACGCACACACACAGAGGTGTGCAGCAAGGTACTGGCCCTCTAGCTTCAGGCTGCACCAGGTCAGCAGAAGGCCCAGCCTGTGGCTCCCACCAGCAACTCTGTCCTTTATCCCAGGTGCTGTGCAGATGACTTTTCCAGGGCGCCCTGCCAGGCCAGAAAGCACAGCCCTACTGGGGTAAGTACAAGGGCCAGGACTATGTCTGATGTGCTGTGTCACAGCCAGAGCCCGGCACCCAGAAAACATGCCTTAACTCATTACTGACCAGGGGAAACTAAGGCCTATGGATGGTGATTCTTATTTTGGCCAGCCAAAATATTAATTCTGTTATTTCACCAACACTTTGCAGGCTATTACACTCAAAAGTTATACCTGAGACACCTGTAAAGTCTAATTTTTGTGAAATGTTGTCTTCGATTGTAGAGGCAAAGGAGCCTTCTCCAGCACTGTTTCACGTTCACTGTCCCTATCAGAATCAATCGCTAAGGTAATTTTTGTCTTTTTGTTGGTCTAATATTCACATCGTCTGAATAACTGTATTCTGAAGAACTATCATCTTCTGAGACACTAGTATATACATCACTTGGACAATTAGAAAATATCTACATGAAATTCACTGAAAAATTTTCTTCACTCAAATTTCATGACACGTCATTTTTTAAAATTTTACGATAATAAACTTACATTTTTATCTACATGAGGTTGGAACGAAAACCTGATGCAGCAAAATGTGAATGATAATGGCAGTCATGAGATGTATGATGAACCCTTGATCAATTTTAAGCTCTAACAAGTTCACACAGTGATGTTAATCGTATCACTCTCTAAAAACATATTAATATGTCTCTGGTCAATAATGTTTGGGTAACAAAAGAAACATTAATATATCTCTTGTCAATAATGTGTTAACAAAGGGATGAGGGACTTCCCTGGCAGTCCAGTGGTTAGGACTTAGCATTTTCACTGCCATAGCCCAGGTTCTATCCCTGGCCAGGGGACTAAGATCCTGCAAGCCAAAAAACAAACAAAAAAAAACAGAAAGGCTGAGAGAGAAGGTACACAGAGAGAGAGAACAAAAGTGTTAGAGCAAACAGCCAAGTTCCACTTATACTTCTTCAGGTTTGGAAGAGAATGTACAGAGCGTTGGTGGGTCTTCAGTAGACAGAAAGAAGTGACTATTAGAAGAATGACCTGTTTTCCTATCCCTCTGTGCTCTGCTCTGATGAATCAGATGGGCACTATTTATCAGACTGGATCTTCTACAGGTTCTTTCCCCTTTTGGAAAAGGTCTGATACTCGACTTCCAGCAGAAACAGGCAGCCAGCAGGTGTCTAGACAGTTGGGGCCTACGTGTGCCCAGAGTCTGGCCTGGAACAGCCGTACTACTTCCCATGTGCCAAGGACACACTGCCCGTCCCCTCTGAAGGCCCAGATGGCCTGTGTGTAGACCTCTCCTTGCTCCATTTTTATCCGCCTCAAGATTCCATCCTCAGATTTTCCGGCTTCCGTGCACATTCATGGGCTTCCCAGGTAGTAAAGAACCTGTCTGCCAGTGCAGGAGACACAAGAGACACAGGTTCGATCCCTGGATCAGGAAGATCTCCTGGAGGAGGGCATGGCAACCCACTTCAGTATAGTTGCCTGGGAAATCCCATGGATAGAGGAGCCTGGCGGTCTACAGTCCATGGGGTTGCAAAGAGCTGGACACGACTGAAATGACTTACCACAGCACACAAACACATGCACATCTTCCGTGCAATTCGTGCTCCTCTCCTAAAGGATCTGTCTTTTAAATAAGAGATGGCTTTCCGTTCCTACAGCAATGCTGAGATCCATACCACCAGCAGTATCAGCAGCACCTCAGAAAGGTATTTCGCAGAGGTTCCGCTGTGTATTGATCATCTGTGGTTGTCTCGCACTGTTCTGGGCACTGACAAACACAGCTCACCTCCTTTTCCCAACAACCTTGACAGTCAGTGCCTGTGTTTTCATTTTAACAGAGGAAAACGGGAGGAAAAGATGAAATAATTTACTCAAGGGTACATACAGCGATAAGCTGGGAGTCACCTGGAACACCTAAGCCCAACACGCACCTCTGGATCCCTTCCCGAGTGCGTGCCCAGTGAGGCCCCGCACCTGTTCCCTGACCCTCCACCCCAGGCCACCATGTTAAGGCAGGAGCCTTCTTGAGGGCCTTGACGGGTCTCTGGGCAAATACATTAATCCTTATACATCTCTTTTTAAAAAATATGTATGTATGTATGTATTGTTCCTTGGAGGAAAAGCTATGACAAAACTAGACAGCATATTAAAAAGCAGAGACATTACTTTTCTAACAAAGGTCCCTATAGTCAAAACTATGATTTTCCCAGTGGTCATGAATGGATATGAGAGTTGGACCATAAAGAAGGCTGAACGCTGAAGAATTGGTGCTTTTGAACTGTGGTGCTAGAGAAGACTTTTGAGAGTCCGCTGGACAGCAAGAAGATCAAACCAGTTAATCCTAAAGGAACTCAACCCTGAACATTCATTGGAAGGGCTGATGCTGAAGCTGAAGCTCCAATACTTTGACCACCTGATATGAATAGCCAACTCATTGGAAAAGACCCTGATGCTGTGAACGACTGAGGGCAGGAGGAAAAGAGAGCAACAGGGGATGAGATGGTTGGATGGCATCACCGACTCAATGGACATGAGTGTGAGCAGACTCCGGGAGTTGGTGAAGGACAGGGAAGCCTGGGGTGCTGCAGTCCACGGGGTTGCAAAGAGTCAGACACGACTGAGCAATTGAATGACAACAATCATGTAGTTGGGTCCCCATACTTAGGTGCTTTCTAAAGGTCACCTCCTCAACCGAACAAGACACTTTTAGAGCTCTCTTCACAGGAAATTCCAAGGGTTTCAGGAGCTCTGTGCCAGGAACAGGACGAAGACCAATCATCTACTTCTTATTATAAATCACAATATCACAGAAGCCTTGCTGAGCCTCTCTCTCCCCGGCCAGACACCCCTATGATCCACCCTCAGGGGACACGGCACCTCCCCTGCAGGCATTTTTCACAGCCGATCACCAAGCTCCTTGCTGCCTACTCCAGGTGATTCTCTTCCCTCTTCCCTCCAACTTCCCAGTCTTCAATCTCTTGTCATCAGGCCCTGTCATCCTCTACCCCTCACTGCTGCTGTCAAGCACCAACCTCCATGTCACTCCCCCTCGTTTCTTGATGATTTTAGCTCCTGGATAACGGGCCATCTCTCCTACACGACTCCCGTCCTGATTCTCAGTCACTTCAATACGCACACACGTACACATGATCCCTCCAACTGGCCTGCCAGTTGCTTGCACTGCCTTCAGCCCCTCCAACTCCTTGTCACTAACTCGAAACCCATCAATAATCTTCATTTCATGCACCCCACTCTCTGCCACTGGTGCCCACTCACCCACCCCACCCAGTTACTACTCCCAATCATCTTTCCCTGCTCTATTGCTCACAGTATTTACCACCTCTAATACGCTACATAATTTACTTGTTTTCATTTGATTTATTGTGCATCTCATTTGAATGTAAGGGCCAGTAAGGCAGAGACTTTTGTCTTTCTGGTTCCTGCCTGTAGCACCATGAGCAGCACCTGGTACACCAGAAACTCAACAAACTTATTGAATGAATGAATGAATTTTAATCACTTGCATAATTATTCAATATCCATTTCCTCTGCTAAACTGTAAGCTTTACAAGGACAGAGGCCAAGATCCATCTTAAGTCACCCCGGGAAGCACTCAGTAAATATTACTTAATTGAGTGAATGGAGGAGCAAAGTTCAGATTTAAGAAATCCATTGCTGGGCTAAATTGGCTGCTTGCAAGGGTCATCTCCTCCAGGACTGCCTGGATCTGGCTCTGTCCCCACTGACTGGCACCTGAATACAGGTGACCTAAGTAAAGCTGTTGATTCTGATAAGCCTAAGCACGAAGCATCAGAAGCCCTCAGACATAGAGATCTGAGTGCATACAGCGGTTTCTGATGCCACTGTGCAAATATTTGATCCCGTGGATGGCAGGGCGGGGCGGGGCGGGGGGGACTCATTTTACCTGTCATCAAGAATAGTTTCAGTGGCTACCTGAAAAAATTCATTCTAAAACCATGATGGAGAGGACCTTTAATCATGAACTTCCTCTCAGGAAAAAATACTTAACAAGATCCTAACTGGGTTTTTTAAAAAGTATTTTCATTTATTTTGGCTGCCCTGTGTCTTACCTGCGGCATGCAGGATATTTTAGTTACAGCACGCAGACTCTCAGTTGTGGCATGCAGACTCTTAGTTGAAGCATATGGGAGCTAGTTCCTTGACCAGGGATCAAATCCGGGACCCCTGCATTGGGAGTGCAGAGTCTTAGCCTCTGGACCACCAGAGAAGTGTCCTATCTGGGTGTCAGATTATAACTTCAGTTTGTGACTTCCTCTTCAAGCTGTACTCATGGCTCACTAGGTTAGTTTAACCATTCATGGGTAAGAGATTTGCTCCAGGAAAAAAGACACATAAATAAGCCAAACACTTTTTGTAATAGGCACAAAGAGAACCAAATTTCTCTACTTCAGACTTAGTCTGACCTCTCACCCAGGATGGAGGAGCTTGAAAATCTCCCTCTTCTACAGAGATAAAGTGCTGCCGGGGAAACCAGTCCTGAAAGTCACATCATTCAAGTACCTTGCTTCTCAGGTTCCTGACAGGCGGGTCCTTCTATTCCATTCAGGAGAACCTCAGCTGCAACAAAGCAGCCACAACACTTGGGGAAACGAAAGTTCTTGTGCATCTCTGAGACAAGCAATGCAGGCGATCAGCTAAAACCTGAACCCCTGGCAAATATGAGAAAGCTCCCGATTCACAGCCAAAAAGCAGGTGAGAACAGTGTGGGCTTTGGTGATCTTACCACCCTGCCCTGTGTCAAGATTAATATCGAAGTAAGTCATCAGATACAGACCCAGCCTAACAGGTTTACTTATTGGGGACTTGGACTCCTATTACGTGATCTGAACAACGTCTTAATAGATGTCGATTGCAACATACAACTCAACAAGGGTGAAGAATTAAGTCATTCTGAGAACCTCTGCTGAGGTCTGAGAAAAAGGGCTGAGAGAAACTGGAAGAGAGAAGGATGAGAAAAGGAAGACCGAGGAATGGCTCAGTAGATTCAGGGTGAAAGAAATCTGTAGAAAACTTGGCTGTGTTCCGGTGGTGACGACTTCCCCACCAGAACATGCCTCTCAAACGATCCCCTGCACCCCTCTCCAGAAGGGGAGAAGAGGACACGCAAGAAGAAGCGCCTGGTGTGGAGCCCCAGTCCCCACCTCATGGATGTGAATGCCCGGGACACTACAGCCGTCTCTAGCCAGGCACAGCCTCAGCTTTGCGTGCTGGCTGCTCCACTGTCCTCTGCCAGCCTGCAAGAGGAACAGCCAGGCTTGCAGATGGACGCTCTTTCAGATGGAAGCAGCATTAAAAGCACCCTGAATCCAGATGAGTGGGAAACCATCACGAAAAGCACATGTTGGATTTAAAAAGGAAAGAGAGAGGCACTTTCCTGGTGGCCCAGTGGTTAAGAATCCGCCAATACAGGGGACACAGGTTTGATTCCTGGTCCAGGGAGATGCTCCATTGTTGCGAAGCAACTAAGCCTGTGCACCACAATTACCGAGCCCAAGCACCTAGATCCTGTGCTCTGCAAGAAGGGAAGCCACCGCAATGAGAAGCCTGCAGACCGCAGCTAGAGAGCAGACCCCCACTTGCCTCAACTAGAGAAGAGCCCACACACAGCAGTGAAGACCCAGCGCAGCTATAAATAAATAAATAAATTTTTTTAAAGAAAGAAAACTCAGCTGTGTGAATGGCTCTGTGCTCACACCAGACTAAAGATACCTGCTCTTAACCCCTGCTGTTTGGAAGGTGTGCTAACAGAGCTTCCTTAAACACGTCTCTTCTTTTAGACCTCAAGTTTGTACTTTTGAAACAAAGAGTGTTTTTCATTTCTCCTGGAACTGTACAAGTCTCAGAGTCAGACAACATACATAACCACCAGCCCACTCAATGTGCTGGTTGTGTGACATTAGCCAAGTAACTTAACCTCTCTGAAATCATTTCTTTATCCATAAAACATGAAGCTTAAATGAAATAATACCTATAGATAATCAACAAAGATTCCTTCCTTTCCTCCCAGAAAAACTCAATCTTCCACAGAATTCAAGCACAGTGACCGTCTGGCACAACCTCTGTCTGTCCAGCACACCATTCTGTGGCCTCACAGATAAAGAGCCTGGAAGACAGCCAGGAAATAATCGGCAAGTTCTGAGATGCCACCATGGCTCCTGAGGGGAGGGTCAGCTGCCGGAAGATAAAAAAGCCTTCTCTTGCCCTCACAGAGTCTCCAGAAATTTCCACCAAGTACACAGAGAAACCAGTGTCAATACTACAGTGGCTGGGAGATCGGGGGTACGGCCCAAGGCCATGGACACCTTGCATGGGCAGTCACGTGGCAGTGAAGGGACAAGAAAGACCAACCAAGACCTCACAGGGCCGCTGCGAACAGCTGCTGGATGGCGGTATCTCAGGGAAAACATGCGCCATATCACGTGACACCTTCATCCGCTTCCGTGACACTGCCAGGGTTGTGCCAACCTTACCCACTGCTTGAAAGACAGGTGTTTGCAGCCGCATCCATCTCTCTGTCAGGAGGACCACTTGAGAAGGAGGCTCCCAGAGGAACGGTATGCCTGGGCCTATGCTGTCCTGCCTTCCCCAGTGTGCTCTATTTAATTATTCAAGGGATGAGGCATTGTTGCCTTTGTGGGCAAAGCTTTCAGAATATTTAAAATTCATGGGAGAAGCCAAGGAGTGGCTTTTTAAAGCTCCCTCCCTTGAAGCCAGTGATAGGGCTTTCAATCAAGTGGTGGGATTCCAATTTTCCACAATTTTCCATCTTTGGTGAAACATGCCTGCTTTAAAAAAAAGAAAGAAAGAAAAAAACTGAGAGGAGAAAAAATAAAAGAGGAAGCTCTGACAAAAGTCAAACTTGATTAATCTTCAGTTTTGTCCCAAGGGAGTCGCTTTCAGACTTAGCAGATCAGATGCTGTGGGTGCCAAAGTCAGGCGGGAGGCCAGGAACCTGTTGGGAGCATGCTGGGTGTGGGGAGGGAGGGGGACCCTGAGCTAGTATACTCTGCTCCACCCCAGGCCCCATTCAGAGATTGTCTCACCCAACTCCACATCCTAGAAGAGATGCACAGGCCACCAAGGTGGGCGCCTGAGGGCCCACGAAGGTGGCCTCACAGCCCTGGCTGAGATGTGGGCTGGGGCTAGGCACCCCTCAAGTCTGTGCCCAGGGAACACTCACCACACCACATCACAGAGGGGTCCACTGAGGCCTCAGGATGGGCGAGGGGCCCACACCCTGAGAGGACACTGTCTGAGGAAAGGCAGGCAGGCTTCTGGGGGCCTCAGCATTCATTCACTGAGCTGCACTGAGCCACTGCAGGGGCTTCACGTCTCCCAGCAAAGCTCAGCCCACAACACCACATCCTCACCCTACAGGAAAGCCTGGCAGAGCCCAGAGCTTTTTGCTTCTCAGAACAAGAAGGTCTGGACAACGGTTTCACAGCCATCACAGGCCACCTCTTTCTGTCTCTGCCCTGTGTACACCCCACCCGTGTACACCCCACCCGTGTACACCCAGGTGTGCTCAGGCCCCTTCCACCCCCATGGAGCCAAACCCTCTGCGGGCGCCTCCCTCCCTCTGGTCCCAGTCCCTCCAGGTGTGTCCACAGGAGGAAACCACCTCCTCCAAACGGCAGTGGTCCTCTACATGGAAGCCGCTCTCTCCTGCCCCTGCCTCTTGGCCCAAGTTCTTTCTTCTCACAGCTGAACATGCCCAGATCCTTTCAACAGGCCTTTCTTTAGGGTCAAGGACTGCTTTGAAAATCTGATCAAAAACTATAGCCATCCTCCCTAGAAAAGAACATACACATATACAGTGCTCCATACAGTTTGTGGGGATGGGTGTTCACAGACCCCTGAATTGCACATAGGGACTTCATTTTTAAAAATTGTGTATTTATTTATTTCTGGGTGTGCTGGGTCTTTGTTGCTGTGCACAAGCTTTCTCTACTTGTGGCAAGTACAATCTGCTCTCTAGTTGTAGTGTGTGGGTTTCTCACTGTGGTGGACTCTCTTGTTTCAGAGTACACCCTCTAGGCATGCAGGCTTCAGCAGTTGCGGCTCATGGGTTTAGCTGCCCCGTGGAATCTTCCCTGACCAGGCATCAAACCCATGTCCCCTGCGTTGGCAGGCAGATTCCTATCCACTGGACTACCAGGGAAGGCCCTAGAAACTTCATTTTAAGAAACCTTCCTTCAGGCAACTGCCCTGGTGGTCCAGTGGTTAAGACTCCACACTCCCAATGCAGGGGGCCTGCATCCGATCCCTGGTCGGGTCACTAGATCCTGCATGTCACAACAAAGATCCCATGTGCTGCAACTAAGACAAACAGATAAAGAAAAAGAAACCTTTCTCTGTGTCATCCTTAGGAAACATGTGGCCAGACCCCTCCAGCTCTGCTCTCCTTCCTAAATCAGATGAACTACGGCACCCAGAACTAAACACAACATTCTGGATGTCACATGCAGCAGACTCCCACCTCTACTTATTTCATTACTTCAGCTAAGAGCTTCAGAGTTTTAGCCAGCCTTCGAGACAACCACATCACTGGGGCTGACTCACAGGGAACTCACCACCAGCTCAAATCCCCAGGTCTTTCACATGCCCAGAAAGATACATCTCACTTCTCATCCCTCTACCTGGGGGACAGCCAGGGGACCACACCCTCCCAGTCACCCAGCATCATCCAGGCTCTTGGTCCTCCCGGCTAAATTGGAGCCAGTCTTTCCCTCCTCCCTACACTCTCAAATCTCCTGAAGTCCTTGAAACCTGCAGGACCAGCTGTCCAGCCAGAATACGCCCTTCACCTTCACAAAGCTTTGTAACTGACACAAAGCTAGTCTGTGAGGACAACACTGCTCCGCCATACACAGCCGGTCCGTTCCTCTCATCCTCCACAAAAATGGAACCCAAGGGGAGTTGGGCGGCTGGTGTCTTCGTGGCCCCCAGAGTGTGGCTCTGTCTGTGCCCTTGGAGGTGAGGCCATTCCAGTCACCTGCCCCCTGCCACACCCGTGCCAGCCTCCAAGTGTTTCCTGCCACCAATGGGGGCTTCAGCTCTGAGCCTGCCTCATCCTCTGTCCACCTCCTGTCAGCACCCCCACCCACAGGACAAACCCCTCGCCCTGGACTCAGCGCCTCCCATCCAGTGCCTTCTTCCCCGTGCCCCTCAGTGAGTTCACTTTCTTCCCTGAATGGCCCATGCCCTCCCCGCAGACCGTCACTGTTCCCCACCCTATGGGAATTCCTTGCCTCCCAACCTGATGCACTCTGCCATCTGCTTCCTCTGTGTCCACACCCAAGCAACGGGGTGGACAAAACTGGGTGGACGTGTCTCACTTTAAATGCATGTTCTCTGACCTCAAACTGTCTCTCTGCAATGGCCCACAAAGCCTAGGTTTCTCTGGGAGGCTGGCCACCCGGTCCCAGACAATTTTACTCTGTTTTCTTCACCTCAGATTTCCATCCCCAGTCCTCCACCCTTGCTCTGAGCTAATGAGCCTGCCTCATACATCCTGGCGAGAAACAAGAGTCCTGGACTAGAGCTCAAGCACCTTCCACCACACCCAGACCTGCCTCCATCTGCTCGCACTGTGGCCTCCTTCCCTCCTTCCCTCTCTCTGCTCCAAGGGACAATCTTCCCCTGATGCCCTGAACCCCACTCCTGCCACCGTAAGGCCTAGGCTCCTGGGTCACCCTGCTTCTCTTGGGCAGCACTCCTGCCAGCATCCACACATGCTGGAGCTCTCCTATCTTAAATACCTTCTCCCTTTACCCACAGCCTCTCATGTGACTGTCTCATCACTCCGTACCTTCAGCTGTCAACTCCATTCACTCGTTCATTCGTTTGGCTATGCTGGGTCTTAGTTGCAGCATGCAGGATCTTCTAGTTGCAGCATGCGAACTCTTAGGGACTTCCCTCGTGGCTCAGATGTAACAAGTCTGCTTGCCACGTGGGAGACGCGAGTTTGATCCCTGGGTCAGGAAGATGACCTGGAGGAGGGCATGGGAATCCAGTGCAGTCTTCTTGCCTGGAGAATCCCATGGACAGAGGAGCCTGGCGAGCTATGGTCCATGGGGTTGCACAGAGTCGGACACAACTGAGTGACTAACACACACATGCAAAGTCTTAGTTGCGGCATGTGGGATCTAGTTCCCTGACCAGTGATCAAAACTGGGTCCCCTGCATTGGGAGTATGGAGTCTGAGCCACTGGACCAGCAGGGAAGTTCCAATTAAGAACTTGAGAAAGTGGTCCACACCTCCCTCACACAACCCCCGTCCCATTCATCTTCCAGCCCACCTGGTGCCTGGCCCACCTGACTCGCTGCTGTCTGGATTCAGGTCACGGCCACCACCAGCCACCACACCACTCAGCCCTAGGTCACTTGTGCAGCACTCAACACTGACACCCAAGCCCCGGCTGAGACACAGCCCTGTCCTTCCTCCCTCCCTGGGCTCTCCTCCTCTATCTTTCTTGCTGGCTCCGCCTGCTCTACCGCCACCTGGAAAATGGACACTTCTAAGCCCTCTCCTCCTTTGCCTTCCCTCTCAATTCATCAAGAAGTCACCCAATCTCTTCCAATCTGACCTCTGCTGAACCCAAGCTACATTAACTCCCTGCCTTCTGCCCAGCTCCACACAGCCCCTCAAGCTTAACATGATGTGGCCATTTGACCTTGAGTCTCCCACCCCACCCCTCACCTTCTGCTCCTCCAGGCTTCCCTACACCTTATTGTTGTTCAGTCGCTTAGTCGTGTCCAACTCTTTGCAGCCCCATGGACTGCAGCACACCAGGCTTCCCTGTCCATCACCAACTCCCAGAGCTTGCCCAAACTCATGTCCATTGAGTCGGTGATGCCATCCAACCATTTCATCCTCTGTTGTCCCCTGCTCCTGCCCTCAATCTTTCCCAGCATCAGGGTCTTTTCCAAAGAGTCAGCTCTTTGCATCAAGTGGCCACCACTTGCTTAAACCCCAAACCAAAGGGATTCTTCTCATTCCCTCCCTCCCCCTTATTCCTACCTTATAACCAATCTCTCTGAAAGCTCTAACAAATCTTCCCCCAAACCATCTGCAGTCTGCTCACTTCTCTCCTTCCCTCCGTGACCTTCTCAGGCTCAGCCAGCATCCTCTTTGAACTAGAACACAGAAGCCCTGCCACTTCTCGCTTCAGGTCTTATCCCCTTTCATCCATTCTGCATAGAGCACCAGAGAAGTCTTCTTAAAACATAGGAAGGGCTGTCACAGGCCTATTAAAACCTTTCTGTCTTTTGTTTGTTTGTTTGTTTTTGGCAGCATCCCTTGGCATGTGGGATCTTGGTTCCTTGACCAGGGATTAAACCCACATCCACTGCACTGGAAGTACAGAATCTTAACCACCCACAGGTCTGTCCTAACCCTTCAGTCTTATCTGCTCTCACAGCATTTCAAATATAAGCCATCGTCCATGCCACAGCCTATGAGATCTAGTCTGCCCTCATGCCTACCCACTCTCCAACCCCGGCCTGGGCGCCCCTCCCTCCCTCGCTGCCAGCCAGCCCCGCAGGTTTCAGTTTCTGAAACATTCTGGGCAGCCCCTTCCCACACTGGGTCTTTAACCCCGCCCCTCCCTCCACCTAGAACGATCTGCTCCTGCTCTTCACGTGATAGAGCAGCTTAAATGTCACCTCTTCGGAGGCAGCCCATAAACATACGGCCTCAAGCTGGGCTCAGCCCCTGCTTCCTTCCCTCATGGCACTGAGTACAACTTGCAGCTATTTTATTTGTGGATGCTCGCAGGGGGAAGAGAGGGCTGGGAGTGGGCAGAGACAGGTGGAATCTGTCTCCCTCACTAGAACGAGAATTCCATGGAAATAAGAGGGGGGCCATGTCTGACTTAAATTGTTAAATGTTAAAAATAATAATATTTTTTGATATATTTGGCTAAAATATGTTAGAATTAACAAATGTAGTATATTAATGCATATAGGTGGAACCTAGAAAAATGATCCTGATCAACCTATCTGCAGGGCAGGAATCGAGATGCAGATGTAGAGAGTGGGCATGTGGGCACGGAGGGTGGGGAGGGGTTAGTGGGAGATTAGGACTGACAAGATATACACTCCTGGGGCTTCCCAGGTGGCTCAGTGGCAAAGAATCCACCTGCCGATGCAGGAGAAACAGGAGACACAGGTTTAATCCCTGGATCACAAAGATCCCCTGGAGAAGGAAATGGCAACCTCCTCCAGTATTCTTGTCTGGGAAATCCCATGGACAGAGCAAGCTGGGGGGCTGCGGTCCACGGGGTCACAGAAGAGCTGGACACGACTTAGTGACTAAACAGCAACATACACACCGCCATGCGTAAACAGTAAGCCAGTGGGGACCTGCTCTATAGTGCAGGGAGCTCAGCTCAGTGCTCTGATGACCGAGAGAGTGGGATGGGGTGGGAGGGAAGTCCAAGAGGGAGGGGATAGATGTTGCCTATAGCTGATTCGCTTTGTCCTACAGCAGAAACTAATGCAACACTGTGAAGCAATTATACTCCAATAAATAAATAAATAATAGACATTAAAATTCATTTCACTTGTTTCTTTTGCTTTTTTAAATGGAAACTAGAACATGTAACATTACATATGTGGCTTCGTATTTCTATGGGACTGTGCTGGTCTAGTTAGCAAGGGTGGGAAGAAGCAGATTATGACATTATGTTGATATAACACTTTGTTATAATCAACTTTATGTGATAAACCACATAGAGAGGCACAGGCCAAGCATTCAGGTACACTGACGGCAGGTAGGTCAGACGAGGTTAGAACAGACTTGAAACACCAAACTAATGAGGATGAAGTCATGGATTGCTGCTACTTAGCTGAACGCCCTGCAAGTAGCTTATGCCAACTGTCCAATACATGTGCAGATTTGAAGGCTGCCACTGGAACAACAGAGGATGTGTTTCAACATGGTCATATAGCACATGTCCTAAAGCCCTTCCGACTCCAGTGGGTTCCTGGGCCTCTAAGAACAGAACTACTGTCTAGATATTCTTGTCTGCATACAACTCAGTGCTATCATGCCCAACCCTCCCCTCCTCATACTGAGAGAACTAGACTCAGCAAAAGAAACAAGGGGACTTCCCAGGTGGTTCAGTGGTTAAGAATCTGCTTTCCAATGCAGGGGATGTAGGTTTGACGTCTGGTTGGGAAACCAGGATCCCACATGCCGCAGGGCAACTGAGACTGAGTGCCACAACTAGAGAAGCCCAAACACCGCAAGGAAGACCCAGCAGAGCAAAACACAGGAGAAAGGAGGGAAAGAGACGAGGTCTTGCTATGCTGGTTTCTCTGACTGTCTCAACTTCGGGCCACTGCAAACTCAGAGCGGCACCAAGGAGAGGGCTATGCAGAAGTGCCCAGCCCTCCTTCCATGGGGCACATATCACGTCAGCTGATGGGGGCAAGGGCACAAGATGAGCCATCCCCACAGAAAAGCCTGTGCCCTCAGGTGTTGAGCTGACCCTCTGGGTCACCACATTAATGTTCATTCCCTCCAGGAGATTATCTGCTCCCATGGAGCAAGGAAATCTACTTCTCACAGAGGTTAATAAACTTACAGATCTCATTACTCAAAGAGGTCGTGCTGGCAAAAATTTTAATGCATTTTTTAGGAAAGGTCTGGAAGATTATTAACAACAGAACAATGGCTGGCTATTCAGAGAAGCGAGGGCAGAGAGGTGACTGATGGAGATGAAGCAGGCTTTCCCCTCCTCCATACAGCATCCCCCAGGGCTGCGGAAGGTAAAGCACTTGGAGTCCAGCTGGGCTGGCCATCTCTGACTGCCCAGCCCCTGGGTCTGGGGTTGCTTGCCTCTGTTCCTGCCCCCAGGTCACCTCGCATGCTGGCAACTAGCACATTTACCAATACATTCCTCAGTCTCCAATGGGCACTGCAAGGCTGCTCACAAATCTGTATTTGCCTACAGTCAGTTGTATCAAACCATTTCTTCTCTTCCTAATCTACCCCCTCATTCTCAGATCAATTCCTTAGCTCACACAGAGAAGGAAATCCAGGCGACCCAGCTTCCTCATTCCCCTTTCCACCTTAGCCTCAAAATGCCACCATACCTGCACCTTGCCTGGTCTCTAAGGGTGATCCTCCCAGCATAAAGCTCTTGTTCTAGTTCCTTCCTGCCATCCACTTCCCTGTGCCAACCACACTGCCTGTCATCTTTCTCTAATATCTTCAATCTCCACTCCTATTCCCCCCTCAGCCTCCCAACATGCTCAACTGATGAAATGAAAATCAGCCTTCCTACTACCCTGACTCATCCTCAACCTTAGCCTGACTTCTTTATTCCCCTGCCGTACACTCACTCCTTAAACCACTGCAGATGGATTTGTGCCTTCACACCTGGCTGAAGCTGCTCTTAAAACCCATCAGTGCCCTAACTCTCCCACCCCCACAGCAGGATTTAACAGCATGCACCTTGGGTCCCTACCCAGCTTCCCGAGGCCTTCACCCATGTTGAGTACACCTCCCTTTCAGCCTCCTCTCTCCTGGCTTTTGCAAAACTGCTCTCCCCCAGCCTGCCTCCAGTATCATCACCTCTAAGTCTCACCCACTGGCTTCTTTTCCTTCTCTTCAACTAGTGCCCTTTCCCAGAGTTCCATCTTCATCTTTTTAAAGTATTTTTTTAAAAAATATTTTATTATTCTTATTGTTATTTTATTTATTTTTATTTTTTGGCTGTGCTGCGCAGCATGTGGGATCTTAGTTCCCCACACCCCGTGCACTGGAAGCGCAGAGTCTTAACCACTGGATGGCCAGGGAAGACTCCCATCTTCATCTTCTTGATCCACTCTCTCCTTGGGTGATCAAGTCCATCTCAGAGGTGATGGCTCTCAAATCTGTACCTCTGATTCTACCCTAATTGCTGAGTGCTAGAGCTGAATTTCTATTGATAGAGGCCACTGCACATGACCCACTACAAGTGGAAATTCACCATATTCACCCAGACTAAACTCTCATCAACTCTCTCCCCTAAAACGCATCTCCTCTTGTGTTCTTAATCTCAGTCAACAGCACCACCATCCACTCAAACAGTCTAGAAATACCTGAATTGCTGGCAGCTCCACCTCTCCCTTTCTCGCGTTACAACAATCAAGAGCTGTGGGTCCACCTCCCACATGACTCTCGGGGTGCCTTTGGCCTCTAGAAAATGCATCTTAAGAACACGAATTCTGCTCTCAAATAGGCGTGAGCTTGGTTTCCTGGCTGTGAGCATGGACAGATTACTGAATCTCTCAAGCCCAGTTTCTCCAACTGTGAAAGTGAGGGTTGTTGTGAGATTTAAATGAGATATTGTATAGACACACTCTGCATACTAACTCAAACCCACTAAGTTTTCATTAAGTTAATAGTTTAGTTTGTGTCCTGATTTAGCAACTCTATAGGAAAGACATTCAAGCTTTCACTCTCTCATCTCTGGAAAGGTGCCTTACATATATTTTTCTGCTTTAATTGTATTATATATACTCCTAGAAGCTGCCACAATCCAGCACAGAACAGGGCATGGTTTACATATATAAATCTGGGCCATACATGCTCTGTGCTCTCAACACTTCTTGCCTGGACTGTGGCTAGTTTCTATGAGGTCTCTTTCCTCCAGTCTCTCAACTTTCTGCGCTACCCTTCATTATCATCTCTGGAATAATCTTCCTAACACAAGCAATGTTCTTCTCTTCAAAACTGAGTGTTCCCTCATTACCTATAGACTGAAGTAAAAATTCCATAGGACATCGCATGTTTCTGCCTCCTAACCCAAGTTAGCTCGTCCTCTCTGAGCCCACTGCCTGCTACTGCCTGGGACTCAGGCCTCATTCTTAGGCACCAAGACGAACTGCTCCTCCCACCTCCAGCCTCACCCATGGCTGGCTCCCCCTGCCACCTATGGGATAAAGTCCCAAACATGTAGCACAAAGGCCTTTCCTTCATGTCTGTACGCTCCTGACCCCTTCTCCACACTCACCATGCACTTCACATTCTTTCTCACCTCCCTGCCCACTACTAACAGCTAACGCACATCACAGTGTGTGCTTCGTTTAATCCTCACAACCACACTATGATGGTGGTACTATCATCAGTCCCATTTCACATATAAGGAAACTGAAGCTCACAAAGGTCAGTATCTCACTTCAAGCCATATAGCCAGCGAACAGCCAGCCCAGGCCTGCGTCCGAGGTCTCTGTTCTTGACCTGAACACTCTATTGCCTCCTCTCCATCCCAACGCTTCCCTTTGCTCTGCAGTTCTGGCTGCTTCGGAAACTCCTCCTTATCCTTCAAGACTCAGTTCCAAAGTCACCTTTTTTAAGAAGCCTTCTGCAACTTCTCAAAGAGTTAGGAATTTTATCCTTAGTGACATGTCAATAAAAGGCTATTTCATTGTCCTAATTAGCTACCCACCATCCATCTCCCTTGGGAGGGCAGGAACCCTGTCCCAACAGCCTCTGTCATCCTGTCGCCTGGCCCAGAGAAGGTGCTCAAAAGCTAAGGGATGGCCAAGAAAGTTACAGGAGGGACTTCCCTGGTGTTTCACTGGTTTAGACTCTGTGCTTTCAATGCAGGGGACACAGGTTCAACCCCTGGCTGGGGAACTAAGGTCCCACATGCCCTGTGGTGCAGCCAAAAAATTTGAAAATAAATAACTTTTAAAAAGAAAGTTACCAGAGCTGATGAACAGATGAAGAGTGATCAGAGAGGAGTTCAGATCCATATAAGCGGGTGGGAATCAGAGATATGAGACCCTGAAGCCAATTACTGTCTGGTCCACATGAGCCATGGCCCCATATTGATACCTCCCATGTTAGTTAACTAGGTAACGTCTGCTTGACGTCTACCTCCCCTACCAGACTGAGAGCATCATGCGGCCATCACTGTGACTGTTCACAGCACATAAGGCAGATGGCCCTGATTTGTGGAATGAATAAGTGAATGAGTATACAATGAAGGGTTCCCTAACCAGCAGCACAAATCACTAGTCTGATGCCCCCCACAATGGGGAGATACTGATTTTTGGTTTCTGTTTTTGGTCCACTCTTGCACCTCCCCATGAAAGCAACTGGCCGGTAGACTAGTTTTCTTGTGAAGATAGGTGGGTCAGCTTCCTTACCTTTCTTGTCCACTAGCTAGTAACATTTCTCCACCCACACGAACTGAGAGGCTTAGTGATATGAGTGGAAGCCTCAGAAGACAAACTGCATATCCTCTGGGTCACATGATGACAAAGAACCAACTCTGACAATACTCAGGACTGGGAGAGAGCAGCTGAGGACTTGAGGAGGGCCCAGGAATGGACCATGTCCAACCATGTATCCCCGAAAGTCACATCGGGAGCCACTTGTAGACCTTCCACCCAAGGCAGAAATGACCATGATGATCTTAGAGAACTTGGGCACCACTGATGAAATATTTATGTCAGTGAAGTATACGTGTGTGCTCAGTCATGTCCAACTCTTTGCGACCCCATGGACAGTAGCCCACCAGGCTTCTCTGTCTGTGGGATTTCCCAGGCAAGAACACTGGAGTGGGTTGCCATTTCCTTCTCCAGGGGATCTTCTTGACCCAGGGATGGAACCCTCATCTCTTGTATCTCCTGCATTGGCAGATGAATTCTTTACTACTAGTGCCACCTGGGAAGCCATTTATGTGTCAAAACAGTGTTCTAAACGTTATGCACACATTTTACTAGTCAGTTGTCTCAGTCCTTTGATAGATGCAGATGGTGAAGCTAGAGAGATAAAATGACTTGTCCAAGTTCACACAGCCAGCCAGGAGGGCTGGGATCTGAACTCAGCATCCTCTCCAGTCTCCAGACAGGTGGACTTCCATGACAACAGACTCATCTTGCTGAGACAGCCAGTTCTAGTTTCAGTCTGCCTGGAGGGGTTAGAGAGTTCGTCCTCAGACCAACTGAGCTGAAATCAGCCATGTCTACCAGGAGCTCCTTCTCCTGCCCTTCAGAGCCTCCCAGAACAGGAGGACCTGTTCCTCATCCCCAAGAGGACCTTCTCCATCACCCCTCTCCCGCAGGACGACAGACACCAAAGCAACCCTCCCATTCTCCATTTATCTGAACAACTCCAATTAAAAGCTTTCCCAATTAAAAATCCCAAAAGGGCTCCAATGCCAGGGCAGCAGGGTCTGCAATATGCCTCACTAATTGGATCCCTGTGGACAAACTCTACCCTGCAACCCACAGAAAAGACATCCCCCAATGCACAAGGGGAGGAAGGAGACAAAGGCTGGTTGGATGGTCCCACTCATCACCCAAGAGCTGGACCAAGACCTCCCAGAACAAGGCAACTGAAAAGGACTGGTCAGAGTCCTGCCGGCAGCTGGAATGCAGCCTCCACTTGGCTGGGAGATACCTGGGTATTTAGCACTGTTTACAAGGTCTGTTAGGCATCCCAGGTGGCTCTGTGGTGAAGAATCCGCCTGCTAGTACAGGAGACTCGGTTGGAGCCTTGGGTCAGGAAGATCCCCTGGAGGAGGGTGTTGCAACCCACTCCAGTATTCTTGCCTGGAGAATCCCATGGACAGAGGAGCCTGGTGGGCTACAGTCCATGTGGTTGCAAAACAGTCAGATACGACTTAGCCACTAAACAGCAACAACTACTGGGGTCTCTTAATGCACAGCTCTTAAGCTAACTGCTTCGGCTGGTGGCAATGCTTTATCCTAAGCTTTTCTGCACAGGGTGGAGGATGCCATGGTCCCCAGTTCCTTAGAAGAATAAGATGACTATCAACCAGGCTTGTGAATAAAAAATTTAAAAAAAAATCTCCAGTCGTTGACAAATGTCTAAATGTGTTCCCACATGCATATTTTTATTCTAACAAGCTAATTTGAAATATAATTTAAATAAATTCTACCAGAATGATACCATATGACTAACAGTCCCCGGTGGCAGAACTACTGGAGGGAGGCTTCATCGTACATTCAGCAGAGGTTCCCAACCTGACACTCTTCCCACACAATGCACACCCCGCTAGGAAGCTGGCTCTGGCTGCCAACACGCACCTCCAAGCCTATAAATATGACTGGGGGTGGGGGCAGGCCATGCGCGCAATACCTAGAAGTGCAGGCAGAGAACATGCAGGGCTTGGGGACCCAAGGATCCAAACCCATGCAAATCAGCAGCTCTTGGCCCTAACTCCTCTTGAGGCTCCTTTGTGCTTAATTTATTTTCATGTTAGAAAAAAAAAAAAAGTCTAACCCAGCACACCTGAGAGTTCTAATATTCTGAAGAATGTTTTTTCTCTATTGTAACTCTGTTTGGGGGTGCTGTTCACTTTTGACAAAAGTGCAATGAATTTTTCTTTTCAAAGGGGATAGGAGCTCCCATCCCCACTGCATATACCAAAAGAAGTCTTTTCCCAAAGGTTTTAGGTGCTAATGCTGGCATAGGTAATCTGTCCCGGGATTTATCCAGATTTTTTTTTTAATTGCCTGACAACTGAAGCAGGGACTGCACCGACCTCCCTGACTGTGAATTCTTGTCAATCCCCTCAACAAGGGAAGTCTCTCTGCAGGAGGTGCCTGATGCCCAGCAGACACAGGACTTTGCAGAGAAGATGTCTAAGGGGTGGGCATGGGTGCTTTCGGCTTGTAAGCAGCCTTCTCTTCTAGGTCTTACAGCAGAATTACTCTGCCCTAATATTTCCAAACAAGCAGAGACAGTTTGAGCAGCTGGGTCCTCGTCCACCAGCCACCCTTAGCAACCACGATGGATCCTGGGTGTTCCTACCAGGATTCACTAAGGAGCGGTGACTCATCCGAAATTACACTGTCTCCGCAAATTACCTAATGTTAATTGTGATCTTGGTCTCCTCTACCATTTCTTTCCTTCAGTAATTCATTTAAAAGATTATCAAAATGTGGCTTTTATATTTTAATTTATACCCTGCCTTGCTCTAGAAAAGGATTTCAGCAGGTTTGCAGAGATGTATAAAATTCAGCAAAATGATAAATCAGAAGTAGGTTTGGAGTTGAATGATGGTGTATATTTATAGTAACTGGCAGGGAAAGATGTCCATTCAAGGTATTTTAAGTTGAAAAACTTAGGTTACAAAAGAGATGTGTGACATGATTCCATTTTGATAAAAATATCCAATTTTTTGATATTGCTTGCTCTACATAAATGTCTATCTAGACACTGAGACATGTATACATGGAAAAGAGTCTGTGAAGATGGACATCTGATTGCGGATGGAGGTTATCCTTGCAATGTGGGATGACAAGTAATTTTCACTTTCTTCTTTACACTGTTATTTTTTTAGTATGAACATGTAATACTTTTATAATTAGAAAAAAGCAAAGCTATTTCCTGTTTTTGTTTTTTTTTTTTACTTAGTGAAAGAGTGAAGGCAAAACAAGGACAGGGTCAAAAAACTGAGCGAAGAATAGACGTAAAGGATGAGATCTCATCAATGTGATAAGGTCAACACACTTCTGTCTCCTAAGTTCCCCAGAAGCCACTGCAGAAAGGAAACCTAATAATTTACACAAACCACTGAGCCCATCAGACAAAAAACAAAGCCCCTTTCTGTTCTAGGTCCCCCTTCAGGGAACTGTGTACAAGCAGCAAACATGCCCTCAAGTCCATCCTAAAACCAAGTCAGGAGTTTCAGGACTGTTTCCAATAAGCATGACAGCATTTTCCCAAAGTGAAAGTCAACCCAAAATGAGTCATTCATTCATTCGGCACATATCTACTTGTTATCTACCCGATGCCAAGCACTGTGTATTTTTCCAGCTCTGACATGAAGGGTGACACTAAGGACTGTCTAAACAATGAGGATGATCCTACATGTTAAGGGTCTCCCTAAGTATTTCTGCCTAGTGTACTGGGGAATCTTTCTTATGTTCCCCTGATAGTTCCTCTGACACCCTATGGATTACAGCATTTTGTTTAAACTCACACATATAGTTGGCACTTGTGTATGTGGCTTATGTTTTCCTTCTAAAATATAAACTCCACAAGGGCAGCAACTAACTGGTAGGTTTGCTCATCCTGGATCCTCGACAGATTCTTCAATTGCCTTACAGATGACGAGCTTGAGACCTCAGGAAGCCAAGTTTAAAAAACCCACAACAAGGCATTCCTGGTGGTCCAGTGGTTAAGAATCTGCCTTGCCTACCAAAGCTGATGACACAGGTTTGATCCCTGGTCTGGGAAGATCCCAAATGCCGTGAGGCAGCTAAGCCTGTGCGCCCCAGCTACTGAAGCCTGTGCACCATGGAGCCCGTGCTTCACAATCAGAGAAGCCACTACAATGCAAAGCCCATGCCCAGCAGTTAGAGAGTAGCCCCTGCTAGTCACAGCTAGAGAAAGCCCTAGAGCAGCGACACTGTTACCAGCCAAAGATAAAATTAAAACAAAAACAAAAAAACCCACAACCGAGGAATTCCCTGGTGGTCCAGTGGTTAGGATTCTGCACTTGCACTGCCATGGGCTGGGGTTCAATCCCTGGTCGGGGAAGTGAGATCCTGCAAGCCGTGGTGTGTGGCCAAAAGACACACACACATACACAAAAGAAACCCATAACAGAACCAAGAGAAGACAAGTTTCCTCAATATATTCGAGAGCTTGTTATTTATTTTAGTCAACACGAAACCCCCCCTCTGCAAAAGTCTCTAACTTTCAAGAACTACGAAATTAGGTGTGATTCAGGAGGAGTGGAAAATTAAAGGAGAAGGAATGATCATCAGAAGAAAGCAAACCAGTATAGATTACCAAGCGAAGGCCCCCGGTGTTAGATAACCAAGCGCAACGTAATCTTGGCTGAACAAAACAAATGAGTGTAAACTGAAGCCAAACAGAAATACAGTAGATATTGTTTGTAAACACTGACAAAATCATCCCAAAGTCACAACAGCACACAAGCTGGCTTTTCTCTTAGCCTTCTGCAGGCGGGTAGAAAGACAATTTACAACCCCAATGCTCGGGTGACAGCCGACAGCCTGAAAATTAACCCAAGTCACAATAAAAGCTAAACAGTGTGCTTCAGCATTAAAGGAAAACTGTCTCCAAATGTGATTTCCTTCTCTCTTGGCCCTTGCAACTCTCAATTAAGCATGCTATATAAAAGGTAATCCAGAAATTATCACGACTTCTAGGCTGGTGTCCAGGCAAGGCTGCCCACCACTTCAAGCATTGACTCAATCAAAAAATTTATTGGAAGCCTATTAGGTGCAAGACATGGTGCCAGGTGTTGGGATTGACTGGTGAAGAACTTAATACTTTATCCTCTCGGGATGCTATTGGGGAAGGCAGATGATAAACAAGCACAAAGAACCCAAACAACAGCAGGTGTGGTGAACAATGGTGGGAACAAAGTGTGGCCACCTCAGCAGGTGACAGGGATGGTTAGAAAAGACCCTGAGCAGGTGATCTCGATGTCCAAATGCCAAGGATGAGAAGGAGGAAGGTTTTTGCAGAACCGGGGCAAAAGCATTCCAGGTGGAGGGAAGAACGAATTCAAAGCCCTCCCAGGCAGGGCAAGAAAACAAAGGAGGCCAGGGTCAGCAGAAGGCAGGGAGGGAGGCCAGAGGGGCTGGGAGGAGATGGCACAGGACAACCTCTTGTCAGCTGGCGGGGGCTTAAGGCAAGGAGGGGTGCGACCTGATTGAAAAGTGGCGTGACTCATCACCTGGGCTCCCATGTGCAGAGTGGACTGCAGACACCCCAGAGTGGATGCTGGGGGTGCCTGTGAGGAAGTTAGTCCAGGATGGAAGCAAATGGCCAGGGGTAGGGTAGGAGCTGTGATTCTAGGGAGAGGTGAATGCACCCCCAGATAATATCCCAGGAGCAGAACCCCGGGGACCCACTGACAGCCTGTATATCAGGGGTGAAAAGAGAAGAATCAAGGATGACTCTTACAAGTGGGTGAACGGTGGGGCCAAGGACTGGGGATGGAAGAGACAGAGGGAAGGAGAGGTTTGGGGAGCTCTGTGCATAAACAACAGCAGGAAGCCCTGGGGAAGGACTGTGTTAGAAATACAGTGGAATGGACTGCGCTTCCCTGGTGGTCCAGTGGTTAAGACTCCGAGCTCCCAGTGCAGGGGGCCTGGGTTCAACCCCTAGTCAGGAAACTAGATCCCTGATCTAGTGCTGCAACTAAAAATCCTACGTGCTGCAACAACGATGGAGGATCACAAGGGCTGTAACTAAGACCTGGCACAGCCAAATAAATAAAATAAACTTTTAAAAAAAGAAAGAAATATAAATATGGGAGTTGCCAGCATATATTGAAAGCCATGGAGGGATGGGATAACATCACCAAGGAAGAGAGGGTGGACAGCAAAAAGGAACCAGGACCAGTCCCTAAGCAACCCCATCACTCTGAGGTCAGACAGAGGAGCAACCAGCAGGGAGACTGACGAGGAGTCATCGGGAAGGGAAGCAGAAGCCCAGGAGAGTGTGGAGGGGAGGCGGGGGAGTGGCCACAGGGGAGGAACACTGCTGAGGAGGGTAGGAAGACAAGGACAGAGGTCTGACAACATGCAGGCCATCAGTGACCCGGCAGTTCTGGTGACGAGGTGGGGACAGAAGCCAGACTACAGGCTATGAAGGGCTAACAAATGGCAGGCAGAGGAGATGAATGGAGACAGTGGTTTCGGGCTTCTCTTTTGAGATGTTCTCAGGTAAAGGGGAGCAAAGAAGTGGAACAGAAGAAGGACAGGGATGTATCGGGTTGGCCAAGAATTTCGTCCAGGTTTTTCCATGAGATGGTATAGAAAAACCCAAATCAACTTTTTGGCCAACCCAGTGAAATGAGAGATGCTAAAGCTGTGCTGTCTACCATGGAGGCTCCACTAGCCACGTGTGGCTATTCAAACTTAAAAAATTTAGCTCTCAGTCACCCTAGCTACATTTCAAGTGCCCCACAGCCGCAGGTAGCTGGTGACCACCGTACTGGACCACAGATAAGAATGTTTCCATCAGTGTGGAAAGTTCCATGGGACAGCATTGAACCAAAGCATGTTTGTACACTGATGGGAAAGACCCTAGAGACAGACGGAGGGGAGAAAACAAGAAATGTTCCCTAACAAGGTGAAAGGGGATGTGATGTCTGGTCCTCCAGGAGGGTCAAGCCTCTGGCAGGACAACAGGTAGGAAGGAAAACATGGGGGTGGCCACACACGGGACTGTAGGCATGGGGGGCGGTGGTGAGGCTCTTCCTTGGACTGTGGCTGTCTTTTGTCAATGAAAAGGGAGGCAAGATGTGTGTCGGGGGAGAAGAGGGAGACCTGAGGAAGGAAGAAAGTAGGAAACAACTTCCTGGGGGAGTGAAAACACAACTTTACTGGAGAAATGGATACACAATGCACAATACTTCTCAGAAGAGAAGCGGGAAATAGCAGTGAACTTCTGAATGAGGAAAAGCATCTTAAGTGGGGGAGAGAGAAACTCAGGTTTGACTTTTTTTCCTCCTTTTAAATTTTGGTCGTGTCTACACAGTAGAGCTGTGACAAAGCTGTAGGATCACAGCAAGCTTTTCTACTGGCTGCCCTTTCTTAGTTCATCCCCCTCCATCCTACTCAACTCTCGGAAAGGATGACATTGGTTCTATTTTCGGTGAAAATGGCTCCCTCCTCTGTGTGAATAGCTTACCCAGCCCTTAGCTCCATCTCAATTTACAGCCATGGTTTGTATGTTCACATAAATTATAGAAGAGGTGGATATATTAAAAAATGGCAGAAGTAGGTAGGAGTTACCAACCAACCCTTACCTACGAGAAGTGAGTAACAGACATTTATCAGATGATGTTAAAATTACATGAAAGACATATCCAGTATTTAAACAAAATCCCCAAACTACTCCTCCCAGCTTCTCTACAAACAAAAATTATTTTCTGACATTTTCTTTAAGCTTTTATGAGTAAACATTTTCATTTCCACAGAACCATTTGATCTCAACCACGGAGCTTCAATATTTATCTTTGATCCTGCCAGTGTGTTGGGTTGGTTTTGTGTTGGCTGGGAGTGGGGGTGGGGGCAGGGGGTGTACAGAGAGAGTTAAAATTACCAGGTTCCTTTTATCTTCCATCTTGAGACCTACATTTGCCAACTCCTTTCTATACATTTTTTTTTAAAGTATGAAATATGAGAACCTCAAAGGTTCCCACTGCACAAAGAGCAGCCGTTTCATAGCCAACCAAGAGGTCACTGGAAATGTTACAGGAAAACAGCTTCCCGGCCAGGGTGCCTCTGGTAAAAACCACTAACAGCTTCCTCCGTGTGAAATCTGGATCAGCACCAGTGTCTTCAGCAAATTTCCAGGCTCCTCTCTGTCCCCTCTGACCTGCTCACGTCGGTCTGGAGTTCTCACACTTTCCTTCTCAAAATTCATTTCAGCCTCCCTCTGGTTCCTCCAAACATTTTACAGATCCCAGAGGTAAAAATTCACTGGGTAAAATGACTCCACAAACTGGTAAGGACTAAGGCACAATGAAGCCACCGTGGAAGCCTGGTCAGATCACCAGGAGGACCCTTCCCCTTTCTACTGCTCACCAATCCTGCCCAGGAAAGCAAGCTCTCTAGACCTAGCACCCCGCAGAAGTCTTTAGGTCTTGAGGAATGAGTGAAGGGCGCTCAGCTCAGCAGCAGGGGACATAGAGATTCAGGAACTCCCCTTCAGGTACCCACCACCAACCCACCCCAAGCCCACTGTCAGGCTGCGCCGGCGGCTCTGCCCGTGCGCTCAGGGGTCATTCTACAAACACTCATCAGCTGCCTGCTCAACCTGGGAGAAGTCACCCAACCACTTCAGGCCTCTGCTGCCTTATCTGTAAAATGGGAATAATAACCACTCCCAGAACCTGTACAGCACATCATCAATATGTGCTTACATCGGGTGAGCAGATGCACGGAGTTAATTGTGTTATTAGCGCAGCGGCTCCCTGACTCACAGCGCCTACTGCTCAGAGAGACGCCAAGGAGAAATCAATCCTGCTTTTTAAATTACTTTATATACTCGGATGCATTAGTCACTTCGACAGAGTGCTTCAACTTCTCTCCTGAGCATCTACTCAGTTGTTTCAAAGATTGAAGCCTTACCTACACATCCTCCGTCATCTCAAAGCATAAAGTCCACTATTCCTATGCGGGGGGTTATTGTTATCTGGTGTGTTCCCTTTCCAGGAAAACTTCGAATTCTATTTTGTACGTAATAAACCCCAACTGTGGAGACAGACCAACTGCTTCTTAGACTCCCAAACACAGGCCCTGGAGTTGATCGCGCCTGGAGCGAAGGGACCGCGGCGGAATGGCCGAAGCAGGGAGGCCGGCCAGTGTGCTTGTCCCCGCCCGGTGTCCCCGCGCCCGGGCTGCCTTAGAGGGCGAAGGCCACGCGCGCTGCGCGGAAAGTCCGCGCCCAGGCCGGGGTGCCCCTGCCCGGTGTCCGGGCTCCGGGGAGGAGAGCGCGCGGTCGGGCGGCCCCAGGCTCTCCGGAGCCGGCTGCGCCCTGGCTCCAGTCTCCCAGTGCTGGGCGTACAGGCCGGTTCGCTCAGGGGGGGCTTCGAGCCTAGGGACGCGAGCCAGGGCACCGCAGCCCCTCGGGGTGCCGCGCGCTCTGCGCGCGGCGCGGGCTCACTCACCCCATCTCCGGCGCTGCTCCGGCGGCCGCTCCGACGGGGCCTCTCGCGTTCCCTCTCCGCCGGCTCTGCAGCCGCTCCCCGCGCAGCACATGCGGCGGCCCCTGCGCGCCCGGCTCAGCCCCGGCGCCGCTCCATTCCGCGGGTCTGCGCGGCTGCCACTACCGCCGCCGCCGCCGCCACCAGGCGCGGGCGGGCGGGAGGGCGGGGGCTGGGCCGCCGGGGGCTGGGCGGTCGCGCTCGGGCGGCGCCCGCCCCGCCCCGCTCCCCCCGCCCGGCTCCTTACGTAACCTTGTGGCCCCCGGGACTAGGCGCCCAGCCAAGGGGTGGGGGCCACGGTGGGGTGTACGGTGTCCCCGGGCGCCGCCCCGCGGTCGCCACCCGCGTCCCGGGCTCCCCCTCCTTTCCCTTGGAGACATGGCACTGGCACTCCCCCGCCCCGTGCCCACCGCGGGGCTTGGCGCAGTGCCAGAGCAAGCATTCAGCCTGTGGGACTGAGGGGACTTGGGCGACCCTTCGTTTGCAGTTGCAGAAACGAGGCCCCAGGAGAGGAAGTGACTTGCCCAAGGACATACATTCAGCTTTGAGCCCAAAGTCTTCAGAATCTGCGATGGGCACGGCCGTGTGCCCCCCTGAAGCTCCCTTTCATCTTGCGGGTCCATTCCAGGGGTTTGGCTCAGGGCACCCTCACCATGAAATTCCGGATCCTACACCCGCCGCAGGTGTTCTGGGCTCTTCTGTGGGCAAAGATGGGTTGGGGTCTCCCGATTAGAGCATAATCGCTTTTCAGGAGGTTTAATCAACTTGGCTTAGAGCAAAGGAAATTGAGATGGTAAGGGTGGAGCTTCAAGAAGAGCCATCGCTGAGTCCTCTGTCTACGTGTCAGGTCCCAAGCCCCTACTAAAGGCCGGGTACGGGACTAACCTAACCTTCATTTCCACTCTGGGCCCTTCACAGGATCATTTTCTCCTGAGAACATGCTGCCCACCTGAGCCTGGGCAGTATTTCTATACTCAGGACAGTAAACAAAAGTCGAGGAGCAAGCATATGAAGCAGGGCCACCACCCCAAGCCTATCCTCATGTTTTCTGGAACCACAGTTTTACCTGGGAACCCTCAAGGTCTCTTCCTGGGACTGGTGACCCGCTATGAGTAATTGTCTCAATTACAGGCCTGATCCTATTTCCTTCCCACCATCCTTAGGATGAAGACAAGATACCGAATGTGCTCACAAGGCCTTGCCTCATGGTGCCTCCACCTCCCTCTCCTTGCATCCTGTCCCCTTGCTTCCTGTGCACCAGATAACTGGCCATCCTCCCTTCAGCCCCTGCTGTTCTCAGTCTGGGAAGATACTTTCCTCTCTTGTCTCTGACACCCCCAACCCCTTTGCCTCGTCAATTCCTACTCATTTTCAGATCTCAGTTAAACTGTCCCTTCCTTGTGGAATCTTTATCTAATGCCCCAGACAAGACTGTGAACCCCTGTACTTTTTCTTCATCGCACTCACTGTGTGTAATGTCTATGAAATTAATAATTTAACCATCACCCAGGCACATCTGCACACTCTATGAAGCCGTAATACATTTTGCTCATCACTGCATGTCCAGTGCCTAGAACAGCGCCTGAAAGTCCTCCATAAAACATTTGTTGAATGAATGAATGAGTGAATAGCCTAGGCCACAGATAAACAGAATTGGCCAGGGTCTGTAAGCACAAGTAAGTCTGTTCCCAGGTGGCGCTACTAGTAAAGAACCCACTACCAACGCCAGGAGACATAAGAGACCCAGGTTTGATCCCTGGGTCAGGAAGATCCCTTGGAGGCGGGCATGGCAACCCACGCCAGTATTCTTGCTTGGAGAATCCTATGGACAGAGGAGCCTGGTGGGCTACAGTCCATAGGGTCACAAAGAGTCGTACACAACTGAAGGAACTTAGTACACAACACACAGAGCCAGGACTGGATAAGCATTTGATCTTGGAGGAAACTCATCACCAGCTGAATTCCAAAGGCCAGGTGAAGCTGGTAGGGTTGGGGGCGGAGGTGGGGGTTCCCAGCAGTATCAAAGGGAGGAGTCAGGAAAGAGGACTAGAATAAGCCGGCTCGGTTGGAGTAGGAGGATCGGAGAATAGACTCACGGTGCACTGGACCACGCAGTGTCCCCAAACCTGAGTGGGAGTTTCCTTTGGCTCCACTGGTGGAAAGGGCAACACCCGAGTTACCTTGGGAAGAGGTACTGAGGCCACACAGGTGGGGCTGCTGAATCACCTGGGCTGCTTCACACAGTCAGCAAAAAGCAGGGCGGTGCGGGAGGTATAAGCCCGGTAAGGTTAAATACGCTGGGATTCCCTATAGGAAAGGGTGGATCAGACAAGAGTGGGAAATGGATGTCCCTCCTTCCCCACAGTTTCAGGCTGCTGTCCCTGGGGGTAGGAGGTAACCTCCACTCCTCTCCTTCACCCCCAACTCCAGGCCCAGGTTGGGAGCTGCCTCTCAGGAGCTTTCCCAGATGCCCAGAGCCTTGTCTAAGCTTCCAGTTCTTGCCAGCAGTATTTCATCATCTTGGAATTTTCCCTAGAAAGAGGCCACTTAATTTCCCTATTAGTGCCTCCTCCCTCCATTGAAGCCAACACAGTAACCCTTTTCCTGTGAATATTGCCCATCTACATGGTCTTCGTGGCCCCAGTTGCCAAGGGAAATGATGGGTGAAGTCCTTCCTGTTCAAGAGTCTCACAGTTGAGACTTGCCTAGCAGTCCAGTGACCAAGATTGAGTTCCTTATGCATGGGGCCCAGGTTCCATCCCTGATCAGGGAATTAGATCCCATATGCCTCAAGAATTCGCAACAAAGATCTGATGCAGCCAAATAAATAAATGAATATTAAAAAAAAAAAAGTCCTGTAGTCAAAGGGAGAGATTCCATGCTGACTGGACGTTGAGGTGAGGCCAAGGAGAGTCTTTTCAGGCCAAGAGACTTCAGGATCCTTTTAGGTTGGGCAAGAGGAGTCAGTGATGCAGGACAAGACTGCAGATGTGAAAAGGAAGGGGCAGTCCTGGGGAAAGCAGGAGGGTATGGGAGCCAGCAGGCAGAGGCACTGGCCTTGGAGAGGGGCAGAGGGGCTAGAGGGGAAGGTGAGGGAGGTGAAGGGAGCCCGTGCCTGGTGGGCTCTTTTTTCTTGTTTTTAGATTTTTTTTTTAATGTGGACAGTTTTAGAAGCCTTTATTGAATTTGTTACAATATTGCTTCTGTTTTATGTTTTGTTTCTTTGGCCATGAGGAACGTGGGATCTTAGCTCCCCCACCAAGGACCAAACCCGCACACCCTGCACTGGAAGGTGAAGTCTGAATCACTGGACCTCCAGGGAAGTCTGTCCCACAGGCTCTTTTTTCTAAGGGAAGAAAGGACACTTACTGAATGTGCACAAGAGAGAGGAGGTGGGGTAGAAGCCAAACTTGATAGCCTTAGGAAAAGAAAAACTAGCGTTTGAACGGACCCAGAGTTGGAAATGAGTAGGGCAGAGATGTCCCAGAAGTCTGGGAGGCCATGTCTTGACCAGCACAACCTCAGGGACCTAGAATTCCTGCCATTCTGTATGGGCAGCAGAGGCTCCGGAATCTGATAGGTGGCACGGGAAGGACACCCTGGGCTCCAACAGGGGCAAACTGGATAACTGTTGATGGCTCACCAGAGAGCTGCATGAACCTACGAAATTAAGGAAAACAGAGTGGCTCCACGTGTGCCCTTCCTCTGTACTGCAAATGAATTCTCCCAGGCATCCTGGGCAGCCCCTGTGCCTAAGAGGTTTGTGGTCCACATCTCTGGCTTCTTGTCTCCCAAAAGCTAGCTCCTGGAGAAATGGCTGATAGTAGTCTAAGGCAGGAAAAATGAAAACCAGCACAGAGCATCTTGTAAAATAAGGAGATACTAAACAAAACAAAGCAACAACAACAAAGAAACAACACAAGGGCTGGGTGTGTGCTGAAGGGATACAGGAGCTAACTGAAGAGCTTCCAATGGCCAAAGCTGGAACAATTTGGGCAATATGATAAATAACACTGTACAGGATTATAACACAAAATGTAACATAAATACACATGAATCCATGCTGATGTAAATTATTAAATAAGTGGGAAGAAACAAATCTTCTGTACAGAAGAATCTCAAATAATATGTGTAGGTACTCTCCCCTCCAGGAGGTAGCATTTAACACTCCCCTCCTCTGCCTCCTAGAGAGTAAGCTGGTCTTAGCATCTTAGTGATTTGTTTCTAAAGAAGAGACAATGGGAAGGGAAAAACAGCGACTTTACAGTGGAGAAACCGGATAGACACTGCCTTGACCGGTGATCCAGGTTAACATCGCCGGTGATAAGCCACGTTGGAATCGCATACCCTCAATGGGATGTGAAGGGAAGTAGACTTCACCTGTATGTTATTTTTCCCTAAGCCCATTACCTAATCATGAAAGGGGCACTTCCCTGGTGGCTCAGTGGTAAAGAATCCACCTGCCAAGGCAAGAGATTTGGGTTCAATCACTGGGTTGGGAAGATCCCCTGGAGAAGGGAATGGCAACCCATTCCAGTATTCTTGTCTGGGAAATCCCATGGATGGAGAAGCCTGGCAGGCTTGCAGGGATCTCGAAAGAATAGGACACGACTTAGCAACTGAACAGCAACAATTATGATAAACACACTAGACAAATCCACACTGAGAGACATTCTACAAAATTCCTGATCAGTATTCTGCCAAACTGTCAAGGTCACGATAAGCAAGAAAAGACTGAGAAACTGTCACAGACCAGAAGAAACTAAGGTGACATGAGTTATTATTTGGCTGCTGAGCATTAGTCACTCAGTGCGTCCAACTCTTCGCAACCCCATGGGCGTCATAGCCCATCAGGCTCCTCTGTCCATGGGATTTCCCAGGCAGGAATACTGGAGGGGGTTGCCTTCTCCAGGGGATCTTCCGTCTTCCTGACCCAGGGATCGAACCCGGGTCTCCTGCATTGCAGGCAGATTCTTTACCATCTGAGCTACCAGGGAAGCCCCAAGGTGATGACATGATGATTTACTAAATATTGTATTTAGATCCTGGAAGAGAAAGAAGAAAAAATTTTGAAATCCAAATAAAATCTGGAATTTAGTTAATAGTAATGTATCAGTGTTGGTTTCTTCCTTATGCCACACATTCCATGGTAATGTAAGATGTTAACAATAGGGACGGACGTCCCTCATGGTTCAGTGGTTAAGACTTCTGAATGCAGGGGGTGTGGGTTTGATCTTTGGTTGGGAAACTAAGATCCCACACTCTGCGCAGTGCAGCCAAAAAAATTTTTTTTTTAATTTTCAATGGGGGAAAACGGGGTGGGGGTACATAGGAACTCCCTGTACTGTCTTTGCAACCTTTCTGTAAGTCTAAAGTTGGTCCCAAATAAAACAAAGCAGCCTTGGGAGTTTCTTGTATACTAGAATCCTGCAAGTAGTCCAATCACTGGTCATCTCAGAAAGGTGAACGTGTGGAACACTGAACAAGAACCTCACCAGGGAATGTCTCGGACTTGAAATCATCTGCATAACTCCAAAGGCAATGCATCAAAATCTTGCTTTTCCATTTTTTTTTTTAATTGCAACCTACAGTAAGAAACAGATTTTACACTGTGGCCAGGTAGGTACTTCCACTTTATCTACAGTTATACCTACACAAAATGGAAACAAAAATTATACATGTAAGTGAAAGTTACACAAAGCAATTCTCACCTGCAAAGCATTCAGACAGTTTCCATTCTGTTCTATTTTTAAAAGCAATGCTGTTGATTGATTTCAAAACCTGTAATCCATGTATGTTTCTTATTTCAACAGCAAAATTAGGCTCACTGTGTATATGTATAATATTATTAGTGTGTTCAGATTTCTGGTATTGCTAATCCAGGGACTTCAACTTTTTTGTCTTCTAACCCTTCTCTCCACTACATATGAAATAAATGTCTTATTAAAGTCATTAATTAAACAGGTAATGATCAGGTATATTTTACAGCTATTAAGATTATATCTGTGATATAATTTGTACTATATTTCTAGATAGTAACATAGAAAATGTTCTGTCAAGAAATATTAATCATCTCCTATGTGCCTGGTACTGTGCTGAGTTTTAGGGATCAAGTGCTCAGCAAAAGAGACAAAGTACTTCTATAATATCATGGAACTATAAGAGTGGGTAGAAATATTAAAAAATCAGAAACATAAAAACTGTTATCTGTGTGAATAAAATGGTCCTAATGTAGGTTGAGAGGGGTTGTCACAATGGCCTCTTTGAAGAGGCATTTAAGAAGAGGCCTGGGAATCCAGTGGTTAAGACTTAGCCTTCCAGAGCAGGGGATATGGGTTCTGATCCCTGGTGGGGGAGCTAAGATCCAACATGCCTCTTGGCCAAAAAAACAAAACATAAAACACAGAAGCAACACTGTAACAAATTCAACAAAGACAAAAAAATGGTCACATCAAAAAAAAAAAAGGGCCTGAAGAACAAAGGGCAGGATATGGTGGAGGGAAGAGGTCCTAGACAGAGGAGCACAGAGGTGGAGAAGGCTGGGAAGTTCTGAGGAACTGCAGGGTTAGTGCAGTTAGAGTGCATGGAGTTTAGCAAGGCAGGGGGTGAGATGGGAGCGGTCCCCAGGGCCCTGACGTAGGGTTAACGGGATTTATCCAACCACACGGACAGGTTGGAGAATGGTCTGGTTTACATTTTTTGAAGCTCACTCTGGCTACTGGGAGGAGAAGAGATAAGAAGGAAACAAGAGTGAAAGTTGGGAGACCAGTTAAGAGGCTCTAGCAGAAACCCAGACAGAAGACAAGGGCTGAGAGGAAGGGAAGTGGATTATAGATCAGAGGTGTATTTTGGAGGGAGACTTGACAGGACTTGGTGACGGACTGGGTGTGTATTATGATATAAAGTTAAATTCAGAAAATCATCCATGTTATTATATTCACTGTGCTATAGCTATAATTAGGTAAAAGCTACTAGTCTGCATGGACAAGGCTTGGGAGTATAGAAAATGAAAAGTCTGATTTGTTGGGACAGCAGAAGGAACACAGGGTTAAAGCACAAACACTGGAGTCAGACAGACTTGGCCTGTGTCTCACCCCTGCCACTGACTATCTCTGTGATGCTGAGCAAGCTTTTTAACCTCTCTGAGCCTCAGATCGCTCACCTGTAAAATGGGGATACCTCACTGGACTGGAAGATGAAGTGAGAAAACACGTAAAGTGCTTAGCTGAGTTCCTTGGTATTTGTTATTGCTGTTCAGTTACTACGTCATGTCCGACTCTTTACAACCCCACGGACGGCAGCATGCCAGCCTCCTCTGTCCTCCACTATTTCCCAGAGTTTGCTCAAATTCATGTCCATTGAATATACCGTACATTCTGAATACATTTCAAGTATTATTATTATGACTGGTTATCATGGGGGGACCAGAGCAAACTTTTCATTCTTTATTGTGACTGAATTAATACTGTTATTTAACTTATATGCAGAGTATATCATGAGAAACGCTGGGCTGGAAGAAACACAAGCTGGAATCAAGATTGCCGGAAGAAATATCAATAACCTCAGATAGGCAGATGACACCACTCTTATGGCAAAAAGTGAATAAAAAGCCTTGTGATGAAAGTGAAAGAGGAGAGTGAAAAAGTTGGCTTAAAGCTCAATATTCAGAAAACGAAGATCATGGCATCTGGTCCCATCACTTCATGGGAAATAGATGGGGAAACAGTGGAAACAGTGGCAGACTTTATTTTTGGGGGCTCCAAAATCACTGCAGATGGTGACTGCAGCCATGAAATTAAAAGATGCTTACTCCTTGGAAGAAAAGTTATGACCAACCTAGATAGCATATTCAAAAACAGAGACACTACTTTGCCAACAAAGGTCCATCTAGTCCAGGCTATGGTTTTTCCAGTAGTCATGTATGGATGTGAGAGTTGGACTGTGAAGAAAGCTAAGCGCCGAAGAATTGATGCTTTTGAAGTGTTGGAGAAGACTCTTGAGAGTCCCTTGGACTGCAAGGAGATCCAACCAGTCCATTCTGAAGGAGATCAGCCCTGGGTGTTCTTTGGAAGGAATGATGCTAAAGCTGAAACTCCAGTACTTTGGCCACCTCATGCGAAGAGTTGACTCACTGGAAAAGACTCTGATGCTGGGAGGGATTGGGGGCAGGAGGAGAAGGGGATGACAGAGGATGAGATGGCTGGATGGCATCACCAACTTGATGGACGTGAGTTTGAGTGAGCTCCGGGAGTTGGTGATGGACAGAGAGGCCTGGTGTGCTGCGATTCATGGGATCACAAAGTCAGACACGACTGAGCGACTGAACTGAAATGAACTGAACTGAACTGAACTGAATGGTATTTATAGAGTTGGTAATTTACAGTTTAGTAGAGTCGGTTTGAGGATTCTGAAACTGTATGGAAACGGCTCATGCATTTCCTGCCCAGTAACATGTTGCCAACCTGTGCCCAAAGCTCTTCATAGCTTCAGGATGTCCCTGCAGGGCGCCTGAGGGTCTGAGAAGACTATGGGCCATCTCTTTAAGATGCCAGCTCCAGCACCTGCTTCTGATCTAGCCAAGGACTTGCTCTTGGAGAGACGAGCTCTGGATGGTTTCCAACATTGCTACTTGTTCTCTCCTCTTCCTATCTGGAGAAGTCTATCTGTTCTAGATGCCTCTGAGGATTCTGACAGCATTCATTCATTCATTCATTCATTTAACCTTAGCACGTATTCTGACATAGATCAGACAATCTGACAACTATGTTCTCAAACAATCTAATAAGTAAAATATAATGTAGCCAAGGTATGAATAAAGTCCCATGAGGTACTGGCTTTATCTGGGGAAGGCTTCATAAAGGGGACACCTGAACTGGATCTTAAAGGGTGTATGGGAGAGAAGGTCAATTCCTGCAAATAGACCAGCTCTTGTTAAGTCACAGGGACATTAAAGAGTATGACTCATACAGGGAATGTCCACGTGTTTAGCTCAATAGTGTGTGGTAAGAAGTGGCTTCCCAGATGGCTCAGTGGTAAAGAATCCGCCTGCCAATACAGGCAATGTGGGTTGTTGGGAAGATGCCCAGGAGAAGGAAATGGCAACCTACTCCAGTATACTTGCCTGGGAAATCCCATGGACAAAGAATCCTGGTGGGCTACAGTCCATAGGGTCACAAAGAGTTAGACATGACCTAATGACTAAACAGTAACAACAAGAAGGAAGTGGCCAAGCAGGAGAGGTGGGTTGGTACTACCTTGTGAAAGACCTCAGGGGAATGTTAAGGAGTTTGGACCTGATTCTGACAGCCACAGGGAGCACGTGAGAGTTTTGAAATAGGAGGCTGGTGTGATCAGATGAGCATCTTACAGTCTCTGGCAGCAGTAGGGAGCATGGTCCAAAGGGGAGGAGACTGGAGGCAAGAAGAGTCTGTTAGGAGGATCTAGGCAAGGTTTCAGCCAAGGCCAGAAAAGGAGAGGAAGGGTCTCTGTTAGCCTCCAGTAAGGGATGGGAGCCTGAATGAGGTGGGAGGACCAGGGATCTCCTGTGTGCAGGACCATGGGAAGCTCAGCTGCTGAGCAGAGAGATCAAGCATCCAACAATCCAGCCTCCAGGAGAGGCTGGACCTCACTGGCTGCCTCCACAAAGAATTTAAGGAGGCAAAAACAGAGATGGCTGGATAGGGGAGATGCATGGGGAGATTGGGACTGACATATATACACTACTATGTATACAATAGCTAGCCAATGAGAACCTCCTGCACAGCACAGGGAACTCTACTCAGTCCTCTTCGGTGACCTAAATGGGAGGAAATCCCAAAGAGAGGCGATATATGTATACACACGGCTGATTCACTTTGCTGTACAGCAGAAACTAACACAACACTGGAAAGCAACTTTACTCCAATAAAAATTAATGAAAAAATAGACACACTGCTGTATATAAGACATATCCAACAAGGACCTACTCAATACTCTGTAATAACCTATATGGAAAAAGAATCTGAAAAAGAATGGTGGTAGTGCTGGTTTAGTTGCTAAGTCGGTGTCAGGCTCTTGTGATCCCATGGACTGTAGCCTGCCAGGCTCCTCTGTCCATGGGATTCTCCAGGCAAGGATACTGGAGTGGGTTGCCATTGCCTTCTCCAGGGGATTTTTCCCACTCAGGGATTGAACTTGGGTCTCCTGCATTGCAGGCAGATTCTTTACTGGCTGAGCTACTTGGATCCCTGCGTGGATACATGTGTACAACTAAACCACTTTCCTGTACACCTGAAACCAACACAAGATTGTAAATTAACTACGCTCTAAATAAACATTAAATTTTACAAAATGGCAATGACCATATGAGCAGCTCAGCCACTACCATCACCCCCCAGGGACATTCAATCCTGCTGCTCCACCTCCCTGAGCCAGCTCCCTGACTTCCCCTTCACTGCTCCTTTGGGACTTGTCTACAGGTGAGCCTCTGCCACCAGATGGTGACCTTCAAGGGCAGAATCCCTCCCTGGGTCTTCCTTGCTCGGTCCAGGCTCATCCTCGGACAAGCTCTCTTCTTGGCTCTAGTCACACGTTTATGCGCAGCAGGAAATGAGAAACTTCCCAACCAGTTCAAACCAAAGTCTCAGGATTGAGTTGCACTGCGCCTGACTGGCCTGCCTTGGGGCATGGGCCCATCCCTGAGCCAGTTGTTGTGGCCAGGAGGATGAAATGCCCTTACTGCCTTAGTCTGGGTCACATGCAGCCCTGGGGTGAGACTCTCACAGGAGGGCATGAACTGGGAGTAGGACGGGAGCAGACACTCCAAGGAAAAGCAAGAGTTGGGAAATCAAAGTCAACGGATACAGGATGGTGCCCCCACATAAGAGATGCCCGCTCTGAGTAAACAGTTATATTCATTTCCCAGTACCGGCTACAGAGGAAATGGGTGAATTGCTGGATGAGCAATAATCAAGGACGTAGAAGTGTCATTCCAAGTTCCTGGAGAAGAACTTGAAAGGGCCAGGCTGGAGAGCTGGAGAATGGGCAGAATTCTGACACCCCAGGACAGAGAAAGTGGAAATAGATGCTTTAAATCAGTTGCTCAAAACCTTGGCTGAGGATTAAAATCACCCAGAGGGCCATGACAAAATGCCAGTGCTGAGGTCCCACCTCCAGGGAGAATGATTTAATTGGTTTGGTTGGTGGCCAGGCATCAGTAACACTCCCCAGGTAGTGGGAGTGCACAGCCAGGGTTGCCAGCCACTGCTGTAAGCCTCCTGGTGCCCAACAGAAGTGGATGTGAGACTCAGAGCCCCAGGAGCTTGGGAACTGGTAGGAACAAAAAGGAATACACTCGCTGGCTAGGCTTTCTTGAGACTTAGGACTTCGGAGGAGAACCCAAAACCCAAGAAATCTGTTGAGCCAAGGAAGAGCTGTACCGCCTCTTGAGCACAGGGCAGAAAGAATTCTAAAGCCTGCTAGAGCTCTCTGAGAGGGGCGGGAGCTGTGTGGATGAATTGCCTCTGACTGGCAGCAGCCGTAGAACAGGGAGCTACCTGTTTATACCTGGAATAGATGGGATGGGGCAGGCTCGGAGAGGTGAGGCAAGATTCCAGAGTCACGTCTGGGGTAGACACGAGACTGAGGATGAGTTCAGAAGATGGTGCAGTCGTGTGTGGTGCGGAGGTGTCCAATTTGAGATGTCGTTCACACAGAGACACATCTCAAGGGTGTGTGGACTCCTGGAGGGGAGCGCAGCAGTGGGTCAGAGTGGAGGGGTGATGAGTGCAGTTTTGTGTTTTGGCTGCATCATGTGGCATGTGGAACTTCCCCAGCAAGGGCTCAAACCTGTGCTTCCTACAGTGAAGGCATGGAGTCTTAACCACTGGGTCACCAGGGAAGTCTGATGAGTGCAGCTTTGGACATGCTGAGATGCAAATACTGAGGAATAAACAAGAGATGTCCAGTAGGCAGTTAGACATGGTAGGCATGGAGCTGGGAAAGGAAGCTTGGGAGCCATTAGAAAGACAACATCTAAACACAGGAAGAACCTGTCCTAGGAGCAGAGGTAGGGTACAGGAAGGCATAGGGGAGGAAAGGGAGTCTGTGAAGATCAAAGAGTGGCCATTAGCAGCGCCCAGGAGGCCATTCTGTTCTAGATGTGGATCCACCCCCTTTTAGCCTGATTTAGCTGAATCAAGTATCTTCTCTTTACAAAAATGTAGTAACTCTTCACTAGAAAACTAAGGGCAAAACAAAAACAAACACACAAAAACCAAATAATACAGAACAGAAACAAGTGGGTTTTCAATTCATTTCAATGTAGCAAATATTTACTGAACGCCTACTATGTGCCAGCCCTGCCCCAGATGGCTCAGCTGGCATGCGGAGCTTATCAGACACAGCCCCTCTCCCACTCTCTTCCCAGGCCCATCTGGAGGCCACCGTGGCTTGGGTTCCTAGCATCTCCACCTCCCATCAAGCTCAGCTCATCTGCCAATTGTTCTAAGTGAGCTCCCCCTACAAATCTTGGGTCCTCCTCACAAACACCACCTTTTCTGAAAGCCACCTGTTTCATAACAGCTGCCCAGTGGGTTTGTGGCTCTGTCTATTCCACAAATCCCTTGACTGTGCTGGGCTCCCCGCTAAGAGCTGGGTTCTGCTCGGAAGCCCACCTCCAGCCCCTTCCCGGCTCCTGCACATGGCAGAGGTTCATGATCGGGTAGTGGGTCCAGAACTGAGTATACCTCTTCTGGCCATTTCTAACCATCTCTCCAACATCTCACCCCTCTGCGCTCTACAGGAGTTTCCTTTTGGTAACTTCACAATAATACTACCAGAATACTTAGCAGAAAATCACTCTGAATCAAAACAATATGTCTTGGGACTTCCCTAGTGGTTCAGTGGCTAAAACTCTATGTCCCCGATGCAGGGGGTCCGGGTTTGATCCCTGGTCAGTGAACTAGATCTCATATGCTGCAACTAAGGATCCTGCATACTGCAATGAAGATCAAAGATCCTGTGTGCTGCAACTAACACCTGGCAATCCAAATAAATTAACTCACTCAAAGTACAGTCACCAGCCACCTGTGGAGATTTCTTTCATTGCTTTCTCTGCAATTTCTCATCACCTCATCCCCCCAGAGGACACTTTCCATGCCCAGGGTGGTCGGTAGTGTGAGGGCTGCCTCTTTGACAGACCCTTCCCTTTAGACACTTGCTTTCTGCTAGATCTGACCTATTGCTCTCCTTGCACACGCCACATCTTTCATTGCTGTAAGTCTCCAATCTACCAATTCTCTACCTCCTTCAAAACTAGCACAAAAGCTGCTTCAGTATTTGGTCTACTTCAGGCCAGTATCCCTTTAAATCACATGGTCCTTCACATTTATTGGCTTATCATTTTGTAAATGTCTTCCTCAGTTAGTTTTAGGGTGTATTTTTGTCTGAACAAGATTTTTTTACCCAATTATGATAAAATATACACAACATAAAATTTACCATTTTCATAATTTTTTATTGAAGTATAGTTGATTTACAATATTCTGTTTATTTCAGGTATACAGCAAAGTGATTCAGTGATACACGTTTATATATGTATATGTACATATATATTCTTTTTTCTTTTCCATTATAGGTTATTACAACATGTTGAATATAGATCCCTGTGCTATACAGTAAATCCTTGTTACTTATCTTATATATGGTAATGTATATGTTAATCCCATGCTCCTAATTTATCCCCACTCTTTCCCTTTGGTAACCATAAGTTTGTTTTCTATGTCTGTGAGTCTGCTTTGTAAATAAGTTTATCTGTACAATTTTTTATATTCCACATATAAGTGATATCATGTAATATTTGTCTTTCTCTGACTTAGTATGATAATCTCTAGATTCATCCATTCTGCTACAAATGGCATTATTTAACTCTTTTATGGCTGAGTAATATTCCATTGTGTGTGTGTGTATATATATATATACACACACACACACACACATACACACATATACCACATCCTGTTTATCCATTCATCTGTTTATGGACATTTACTTTCCATGTTTTGGCTATTATAAATAGTGCTGATGAACATTGAGGGTCTGTATCTTTTCATATTAGAGTTTTCGTCTTCTCCAGATATATGCCCAGAAGTGGGACTGCTGGGTCACATGGCAACTCTATTTTTAGTTTTTTAAGAAATGTCCATACTGTTTTCCATAGTGGCTATACCCATTTACATTCCCACTAGCAGTACAAGAGGGTTCCTTTTCCTCCATACCCTCTCCAGCATTTGTTATTTGGAGACTTTTTGGTGATGGCCATTTTGACTGGCATGAGGGGATGCCTCATTGTAGCATTTTCATAATTTTTAAGTGTACAGTTCAGTAGAATTACATACATTAACACTGCTGTGCAACCATCACCACCATCCATTTCCAGCATTTTTTTCTTTATCTCAAATCCAAACATGTCCCAAAAAGTAGAGACATTTTTAATTCGTTTTTTATTCCTAGTTCTACACATAGTATGTGTTCCAAAAATCCTCTTGGCTAATCAGAGATAATATAAAAGAACAGGTTTAATATAAAAGGCACCAAAAGGGCACCAATAGTCCACCCAACCATCTCTTCTTATTATTAAATGATTCTTATTAAAACAAGCAGGGGAAAAATAACCCAAGAAAAGGGAGAAAATATAAACTTATTCTAGCTGGAGGCTGAGCCACAGGCCTCAGTTAGAGGAACTAGAAGTCCAAAGCCCCTGAAGAAGATGAAGATGAGGAGGGTAAGGTCCTCGCCATTTCTTCTGAGAGAACACAAGACCCTTGTGGGATACCAAGACAGACCAAACAATGAATTGGCAGTATAGGGACAGAAAGTTTTCCCTTCTCCCCTCTAGGTTCTTTGGCTGGTCTAATGTTTGTTGTTCAGTCACTCAGTCATGTCTGACTCTTTGTGACCCCATGGACTGCAGTACGCCAGGTTTCCCTGACCTTCACCATTTCCCGGAGCTTGCTCAAACTCATGTTCATTGAATTGGTGATGCCATCCAACCATCTCATCCTCTATTGTCCCCTTCTCCTCCTGCCGTCAATCTTCCCCAGAATCAGGGTCTTTTCTAATGAGTTGGCTCTTTGCATCAGGTGGCAAAGAATTGGAGCTTCAGCTTCAGCAATAGTCCTTCTAATGAATATTCAGGGTTGATTTCCTTTAGGGTTGACTGGTTTGATCTCCTTGCTGTCCAAGGGGCTCTCAAAAGTCTTCTCCAGCACCCCAATTTGAAAACATCAATTTTTCAGCTTTCAGCCTTCTTTATGGTTCAAGTCTCATATATGTACATACTACTGGAAAAACTATAGCTTTGACTACATGGATCTTTCTCAACAAAGTGAGGTCTCTGCTTTTTAACATGTTGTCTAGGTTTGTCTTCCTGGTACATGCCCTCTATTTAAATTCTTTTAGTCAGGTAAGGGAAGGTAAAAAGCTCTTTGTGAGTCTGTTGGGTCCTGACTGTTCTCAGCTCAAAATAATCCACATGCCAAAGTGGAATACTTTGGGGTGGCATCTTCTGTTCCTCCTCAACAGGAAACAAAAGTACTTGGAGGAATGGACTGAGCCTGGAATAACTAGGGTAGTGTTTCCCAAACTCATCATATAGATCACTCAGGATATTTATTAAATGGACCAATTTAGTATTTTGGGGGTGGGGTGTGGAAAGCTGCATGTTTAGTGCCTGGAGTAATTCCTATGAAAGGGAAATTTGGGAAGAAATTTCCATCAGCAAGATGGTGGGGGGGCGGGGAGGAGGAAACTCCTGCCTCCGACTGTGTAGGTGAAGGCTTTCAGCCAGACTGACTTCCTGTTTCTAGAAGCTACTCAGACTACTTTCCCAAACCCTTGCAAGTCCAGTAGGCCCCAGGACTCCCAGAGGTCTTCTGTACATGAGGCCCACATGCTGCCTCTTACTTCTATTCTACTGCCGAAGACCTCGGATGATCCCAAATTTCTGGCAGCTCTGGCACTGTGCCCTGGCTTCGTTCCCCACAGTTGAGGGATAACAGTGACATGCAATCCCAATTTAGAACAAAGAGTCAGGTAGTCATTGGCCAGGTATTAATTAGGGAGTGACTATAGATAGCCAGTGACATCATAGCCTATCTTTAGAGCCAGCTGGGTCATTGTATGGAAATAAGTTGGGAAGTTTATATCTACCAAATCCAAGGTCAGGGTTTACAGAGGGAGACACTGGATACTAACTATACTGTGTGAGCTGAAATTTCACCTTGAGGCCCTTGTGATACAAGCCTGGGAGGCTCATTCACATTCAGGTGGCTCCAGTGGGCCCCTGCCTACATAATATGACCCCCCCCCCCATCCCCAACAACTACTCCATGGCACAAGGAATCATTACAAAGGTTGATATAGTCAAAGCTATGATTTTTCCAGGAGTCATGTATGGATGTGGGAGTTGGACTATAAGAGGCTGAGTGCCAAAGAATTGATGCTTTCGAATTGTGGTGCTGAAGAAGACTCTTGAGAGTCCCATGGACTGCAAGGATTTCAAATGAGTCAATCCTAAAGGAAATCAACCCTGAATATTCACTGGAAGGACTGATGCTGAAGCTGAAACTCCAATACTTTGGCCACCTGATGTGAAGAGCTGACTCACTGGAAAAAGACCCTGAGGCTGGGAAAGATTGAGGGCAAGAGGAGAAGGGAGTAACAGAAGATGAGATGGTTGGATGGTATCACCAACTGAATGGACAGGAGTTTGAGCAAACTCTGGGAGACAGTGAAGGACAGGGAAGCCTGGCGTGCTGACCCCAGTTCATGGAGTCACAAAGAGTTGGACACGACTTAAGAGACTGAACAACAACAAAAATGAGCCAGAGAGGCTCGTTTTTTAATCCAGCCTGATAAAAAACAGGCTAGAAACGCAGAAGTGTCATCTTCTTAATGAAGCCAGTGAAACTTTAATGAAAATACAGTTTCTGAGACGGCTCCTTGTTATCATCCCTTCAGAAAGTTACATATAGCAGTGTTTCCATGGAATATCAACAGGTGTTAAGCATCAGAGAAAGGTTCCATATTCCATAGGTTTGGGAAATACTGGGCTAAACAAACTGAAATAGGTTTCTTTACTGGTGCTTTTTAAAATATTTATTTGGCTGCACTGGGTCTTAGTCATGGCATGTAGGATCTAGTTCCCTGACCAGGGATTGAACCCAGGCCCCCTGCATTGGGAGTGCAGAATCTAGCCACTGGGCCACCAGGGATATCCCTGGCTTTTTGTTTTTAAAGAACTTTTAATATGTCAATGTAGACTCAGGAAGCTTTAATAAGTGAATACAATGCACTATACTTCCTAAATAAAAGGAACGTAACGATGAAACTTTAAGTAGTTTTCCAAAGGACACATTTTGGGGAAATGTTAAAATACAGGATCACGTCAGGATACACAGAAAACAAACTTATGGTTACCAAAGGGGAAAAGGGGTGGCGAGGAATAAATTAGGCATTTGGGACTTACATACACACACTACTATACATAAAATAGATAACCAACAAGAACCTACTGTATAGCACAGGGAACTCTGCTCAGTGATCTGTGATGACCGATACGGAAAATAATCTTTAAAAGAGTGGCTATACTATATGTATAAATGATTCACTTTGCTGTACACCTGAAACTAACACAACATTGTAAATAGACGCTATGCCCATAAAAAATTATTTAAAAAAGCAAATAAACCTTCAAACAGGTCATACAGAAATATGTACTTTTGTGGGTTAATCAATGCATTATAAACACACACAAAAAGAGAGGACAGTGGAGGAAGAGAAAGAAAAGAGTCAAACCTGTTTCCTTTAAGACAGCGCTGGCTGTGATCCCCTAGGGTAGGTATCCCATCAGCACTTGCCCCTCTGATACTAGTTTGGACAATGTGGAAAACTAAAGGAGTCTCCAGAGAGAGAAGGAGGGTCACCCAGAATTCTATTTAATAAAGATATGAATGGGCTTCCCTGATAGCTCAGTTGGTAAAGAATCTGCCTGCAATGCAGGAGAACCTGGTTCGATTTCTGGGTTGGGACAATCTGGTGGAGAAGAGATAGGCTACCCACCCCGGTATTCTTGGGCTTCCCTTGTGGCTCAGCCTTTTCCTTCTTCAGGGGATCTTCCCACCCAGGGATCGAACCCAGGTCTCCCCTAGATTCCTTAGCAGGCAGATTGCAGGCAGATTCTTTACCAGCTGAGCCACAAGGGAAACCCAAGAACACTTGAGTGGGTAGCCTAGCCCCTCTCCAGTGAATCTTCCTGACCCAGGAATAGAACCAGGGTCTCCGGCATTGCAGGAGGATTCTTTACCAACTGAGCTATCAGGGAAGCCCATGATATCAGGTCATGGTGGAGAGCTCTGACAAAACGTGGTCCACTAGGGAAGGGAATGACAAACCACTTCAGTATTCTTTCCTTGAGAACCCCATGAACAGTATGAAAAGGGAGAGATATGACACTGAAAACTGGACTCCCAGATCAGTAGGTGCCCAATATGCTACTGGAGAAGAGTGGAAAAATAGGTCCAGAAAGAATGAAGAGGCTGAGACAAAATGAAAACAATACCCAGTTGTGGATGTGACTGGTGATAGAAGTAAAGTCTGATGCTGTAAAGACCAAGATTGCATAGGAACCTGGAATGTTAGGTCCATGAATCAAGGTAAATTGGAAGTGGTCAAGCAGGAGATGGCAAGAGTGAACATTGACATTTTATGAATCAGTGAACTAAATAGACTGGAAGGGGTGAATTTAATTCACATGACCTTTATATTTACGACTGTGGGCAAGAATCCCTTAGAAGAAATGGAGTAACCCTCATGGTCAACAAAAGAGTCCAGAATGTAGCACTTGGGTGCAATATCAAAAGTGACAGAATGATCTCTTTTTGTTTCCAAGGCAAACCGTTCAATATCACAGTAATCCAAGTCTATGCCCCAACCACTAATGCCAATGAAGCTATAGTTGAATGGTTCTATGATGACCTACAAGACCTTCTAGGACTAACACCAAAAAAAGATGTCCTTTTCATCATAAGGTACTGGAATGCAAAAGTAGGAAGTCAAGAGATACCGCGAGTAACTGGCAAATTTGGCTTTGGAGTACAAAATGAAGCAGGGGAAAGGCTAACAGAGTTTTGCTAGAGAATGCACTGATCATAACACCCTCTTCCAACAAGACAAGAGATGACTCTACATGTAGACATCACCAGATGGTCAATACCATAATCAGATTGATTATATTCTTTGCAGCCAAAGATGGAGAAGCTCTATACAGTCAGCAAAAACAAGACCTGGAGCTGACTGTGGCTCCAATCATGAACTCTTTATTGCCAAATTCAGACTTAACTTGAAGAAAATAGGGAATACCACTAGACCATCCAGGTATGACCTAAATTAAATCCCTTACAATTATGCAGTGGGAGTGACAAATAGATTCAAGGGACTAGATCTGATAGAGTGCCTGAAGAACTATGGACAGAGGTTCGTGGCACTGTACAAGAGACAGTGATCAAGACCATCCCCAAGAAAAACAAATGCAAAAAGGCAAAATGGTTGTCTGAGGAGGCCTTACAAATAGCCGAGAAAAGGAGGGAAGCAAAAGGTAAAGGAGAAAAGGAAAGATACACCTATCTGAATGCACAGTTCCAAAGAAAAGCAAGGAGAGATACGAGAGCCTTCCTCAGTGGATGTGACTGGAAAAGAAATAGAGGAAAACAATAGAATGGGAAAGACTAGAGATCTCTTCAAGAAAATTAGAGATACCAAGGGAATATTTCATGCAAAGATGGGCACAAGAAAGGACAGCAATGGTATGGACCTAACAGAAGCAGACGATATTAAGAAGAGGTGGCAAGAATACACAGAAGAACTGTACAGGAAAGATCTTCATGGCCCACATAACCACAATGGTGTGATCACTCACCTAGAGCCAGACATCCTAGAGTCTGAAGTCAAGTGGGTCTTAGGAAGCATAACAATGAACAAAGCTAGTGGAGGTGATGGAATTCCAACTGAACTATTTCAAATCCTAAAAGATGATGTTGTGAAAGTGCTGCACTCAATATGCCAGTGGCCACAGGACTGGAAAACGTCAGTTTTCATTCCAATCCCAAAGAAAGGCAATGTCAGAGAATGTTCAAACTACCGCACAATTGTACTCATCTCTCACACTAGCCAAGTAATGCTCAAAATTCTCCAAGTGAAACATCAACAGTATGTGAACTTAGAACTTCCAGATGCTCAAGCTGGATTTAGAAAAGGCAAGGAACCAGACATCAAATTGCCAATATCCGCTGGATCATAGAAAGCAAAAGAGTTCCAGAAAAACATCTACTTCTGCTTTACTGACTATGCCAAGCCTTTGACTGTGTGCATCACAACAAACTGTGAAAAATTCTGAAAGAGATGGGAACACCAGACCACCTTAGCTGCCTCCTGAGAAAGCTGTATATGGGTCAAGAAGCAACAATTAAAACTGGACATGGAGCAACGGACTGGTTCCAAATTGGGAAAGGAGAATGTCAAGGCTGTAAATTGTCACCCTGCTTATTTAACTTATATACAGAATACATCATGCAAAATGCAGGGCTGGATGAAGCACAAGTGGAATCAAGATTGCTGGGAGAAATATCAATAATCTCAGATATGCAGATGACACCATCCCTATGGCACAAAGTGAAGAAGAACTGAGGAGCCTCCTGACGAAAGTGAGAGAGTGGAAAAGCTGGCTTAAAACTCAACATTCAAAAAATGAAGATCATGGCATCCAGTCCCAGACTTCCTGGCAAAATAGATGGGGAAACAATGGAAACAGTGACAGACTTTATTTTCTTCAGTTCTAAAATCACTGCAGATGGTGACTGCAGCCATGAAATTAAAAGACGCTTACTCCTTGGAAGAAAAGCTATGACCAACCTAGATAGCATATTAAAAAGCAGATGTTACTTTGCCGACAAAGGTCTATCTAATCCAAGCTATGGTTTTTCCAGTGGTCATGTATGGATGTCAGAGTTGGACCATAAAGAAAGCTGAGTGCTGAAGAATTGATGGTTTTGAAGTGTGGTGTTGGAGAAGACTCTTGAGAGTCCCTTGGACTACAAGGAGATCAAGTCAGTCAATCCTAAAGGAAATCAGTCCTGAATATTCATTGAAAGGACATGCTGAACTTGAAACTCCAATACTTTGGCCACCTGATGTGAAGAACTGACTCATTAGAAAAGATCCTGATGCTGGGAAAGATTGAAGGCAGGAGGAGAAGGGAATGACAAAGAATGAGTTGGTTGGATGGCATCACCAACTTGATGGACATGAGTCTGAGCAAGCTCCAGGAGTTGGTGACGGACAGGGAAGCCTGGCGTGCTGCAGTCCATTGGGTTGCAAAGAGTCGGACACGACTGAATCACTGAACTGAATTGTGGCTCAGCTGGTAAAGAATCTGCCTGCAATGCAGGAGACCTGGGTTCAATCTCTGGTTTGGGAAGATTCCCTGGAGAAGGGAACAGCTATCCACTCCAGTATTCTGGCCTGGAGAATTCCATGGTCTATATAGTCCATGTGGTCGCAATGCGTCAGACACAACTGAGCAGCTTTCACCTGCACTTTCAGTTCAGTTCAGTTCAGTCGCTCAGTCGTGTCCAACTCCTTGCGACCCCATGAACCGCAGCACGCCAGGCCTCCCTGTCCATCACCAACTCCAGGAGTCCACCCAAACCCATGTCCGTTGAGTCAGTGATGCCATCTAACCATCTCATCCTCTGTTGTCCCCTTCTCCTCCTGCCCGCAATCCCTCCCAGCATCAGGGTCTTTTCAAATGAGTTAGCTCTTCGCATCAGGTGGCCAAAGTATTGGAGTTTCAGCTTCAAAATCAGTCCTACCAATGAACACCCAGGAATGGATGTTGGGTTTAGGATGGACTGGTTGGATCTCCTTTTATTTCAAGGGACTCTCAAGAGTCTTCTCCAACACCACACTTCAAAACCATCAATTCTTCGGCACTGAGCTTTCTTCATTGTCCAACTCTCACATCCATACATGACCACTGGAAAAACCATAGCCTTGACTAGATGGACCTTTGTTGGCTAAGTAATGTCTCTGCTTTTTAATATGCTGTCTAGGTTGGTCATAACTTTTCTTCCAAGGAGCAAGTGTCTTTTAATTTCATGGCTTCAGTCACCATCTGCAGTGATTTTGGAGCCCACAAAAATAAAGTCAGCCACTGTTTCCCTATCTATTTCCCATGAAGTGATGGGAATGGATGTCATGATCTTAGTTTTCTGATTGTTGAGCTTTAAGCCAACTTTTCCACTCTCCTCTTTCACTTTCATCAAGAGGCTCCTTAGTTCCTCTTCACTTTCTGCCATACAGGTGGTGTCATCTGCATATCTGAGGTGACTGATATTTCTCCCGGCAATCTTGATTCCAGCTTGTGCTTCTTTCAGCCCAATGTTTTTCATGATGTACTCTGCATATAAGTTAAATAAGGACCACAGCCTTGTCTAACTTAATGAAACTAAGGCATGCCGTGTGTGGCCACCCAAGATGGACGGGTCATGGTGGAAAGGTCTGACAGAATGTGGTCCACTGGAGAAGGGAATGGCAAACCACTTCAGTATTCTTGCCTTGAGAACCCATGAACAGTATGAAAAGGCAAAATGATAGGACACTGAATGATGAACTCCCCAGGCTCGTAGGTGCCCAATATGTTACTGGTGATCAGTGGAGAAATAACTCCAGAAAGAATGAAGGGATACAGCCAAAGCAAAAAGAACACCCAGTTGTGGATGGGACTAGTGATAGAAGGAAGGTTCGATGCTGTAAACAACAATATTCCACAGGAACCTGAAATGTTAGGTCCACGAATCAAGACAAATTGGAAGTGGTCCAACAGGAGATGGCAAGAGTGAACATCGACATTCTAGGAATCAGTCTAAGATGGACTGGAATGGGTGAATTTAACTCAGATACCATTATAGCTACCACTGTGGGCAGGAATCCTTTAGAAGAAACGAAGTAGCCATCATAGTCAACAAAAGAGTCCGAAATGCAGTACTTGGATGCAATCTCAAAAACGACAGAATGATCTCTGTTCGTTTCCAAGGCAAACCATTCAATATCACAGTAATCCAAACCTATGCCCTGACCAGTAACGCCAAAGAAGCTTAAGTTGAATGGTTCTATGAAGACCTACAAGACCTTCTAGAACTAACACCCAAAAAAGATGTCCTTTTCATCATAGGGGACTGGAATGTAAAAGTAGGAAGTCAAGAAACACCTGAAGTAACAGGCAAATTTGGCCTTGGAGTACACAATGAAGCAGGGCAAAGGCTAATGGAGTTCTGCCAAGAGAACGCACTGGTCATAGCAAACTTGCACTTTCAGGAATGGTTAAGTTACTAATCAAGAGGGAGAATAAAGAGGTTCTTGCTGGTGAGTTCCAGTGCCCAACTGGGGCCTCTCAAATTCAGATTTCAATCATTACACTGGCATTTCCTGACTGACATCTGCTGCCATACAGCACTGTGGGCCCTAGCAGGCAAAAGACCTCATCAGAAACTCTTTAGAAAATGTTTGTATAGAAATAGAACTTTAATAGCATCTTGTCCAACTTCAAGATGTTCAGATAAGAAACTTTAAATTCCTCCAGATCTCATTATGGCTAAGAATGAGCTGACCCGGTCAGTTCTGGGAAAAGGAGATTGGTCACTTTAAAACCACAGAGCAAGAAGTCAGCCCTAAGGAGGATGTTTGTGAGGCAATCTAGGAAACATAAACACTGCTGTTTGATGACATTAGGGAATAACTTAAGTTTTTTAGGTTGATAATGCACTATAAGCTGTTTTTTTTAAAGAGTCAATAGCTTTTATGAGATGCATACTGAAATATGTACAATTTGCTTCAAAATAATCCAGTAGGTATGAAGGACAAATGTTCAGGTATAAATGGAGTCAGATTTGCCATGAATTGCTAACTGTTGAAGCTGAGTGCTAGGTAAGCACGGTCCATGACACTGTTCTACTTTTGTATACATTTGGAATTTTCCACTGAAAACGTCACAAAGCAGAGATACCTCATCACACAGATATCTCATTGATATCTAATATAAATCTGAAAATAGGCATTTTATTCATTCATTTACTCATTAAGAATATATATACACACCCATATATATGGGCTGAAGCAACTTAAGTGACTCAGCATATATATAAAATTATGGTAAAATTCCTGTAACAAAATTCACTTTAACCACTTTAAAGTATACAATGCATTTTGTACATTCATAATGTTGTGTGACTATGACCACTATTCAGTTGCAGAGTAATTTTATCATTCTGGAAAGAAAGCCCAGACCCAACTAAGCCATCCCTCTCCATTCCCTCTTCCTCCTAGCCCTTGGCTGCCATTAATCTGCTTTCTCTCTGCATATTTGCCTATTCTGGATATTTCAAATACATTCAACATATTTTTTAAAAATTAAATTTTACTTATTTTTTATCATGAATAATTCAACAGGGTTAGATTTCAAAAGGTACAAAAGGGTCTGCAGTGAAGTTTCCCTCCCACCATTCTTTCTCCAGTGCACAGTCCCCTTTTCTGAGGCATTCCGGTTCTCATACATCCTTTCAAAGAGTGAAAGTTCCTTTTCCCTGTCTTTACTTAAATGGAGTACTCTATATTCGCTGATTTGCAGTCAGCCTTTTTTTTTTTGTCCTATAACAGAACAGAAAGACCTTCTTCCTTCTTTCTACAACTGCATGCTCTTCTACTATTTGGGGTTACAGAAGTGAATGGTTCTTTTCTCAGGCAGCTCACAGTCTTAAAAGTACTCTGGAGAAGGGGAGAAAGGCAATTAAAGGTTCAACTCCAAGGCAGCTCTTGTCACAGCCATGCACTTGGAAGGGAGAGGAGAGAACGAAACTGAAGGGTTCTGAGAAATCTTTGGGGATTCACTAGGTGTGGCTGCAAGGTGACAGCAAACTGCTGTCTCTCTTCCACCTTCCCCTGCGAGACATAACTGATCATCTCACTCCCTTACTTCTTTCCTGATTAGAAAACAAAGGGATTCTCCTTGAGGGAGTTAAGAAAGTGAATAGAGAAGCAGTAATTATCCACAGTTGTTTGTAAGCATTTTAAATAGAGGCGAAAAGCTGCACTGTATTGACACATTGCAACTTACTAAATTATCTCCCCATTCACTTCTGCATTTTAGAGATTCAGAAATCAAAGCCACAGCAGCTGTTTATTTTAAGGACCCAAAGGGACATCTAAGTGCATACATTAAATGAGACAGGTAAGATAGCTGGAATCAGATATGGATATTTGAGAATTATCTCTATGAAATTGAAACTGTACTAATGAATAATCTTAGGGAGGATGCAGGGAGAGAAAGAGAACAGTAGCTGATAGTTAAGACTTCAGGGATTACTACAATGACTGGATAGTTAAAATAAAGAACCCTGCAAATTAATTAGACGAATATTCACTTAAATAGAAAGGAACCTCAGTATCCTCGACAACTACAGTAGAACTGCCAAACATACGCAGTAAATGTTGAACTGAACTGAACAGGCAGCCTGATGAAAAGGGATATGGGATATCCAATGAGGAATGGAAGAGGATTCGTGCACAGAACATACTGATGTCTAAATACAGGCAGAACCATACACCATAACTGAGGGTCAAGGGTACCAGCAACACAAATAACAGTGGAAGCCACAGGAATAAATACAATTCACATGAAGGGCATGCATGGAGAATGAGAAGAGGTCAAGGGCTGAGTCCTGGACACACTGACCTCAGAGAGCGGTCATGGCAGCCAAGAGTTTTGAACAAAATCTCCTAAACTTCAGATCAGAAACTCTACCTGCTGGAGGAAAGGGGAGGACAGAGCTGCCACATGGGTATGGAAACATTTAGGAGTATTTATTATATATCAGGGGCTTCCCTGCTGGCTCATATGGTATATAATCTGCCTGTAATGCAGGAGACCCAGGTTCAATCCCTCAGTCAGGAAGATCCCCTGGAAAAGGAAATGGCAACTCACTCCAGTATTCTTGTCTAGAGAATTCCACAGACAGAGGAGCCTGGCAGGCTATAGTTAACGGGGTCTGTAGAACCAAGAAAAGGGAAAGCCTTTTTGGGGGTCTGAGAAGAGGTCCCTATCCCTAGGAACCTTAGTGACAGGGTTTGACAAACGGACAGGACTCTTCTTTCCAACAATATAATTTTCCCTGAAAATGGATCTAATAATGTGCCTTGTGCTTCCATCAAGACTAAATTGGACTCCACTGACTCATAAGTCTTTTTGTGTCTTCGGCTCTGATCCTTGCTTCCCGTAGCACTCACTAAATGACAGGGCTGTTGTTCTTTCTACCCGAGAATCTATTTCAGGGACACAGTGGACAGTCTATAGTTGCCTGTGCTATTATTACCTGGGGCACAGTGGGATCCTTTATTGCATTCATTTTGGATGTAAAGGAAAAGAGGAAACACAAAATGAAGCAGAATGATATCTTGCTAGGTAAATCCCCTGAGATGAATGTTCTTTATGATGAAGTCAGCTGTGTGGAGAAAAAAAAAAAATTAAAAATGGCTACTTCATAAATCTTGCCTTGCAGTGTTTGCAAGGATCTTTGTGGCTCAGAAACAACATTTGACTAAACTAATATGTCAGGTAAAAATATCTCTAGGTTCTGTTTGACTAAAAATGGCTGAAGATACACACATCTTATCCCTGGCAAAATTCAATTCAGTCTGGCAAATATTTATGGAGCACCAACTGTGTTCCAGGGATGCAGAGGTGCAAGGCCAGAGTCCATGGCTCCAAGTGGTGCCCAGATACTGAGGCACTGATGGAAAGGAAGGTGTATTTCTCATTGTGAATTAACAAGCTGGTATCTGATCTAACGAGAAACCAGAATGGGGGTTTGGTTAAATAAGCTCGGTTAACAGAGCCAATCCTTGGTAACAAGCAACTCTGATTTCTGGATTTTTCGGCTGAGGCCTGGGCTCAGGATCACACTGCAGGTGCAGGTAATTAATCATTCTGGGAGGGGAGAGGGAGCTTGTGTGCTTCCTCCTGCTGTGCCAGCTTCCTAAAGGGCACCAGGGCACGGTTCCTGTTTCTAATGCTGGGGACTCCTGTCCTTCCGCTCTTAAGAATTCTGAACTAGGTGAGGGAAGAAGTGGTGGTCAGAGGCAGGACGGACAAGGGAAGGGGTGGAGGAGAGAAAGCGGGAGACAGAGAGACAAAGAGACACACATACGCATACAGAGAGAAAGAGATGGGGAGGGCATGGGTAGAGGCTGTTGGGAAGGCAAAACCACTAAAGGTATCATTTTTTTTTTAACTTTGACATCATTTTTAAATAAATGTCAGTAATTCTGGCACCAAGAACCCTGAGCCTGGGTGGCTAGCCAGCCTATACCTGACAGTTTAAATGCAACAACCTGCTATGCAGAATTTATTTTGAAATTCAAATAGACTGTAAAGTGTTCCTGGAACCAAAAACTGATGGCTCTTGCTGTTAAACTCTGACTCTGTCAGTGCAGGTCTGAACCAGTGCCTGAAAACCCACTCTCTTCTGTGGAAGAAGAGGAGGACTGATACAAGGGCGACAGAGAACCAGCTGTTTCTGCACAGCCACTATTCACGTCAGGATTGTCACCCTTCCCAGGGGTATGTCAAGCAGGCAGATTACCCAGAGTTAGGTGTTTGGACACAGAGATTTTAATTATTCACTCCTACTCCTCACATCTTCTAGGCCGAAATCTTCTCTTCTGTGCTCCACAGCCAGTTACCGCAGGTCTTCACTGAAGTGCTAGCCATATATTCAAGCGGGTTCAAAGCTGCTTTCATCATTTCTCTTCCTCCCCCTTCCCCCCTTCCCCCACATAACTGACATATCACAAGAGTCACTTTTTGTAAGAGTACGATTCATGACTGTTAGCAGTGATTCACGACTCTTAGCAACTTTTGGTGTCACTGAACATCTGCATTCTACTCTCTCCTCACAGAGCCTGTCACACAGCTACTTCTCAAAAAAAAACTCCAGCTCAAATATGCTGTTCTTCAGGTTCTCTGGGGTCCCTTCTATGGAAATAGGAGAGTTGAGGTCAAACCTCATTTTTTGGTTGCTTGTGTAGCCTTGGACAAATTATCTGTCATCTCTAAACCTTGCTGTTTTTTGTGTGTGTTTTTTTTTTTTTAAAGAAAGAAGATAGGGACTTCTCTGGTGGTCCACTGGTTAAGACACTGTGCTTCCACTGCAGGGAGCACAGGTTCAATTTCTGGTAGGGGAACTAAGATCTCACAAGCTACACAGCAAAAAAATAAATATGTAATAAAAATTTTTAAAAAGAGATATCTACCTTGGTATGTCATTGTGAGGATAAAATGAGGTAACATAAAAGTGTTGCCCAGCTGGTTGGCCTATAGTAAATGCTCAATAAATAGTAGCAGTAGAGGTGTCCACATTTTGACAGGGCTGTTTTACCAGGGCTATTGTGAAATGTTTGCATCAGAACCTCTTCCTACTATTTAAATCAGCCAAGTCAGAGTGTTCTCCTTTGGTCTGGAAAAGTGCTGAAAAAATGAATTAGTTCATTCTTACATTGTAGGTGGTAGAAATGATTATCATAATTGCATTTTAGAAATTAGGAAACTAAACCTCTCTCTTGGCTAAAGTCTCCCCACCTGCAGATGCTGATGACTTCTGTGGAGATGCCCACCTACCTGTGGGTGGGGGCCGACTCCTGTTTGCCCTGGGGAAAACAGTCAGTCCTTGACAGTGTCTAACTGGAACGTGCAAAATTCTGAAGGGAGACGTGCATTTCCCCAAGTGAGCCAGGATCACAGCTCGTACCCCAAATATGACAGTGGGTCAGGGGTCCCCCAAGGGGACTTGGGAGAGAGGAGTAGTACGAGGTGGCCTGAAGGGGGAGATGGAGCAGTCTCAGTCTTTCTCTGAAGCACATTCGACAGAAGGATGACCAGTCTCCATCCTCTCTACCCCTCGAATCCAAATTACACACCAGTGCTACTGCTACTCTGTGTGTTGCTGTGCTTATTGGAGATTTACCACCTTCAGTAAATTTCTCCTGGTTGCTTTCCCTTTGAGCTGATATTGTCTCCACTCTGACCCCTCTCGTACTTGGATATCTGGTTGGAATCACCTTCTCCTGCACTTCATCATGTTACCATGTGCTCTTTTACATTATGCATATCTACATCCATATCCTCTGCTTGATTCTTCAATTAGATCTTAAGATTTATAATTTATATTTTAAAAAATCTTTTCACTCCCCCAACACTGAGCCTACAAATATATACTGGGTGTTAATAAATGCTTGTGGAGTGAAAAAATAAGTCGCAAATCTTAAGTCTTTAGATTAGGGATTTTTCCTAGAGTTCTAACTGAACAGAGACAAATATTAAATAAATGAGTAAAGTTTGTGTTTACAAAAATGAGCAAATTAAAACGCTGAAAAAAAATTAATTTTTGTTCCAGAGAAATAACACGCCTTCAGCTCATTTCTAGCCAGTGGGGGTTTAGTCATCAGTAGGTTGTCACCCACCCTGCTGAGAAGCTCTCAAGGCATATGTGTCACACGCCTTGAGAGGAACATATGGAACCCACCATCAGATGCAGAGGGGGTGCTTGTGACTACATGGAGACACTGTTTTGTCAATGTTCTCACTCCTTTTGGAGGATTCACCTTCATTCTGACTCACTTTCTTAAATGTTTACCTTTGTATTTGCCAACTGTTTGAATTGGTGTTTCGACTGCTCTGACCATCTGCTGGGAGAAAACTTTGAGATTATGTCAGTTTTTGTGTCAAACAGTATAGATTTGGAGTTGGAGAACTTGAAGCTCAGCAAGTCTAACTCCTTCCTTCATATAGTCGCAGGGCTTCTTCACTGCCTCGTGTGTCAGTCCCGGGGCTAGGTGTTGGCAAGGCAGAGACTCCCGGCACTGACATTCACAGGGAAGACGGACATGGAAACAGACTCAGTGAGGTGATGCAGGTGCCGTGATAAACGGGTGTCTGGGGAACACGTGCTATGCTCAGGAGGTGAGCTGAGTCTTTACCTAGGTAGAGTGTGTACCAAGAGGGGCTGCTGCTGCTGCTGCTAAGTCGCTTCAGTCATGTCCAACCCTGTGTAACCCCATAGACGGCAGCCCACCAGGCTCCCCAATCCCTGAGATCCTCCAGGCAAGAATACTGGAGTGGGTTGCCATTTCCTTCTCTAATCCATGAAAGTGAAAAGTCAAAGTGAAGTCGTTCAGTTGTGTCCGACTCTTAGCGACCCCATGGACTGCAGCCTACCAGGCTCCTCCGCCCATGGGATTTTCCAGGCAAGAGTACTGGAGTGGGGTGCCACTGCCTTCTCCAACTAAGAGGGGAGGAAGTAGGAAAAGATTAGTCTAACATACAATGGAGAAGAAGGTAGGGGCAAGATCAATAAACATTTATTGAACTTTATTCATATAATGTTCCTATATATGGGCTGCCAGACTCTATGTTAATTGCTAAAGGCATGAAAGATACAGCCTTCTTCTCAAGGAGCTTATCATTTAAGTGCACATAAACAAATTACAATACACTGTGATAAATGCACAGACTATATGTGGGGACCAGTTAGAGGCCATCACCTGGTCTGCATGAGAAGGGATGAGGGTCAGAACTAAGAGAATGATGGAAGAAAAAGGAGTAAATAAATAGAAGAGGTGGTCAGGAGCTGAAGTCCACTGGACTTGGGGAGGGCCTGGGCGGGTAGGATGGGAGAGAAGGAGGAGTCCTGGGTGACTTCCAGGTTTCTGATGTGGCTAAGAAAGAATCATTCTCTGAAAACAGAGATAGAGGCAGATGAACAAGTTCAGGAAGAAAGATGAATTCACATTAAGATACATGCTGGAGATGTCTGCTGGACATCCAGATAGAAATTTCTAGCATGCAGCAATACTTTCAAGTCTAGAGCTCAGATATGTCTGGGGATATCCATTGTTGAGTCATCAGCACAGAGCGGGAAGCTGAAGTCATAGCAGAGTCTGAGTCTCCAAGGGCAACACCAGGAGAGCAGAGTCAGGGCCATGGGTAGGGGAATGAGGGGTCAGCCGAGGAGAAAGAAACAGCAATCCAGGGCAGAGAAGAATCATGAGAAATCTGAAGACAGAGTGAGAAGAAGATTTAAGGGAGGGAGGAGATAAAAGTGTCAAATGCTTCCCAGATATTAAATAAACTGAAGATTTAAAACCAACAGCAGCTGAACTTGGCCCTAGGTCAACTTTGTCTAGGGAACTTTGCCAGTGTGGTTTCAGTGGCGTGTCTGTGGGCAGAAACCTGACTGCAGTGGACAGAAAAGAGGGGAGGGTAGAATGCTGAGGCTGTGGGCACTCTTTGTAAGATGCGCCCCATGAGGGGGAAAGGAGATCCGAGATCTTTATGGGAGGACACAGGATTGAGGCAGGGTATCAGTTTTGTTTTGAGACTGGAGAAACTTGAGCAAGTTTATATGGTGTGGTGGGGGTGGGAGGAGCCATTCCAGAAGGAGAGCTGAAAACAGAGAAGAGAAGGAGTAACTACAGGAGTGATGTTCAGAGAGCTGAGGGGACACTGATCAAAGACGCAGCAGCAAGAGACTGGAAGACGAAAGGTGGAAGGGGCAGAAAGAGGGCACCCTGCACCAGAGGTCTTTCCCTGTGAGATCTGGAAATCAAGGGAACTGATATTGAAGCCTCAATATTATCTGCAAAATAAGAAAATGAGAAAACCAAGGCCCAGAGAGGGCCTTGGTCTGCATGATAATCCATAGCGAGTAATAGTTTGATTTAGTCAAGTTTCTTGACTCCTTGCCTGGTCCTCTTTCTACTCCCTAGAATATATTCACTTGTTTTGAAGACATCTGCATTGCCTGAACATCTGTTTGAAAATGGGGCTTTTCTGTATCTTTCTTTTGAAAGATGACCAGGCAAGGCGGGCTTCACAAAATGGAAGATTATGCCACCTGTCACCAAGGACAGTGAGCCTGCCAAAACCCAGGAATGGGACCTAGAGATGTGCCCTCTTGAAATGAGTAAGGGACTTTCCTGGTGGTCCCGTGGCTAGGACTCCACACTCCCGATGCAGGGGGCCTGGGTTCAGTCCTAGGTCCGGGAGCTAGATCCCATATGCTGCAATTAAAGAATCTGTATGCCACAACTAAAGATCCCATGCGCTGCAATGAAGACCCGGCACAGCCAAATAAATAAATGTTAAAAAAAATTTTTTTTTTAATGGGTAAGATAGCAGCTGTTCACCCTTGGACAGAGATCCTGACTTACTCATGCCTCTTTCCAGTGCTTGGAAAATGCATTGAACACTCAAACTGTGAGCATCACTTCACCGGAAAAGATTCTAGAAAAGTACCTAGAGGGAGAGTATGGTGTTATGGGGGAAGGAATGGCTGAGAGTAAACTGTGGACAAGCCTCTTGGCCTCTCCACACTTCCAAGGTCCTTTCTAAGGGTAACACACACATCTGAGGAAGAGGTGGACAGGACCAAGCGCTGATGACTAGAGCTAGCCAGTGGAGCACACAGAGAAAACAGTCACCAAAAATACAAAGGAAGGATAACGAAGATTAGAGCCATCATTTAGCTGTGGGTAGGCCTGTCAAATGGAATAGAAATGGGAAGAAATTATGTCTACTTGGAAAACATAGCTTGTGTCCTTAACTCATCTAACATTAGGGAAAAGGAGGAAAAAACACCTTCATATCACAATCACACACTTTAGAAGTGGAAAAGACTTAAGTCCAACCTACTAAGACCAATTCATAGTTCTGTCATCCCCAAGATTGCTTCTCTCTCCTTCTGTGATTTCTTTAACAATATCAACTGGCTTCTAGGGTAATTAGAAATACTCAGACAGCAAACAAACTTGCAATAAACACTGGCTTGCTTTCTGCAGTGTCCTGAATAAAGGCCCCTAGACAAAGGACTCTGGATGTGGGAAGCCGACCCTGAGATGGAGAACTGGATTAAGATCCTATAATCTCTGACCAAAACCATTCCATGTAATTAAAGCCACAGGAGTACAAATGTGGCTCTAAACCAATGCCTCCTATAACTTGAAATGTTTCCCTCTTGGAGATTAAACCGTTATGTAACATATAATAACTTCATCATTATAATTTACATAGCATCTCTCCTCATTGGCACCTAAAGTGCTTTATACATGCAATGATTAATTCTTACAAGAATCTTACAAAGCAGACAATCAACAAGGATTATTATTCCCATTTTGCAGAAGCTAAAATCAGAGCAGGGAAACATGATGAGATTTTTTGCAGGTCAGAAAAAATGAGTGGAAGATTATCATTTTAAAATTCTCATTTTTTGAGTTCAACCCTTGTGCTCTGGTGTGTCTGTGATGCAGTAGAGTGGGTGGGGTGGAAAGGGGGAAATGGTTTGAATAACACAATATAAAGACGAAAGAATATTTAGGAGCCGGTAATTCCAACTCAAGCTATAGAAACAGAAGTTAAATTGTGCCACTGGGCACAGTCTATGAAACTACAAACTCAGCAAATCTGCCTTGTCCCAGAAATGAGAGAGAGATTTTTTTACTCCCTTGTGAATGGTATGGATGTTAAAAATAAACAAAGTATTCAATTTTTACCTTCATGATAGGAGAGAAAAGAGGGACTCCACCATATAAGGAAATGGGCTGAGATGAAAACTATCACGTACACACTCCCTGACCATGCTAACCAAAGCAGCAGCCTGTGACCCTCTGTGTTCTTACTCTGCTTAATTACTCTTCATAGCATGTACATATTCATTTTTTTGTCTATCTCCCCCACTAGAAATAGAAGCTCCATGAGGGCAGGGCTTTTATCCTTTCAGGGCCTAGAACAGTACCTGGCATCTAACACTCAAAAAGATGTCAAACTAATGAAGAATGCCTGTAGGTTAAAGGTCTAGTTCTGTCATTGATCAATTCTGTGACCTTGGAGAAGTTATTTAATCTCTTGGGGGTCTTTAGTAGAGGGGAAAAAAAAAAAGCATTCAACCAGATGATCCTTTCACCACTTCAATATTGTGATTTTATATATATAAAATGAACCATAATACAAGGCAAAGTGTAATTAAGCTAAAGTGGATAAATGTCACATTTCTGGGCTGCCCAGCATCTTTTGAATATCTTTCTGTTCAGACAATTTACTACCTGATGAGCACTATCTCTCCAAGGATGATACTAGAAGTTCAAGGGCCCAGTCTTCCTTTAAGCCAGGGACAAGCCATTTGACTTCGGTTCTGCTTATGAAATACAACTTCAAGAGATTTTTTGTTTTTAAGGTAAGCAATGTGAGGCAACAGGTACCACGTGGAGTTCACTTTTTGGTGGGGAGGTTGCAGGAGTTCCTGTTTTCTGGAGCTCTACATCAACTGTGGAGAGGAAGGGTTCGGGTTGTGCTGCAGCAGCAAAGTTGTTTAATGTGGCTCAAGACTTGTACAGTAGGGAATGAAAAGGAGAAAACAGTGTTTCACTGAGGAAAAAGCAAGGCCTTCTTAAGTATCACAGACTTGCTCCAAATCCTGTTCTGCCACTTACTGGCTGTTCCTTTGAATAAATTATATTGCCTCTTCAGCTCCAGTTTAATCATTTTAAAAATGATTATTGTCTTAAGTTCACTCACAGCCTCAGAAAACTCTCTGCTGCTACAATTCCCCCTGGGACTTCTGCTAGCGTGTTTGCCTCTAGATCTCTGGGTCAAAGTGAGGCTTCAAATTAGGCCAATCTATAAAGCTATGAGAAGATAAAACACTGAGCTACAACAGTAATAACAGAAACAGCAAAGTCAACTAATAAAAGGAAATTTTTTCCATAGGTTGTCAACAGGCCCCAAACACATTATGACCCAGCAGAATAGAATTGTTATTGCTGTTGTTATTTAGTCGTTAAGTCGTGGCTGACTCTGTGATCCCATGGACTGTAGTCAGGCTCCTCTGACCACTGGGATTTTCTAGGCAAGAATACTGGAATGGGTTGCTATTTCCTTTTACATAGGATCGATCTTTCATGACTCAGGGATTGAACTCTTACCTCTTGCACTGGTATGTGGATTCTTTAACCACTGAGCCACTGGGCAAGCAGTTGATGCTGTAACAATTATCCTTAATTGCCAAGCAAAGATTAAATTATGGCCCACTTACCCTGGTTATGGTACAGAAGTAAGTACTACATTTTACATATATTTCTAGAAAAGTGGTTCCAGTGAACAAGTTTTGGTGCTTAAAGACTGTCAGTTAACTGGAAAATTCCCTTTCACACACAAGATTATTTCTCAGTGATGCCAGAAAGTGAAATATAGTAACTGACAAGATATCAGAATATGAGAAAATATTATGTGCATAGATAGTTTCATTTGAAAACTGGCTGGCATCCCCAGTTTTTCACAGAAACTCTCTGAAGCCTAGGAGCTCCTAAGTGCAGTTTTGGAATTTAAAGAAAATAAATATACTCTTTTATATGTAAATTCTCATTACCTAGAAATAACACTATAATAAAGTCACAAAGAAATCAGAAAGCTGGACTCAAAAACTGATTTCCCAAATATCGTCTCTGACTGCTGATACCAACCAAGCAAGCATTTGCCTGAGTTTTTCAACTGTTACATTGCTACCCATCTTTATTCCAATTTCCCCTTCAAGTTTATTGTTTCCTATTTCCCCTTCCTAAATATGGCTTATTTCCTGAGCTGTACGTTTTGGCCTTCTGCTTTTCTCTATAAATACTTTCTCCTTCAGAAAGATCATATACACTGATGTTTTCAACTGTTGTTTCTTCATGGATGACTCACACATTTACCTATTTAGGTACAACTTCTCTTTCATCAGCTTTAGTCCTGTATTTCTAAAAACCCCCTAAGATTTTTCTTCTGAATATTTCACTACTATCTCAAGTTTTAAAAATCTTTTTTGAGCTCTGAGCTCATCTTTGTTTTAAAACCGACACATGCTATGCACATCCCTTCTCAGTTACAATTTCCAAGACTTAAAGAATTGGAGTCTTTTCTGATTCCTCCTGATCCTTTTCTCCCATCATCCACTTGGCTGGACCAATTGGATGGTCAATCCAATTGATCAATTATTGTAATCTTGGTCTTTTTGCTCTCACCTTTATTACCCAACACCAAGACTATCCTATGTTCTCATCCATACTATCTTTCACACTTGAGCTAGGATAATGTCTCTAAAACGTAGACTGGAAAATTCACAGTTCATCGTTCATTCCACAAACAGAGTGCTTATTTTATACAATGCACTACGTTACACACTCAGGATGCAGAAATGAATGATTATGGTCTAGTAGGGAGAAAAGACTTGTACATAAATGGAAGTTCCAACTGAGAAACTGGTACTGAATGAACAGATTAAGAATGGTTTCCAAAGCATAATGAACATTCAGTAGAAGGAAAACTTATTTCTAGATGGAGCTATTATTTCATTCAGCTTTAATTAAAGGATAGAATGTCAACATCCCAAGATATAGACATGAGCCTCTACAGAGCCTCCCCTGAATTTCTTGTCACTAGTCAATTTCTATTGTTTGAGAAAAGGCCAAAAACGCTGGTCAGTATCAATGGGGAAACAGAAACGGCATCAAATAGAAACACTGATGTTTCCAAGCTGGAAACTCATGAGAGTATTAAAGAAATGAGGGAGCCACTCTGGAAAGCAATTCGGGAGGAAGGAGGCCAAAATACTCTGCGGGATAGTCAGCGTTTATACACCTACGAACATTCCAGAAGAAACGGACAAGCCTCCTGAAGGGAGCTGGGTACTGACGACTTAAGCTGGAGCAGAGCGGGGCAGTGTTTCGGCAAAAACAGGTACAGAACGGACTAGAGAAATCTTACTACTGAGGTTCGCCCGAGCAGGAGTGAAGGGTGTAGTATCGCTGAAGGGATCCCCTCGCGCCTACTCGGCGGGCAATCGCCTTAAGTTCCTCACGCAGACTCGGCGCAGGCGGCCGAAAGCAGCTTTTCCCGCCCTTCTCAGCTGAGAAGTTCCAGAACTTTCGTCCCTAGCCGTCGCCGGCTCCAAATCAAGAGGGCTCAAAATACAGCGATGCGTCTCTTCCTGCCAGTCACTAGGCCGGTTGGAAGCGCATGGAAACCATCAACACTTTTAGCCCGACCTAACTACTCTCGCCGGAGAAGGCAATGGCACCCCACTCCAGTACTCTTGCCTGGAAAATCCCATGGGCGGAGGAGCCTGGTAGGCTGCAGTCCATGGGGTCGCGAAGAGTCGGACACGACTGAGCGACTTCACTTTGACTTTTCCCTTTCATGCATTGGAGAAGGAAATGGCAACCCACTCCAGTGTTCCTGCCTGGAGAATCCCAGGGACGGGGGAGCCTGGTGGGGTGCCGTCTATGTGGTCGCCCAGAGCCGGACACGACTGAAGCGACTTAGCAGCAGCAGCAGCAGCAGCAGCAGCAGCAGCAGCAGCAGCAGCAACTTCTCTCACAGACCCCCGCGCGAGCCATCAGCATTGAGAAAACTGGGGAAAACGCACACGGAGAGCTGGAGATCCCGCGAGACTTCACAGGCCAGCCTCGGACCAGCGCGCCGGAAGCGGAAGTCAGGAGGCGGTCGGATTCTGGCCGAAGTGGCTCGGTTACCTGGGAGAGCTGCAGGAGTGTACAGAGAGGTACTGTGCCAGCGCCCTGGACCGGAGGTAGGTTTCCCTGCGCATCCGGAGCCCTGAGCGGGACAGACACAGTCCTGGGCGCAGGAGTCCGTTCGGGCCGCAGGGAGGAGGGAGTCGGGCGGGCAGGCCGAACTGAGTGGCCGGCGAGGTGTCCTCGGGCTCTGCAGTTCTGGGACCGGACTTTTTGGAGAAACCAGAAGCCGCTTCACCCTCACGGCCTCTAATTTCCCTCGCGCCTGGGGCCGAGGTGTTTTACAAGGAGCCCAACAGCCAAAGCTCCGAGAGAGAACTGAGAAACGCAGCGGTTCTCAGTCGGTGTCTTCGTCGGTTAATTCTCTGGGTTCATCTCTTAGGGCATGACTGCCCGTTCTGGGTAGTCCTTTCCGAGGCTAGTGACCCACAGCGAAAGTTCCGTGTGGTTTTATTTAGGGCCCCAAAACTAGCCGCCCTCGAGTACACACCTGCCTTGTTTGTTGTTGTTGTGTTTGTTTTTAACAGAAAAGAACGTCCTTTGTTAAGTTATTATTCACGCTCGAATTGATTTTGAAGGCCCAGAGGGCGTCTTGTAGCATCTTCTAGCTCTTCGGTAGCACTTTCAGTTGCAATTTCCTCTTTCAAATTAGCGTCGGAAGTCTTTTAATCCTACCACTTAATTAAAGACCCTTAACGGTTCCCGTCCCCGCGGCACACACCTTTTGAGAGTTTCTTTCAAGGGAGTCAAGTTTATTGTTTTTCTTCCCACAGATCTACACAGTCTAAACATTAAACAGAACAGTCGCCTCAAATCCCTGAGGTGAGTAAAGCATGGATCAATTAAAATCCTATTTAAGTTTCATCCTCACCAGTAATGATAAAGATGATAAACATTTGCTTATTTGTGAGAGGGGGATCCTGGGAGAACATAAAAATACAGTAGCACATTTGCCTTGCCTTATGATTTTTATCATCCCTATGGTTAGGTATGGGTCACCTTTCTGGTGATTCCAGTAATTCCTATAGAAATTGAGGCACGGTTTTAATTTGCTGAATTTATCTTCAACTATACCTTGGATTTGAGAATTTGACAGCTGTTTGCCAATCTCAGACACATTGGTATTTAATAAGACATATAAGAAGTTAAAACATCTAGATACTGTTTCTTTAATCCAAATAATAATCTGTGTAATTTCGTTGGGACGACAGTAGTATAAATATTCGCATGAGTTTTGAGGAGTTTGGAGGAAAGACAAACTAATCAAAAAGCTGTCTTCTAATATCACATCTCTTTGACAAAAGCTTTTTATTATAAACTGAATTGATACAGGAAGAAAAATAATTCTAGGATGTCAAATAAGAGAGATTTGGTTTTAAAGTTTTAACATGGTGTCACATATGCCCCACATCATAAAACGTCTTGAGGCAAAGAATAGAAAGATAGGGTTTAGGTTAGGAAAGGTAGGGGATGGGACTGCATCAAGGAAGGACTGGACATTGGGTGAAGTGAAAGTGAAAGTCGCTCAGTCCTGTCTGACTCTTTGCAACCCCATGGACTATACAGTCCATGGAATTCTCCAGGCTAGAATATTGGGAGTGGGTAGCCTTTCCCTTCTCCAAGGGATCTTCCTGACCCAGGAATCAAACCAGGGTCTCCTGCATTGCAGGTGGACTCTACCAGCTGAGCTATCAGGGAAGCCCAAGGGCATCGGGGGCTACCTCCAAAATACTTCCGGGGCTGGCTGGCTTCCAGATCTTGGTTGAAGATAAAAAGAAGTGAACTCTTTCTTCCTTGGTTCCTCAAGGATTAGGCCTTCTGCAGCCTAAGTCAAATCTTTTCTCAGAGGTAGGGGGCTCTCTGAAAATTTAGTTAAATACTGCTTCAAATGTGAATCCATAATTGCCCTGGAAAACTCAGCTGAAAAAAACTTCTGTTTTCATAGCCGTTAGATAATATTTATAGTACTTGTTTTCGTGTGTCAGAACACCTAGAATAAGAATGTATTAGAGAAAAAAAGAAAATAGATACCATTCTATAGTAATTACCCTCGACTTTAATAGCTGTATGTTTAAAGGCCTTTTTGTCTTTCCAGAGACTTCCCTGGTGGCTCAGAGGGTAAAAGCATCTGCCTACAATGCGGGAGACCCGGGTTCGATTCCCTGGAGAAGGAAATGGCAACCCACTCCAGTATTCTTACCTGGAAAATCCCATGGACCGAGGAGCCTGGCAGGCTACGGTCCATGGGGTCGCAAAGAGTGGACACGACTGAGCAACTTCACTTCACTGTATTTTCAGTCTTTTTCTTTCTTTGTTGGCTCTTTTATTTTCCTGTCACCAACCATCAGGTGTTTTAGTCTGGGGAAAAAAAAAGATAATCTTCCAGTAAGCCCTTAGCTACTGCCCTTTGTGTGTGTCTCCAGCCAGGCCTCTTGAAAGCTTACTATAGACTAATCGGTATAGATTTCTATTTCCTTACTTTCCAATTACTTCTTAATTAATTGTAGTCCTGCTTTAATCCCTGCTACTCTAATCAGCTCCTAATGGCTAAATCGAATTAATTTTTTCTTCTTGGTTCTTTCCAGTTACTATTCAACACTGATGACCTTTCATTCTTTAATCTCTTGCCTTCTATGATAATCTCTTGGGATTCTCCTCTTATCCCTTCTTTATCATCTTTATATGGTGATGTTCTCTAGGATTGTTTTTTGTTACTCTTTCTTTTTCCATAGCCTTCCTGAGGAGTCTCATTCTTTCTCACAGCATTATCCACCAGCAAAATTGATGTCTCCCATTGCATTCATTGTCCACCCAGTTCTCCGTCCCAGATATTTAAACTGTGAACTGACTCTTCATGTGGATATACATATCATAACTAACTTACCTCAGTGTGGATATTCACCTACCTTCACTTTCTAGTTCCTGTGATACCATAACGTGACCAATTATTTGGCCAGAAACCTAGGAGTAATCCTTTATCCCCTCTCTTCATAACATCTACTCAGTGACTGATTCCTCTTGGAATTCTTTTAAAACTATTTTCACAGTCTGCGCCTCAGATTAAATCCTCAGCATTATTGCAGTAATCTGCCCTTAAACTCACTAATCTGTTCTCTACTGTGTTATTAATAGAAAAGTGATCCTTCTAAATGGTAAATTTGTTCTTGAGACTTCCCTACTTAAACCACCCCTTTGCCTCAGAAAAAGCAGAGTTGTTTACATTAAATATAAAGAATTTCACTGTTTGACTCTTGCCCACTTTTAGAGCTTAATTTCTTGACATTTGCTGCTCCTCCCTTTATATTTATACGACAACTGTCTATTCTACCAGACTGAGAGCTCTTTGTGGGCAAGGTTCATGATATATTGTTCATCTCTGTATCCCAGGCTCCTAGTTAGCATAGTGCCTCTATTATAGTAATGAAGAAACACTGAATTGAATCTAGCCTGTCTTAGGTTTAAAGGTACACAAGGGCTTTACACATACTCTCCCTAAAAGTGTTTACTTCCTATTTTCTCACTATCTGGTAAAGATAGTGTTACTTAAAAAATTCTAATAGAAACATACTAAAAACCTGTACAGAATTTCAGAATGACTGACACTTCTGAAGCTGTTCCAAATTTTGAAGAGATGTTTGCCAGTAGATTCACAGAAGATGACAAAGAATACCAAGAATACTTAAAACGCCCTCCCGAGTCTCCTCCGATTGTTGAGGAATGGAATAGCAGAGCTGGTGGCGGCCTGAGAAATAGAGGCAATCGGTATGTATTACTTCAGAAGAGTAAATGCAGATGGCTGATCTGGGAGAGGACAGCTCGAATCATCTAGCCCCCAAGGCCCGTGAGGGCAGCCATCAGTGTTTTTGTTCAGTGTGCTATACTGAGTGCCTAGTAACTGCTTAAGTGCCTGATAAATATTTGCTTTATTATTTTGTCAGCACCATATTTTTTTCCCCTTGCTATGCAGTTGTGTGTATGTGTATTTTAAAGTTTTTTTTTTTTTTTTAATATTCTTTCTCTGGACTAATATTTTCTTTGCAAATATGCTTTAAAAACCTAGGGTCTTCTACAAAACGTTTACATTAAATTCCATAAAGAAGGTATTGTTTTGGTTTCCATTTAGAAAGAAGTTTATACAATGGAAATTACTTCCATTTAATACCTCAAAATAGATAAAAGGAATATTACCATACTGCTTTTGAACAACTGAATAGGTTTAGTTTGCTTCAGAACCATCCTGTTGTTTTGAGTTTGCAGCCTTAGTTTACATCTTCTCTGCAAAGTCTATCCAGTATAATACTGGATCTGGATTTTAGGAAAGTTTTGAATACCTGGTGCAGTAACACTCTAAAGAAAACTGGTTTTTACTATTTTGTTTACTGAGTATTAGATTGAGAAATGAAATGCACCAGGCTAGATTTCTCATGTGTTTTTAAGGAAAGTATAAAAATATTTCTGTTTTGTTGTTGTAGGTTGCAAGATAACAGACAGTTTAGAGGTAGGGATAGCAGACGGGGGTGGCCAAGTGACAATCGATCCAATCAATGGCATGGACGATCCTGGGGTAACAATTACCCGCAGCACAGACAAGAACCTTACTACCCCCATCAATATGGACACTATGGTTACAACCAAAGGCCTCCTTATGGCTACTACTGATAGAAGTGTCAGCAACTTTTAGTAAAATTATTTACTCTGTTAACATGACAAAAGTTTACACTGTATCTTTTGTTGGTCATAGTTTTACATCTGATTGTAGAAAATGGATTATTAATTTTTTGGAACTTGGGAATTTAAAAAAATTAGATCTTACTGGAGAGACATGATGGTTGCTGGAAATAAATACTCCCCTAAAAAGGTTGTGGGTTATATTGCTTGACTTCTACCTCAGATTTGTCTTTGTTTCATGACTTAATAGTGCTTTGAATGGTGTATATAATTTTCTTTGTTAGACCTTCAGGAGTTGTCTTTGTTTTACACAGAAATAAAAATTTTATGTAGAAAATGCTTGCTTTTAATTTGTAAGATGAGGAAGTATCCCTACACTCGGATGTGCGCATTCCTAAAATTTTACACAGGGAGTACATCAGCTCCTATGCACCGCTATGCCTACTGATGATGTATTGTACACAGTAGTAATTGAAAGGTAAAACAATTGTAGTATATTTCTTTTTTTTTCTTTTCTTTAAATTTTAATTTAAATTAAAGACATTCCCAAACATGAACCCCCCTCCCACCTCCCTCTCCATAACATCTCTCTGGGTCATCACCATGCACCAGCCCCAAGCATGCTGTATCCTGCGTCGGACATAGACTGGCGATTCGATTCTTACATGATAGTATACATGTTACAATTCCATTCTCCCAAATCATCCCACCCTCTCCCTAGTATATTTCATTTGGCTTTTGTTATGTGAATGTGGAACTTTGTAATTACTCTACAGGTATGAGTCATTTTCACAATCATTTTGGTCTCTCTTTAGAGGGATATCAAGAATAAAGCTGTAAAATCAGGAAGGAATCAGTCTCAGTTTCAGTATCTTATTTAATGTAGTGGTGGGTGGGATTAAGGCACACAAGTCATTTTACACAAACACTAAGGCTTTTGCTAACATAAACATTACACGTTATGCAAAAGTTTAAGTCTGTAATGTTCCCTTTCTTCTCAGTTATATGTAAATAATGCTGTATTTTGACTATTTACTTTTATGGTATTTAATGTAGGTTGAGTTTACAATGTTATTTCACCTCCAGATGTGCTGGAGGTGAGATTTTTTTGCTGCCTCCTCTTCTGTAAATCCAGTGATGCTGAAACTTTCTTTCAGAATGAGCACCATATTTCCCATCATTTTAATGGCCATTATAATGGTTTTATTTAAGTAAAATACTTGTAAGTATTCTCCTTCAAATTTTGGTAGTTAGTCCATTCATTAATACAGTGAGATGAGCTTTACTGCTCTGTCCTCATATCTCTTGAAAAAAGCTCATTTGGTTTAAGGGTAATATTAAGAGCACAAGTTTCATGGCAGGTCAGAGATATCGAAAGGGAGCTTCCCGAGTCTGCCTTCTGCTGCCTTCTTTCTTAGCACTCTGCTTAGAGGTTGACATCTCCAGATGCTGCTTCTCCTATACGCTCTGGATCTAACTCTCTCCGCTACACCCCCTTCCTGCAAAGCCGTCCTTTCAGGAAACTGTTTCATTAGAAAGGATTTGATAAACCAAGTGCTCACACTCAGCTATAAATAAAACGTTAACAATAAGATAAGGGTTTTCCCCATAGCCCTCTTAATTACATCAGTAGGAAACAAGCCAGTGGTGGTATACTAAGATAGGTCTTTATTACTACAGTAGAGTACTTGGCCCAGAGAGTTAAGAATGGCTTGGCTATAGCCCAAGATCCTTTCTGAAAGCAGGTATGAAAGTGAAGTGTGGAAGTGTTAGTCACTCAGTTGTGTCCAACTCTTTGTGACCCCATGGGTCACAATCTGCCAGCTGCCTCCATCCAAGGAATTCTCCAGGCAAGAATCCTGGAGTGGGTAGCCATTCCCTTCTCCAGGGGATCTTCCTGACCCAGGGATCAAACCTGGGTCTCCCACATTGCAGGCAGATTCTTTACCATCTGAGCCACCAGGGAACCCCAAAAGCAGATGGGTTATTAAAAATACCTGTCAATTGATAAAGCACAGCTGCTGACCTGTTGGGCCACACCTCTGGAGCAGGGTCCTGGAGGCTGTCTACTGTGCCAGCTATTGACACTAGTTAGATCTCTGGATAGAAGGGACCACGGAGGGTGCCTCTCAGAAAGCTTGGAAGAAAAGTGTTTTCCAACAGTACTTAAATATTTTCACACTGATACAATAGGGCATATATGGCCTGAGTATCAACTCTTCTTGGAAATATGATGAGTCCTCCTTTTAACATGGGTTATTTCTGCATTCAGCATGGGTAATTTATGTGGTGGTGGTTTTTGTGTGTGTGTGTGTGTAATTAGCAGTTACATCAGACTGCTCCCTTGTGTATTTAAAACCAGGAAAAAATAAAAAGACATGGTTTCTGCTTCATGTGGGAGAGACAGAAAAGAACATCAGAGCAACTTAAGGATCATTGAAAAGTGGAGAAGAAAAAAAATGTGTCAAGTGAAATTCATCTCAAATAGGTAGTCTCTTGTAATAGCATATAGACTAAGCATAAGGAATCTTGGCTCCAAGTTTGTCTTACAAGGTATCTGACCTTGAGAAAAGTAAGCACTTAAACTTTGAGCTTATTTGTTCACTTGCAAAAATGGGGATAACAAGGTGATACGCTTGTCGCTCTCACAGGGTTATCATAAAAACAAGTGACCAGACATGTAAGAGCTTGAGAATGGAAATGAAAGCCTGTGACCATTAAAACCTCAGCTGTATATAATTGGTGCTGCATTAAATCAGTGAGAGGAAAGGATTTGATAAACTGTAAAGCATGAAATTAAAAGACGCTTACTCCTTGGAAGGAAAGTTATGACCAACCTAGATAGCATATTAAAAAGCAGAGACATTACTTAGCCAACAAAGGTCTGTCTAGTCAAGGCTATGGTTTTTCCAGTGGTCATGTATGGATGTGAGTTGGACTGTGAAGAAAGCTGAGCGCTGAAGAATTGATGCTTTTGAACTGTGGTGTTGAAGACTCTTGAGAGTCCCTTGGACTGCAAGGAGATCCAACCAGTCCATTCTAAAGGAGATCAGCCCTGGGATTTCTTTGGAAGGACTGATGCTGAAGCTGAAACTCCAGTACTTTGGCCACCTCATGCAAAGAGTTGACTCACTGGAAAGGACCCTGATGCTGGGAGGGATTGGGGGCAGGAGGAGAAGGGGACGACAGAGGATGAGATGGCTGGATGGCATCACTGACTCGATGGACGTGAGTCTGAGTGAACTCTGGGAGTTGGTGATGGACAGGGAGGCCTGGCGTGCTGCGATTCATGGGGTCACAAAGAGTCAGACACGCCTGAGCGACTGAACTGAACTGAAAGCATAGTATTGATACAAAGGATGTGGTAGTGGTTTCGTCGCTCAGTCGTGTCCAACTCTTGCAACCCTGTGGACTGTAGCCCACCAGGCTTCTCTGTTCATGGGATTCTCCAGGCAAGAATACTGGAGTATGTTGCCATTTCCTTCTCCAGGGGTTCTTTCCCACCCAGGAATTGAACCCAGGTCTCCTGCATTATAGGTGGATTCTTTACTAACTAAACTATGAGGGAATCCCAAATGAGGTAGGCAGATTGAGAACTAAAGATATGTGATTGTTTCCTTAGGTGTACTACTATACAGATTAGCAAAAGAACAAAATGTATCCTTCAGAAAATAAACGCTTCAAATATGGAAGACAGAGAGGAATTCCCTGGCAATCCAGTGGTTAGGACTAGGTAAATGGCTTGGGTGCAGTCCCTGTTTAGGGAACTGAGATCCCATGGTGTGGCCAAAAAGAAGAAAGACAAGTTTATATCAAAGCTGAACCAAAATTACTGGCATTTGCTGTTTGGAAATTGACACTGGCTTGACAATGTTGATTATGGAACACATCAAATTAGTATCCTTTTGAGATCAGTTTACTAGAGATTTAAGACAGGAAAAAAAAATTTTTTTTTCCTTGAGTGCTAGAAGGATTTGCCCTAGAGGAGGAAATGGCAACCCATTCCAGTATTCTTGCCTAGGAAATCCCATGGACAGAGAAGCCTGGCAGGCTACAGTCCATGAGGTTGCAAAGAGTCAGACATGACTGAGCAACTAAGCACAGCACAGAGTATAGTAACCGTGGGTTACTGCTCTAAGAATAGTTTTTAGGTTCTTGAAACCATATATGAAGAAGCCAGTAAGATTCCCAGCATAGTTTTGGTTTCTAAAGCTGCATTCCTTATAACATAATGCTCAACAGACAAGGATGTAATGTTCCCTTATAATTTTGTCCCCCTAAAGGAAATATAAAACTCTATGACAGTTAAGGGTAATGAAATGTCCATTTTAAGTTTAGAATCCCAAAAAGGAAGGAAATGATTTTTTATCCTGAAGATTACTGATATCACTAATTTTGAACTCTATTGAAAGCACTACACTTTGTTTCTCAATAGTTTTTTAACACCTTAAAAATTTCCCTAGACTTTGTATTCTGTTTGATTCAGTCAACTCAAACACAGATTTCGCTATGTACAGAAATCTATGCTCTGGATCTTTGACTTCTTTTAATTAGCACTACCATTTGTAGTGAAAGGGAATTTTTGTTCTTGTTAGGAAATAAATAGTCCCAGTTTGAGGTGGCTTGTTAGAGAACTTCAGTTAGCTGGAAATGCTGTGTTAAAGCACTGACTGGTAATGTTAGATAAATTGATGTATTATATATACTTATATATAATATACATTAACAAAAATATATAAATTCACTGAAAATTTTCTTTGGGTTTTTTCTTTCACTGTCCTGTGTTTTAACCAAAGAAGCTTATTTGATATCAGTTCAGTCGCTCAGTTGTGTCTGACTCTTTGTAACCCCATGGACTGCTGCATGCCAGGCTTCCCTGTCTATCACCCACTCCTGGAGCTTGCTCAAACTCGTCCATCAGCTTGGTGATGCCATCCAACCATCTCATCCCCTATTGTCCCCTTCTCCTCCTGCCTTTAATCTTTCTCAGCATCAGGGTCTTTTCTAAGGAGTCAGTTCTTTGCATCAGGTGGCCAAAGTATTGGGGCTTCAGCATCAGTCCTTCCAATGAATATTCAGGACTGATTTCCTTTAGGATTGACTGGTTTGATCTCCTTGCAGTAGAAGGGACTGTCAAGAGTCTTCTACAGCACAATGGTTCAAAAGCATAAATTCTTCAGCACTCAGCTTTCTTGATGGTCCAACTCTCACATCCATACATGACTACTGGAAAAACCAGAGCTTTGACAAGACGGACCTTTGTCTGCAAAGTAATGTGTCTGCTTTTTAAAATGCTCTCTAGGTTTATCATAGCTTTTCTCCCAAGGAGCAAGTATCTTTTAATTTCATGGCTGCAGTCAACATCTGCAGTGATTTTGGAGCCCAATAAAATACATATTAAATACATATTATATTTGATAAATAATACATATAAATGGGCACTTTGAAATACATTAGGCTTTGGTTAATTCTGTGTGAAAAATCTAATTATATAGGTCACTCAGAGAATGTTTCCTCTGTGTAGATTTATAAACTTAGATATGCTTTAAAAAATTTTCCAGTTTTGAACTTAGAATGAAGACCAACAGCGGTAAATATTCTTGACATCTGTAGAAATTAATGATATTAATTTTCAGATTAATACTTAAGAATTCAGACCTATTCGGTTTGACATGCTGTAATAGCTAAACATATTTTCCTGGGTCTTGCTACATCAAATTATTTTGGGGCCTGTTCTCGCCTGGAGAATCCCAGGGATGGGGGAGCCTGGTGGGCTGCCGTCTATGGGGTCGCACAGAGTTGGACATGACTGCAGCGACTTAGCAGCAGCAGCAACTAGATTCAAGTGGTAGACTACCATTCAGCTGTAAGGTAGCCTTCTAGTCTGACACCTTTACTGGGACCAGCTCTTGGGGAAAATACGGATGGTAGCAGAGATCCCATGAGCTATGGAGATGGCAGGGGAGGGCCATGCTGGCTGCATGGGTCTCAGTCAGTTGGACTGCTGTCTGTAGAGAATATACCAGGGTTGAAGAGGAAGTGACCTCAGCAGCTGGTAACACTGCTGAGGCCTGCATGTGCGAGACACAAGCTTATTTGAGTAGTTCGTTATCAGTGCTGCCAGACTGGAAAATGGGATGAGCTGTGGATAACACCCCTCAGATTTTAAGATTTATGGGATGGCATGGGAGGGGGTTAATGAGGACAAGCTGTTCCTCATCAAAATTGCTCTTAAGTGATTTGATCATCCCCTTGAAGGATTAAGTGAAAGCATTTGTGCAAAGTAAACATCAATGGGTGGGGCACAGACTCAGTGCCCAGTCAGCATCAGGTTTGTGCCTCCAGAAGTAGAGTGGGCAACTCTGGGCTGATGTGAGTACAGAAAGTGCAGCTCACAGATCTCCAGTCTCTGTGTACTCATGGGCCAATTCAGTTGTTTTCACTCCTGGCCCCAGGGGGTATGGAGAGCCCCATGTATTAATTACCAGTTAGGTTTTCTCCGGGTTTCAGTGACTTCTCCTGAAATGCCTTCAGGGGACAATGTGATGATGATCTCATGGTTTTTTTATACTGTCCTTTTAACTCACTAAAGGATCTCCAGCCTCTTTGTCTGAAAGAGGTAAATAAAACTGCTCTAACTGCTGAAGTCCACAGCTTTTTTCATGTTTGTGTTTCTCTTTTTAAAGTTTCCTTCACTAATATGTTTTGCATGTATACAAAATAATACTGTAAAAAGTAAAACTAGACAAATGAATAATCTGCACCTAACCAGTGATTCTGCCCTGTTCTGAATGCTTCTGTCTCTTTTACCAGGCCCATATAAATTTGGTGTATAAAAATAAATAAATAAATAAATTTGGTATATGTTTTTCTTTTATTAAACTGAGGTTTTATATATATATATATATTAATCCACACGTGTGTATTATTCTTTGTTCATACAACAGATTATAACAACCATCACTCCAGGTAAGTAGCCATAGATTAAAAATTAATGACTTAATTTTAATAATATGACATGGTATGGTATGGATATACCATTGATTATATGACCATTCTCCAATAGGTAGACACTTCGGTTTCCTTTTTTGCCTCTACTAACTATGCCATGTTGCTTTTGTCCATATATCCTCTGATGCTTTTATATGTTCTGTTGGGGTGGTCTCAAAAATAGAACTATTGGGTTAAAAAACCTGTATTATTTCAATAAATGCTGCATTTCCTAAAGAACTGTAGAAATTTACATTCCCATCAGCAACATGTGAGTTTGCAGGCATGTTTTCTCTCTTCTTCCTTGTGACTTCAACTTTTTATCTAGATGGCCACAGGCTTTTTTACCTTCAGAGAACTTTACTGGGTTGTGTTTCATTGCTGATCACTGTCAGTATTTCACCTGGGACACCTTCGTTCTGTAAAATTATCTTATTTCTCCAATATTTTGCTTGTATCTTCAAACCTTTGTTCCATTTCTTCGGTTCCCTTCTCCTGCTATGTGTTGGTTTTCCTGTGTCTGACTTCTGGATCTGTCATCTTCCTTTCTTTGCTCACTTTTATCCTGCCCTCTAAATTCCATGTCATATTTTCAGCCTCTTCTGTTGTGTTGTTCCCAATAGGACCTATATTTCTGTGATGCTTTTTAGATTTGATTAGCCACATTTCAGGTGCTCAAGACCCACACGTTACCAGCAGCAACTGTCCTGGCACCACAGTTCTAGAATCGGATTAAAGGCTTGGGGTTCTGTGGACTTGACTTGCTCCCTTATTCTCCACAGTGCTTCAATTCCTCAGGTATGTCTGGGGAAATCTAAGGCTCTGAAGAGATTTCGCAGAGGGACAGAAGGTACTCACTAGAGGATCCCACTACAGTCTATTTGGCAGGTGTGTTCTTCACTCCAGTTAATAAACTGGCATCCTTTTAATTCCTTGTCAGTTGTCCAGCCCAATTCTGTTTTCAAAGACAGTGACTAGATGGGATATCTGAAAGCTTCAAAGTTAAGGGAGGCACTTGGGACCTTGCTGGCTCCACCATAGTGCTGACCCACACTCCCGAGTACTCAGTCGGCTCTGGTTAATGCCACACTCTGGTCTGTGCTAAACCCAGAATGAGAGGGGATTAAGTGTAAGGAACGTCTCTGAGGAGACCAGACAAGAAGGACCAAAGATTCTGATATTGGTAGTCGGGCACAACAGAAAGGGATTCCTAAGAGTACTCATTTCAGAAGGAATTGAGAATCCATTCCTTTCTTTAAACTGTGTGTGGGTTTCTGCTGTTGCGTTATGGCGCCACCTCTTGGATGTAAACTGAAAATCTAGCCTTATAAACTTTGTCTCTAGTCACAGGCATTAAGAAAGACTGAAGTGGGGGCCCATAATGGGTTCTAACATTTTGATTCTACCTTATGGTTAAGGAACTACCTAACTGAATGTCCAGAATCTGTAAGAGGGGGATGCTGGCAGCCTGAAGCCCAGAAAAGTACTGCCTCCTAAAGTGAGTCTTTCAGTTAAGTTCAGTTCATTTGCTCAGTCATGTCCCAACTCTTTGCAACCCCATGAACCGCAGCACACCAGGCCTCCCTGTCCATCACCAACTCCTGAAGTTTACCCAAACTCACGTCCATTGAGTCGGTGATGCCATCCAGCCATCTTATCCTCTGTCATCCCCATCTCCTCCTGCCTTCAATCTTTCCCAACATTAGGGCCTTTTCAAATGAGTCAGCTCTTCGCATCAGGTGGCCAAAATACTGGAGTTTCAGCTTTAATATCAGTCCTTCCAATGAACACCCAGGACTGATTTCCCTTAGGATGGACTGGTTGGATCTCCTTGCAGTCCAAGGGACTCTCAAGAGTCTTCTCCAACACCACAGTTCAAAACCATCAATTCTTCGGCGCTCAGCCCTCTTTATAGTCCAACTCTCACATCCATACATGACCACTGGAGAAACCATAGCCTTGCCTAGACAGACCTTTGTTGACAAAGTAATGTCTTTGCTTTTTAATATGCTGTCTAGGTTGGTCATCATTTTCCTTCCAACGAGTAAGCATCTTTTAATTTCATGGCTGCAATCACCATCTGCAGTGATCTTGGAGCCCCCCAAAATAAAGTTAGCCACTGTTTCCCCATCTATTTCCCATGAAGTGATGGGACCAGATGCCATGATCTTAGCCTTCTGAATGTTGAGCTTTAAGCCAACTTTTTCACTCTCCTCTTTCACTTTCAAGAGGCTCTTTAGTGAGTCTTTAGCTGTTTGGAATTTTAAGCACTGTAAAGGTGCCACCTGCATGCTCTGGTTCTCTCCATCCCCCAGGTGGCAAACTAGTGAGGAGGAGCTCATGGCCATCGGGAGTTCAAGCTCCCTGTTTCTGCCTCCAATTTGGTCAGTGTAGTGTAGACAAAGCACCTAGCAGTGTCTGGCAAGCAGCAGGCACCCAAGTTACTAATTTACTATTCTTAATTAAATCATTTTTGCAAGAGTAATTATCACATATTAAAGTGCAGATGATAGATTACATATGCACTGCTGGACCACCACCATGATATTATCACCAGAGTGGGAAAAGTATCTTTCAGACCTTGTTCATGGGCTGCCTGAAAGGCTGGACCCTCAGGACAACAGATAGGACAAGAAACAGCAGTCACTTAAATTTAATGGGGGGAAGGCAGAGCTATAATCATATTATCTGACACGTTATAGGGGTTGGGGGTTTTGTATCCTTGTCCTAGGTCACTGGGCCTGTCTTAACGTTCTTGGAGGAAGAACAGGGTCCAGCTGAAGAAAGCTGCATTAACTACACTTTCACATCAGATCAAGGTGCCCAGGCCTTAGCTGTGATTGTTATTAATGGGGAACAGCCCTGTGCAGGTCAGGAGAGCACAGACTGCTAAAGGCAACCTTGTTCGCTGAGGAAGAAAGGGAAATCATGTCCCCAAACACAGCTCCTGAACCAGTTCCTACCTCTGGCAACCACTTTTGATGACTGGATGTTCTTTTTTCAAAAGATACTGTGCGTTTCTCAAAAAAAAAGTGACTAGGCAAAAACGTTCTTATGTTAAAATATGGCTATTTAAATAGATGATTGTGGTGGATACCTGTTACTCCTATCCAGACTCCTATTTCTGTAACTTTTCCTAATTTGTATTCAAGTACTTCCCCTTCTCTGCTTTCTCCTCTGTTTCTGTTTAGGCTGAGCCCATCTCCAGCTCTAGGATGGACCTTGATTAGTGTAAAACAGTGAGAGTAACTCTCCTCATTAGTCACTGGTTTAGGTACCTTGCGTTACAACCTGGCATTCCCTGACAATAGGGGCTGGTTTAGAAACTGTGTGACTTGATCTGGGCTGAGATACAAGGAAAAGGGCCTCTCATAAGAGCTTTGGTATTTCTTTTCCTACTGGAGGGGGTGATAGGTGGATAAGAAGCTCGAAACTGCTGCCTTTTTCCCGCCAAGAAGGAAGTGGGCCTGAGGGTAAAGCTGGCACTGCTGAAGTAAGTCAGGAAGGAAAGTAGGTGGGTCCTTTATGACATCACTGAACTGCTGATGAGTCAAACCAACCCCTAAGTAAACCCAGCCTCTGAGACTTTTCAGGTATATGAGCTAATAAATCCCTTCATTGCTTAAGCCAGATGAGTTAGGTTTCTGTTACTTATCAGGGAAAGCACCCTAACAAACAAGGATTCATGTAAAGACCACAAGTAAAAATATGCCTGTAGTGCACACACCAAAACAGTGTTGAAAAAGAACAGAAAGGATTCTGAAGCCAAGACCACGTAAAGCAGAGCACATCTGGGGGCAGACGGCATAAGAGAAGGCAGCTGAGTGCAACCTGCGCTCTGTCCTTTACTCTGATTTCGGATGAGCCACCGCACTGACTGTCCTTGGTTCCTCTCAACAAAATAAGTTGTCCTGGACGAGTGGCTCCCAGTTCTTTTACCATCCATCATTTTTATTATTGGTCCTTTTAGTGGATTTGGACAAAGCAGACAATTGCAAATCAACTCTTCCATCAGCAAATTTAGTACTTATCTAGATTACCTTAATTACTATAGTTTGTATTGAATATTTAAAAACAAGATATTATTAGTTTTTGAAGCCTCAATATAGATATGACTTCTGACAGGACAGGCTTTCACCAGTATTGAAAATAGTTTCCAGATCTTCTGTCTTCTTTTGAAGATCTTAGGAGATTCATAAGGACAATAGATTTGATGACTGGAGTTACCATCCAAGAGGAAAATTAACGTGAAATTACAAATCTTCTTTTTTTTTGCTTGGTAGTGTTCTGCTCATGAGATCTGAGTTTCCTGACCAGGGATTGAGCCTGGGCCGTGGCAGTGAAAGTGCTGAGTCCTAACCACTGGACTGCCAGGGAACTCTCTAAATTCCAAGTCTTGATTGTTCTTTTTAACAAAATGCTCAACAGAATTTTAAAAAGACAAAAAAATGTTGCATTTACATTAAAGTGAAAGTTGCTCAAAAGTGTTTGACTCTTTGTGACCCCATGGACTACACAGTCCATGGAATTCTCTAGACCGGAATATTGGAGTGGGTTGCTGCTGCTGCTACTACTGCTAAGTCGCTTCAGTTGTGTCCGACTCTGTGCGATCCCAGAGACAGCAGCCAACCAGGATCCCCCATCCCTGGGATTCTTCAGGCAAGAACACTGGAGTGGGTTGCCATTTCCTTCTCCAATGCATGAAAGGGAAAAGTCAAAGTGAAGTCGCTCAGTCGTGTCTGACTCTTAGCAACCCCATGGACTGCAGCCTACCAGGCTCCTCCGTCCATGGGATTTTCCAGGCAAGAGTACTGGAGTGGGTAGCTGTTCCCTTCTCCAGGGTATCTTCCCAACCCAGGGATTGAACCCAGGTCTCCTGCATTGCAGGTGGCTTCTTTACCAGCTGAGCCACCAGGGAAGCCCAAGAATACTGGAGTGGGTAGCCTATCCCTTCTCCAGTGGATCTTCCTGACCCAGGAATCGAACCAGGGTCTCCTGCATTGTAGGTGGATTCTTGACCAGCTAAGATACCAGGGAAGCCATTTACATAAGCATTTTAAAATATAAAGTGACACTATGAAGCAGTGTGACAGGTTTCCTCCGTCACTTTTAAACTGGATTAGAAGGCAGTCCCCAGAATTCCAGTAATTGCTATGGAAATATTACCATTTTAATTTACAACCAGGATAAACTGCATTCAGCTAGAAGCCAAAGGATCTAAGTTCTAGTTGCCAGCTTGCACCAAGTGATCCTGAATACTCTTAACTTCTGAAGTCAGAAGCCTCATCACAAGATGAAAGGGGCTAAATCAGGTCATCCTAAATATCCTTTCCAGTTCTGTACTCTGTAATTCTGTGAAAACAGAGTAACATGTCCCGAGCTGTCTGGGATCAGGAATTTGAGAACCTAAGTTCCATGTCCAGTACTTTTAATCTTCATACTTCTTTTTTGAGTCCTGGTCTTATTAAATATATTTACACATTCTATGTATTTAAGTGTATTTTAACAGTCTCTCCATCATTAGCAATAAAAAAAATTTTCTCAAGGACGTATTTTTCGTTTCTTGCTTTTATTTCTTTTCAACTTGCTTTTTCAATTTCTCCAAGATCTCTTCCGGAGGTGTGGAGGCCAAAAGCTTCACCACTTTTTCACGAGATTTACCACCCTGGACCAAAAGGAAAAACTGGTGTCAGGACAGCACACTAAACTTTCTAATGCTATTAGTGACAGCAGACTTCAGTTGCTGAGGATACGCCACCGTGTCCTTGTGGGGCTGTCACAGGTGGGCTAGTTTTCCTGGTAGCTTAGTGCTGCTTTTTCCTAGCCATTTCTGGTCTATCCAGAAACAGATTCCGATTCAGTACTTTTTTCCTTTCTTTTTTTTTTACAATTCCCCAGAGGTTTTACTGTCATACATCAATTTCTGTAGTAAAAATTAGGCATTTTCAAAATGAGTATGGAATCTGGACATACAATATTCTGTTTTCAAGTAATACTTTTGTTTAAATTACCAAAACAAATATTGCAATTTAATATAAACTTTGATTAAAAATAATTCTAAATATAGGACTGCTATTTTCTATACTGTTACACATTTCTGAAAAATTCCAAACAAAAAGTGACCACGTATCCAAGAGCTATGATCTCACAACCGATTAAGACAACTATAAAGATTTGTTTAGAAACATCCTTAAAGAAAGTAAGTTCTGAGCAGGTATTTATCTAAATGGGTAGGAGCTGCACAGGTGGAAGCATGGGGAGGGCTTTTAGGCAGATGTCAGAGCATGCGCACTGGCAGAAAGTCAGAAACGACCTGCTGTGGCGGATGCGGAGGGGCATGGCCTGATCATATGGATGCTTAGGGGCAGCCTACTAATCAATGACTCAGTGCCCACTGGATCCTGGGTGGGAGCTACAGAATATAGCACTGGAAAACAAGCAGAGTTGTAAGAAATAAAGCTTGGGCGGGTCTTACTCCTGCAGATTCTATTTGAATAAGTCTGGGGTAATGCCCAGGAACCTGTGTTTTAGAAATCATTCCCAGGTGATTTTTCCCACCACCTCTAGTGCAGACCCTTCTAGTGCAGAAGTATTAATGACTTCATATGAGCCATCTCTTTAAGGAGTGTCTCCCAGTAAAAGTGAGGACATGCTGGACCAGATGTGCTTGATGGACTCACTAATGGAGATTACAAACAACAAGAACCATTTTAGACATTTCTACTAAGGTGATGAGCTGAGGGAAGAGACAAGCAAGTTTAATCTGACAGAGCAGGTACAGGCATGAACTCAGAAGGACTAAGGCATTTGGGAGGAAGGGGACTAGGAAGAATTATAGATTTTTGGTGATTAAATGTATATAAGAGTTAAAAACAACTGGTTTTTCAATTATTTTGAAAAGAAAAAATTGGTGTTTTAAAGTAATGACTGATGTAGTACTCAAAGGTGTTGAGAGAGAGAGAGGCCTACCTTATCCAAAACCACATCACTCTTCCTGAGTTCTAAGACTTTGGAAAGATAGCGACACAGCTCCGCGTTAGCCTCTCCCTCTGTCGGAGGCGCTGCAATGGCTACACTCACAGCCTCGGCTGTCACGTCTGGAATGAGAACAGATCCTCATAAAGTTCCTTTTCTTCATGAAGTGGGGATATTTTGTAAAAGCGTTTGCATTTGTCTGGCATATAGTAGGGATTCAGTGAATAACTGCTGAATGAAGAATGATGAAGCTCATCACAGTTAAGGGAACATAAACATGCTACTACCATTATAGAAACCCAGAGAAGAAAATTGGTTTTTACCTGCTGACCAAGGTGGGCCCACAGAATCCTGGGCAATAATCTGGAATTAGGAGCTGGAAACTGCGCCTGGTCTGATAGGAAGAGCCCCAGGCAGGGAGTCAGGGGAGCTGGGCTTTAGCCCAGCAGTCACTGAGAAGTGAGTGAAGGAGTTAGCTCACGGACTGTACAGGCCTGTTCAGAGCTTCCTCATTAGGGAAGTGGAAGCACTGCATTAGGTTCACCTCAGTGAAATGCCTCTCTGATGTTTTTAAAATGTATTTATTTAGTTAACAGCTACATAGCACTTACACCAAGTTTAAGGGCACACAAACATATTTTAAGGGCTTTACAAATAACAACTTTGTTGCTATAGTTTATCATCTCCATTTTACAAATGAGGAAACTGGAATTGAGAAGTAATGGGTTCAAGGTCACATGGCTAGAAAGTGATGTTGTGATTCAAAAATAAATTTGAATTCATGCTTTGAAATCCAGGACAATGAACACTGCTTTCTGAAGTGCTTCAGGCTTCCTCATCAATACAGCCTTCATAAAGAGCAACCTGCCTGCAGTCCTCCATGTCATTTCTGAGAGGAGTATATATTCAAAGCAGTTTGCAAATGAGCTTGAGCTAGTCCGACATTTGGGGTTACCCGGGCATTTCCACACTCATTCATCTCGCCCGTGTAAACGTGGCCACAGTCCACGGGAATGAGACAGTAGAACAACCCTTCTCCTATCCTGTCACTGATTTTATGATGCAGTTTTTCACATTTTAGTATCTTTGAAATCCAGGTGTTATCTTACAACAGATGGGAAAGAAAACGTTTAGTTGATGTGGATTTTGTCTGTCTTACTGGTACATAAAGTACCGTGTGTACCTTACAGTTGATGGCCAATTGTATCTGATGAAACATGGTATTCCAGCAGTATGTAGAGACGGTGTCCACAGCAACTACTTAGAAAATGCTGGCTAAGGAGGGGATAGCCAACACACAGCTACGCTAACATGGCCATAAGCACAAACCAGGCCCAGCACCCCAATTCTGAGGTCTTGTTTTCAAAATATTTTAAAAATTAGAATACAGAGCTTTAGTGGGTGACAAAGACCATCAAGAATACTCAGATCAATGCTTTTCAAACTTTTCCCCCCAAACAGAATCCCCCACCTCCACTCAATTTCCCCTGAAATTCCAACATTTAAAGCAAATGTCAACAGTTCCTCAGGAGTCCTCTCTGCTTCCCTCACCTGTGCCCACCACAGAGAACCCTGAGGCAATTTTTGGGGTCCATGGAATAGCTTAAAAGCTTCTAACAGGCCAACGATCTCATCTGACAGATGAAAGAACTGGGCCCAGAAATATTTTGTATAGCTTGGACTGAAAACAAGCTCACACAGGTGTCGATCATCAGGTTCTCTCCCTCCTTGGACCAATGATCATTAAAAAACAACCGAAACATCCTTCTCTGAACATTTCTACTTTTGGAATAGGACAGACTAAGAATCATCTAGGCTACAAACATTTCTGTGTAAGTTCTTTCTAAACTACCTTTTTAAAAATTGAGGTATGATTGACATAGAACAGGTGTACAACATAATGACTCAATATTTGTATTTTGAACTGATCACCACAATATTGGCTAAAAAATATAAAAAAGGACAGTGTTTAGTGGTTTTTCATCTAACTTGGTATGCTTTAAATATGATATATGTATTCAGTTTTAAGCACTAGATTATACCTATAAATTAGAATTCAGAGTTTAAAAATGGAGAAGCCTCTAATTGCAGACGTGAAAAATACACTTGACCATACAGGATAAATTTTCAGCAAACTAAGGCAAAAGAAGGATGGAGCAGGGGACAACTGAGTCCTTCATACAAGATCCCTACCCCAGGGTCCAGTATACCTGTCACAGCATTTTGTTTGGAACCAGGTTTGGCATGGATGGCTATGCTGACACCGCCTTTAGGATCAACTGTCACAGGACCTAAGGGAGGGAGTGGTCTCTCTGGTTCCTTGCTCTGGTTTTTACCCTAAAACGACAAGAACAACCACACTACAGCTTCACAGTTTACAAAACACTTCCCCACGCATTTGATCCTTCCGGGATTCCTTTTCACCCTTAACCAAGGCAAATTAGGCTGATGAGTCATGTCCAGGGATTTCCGGTCATCTAGAATGGTCTTCCAACATCTTTCACGGCTCAAATCAATTCTTCCACAAAGGCTTCCGATCAACCCCACTGCTTTGTTCCTGCCTTGGTAAACCTTAGAGCCGGTCCCTTTGCATTTCCCATTCCTCAGGGGCAGCGACTATTCATTATTTATCTTTGTATTTCAAGCAACACAAGTTAAACGTTTGTGAACAACCACGGCTGGAAGTGTTTATATGGGGGGAAGGGTGGAGAAAAAAGGAACAACACTGGTATTTAAAGGACTTATTGTTATTTAGCCGCGAAGTTGTGTCTGACTCTTTCCGACCCCATGGACCGTAGCCCGCCAGGCTCCTCTGTTATTAGGATTTCCCAGACTAGAATCCTGGAGTGGGTTGCCACTTCCTCCTCCAGGGGATCTTCCCGACCCAGGAATTGGAGCTATGTCTCCTGCACTGGCAGGGGAACTCGTCGCCGCTGAGCCACCCGGGAAGCTGATTTTAAGAACTACTATGTGTCAGAAGCTGTACTAGGAACTTTCCACTCAACAAACATAAACTGCGCACCAGGGGGTGTGGAGGCAAAGGATGAGTAAAGATGAATAAGGACACATGGCCCTTGCCCTCAAGGAGCCCGGACTGTGGACTGGTACACTATGCTAGGAGCGCCGACCACACACCCACGGGGCATCACCGCGCAGCAAAGGAGGAGGCAGCTCGGCCTCGGGACGCCGGAGAAGCTCCCAGCAGGAAGCAAATTTAGAGCCGAGGCTTAGAAACCAACCGGAGTCGGCCCTGCAGACAGTGGGAGGGAAATAGGAAGTGGTGGGTTCCCAACGGAGCGGTGGGAAGACAGTCGAGGATGGGAAGGGGACTGAACGCTGGCGAGAGCCTCCCAGGGAAGTACAGGCCACACCGTGCTGCCGGAACACGAAGCGCGACCCTGGGAGTGCGCGAGCGAGGCCGGAGGGGCGGCAGTCACGGTTCGGGGAGAGGCACGCGCGACGCCGGCCCAGGTGCTCGACCTCTCCGGGTGGCCGGCGGCGCAGCCTAGTGGGGTGGGAGAAGGAAGCCTGGGACTCGGAGACAACAAGCGGTTAGCGGAGCTTCTACCCACCCGCGTGTCCCGCTTCTCTCCCGCGCTCCTCAACCAGCATTCCTGCGGCCCACCCTCCCGCGGCCACGGGAATTGCCACTGGCCTTGTTCGTCGCACCACCTTTCTTAGGCATGTCGGCGCCCAAAGGGAGCCGGGTGACAGCCCGAGAACCAGACCCAGCTTCGAGCAGCCTCAACCCGTAGCCCAACAGCCGCATCCCGGCCAGGCGCCGGAAGAGCCCTCTGCGCGTGCGCACGCAGCAGCGCGGAGCGGCCCCGTTCGCCTGAGCCTCCGCTCGGGCACGAGGGCGACGCCTTCTGGCTGGCGGGAGCAAGACTCCTTCTTCCTGGAAAGACCTGAAGAACTACTGCATAACACGTCGTTAGGTTGTGTCCGACTCTTCCGAGAACCCACGGACTGTAGCCCGCCAGGCTCCACAGTCCACGCAGTTTTCTAGGCAAGAATGGAGTGGGTTACCATTTCATCTTCCAGGGGATCTTCCCCACCCAGGAATCAAACCCACGACTCTTGGGTCTCCTGTATTGGCAGGCAGATTATTTACCACTGTATCTCCCGGGAAGCCATGAAGAGAAACTGCAAATGGTTAAAAAAAAAAAAAAAGTGGCGGTGGTTTGTGATCTAAATGGCAGAAAACCCATTATTAATGTTTATACTTGTCCTATTTTCTCTTTAATTTCGTTCAGGTTTTAGTAAAGTTGAATTTAAAAACTCAATGTTGTCTTAGCTTTTGCCAGTGGAGAAGATGGAAAATGGATTTTTCAAGTGTACAAACTAGGCAAGAGTAATGAGCCGTGTAGCTTTTGGAGCTGGGACACTATAGCACCATGCTGTCTTAGGAATGATGCGTTGTCTAGCTCAAGGGACAGTTTTCAGGTTTTGAATTTCGATGACTGGAACAGGGAAGCAAAAAGGAGATGGTTTGGAGCAGATAGGACTTGAAAGGGAAAAGATTTGTCTAAAACATACTGCATTTGAAGATCTGGCTCTTTAATATCCTATAAGGTGGATGAGTGCAGCCATGAAATTAAAAGACGCTTACTCCTTGGAAGGAAAGTTTTGACCAACCTAGATAGCATATTGAAAAGCAGAGACATTACTTTGCCAACAAAGGTCTGTCTAGTCAAGGCTATGGTTTTTCCTGTGGTCATGTATGGATGTGAGAGTTGGACTGTGAAGAAAGCTGAGCACCGAAGAATTGATGCTTTTGAACCGTGGTTTTGGAGAAGACTCTTGAGAGTCCCTTGGACTGCAAGGAGATCCAACCAGTCCATTCTGAAGGAGATCAGCCCTGGGTGTTCTTTGGAAGGAATGATGCTAAAGCTGAAACTCCAGTACTTTGGCCACCTCATGCAAAGAGTTGACTCATTGGAAAAGACTTTGATGCTGGGAGGGATTGGGGGCAGGAGGAGAAGGAGACGACCGAGGATGAGATGGCTGGATGGCATCACTGACTCGATGGACGTGAGTCTGAGTGAACTCTGGGAGTTGGTAATGGACAGGGAGGCCTGGCGTGCTGCGATTCATGGGGTCACAAAGAGTCGGACACGACTGAGCAACTGAACTGAACTGAACTGAAGGTTGTCTATTTCTAGGTAAAGTTTTTTTCTTGCAAATTAAAGTACTACTTATGTGGCCCTAAAAGAAGGACCATGTGATAACTCAAATAAATTATCACAATTTGTTGGATAGATACTGGAGTAATTACACTTAAAAAAAAAAAAGAAAATGCTCATATTTTGCAGTAAATACAGACTGGCCAAGTATCTTTCAGGGTCTTATTGTAAAGTTTGAAAATGGTGACATGTTATTTTGGGACCCAGCAAAATAGTTTCCCAGCTTTATGCCTTGGGAGATAGACCTGGGTTTAAATTCGACTTCCCACCACTTACTGACCTTTTAAGACATGAATTTCTTGGCCTGTGAAATGGGTCTTATAATATAGTACTTTTCTCGTATGATGTCATGAGAAGCAAATGAGAATGTGTGTCAACTGTTGGTGGGTATGCAAACTAGTACAGCCACTATGGAGAACAGTGTGGAGATTCCTTCAAAAACTGGAAATAGAACTGCTGTCCGACCCAGCAATCCCACTGCTGGGCATATACACTGAGGAAACCAGAATTGAAAGAGACATGTGTACCCCAATGTTCATCGCAGCACTGTTTATAATAGCCAGGACATGGAAGCAACCTAGATGTCCATCAGCAGATGAATGGATAAGAAAGCTGTGGTACATATACACAATGAGGTATTACTCAGCCATTAAAAAGAATACATTTGAATCAGTTTTAATGAGGTGGATGAAACTGGAGCCTATTATACAGAGTGAAGTAAGCCAGAAAGAAAAATACCAATACAGTATAATAACACATATACATGGAATTTAGAAAGATGGTAACAATAACCCTGTATGTGAAACAGCAAAAGAGACACAGATATATAGAACAGTCTTTTGGACTCTGTGGGAGAGGGCGAGGGTGGGATGATTTGGGAGAATGGCATTGAAGCATGTATATTATCATATGTGAAATAGATCGCCAGTCTAGGTTTGATGCATGATATAGGATGCTTGGGGCTGGTGCATTGGGATGACCCAGAGGGAGGGTATTGGGAGGGAGGTGGGAGAGGGGTTCAAGATGGAGAACACATGTACACCCGTGGCGGATTCATATCAGTGTATGGCAAAACCAGTACAATATTGTAAAGTAATTAGCCTCCAATTAAAATAAATAAATTTATATTAAAAAATAAAAAATAAAAAATGGAGAATGTGTGTCAAGTGCTCAGTGCAGATCCTGGTGCACAGGAGTCACTCAGGCTGCTCTTTTAACAGAAAATGATAGCGCGACGTACCTTACCCTCTATCAGAGGAAATAACAAGAATAGTTCTTTCTCTCACCTGCTGAGAGCAAACAGTGGAGAAAAGCCCAAGACTGCAAAAAACTGGTAAAGCAGCAGATGGCAGCACTTGTTTCCACTGTAAACAACAGTGGAGAAAAGCCCAAGACTGCAAAAAACTGGTGAAGCAGCAGATGGCAGCACTTGTTTCCACTGTAGATGTTTAGGTAAGTTGAGTTGCATTATGTCCATAAACAGAAAGAGCTTCCCTAATGGCGCTAGTGATAAAGAATCTGCCTGCCAGTGCAGGAGAGACAGGAGAAGTAGATTCGACCCTTGAGTCAGGAATATCCCACAGACAGAGGAGTCTGGTGGGCTACAAACAATGGGGTCACTAAGAGTCAGACACGACTGAGCATCTAACACACCTAAATAAAAATAAAGCTCCTAGAAGATCTTGCAGAACCACTCCAAGGAATATTTGAGAAGAAAACATTTTGAAATCCATGTGCAACCAAGCATGCACTGGACTGCACTTTACAACAGCCAAAAATGGAAATAAACATATTGTTTATGGGGAGATAAATGGATAAAGAACAAGAGACCTATGTACACAGTGGAACACGACTCTGCCAGAAGAAAATGACATAATGTGATTTTCAGGAACATTGATAAAACTAGGGATGATCAAACAATGTGAAGAAACTCAAAATCAGAAAAAGATATATATCTTTAGATATCATTTATAGCTGGAATTGATAAACACCCACCAATTTATTCACTGAGAAACATGAAGACTCAGAGACCTAGAAAACAATCTTCTGATTGTTAAGGAGAAAGCAGGTGGAAAGGGATAAAATAGAAGGTTAGAGTAAGCAAATATAATCCTTGCATGTAAAAAAGGTAATCATCAAAGACCTAGGTATAACAAAGGATTTCGGTGAACACACTGTAATGAATTCCATGGGGAAAAAATGCAAATATGAATACATATATATATATATATATGTAAAACTGAAAACACATTCAGTTCACCTGTCACCCACAACACATTGTATATCACTGTTACTACAATAAAGAATAAAGATTAATTTTAAAAAGAAAGCTAGGGAAGAACACACAAGCTTCTGGATATTTGTTCAGGTACATTCCACATTAAATTACAGCCCTGAATGACAACTCTCATAAAGCTTTTGTTTCCAGAGTAACCACAGTTGGGCATTAGAAAATCTAGCAGCCTTGTGGCCATTCCCAGCAACAGTTACCTTAAAAGTTTTGGTTATGAGTACCATGTTGTTTAGTTGCTAAGATGTGTTCAACTCTTTGCAACCCCATGAACTGTAGCACGCCAGGCATCTCTATCCTTCACTATCTCCCAGAGTTTGCTCAGATTTGTGTCCACTGAGTCGGTGCTGCTATCTAACCATCTCTTCCACTGCTGCCTCCTTCTCCTTTGCCCTTCAGTTTTTCCCAGCATCAGGGTCTTTTTTAGGAGTCAGCTCTTCACATCAGGTGGCCAAAGTAATGGAGCTTCAGCTTCAGCAACAGTCCTTCCAGTGAATATTCAGGGTTGATTTTCTTTAGGATTAACTGGTTTGATATCCTTGCTGTCCGACGGACTCTCAAGAGTCTTCTCCAGCACCACAATTTGAAAATATTAATTCTTCGGTGCTCTGCCTTCTTTACCATCCAGCTCTCACATCGGTACATGACTGCTGAAAAGATCATCAGTTCAGTTCAGTTCAGTTCAGTCGCTTAGTCAGGTCTGACTCTTTGCAACCCCATGAACCGCAGCACGCCAGGCCTCCCTGTCTATCACCAACTCCCAGAGTCCACCCAAAGCCATGTCCATCGAGTCGGTGATGCCATCTAACCATCTTATCCTCTGTCATCCCCTTCTCCTCCTGCCTTCAATCTTTCCCAGCATCAGGGTCTTTTCAAATGAGTCAGCTCTTCACATCAGTTGGCCAAAGTATTGGAGCTTCAACTTAAACATCAGTCCTTCCAATGAACACCCAGGGCTGATCTCCTTTAGGATGGGCTGGTTGGATCTCCTTGCAGTCCAAGGGACTCTCAAGAGTCTTCTCCAACACCACACTTCAAATGCATCAATTCTTCGGTGCTCAGCTTTCTTTACAGTCCAACTCTCACATCCATACATGACCACTGGAAAAACCACAGCCTTGACTAGATGGACATTTGTTGGCAAAGTAATGTCTCTGCTTTTAAATATGCTGTCTAGGTTGGTCATAACTTTCCTTCCAAGGAGTAAGCGTCTTTTAATTTCATGGCTGCAGTCACCATCTGCAGTGATTTTGGAGCCCCAAAAAATAAAGTCTGGCACTGTTTCACCATCTATTTCCCATGAAGTGATAGGACCAGATGCTATGATCTTCGTTTTCTGAATGTTGAGCTTTAAGCCAACTTTTTCACTCTCCTCTCATCAAGAGGCTTTTCAGTTCCTCTTCAGTTTCTGCCATAAGGGTGGTGTCATCTGAATATCTGAGGTGATTGATATTTCTCCCGGCAATCTTGATTCCAGCTTGTGCTTCTTCCAGCCCAGCGTTTCTCATGATGTACTCTGCATACAAGTTAAATAAGCAGGGTGACAGTATACAGCCTTGACGTACTCCTTTTCCTATTTGGAACCAGTCTGTTGTTCCATGTCCAGTTCTAACTGTTGCTTCCTGACCTGCATACAGGTTTCTCAAGAGGCAGGTCAGGTGGTCTGGGATTCTCATCTCTTTCAGAATTTTCCACAGTTTCTTGTGATCCACACAGTCAAAGGCTTTGGCATAGTCAATAAAGCAGAAATAGATGTTTTTTCTGGAACTCTCTTGCTTTTTCCATGATCCAGCAGATGTTGGCAATTCGATCTCTGGTTCCTCTGCCGTTTCTAAAACCAGCTTGAACATCTGGAAGTTCACAGTTCATGTACTGTTGAAGCCTGGCTTGGAGAATTTTGAGCATTACTTTACTAGCATGTGAGATGAGTGCAATTGTGCGGTAGTTTGAGCATTCTTTGGCATTGCCTTTCTTTGGAATTGGAATGAAAACTGACCGTTTGCAGTCCTGTGGCCACTGCTGAGTTTTCCAAATTTGCTGGCATATTGAATGCAGGACTTTCACAGCATCATCATTAGGATTTGAAATAACTCAACTGGAATGCCATCACCTCCACTAGCTTTGTTTGTAGTGATGCTTCCTAAGGCCCACTTGACTTTACATTCCAGGATGTCTGGAATCAACATCCTGGAATGGAAAAGATCATAGCCTTGACTATATGGACCTTTGTCAGCAAAGTGATATCTTTGCTTTTTAATACACTGTCTAGGTTTTCTCATAGCTTTCCTGCCAAGAAGCAATTGTCTTCTAATTTTATGGCTGCATTCGCCATCCAGAATGATTTTAGAGCCCAAGAAGAGGAAATCTGTCACTGCTTTCACCTTTCCCCTTCTATTTGCCATGAAGTAATGGGACTGGATGCCATGATCTTTGTTGTTCAGTCGCTCAGTCGTGTCCGACTTTGTGACTCCATGGACTATAGCACACCAGGCTTCCATGTCCTTCACCATCTCCCAGAGCTTGCTCAAACTCATGTCCATTGAGTCAGTGATGCCATCCAACCATCTCTTCCTCTGTCATCCTCTTCTCCTCCTGTCTTCTATTTTTCCCATCATCAGGGTCTTTTCCAGTGACTTGGGTCTCTGCATCAGATGACCAAAATATTGGAGGTTCAGCTTCAGCTTCGGTTCTTCCAATGAATATTCAGTGTTGATTTCCTTAGGATTGACTGGTTTGTTCTCTTTGCAGTCCAAGGGACTCTCAAGAGTCTTCTCCAGCACCACAGTTTGAAAGCATCAATTCCTCGGTGCTCAGCCTTCATTATGGTCCAACTATCATATCCATATGTGACTACAGGAAAAACCATAGCTTTGACTATATGAACCTTTGTTGGCAAAGTAATGTCTCTGCTTTCTAATATGCTGTCTAGGTTTGTCATAGCTTTTCTTTCAAGGAGCAAGCATCTTTTCATTTCATGGCTACAATCACTGTGATCTTAGGTTTTTTTTTTTTTTTTTTTAATGTTGAGTTTTAAGCTGGCTTTTTTACTTTCTTCCTTCATTCTCATCAAGAGGCTCTTTAGTTCCTCTTTGCTTTCTGCCATTAGAGTGGTATCATCTGTATATCTGAGGTTGTTTATATTTCTCCCAGCAATCTTGATTCCAGCTTGTAACTCATCCAGCCTGGCATTTTTCACAATGTGCTCAGCATATAGTTTAAATAAACAGGGTGACAGCAGACAGCTGTGTGGTACCTCATTCTCAATCCTGAACCAATCAGTTGTTCCATATAGTGTTCTAACTGTTGCTTCTTGACCCGCATACAGGTTTCTCAGGAGACAGGTAAGGTGGTCTGGTATTCTCATCTCTTTAAGAATTTTCCATAGTTTGTTATGATCCACACAGTCAAAAGCTCTAGCATAGTCAATTAAACAGAAGTAGATGTTTTTCTGGAATTCCCTTGCTTTCTCTATGATCCAGCAAATGTTGGCAATTTGATTTCTGGTTCCCCTGCCTTTTCTAAACCCAGCTTGAATATCTGGAAGTTCTTGGTTCATGTACTGCTGAAGCCTAGCTTGGAGGATTTTGAGCATTACCTTACTAGCATGGGAGATGAGTGCAATTGTCCAGTGGTTTGAAAATTCCTTAGTACTGCCCTTCTTGGGGATTGGGATGAGGATTGACCTTTGCCAGTCCTGTGGCCTCTGCTAGGTTTTCCAAATTTGCTGACATTTGCTGACATATTGAGTGCAGCACTTTAATAGCATCATCTTTTAGGATTTTAAATAACTCTGCTGGAATTCCATTCCCTCCACTAGCTTTATTGGCTGCATTGTTTCCTAAGGTCCACTTGACTTCACACTCCAGGATGCCTGACTCTGAATGAGAGACTACACCATTGTGGTTATCCAGATCATTAAGATCTTTTTTGTACAGTTCTTCAGTGTATTCTTTCCATCTCTTCTTGATCTCTTCCGCTTCTATTAGGTCATTACCAGTTCTGTCTGTCCTTTATTATGCCCATCTCTAAATGAAATGTTCCTTTGATATTGCCAATTTTCTATGGCTACCGACTTAAAAAAATTACCTATCTATGCACCCACTACATTAGGCACCAGGTTTGCCACAAAACTTCCTGTTCATAATCCAGCACTAGCCCCCAAAATAAGGAAATTGTGAACATGCGCTGCTGCAGAAGAACCAAAGCTCTGAGGTAAAGACTCCTTATCCTTAAATAGTTTGCTCTGAGCAAACTCTCCATGGCGTCCTTAGGGAGCCCTTGTCCCAGATGCGTGGCCATGCAGCTGCCAGGTGTCCTCTGTGGCTCCATCGTGCACCCCCTGCCACACAGCAGACACACTGTACTCCATCACCCTGTCTCAGAACAGGAATGATTTGTTTCTATGAATACCATTTTAATAATATTCCATAAGTTTTCAGTATTCAAAGTTTTCTCCCAATCAGGAAAAAATCCAAAGTAATCAGCAAATATTTTGGGTGTATATATATGTATATATACACATATAATTAAAAAGTATATATATCCCTTTCCAAAATTTAGTTCTGACTTCTCAGTGACGGAAGCAGGGAAGGACTCAGTGTCAAAGCACACTGTGATAAGACTTTTTCAGGGCAATCAGTTTCTTGTGAATTATTCATCAGGCTTGCTCCAATTCCGCAAGGACTCCACCACAGTCAATAGGATGGAGAAAGATCACTGGTTTTCTATGTGCTCCTATTTTGGCCCCTTCACTTAGAATACAAATCTTTTCTTTCAAATCCATCACAGCTGCATTTATATTATCCACCCTAAGAAAAGGAAATAAACGAGAACACATCTGAAATCATAAAAACACCAAATTATAGTATCATAAGACTTAGAAGAAACTTTGCGAACTCATGTGTCTAACTCCTCTGCCTTCGGACAGAACCATTCCTTAACCATCACAAAAATAAGCTTAATACTTCTAGAGACCAAAAAGGAGGTTGCTAAATTTTCCTAGGTGAGAACCACATGCTTAAGAATTTTCTCCATTAGTAAACATTTCTCCTTAGGGCCTAAATGATGTCTTCTCCACTTCATAGTATGTTCTTGTGGCAACACTATTGATGATTCCTCACAAATTATTTCTCCTGAGAGCTTTGGGTTCCTCATTTATAAGAGGGAGATGAGGCCTGCCATATAAATGGCCAAGAGATCAAAATGAGATAACAGATAAGCAGCTCTTAGCACAGTTTATAGAAGATACTCAACAAATACGAGTGCTTCCCTGATTTCCAAACCTCCCATCTGCCAAACTGTCTGGTTACTACTTTTATTTTGGCCATGCAGTGTGGCATGTGGGATCTTAGTTCCCCAACCAGGGAACTGTGAGCATTTCCAGGGAGTTACTGGGCATGAGGGTGGGTTTGTGCTTTTCTGTGCTTAGTCACTCAGTCCTGTCCAACTCTTTGTGACCCCATGGGCTGCAACAGGCCAGACTTCCCTGTCCTTCACTGTCTCCCAGGGTTTGCTCAAACTCATGTCCATTGAGTCAATGATGCCATCCAACCATTTCATCCTTTGTTGTCCCTTCTTCTCCTGCCTTTAATCTTTCCCAGCATCAGGGTCTTTTTCAGCGAGTCAGCTCTTGACATCAAGTGGTTAAAATATTGGAACTTCAGTTTCAGCATCAATCCTTCCAATGAATATTCAGGGTTGATTTCCTTTAAGACTGACTGGTTTGATCTCCTTTCAGTCCAATGGACTCTCAAGAATCTTCTCCAACACCGCAATTTGAAAACATCAATTCTCCAGCAATGGCTGGCTCTAAATTGTGCAGTCTGACTAATAGGCATATCAATTAAAGTTTACACACACACACACACACACACACACACACACACACACATATATGCATGCTAAATCACTTCACTCGTGTCCAACTCTTTATGACCCTATGGGCTGTAGCCTGCCAGGCTCCTCAGTCCATGGGATTCTCCAGGCAAGAGTACTAGAGTGGGTTACCATGTCCTCCTCCACATATGCATATATACACATACATTGTGTGTGTGTATAGGTGCATATGATGTCAACTGTATGCATTACTTGTATTTGCTTTTTTATTTAAAATGTCTTAGCAGTTTTTCCCAGAGAAGGCAATGGCAACCCACTCCAGTACTCTTGCCTGGAAAATCCCATGGGCAGAGGAGCCTGTAGGCTGCAGTCCATGGGGTCAGGAAGAGTCGGACACTGCTGAGCAACTTCACTTTCACTTTTCACTTTCATGCACTGGAGAAGGAAATGGCAACCCACTCCAGTGTTCTTGCCTGGAGAATGCCAGGGACAGGGGAGCCTGGTGGGCTGCCATCTATGGGGTCGCACAGAGTCGGACATGACTGAAGTGACTTAGCAGCAGCAGCAGCAGCAGCAGCAGCAATTTTTCCATGTCAGTACATATAGGTCAACAATTTTTAACCTATTACATAGCATCCTAAATAATTATTTCATAGAAATACTAAAGGTGATCTAATCCTTCCCATAGTAATAAACATTTGGACTATAAGATGGGAAGTGGGTTCTTCTCAATGGTTTGGTGATAAACTATGTGTCCCTAGTGTTGCCTGTTGAACAAAAGAGTTTGGTGCATGTTTGTGGACACCACTCCCCTGGCATCTGAAGCCACGTGCACATAGCAGGGACAGGTGGAGACACATGTAAATATTCTAGAGTGAAACTAAGAGATATGGAAGACAGCTTCATATATTCTAACAAACCTGAGCTAAAGAAAAAGAGACCAGCTGGAGTAAGAGTAGAAATATTTGAAGAGATATCTGATAATTCTACATAATTGAAGAGAGAGATGAGTTCTCAAATTAAAAGTGCACTTGAAAAAAAAAATAAATAAAAGTGCACTTGAGAATGAAGCAGAATAAAGATAAACCAATACCAATACACATAATAGAGAAACCTAGTAACATCAATGATACAAAGAATATTTTAAGAGCTTTGCAAGGCAGGAACAGAGGCATAGACGTAGAGAATGGGCTTGTGGACACAGTTGGGGGAGGGGAGGGTGGGACGAACTGGGAGAGTAGCATTGACATATATACACTACCGTGTGTAAAATAAATAGCCAGTGTGAGGCTGCTGTATAACACAAGGAACTCAGCTCGGTGCTCTGTGATGATCTAGAGGGATGGGATGGGTGTGGAGGGTGAGAGGGAGGCTCAAGAGGGAGGGGATATACATATGCATACAGCTGATTCACACTGTTGTACAGCAGAGATTAACACAGCATTGTGAAGCAATTACATTCCAATTAAAATAAGAAAAAAAAACTATATTTAAAGCAAGTTCAGTTGAGTCGCTCAGCCGTGTTGACTCTTTGTGACCCCATGAATCGCAGCACGCCAGGCCTCCCTGTCCATCACCAACTCCCGGAGTTCACTCAGATTCATATCCATCGAGTCAGTGATGCCATCCAGCCATCTTATCCTCTGTCGTCCCCTTCTCCTCTTGCCCCCAATCCCTCCCAGCATCAAAGTCTTTTCCAATGAGTCAACTCTTTGCATGAGGTGGCCAAAGTACTGGAGTTTCAGCTTTAGCATCATTCCTTCCAAAGAACACCCAGGGCTGATCTCCTTTAGAATGGACTGGTTGGATCTCCTTGCAGTCCAAGGGACTCTCAAGAGTCTTCTCCAACACCACACTTCAAAAGCATCAATTCTTCGGCGTTCAGCCTTCTTCACAGTCCAACTCTCACATCCACACGTGACTACTGGAAAAACCATAGCCTTGACTAGACGGACCTTTGTTGGCCAAGTAATGTCTCTGCTTTTGAATATGCTATCTAGGTTGGTCATAACTTTCCTTCCAAGGAGTAAGCGTCTTTTAATTTCATGGCTGCAGTCACCACCTGCAGTGATTTTGGAGCCCCCAAAAATAAAGTCTGACACTGTTTCCACTGTTTCCCCATCTATTTCCCATAAAGTGATGGGACCGGATGCCATGATCTTCGTTTTCTGAATGTTGAGCTTTAAGCCGACTTTTTCACTCTCCTCCTTCACTTTCATCAAGAGGCTTTTTAGTTCCTCTTCACTTTCTGCCATAAGGGTGGTGTCATCTGCATATCTGAGGTTATTGATATTTCTCCTGGCAATCTTGATTCCAGCTTGTGTTTCTTCCGGTCCAGCGTTTCTCATGATGTACTCTGTATAGAAGTTAAATAAGCAGGGTAACAATATACAGCCTTGACGTACTCCTTTTCCTATTTGGAACCAGTCTGTTGTTCCATGTCCAGTTCTAACTGTTGCTTCCTGACCTGCATACAGATTTCTCAAGAGGCAGGTCAGGTGGTCTGGTATTCCCATCTCTCTCAGAATTTTCCAGTTTCTTGTGATCCACACAGTCAAAGTCTTTGGCATAGTCAATAAAGCAGAAATAGATGTTTTTCTGGAACTCTCTTGCTTTTTCGATGATCCAGCAGATGTTGGCAATTTGATCTCTGGTTCCTCTGCCTTTTCTAAAACCAGCTTGAACATCAGGAATTTCACGGTTGACATATTGCTGAAGCCTGGCTTGGAGAATTTTGAGCGTTACTTTACTAGCATGTGAGATGAGTGCAATTGTGCAGTAGTTTGAGCATTCTTTGGCATTGCCTTTCTTTGGGACTTCCCTGGTTGCTCAGATGGTGAAGTGTCTATCTACAGTATGAGAGACCCGGGTTCAATCCCTGGGTTGGGAAGATCCCCTGGAGAAGGAAATGGCAATCCACTCCAGTATATTGCCTGGAAAATCCCATGGATAGAGGAGCCTGGAAGGCTACAGCCCATGGGGTCGCAAAGGGTCGGACATGACTGAGTGACTTGACTTGACTTCACTTCACTTCACTTTCTTTGGAATTGGAATGAAAACTGACCTTTTCCAGTCCTGTGGCTACTGCTGAGTTCTCCAAATTTGCTGGCATATTGAGTGCAGCACTTCCACAGCATCATCTTTCAGGATTTGAAATAGCTCAACTGGAATGCTATCACCGCCACTAGCTTTGTTCGTAGTGATGCTTTCTAAGGCCCACTTGACTTCACATTCCAGGATGTCTAGCTCTAGATGAGTGATCACACCATCGTGATTATCTGGGTCGTGAAGATCTTTTTTGTACAGTTCTTCTGTGTATTCTTGCCACCTCTTCTTAACATCTTCTGCTTTTGTTAGGTCCATACCATTTCTGTCCTTTATCGAGCCCATCTTTGCATGAAATGTTCCCTTGGTATCTCTAATTTTCTTGGAGAGATCTCTATTTTTTCCCATTCTGTTGTTTTCCTCTATTTCTTCGCATTGATCGCTGAAGAAGGCTTTCTTATCTCTTCTTGCTATTCTTTGGAATTCTGCATTCAGATGCTTATATCTTTCCTTTTCTCCTTTGCTTTTCACTTCTCTTCTTTTCACAGCTATTTGTAAGGCCTCCTGAGACAGCCACTTTGCTTTTTTGCATTTTTTTTCCCCATGGTGTTGGTCTTGATCCCTGTCTCCTGTACAATGTCACGAACCTCATTCCACAGTTCATCAGGCATTTTGTCTAACAGATCTAGGCCCTTAAATCTATTTCTCACTTCTACTATATAATCATAAGGGATTTGATTTAGATCATATCTGAATGGTCTAGTGGTTTTCCCTACTTTCTTCAATTTGAGTCTGAGTTTGGTAATAAGGAGTTCATGATCTGAGCCACAGTCAGCTCCTGGTCTTGTTTTTGTTGACTGTATAGAGCTTCTCCATCTTTGGCTGCAAACATTTCCCCAAATGCTGATGACAAAATATAACATGAGCTTGTTGTTCAGTCGCTCATTTGTGTCCAACTCTTTTCAACACCATGGACTGCAGCATGCCAGGCTTCCCTGTACTTCACTGTCTCCTGGAGTTTGCTCAAACTCATGTCCATTGAGTCAGTGATGCCATCCAACCATCTCATCCTCTGTCTCCTCTTTCTCTTCCTGCTTTCAATCTTTCCTAGCATCGGGGTCTTTTCCAGTGAGTCAGCTCTTTGCATCAGGTGGACAAAGTATTGGAGCTTCAGTCTCAGTCCTTCCAATGAATATTCATGGTTGATTTCTTTTAGGATTGATAGGTTTGAACTCCCTGCTGTCCAAGGAACTCTCAAGAGTCTTCTCCAGCACTGCAGTTTGAAAGCATAGTGGTCAACCTTCAGTGCTCAGCCTTCCTTATGGTCCAGTTGTCACATCTGTACATGACTACTGGATAGCTTGAGCTGGCCCAGCCAAATCTTTGTGTATCACTTCATGTTGTTCATATGTATACCTGATCTCAAGACCATCTTCAGTATGCTTACTTGTATGCTCTGTATAACAGTAAAATGCCTTTAAAACTTTATTTTAAAAAATATTTAAATAATGTCATTAATTTTGTGGGGATACAATAAATGATTACTGATTGGATTGATGTCTAATTATTCTCATTTTAAAGATATAGAGTCTGATGCACAGAGATTAATTTTCTTGAGGTCATATGAATTCCATGAGTATAATTTGTGAGATATTTTGAATTTCCCAGATAGATAATATGAAAAAAAAGACTCCTGCTTACACCATCTGGTCCCCACACACAACTAAATGACAACAAAAAGGCTCAAAGGAGATACAACAAGCAAAGGCAATATGTGCCTATTATTGGGATTTTCATTCAAAGAAAGACCCCATAAAAACTACAGAGGAACAAATTTGAATATCTACTAGATATTTCACGATATTAAAGGATTACCATTAATTTTGTCTTAGGAGCCATTCTGATTTTGTATGAATATGTAAAAAATGCAATAAACACACACATACTACTGAACAATTTATGGATTAAATTACATAAGGTCTAGAAATGGTGTTACAGTAACATAGGAAGAGGGAAATGCAGAAACTAACACAACACTGTAAAGCAACTATACTCCAATCAAAAAAATATATGAAAGCAGTTCATTCTCACTTTCCATAGAATCAGTCAAATAGAAGTTCCTTCACATGCATCTTCCTTCTATATAAACATAAGTTTTTCTTTTTGAAAGGCAACTTTTCAAAAGTGTTTATTAGAAGGCACACTTACTTTGCTATAAGTAAAAGAAAATACAGTTATGCTTAAATCTACTAGCCTGATTAGCATGCATTTCTTCTCCAAGATTGCCAAACTTTCAAATAATTATTTGCAAAATGGTTATTTACAGTGACTTGCCAACCATACCAAGGCCCCGGGTCTTTCAGAGAAGTGTCACCAGATTCCACCGCCCCTGTGAAATGCACTCGGATCACTGCCCCTCGCTGCTGGGCTGTCCCAACCACTGGCTGCAGCTGTCTGCACTTGCCAGCAGTACCAGATCCCTATGACTGACTGAAACCCCCCAGGGAGGGGCGTCAGTCTCAGGGACCACCCCCACACCAGCAGATCCAGAGCAAGCAGGGGAAGGACCCAAGCTCTGCTGAGGGGCTGGGTGTCTGCTAGGAGCTCTGGCTGCCAGTGAGCCTCAACAAGGTTTCCTCAGCATTTACTATGGCATCTGATGGGTGAACAGGAGTGGCCGGGACTTCCATGCATGACTGAACACGTGGAGAACTGACTCGCATTCTGACTTGGGGGCTGCACAGATGCCTTTGCTCTCGGCCCCTCACTCCGCTTCCCTAGGGCCAGCCAGAATCCACTTGGGCCTCTCCTCTGAGGTCCTGGTCTTGGTCTTGAAGCTCCTCTGGGCATTGGCAGGGTGCTTGGCCTCTGGAGGGAGGTTCGGAGACTTGGGCCTGCCCTTGTGTTTGGGCCTGCACTCGTGTCCGCTGGGGCCGTGGCCGGCCTTGGCGGGTGGGCAGGCCTTGGGGAGTCGTCGGGCCCCAGCTCCGTCCACTCCTCCACCGCCTCCTGGCACTCGTCCATCTCCAGGTGGTGCGTGTCATGGGCCAGGCAGCCCTGCCCCTCGCAGTCTGTACCCGGCAGGTAGCTGTCATCCTCGGGGCAGTAGCGGATGTAGTAGGTGATGCCTTCCTCCTCTTCGGGCAGCCCCGAGTCATAGTTCTGCTCTGAGGTGTTGTTCACGTAGTCAGAGCTGGAGTCCCTGTTGGGGCTCTGGTCGGGGCTACCCTGCTCAGCAGACACAGACACTCGGGCCACAGGGCTTCCAGCTCAAGGCTGGTGGGCATGTACTGCTCCAGGGCAGCTCTGGGTCCTCGCTCTCGGGATCCAGGCCCTCTCTTGCCCTGTGGCCCAGTAGGCTGATCACAGCACTCTGATGCTTCAGGTGGGCCATGGCAGGGCTCACGCTGCTGTCGTCACCAGGAGGCAGCCACTGCAGTCAGGAAGGGGGTCAGGAGAGTCAAAACCTGCCCCAAACAGCCAACCCGAGGAGCACATCCAGGAGAAGTAGCTCGTGTCCATTCAAATGACAGGATACCCCTCCTCAGCTGCCTCTGGTGTCAGGGCCAGCACATGCCCTGCCAAAGAGACAGGAGGGCGCCAGAGCTGGAGGAGCAAAGGGGGACCCTGGGGACTTCACAGGACACCTGCTACTTCCCCCCAACTCCCTGCTCATTCATGAATTCTCTCTTTGATTTGATTAGCATATAATTAACGTACAATGCTGTGTTAGTTTCTGGTGTACAGCAAAGTGCTTCAGTTATATACATCTATGTGTGTATATGTATGTATGAAGTGAAGTGAAGTCGCTCAGTTGTGTCCGACTCTTTGCGACCCCATGGACTATAGCCCACCAGGCTCCTCGGTCCATGGGATTTTCCAGGCATGAATACCAGAGTGGGTTGCCCTTTCCTTCTCCAGGAGATCTTCCTGACCCAGGGATCGAACCCAGGTCTCCTGAATTGTGGGCAGACGCTTTACCATCTGAGCTACCAGGGAAGCCCATATATATATATACGTGTGTGTATATATATACATATACATATTCTTTTTCAGATCCTTTTTGAATATAGCTCCCTGTGCTGTACTGCAGGTCGTTGTTGACTGTCTAATTTATATATAGTAGTGTGTATTTGTTAATACCAAACTCCCTATTTATTCCTCTCCCCAGCCTTTCTCTTTGGTAACCATGGTTTATTTTCTATGTCTGTGAATCTGTTTCTGTTTTGTAAATAAGTTCATTTATATCTTTTTTAGATATGATGATACTATATGATATTTGTTTTTGATTTATTTACTTCACTTAATATGCTCATCTCTAGGTACATCCATTGCTGCCAATGGCATTCTTTCATTTTTGTGGCTGAGTAATATTCCATAGTACATATGTACCACATCATCTTTATTCATTCATCTGTGGATAGACAATGAGGTTGTTTTTATGTTTTGGCTATTGTATATAATGCTGCACTGAACATTGGGGTGCATGTATCATTTTCTGGATATATGCCCAGGAATGGGGTTCCTGGATCATATGGTAGCTCTAGTTGTAGTATTTTAAAGAACCTCCATACTGCTCTCCTTAGCGGCGGCACCAACTGACATTCCCAGCATCAGTGTAGGAGGGTTCCCTTTTTACCACACCCTCCCCAGAATTTATTATTTGTAGACTGTCTAACAATGGCCTCTCTGGCTAATGTGAGACGGTACCCCACTGTAGTTCTGATTTGCATATCCCTGATAATAAGTGAGAAGGCAACGGCACCCCACTCCAGTATTCTTGCCTGGAGAATCCTATGGATGGAGGAGCCTGGTAGGCTGCAATCCATGGGGTCACTAAGAGTCGGACACGACTGAGCGACTTCACTTTCACTTTTCACTTTCATGCACTGGAGAAGGAAATGGCCACCCACTCCAGTATTCTCGCCTGGAGAATCCCAGGGACGGGGGAGCCTGGTGGGCTGCCATCTATGGGGTGCACAGAGTCGGACACGACTAAAGCGACTTAGCAGCAGTAGCAGCAGCAGCATAATAAGTGATGCTGAGCATCTTTTCATGTGCCTGCTGACCATCACACTCATGACTTTGTGAAGATGGTTCCTGGGTTGAGGAGCCCAGGTGACTGAGACAATGGGTCGTAAAATCAGATTATTTGTTCTCAAAAAGAAAAAGAGAAGCTTTCATTCCAAAGATATTATGAAGCCAAAGAGGAGGTGCTTTCAGTTCAGTTCAGTCACTCAGTCGTGTCTGACACTTTGCAACTCCATGAATTGCAGCACGGCAATCCTCTCTGTCCATCACCAACTCCTGGAGTTCACTCAGACTCACGTCCATTGAGTCAGTGATGCCATCCAGCCATCTCATCCTCTGTCGTCCCCTTCTCCTCCTGCCCCCAATCCCTCCCAGCATAAAAGTCTTTTCCAATGAGTCAACTCTTCGCATGAGGTGGCCAAAGTACTGGAGTTTCAGCTTTAGCATCATTCCTTCCAAAGAAATCCCAGGACTGATCTCCTTTAGGATGGACTGGTTGGATCTCCTTGCAGTCCAAGGGACGCTCAAGAGTCTTCTCCAACACCACAGTTCAAAGGCATCAGTTCTTCGGCGCTCAGCTTTCTTCACACTCCAACTCTCACATCCATACATGACCACTGGAAAAACCATAGCCTTGACTAGACAGACCTTTGTTGGCAAAGTAATGTCTCTGCTTTTGAATATGCTATCTAGGTTGGTCGTAACTTTCCTTCCAAGGAGGAAGCGTCTTTTAATTTCATGGCTGCAGTCACCATCTGCAGTGATTTTGGAGCCCCCCAAAATAAAGTCTGACACTGTTTCCACTGTCTCCCCATCTATCTCCCATGTGTGCCCTACCCCTTCCAAATCTAATCAGCTGCCCCTGAAGCCCATCTCCAATCTTCCCACTGCTTGCCTCCAGCTCCCAGCACACACAAGCTTCTGCTTCCTCCTCACTCCAAACAAAACCACTGACCGGATTTGCCAGGAACCGTCCAGGCTGAATGCCACACAGAGACACTGGACATGAGCCCCAGCCTCACAGGCTTAATGGGGCAGGGCCTCAGGATGGGAGAGGGGGGACACCAGAGGGAGGACGGCCACCAGGAGAAGGGGGCACCCAGGAGGGGTGCAAGGGATGTGGCTGCCATTTCAGGGGTACAGGTCATGATGCTGCAGGGCACTGCAAAGATCCCACGGGCCCAAACCTGGGAGGTCTCGAACCCCACCATCCAGAACCTTACATTTTATCCCACAAAACATACAGAGTCCCTGGGCAATTCTCAACAGGCACGTTGACTCACAGGATTTCTCTTTCAGCCCCTTGGGGAGACAGTGGGAGAAGGGAGGTCAGTGGAATTCTCCTTCCTGTCCTCTAGGGAACCTGAATGGCTCACATGTGGCTGTGTCTCTGTAGCATCACCAGACTCCATCAGATCCACAGCACTTCCCCAGAGCAGCCCACACACCAGATACGGTCCCAGGAAAACTGTCACTGAGATGGACCCTGCAGGGTCTGAGCATCCTTCTGTGTCACCCCATCCCCAAACCTGAAACTGATGAGCCCATTTCAGAGACTTGCTCCCAGGGAGAGGCAAGGTGTCCAGTGTTTCCTAGAACACGGGTGACCGCAGAGGATGCACCAAGAGCACCAAGCATCATTTTAGAGCAGACTTCCCATGTTCCCTTTGCTGTACAGCGGAAACTAACACAACATCAGAAAGCAATTATAGTCCAGTAAAAAATGACAGAGGAGAAAAATAAAAGTGGCAATAATTTTTAGAAAGCATAACCTTTCTGGAAACTAATTTGCAACTGGGAATCAAAAACCTTTCAAAACACTGGCTTGACAATTCCAAATCTAGGAATGTACACTCAGAGAAGGCAATGGCACCCCACTCCAGTGCTCTTGCCTGGAGAATCCCATGGATGAAAGAGCCTGGTGCGCTGCAGTCCCTGGGGTCGCTAAGCGTCGAACACGACTAAGCAACTTCACTTTCACTTTTCACTTTCATGCATTGGAGAAGGAAATGGCAACCCACTCCAGTGTTCTCGCCTGCAGAATCCCAGGGATGGGGGAGCCTGGTGGGCTGCCATCTACGGGGTCGCACAGAGTCGGACACGACTGAAGCGACTTAGCAGCAGCAGCAGGAATGTACACTAGATAAACAATGGTGTATATGTACAAAGTGAAAGTGAAAGTCATGCTGTCATGCCCGACTCTTTGTGACCCCATGGAATTCTCCAGGCCAAAATACTGGAGTCGTTAGGTGTTCCCTTCTCCAGGGGATCTTCCCAACCCAGGGATCAAACCCAGGTCTCCCACATTGCAGACGGATGCTTTACCAGCTGAGCCACCAGGGAAGCCCATATGTACAAAGGTATTGCCTAAAGTAATGCTCAAAATTCTCCAAGCCAGGCTTCAGCAATACATGAACCGCAAACTTCAAGCTGGTTTTAGAAAAGGCAGAGGAACCAGAGATCAAATTGCCAACATCTGCTGGATCATGGAAAAAGCAAGAGAGTTCCAGAAAAACATCTATTTCTGCTTTATTGACTATGCCAAAGCCTTTGACTGTGTGGATCACAAGAAACTGTGGAAAATTCTGAAAGAGATGGGAATACCAGACCATCTGACCTGCCTCTTGAGAAACCTATATGCAGGTCAGGAAGCAACAGTTAGAACTGGACATGGAACAACAGACTGGTTCCAAATAGGAAAAGGAGTACGTCAAAGCTGTATATCGTCACCCTGCTTATTTAACTTATATGCTGAGTATATCATGAGAAACTCTGGGCTGGAAGAAACACAAGCTGGAATCAAGATTGCTGGGAGAAATATCAATAACCTCAGATATGCAGATGATACCACCCTGATGGCAGAAAGTGAAGAGGAACTAAAAAGCCTCTTGATGAAAGTGAAGGAGGAGAGTGAAAAAGTTGGCTTAAAGCTCAACATTCAGAAAACTAAGATCGTGGCATCTGGTCCTATCACTTCATGGGAAATAGATGGGGAAACAGTGGAAACAGTGTCAGACTTTATTTTGGGGGGCTCCAAAATCACTGCAGATGGTGATTGCAGCCATGAAATTAAAAGACACTTACTCCTTGGAAGAAAATTTATGACCAACCTAGATAGCATATTGAAAAGCAGAGACATTACTTTGCCAACAAAGGTCCGTCTAGTCAAGGCTATGGTTCTTCCAGTGGTCATGTATGGATGTGAGAGTTGGACTGTGAAGAAGGCTGAGCGCCGAAGAATTGATGCTTTTGAACTGTGGTGCTGGAGAAGACTCTTGAGAGTCCCTTGGACTGCAAGGAGATCCAACCAGTCCATTCTGAAGGAGATCAGTCCTGGGATTTCTTTGGAAGGAATGATGCTAAAGCTGAAACTCCAGTACTTTGGCCACCTCATGCAAAGAGCTGACTCATTGGAAAAGACCCTGATGCTGGGAGGGATTGGGGGCAGGAGGAGAAGGGGTTGACAGAGGATGAGATGGCTGGATGGCATCACTGACTTGATGAACGTGAATCTGAGTGAGCTCCGGGAGTTGGTGATGGACAGGGAGGCCTGGCGTGCTGCGATTCATGGGGTCACAAAGAGTCGGACACGACTGAGTGACTGAACTGAACTGAATGGCTATATAATGTTTCCTGTCCCAATAAACGTTATCTGACTCTTCCCCTCTTATATACATGAACTGTGTCTTATTTTTGTGTAACAAATAGAGTCTTGGTATTTCCCTGAGGATATGCTCTGGGCCTTTCTTCACCCTCTAGGTCTTTACCCAGGACGCTTTAAAACTCTTTTTTCAATCCAACGTCCAGGTCCTCAGAAAAGGCCCGGAGGTGTGGGGCCAGGAGAGTGTTCACCGCCCCTGTGGTGGGGGCTGTAGGCAAACATGTTGAAGGCCTCTGCTTATATATATATTGAAATATACTTGATTTACAATATTGTATTACTTTCTGCTGCACAGTAAAGTGATTTAAGGTCTACACATATTTTTTCATATTCTTTTCCATTACAGTTTATCACAGGATATTGACTATAGTTCCCTGGGCTATTCTGTAGGAGCTTGTTGTTTATCCATCCTAAATATCATAGTTTATGTCTGCTAAGCCCAAATTCCCAATCCTTCCCCCCCACCCTCCTTGGCAACCACAACTGTGTTCTCCATGTCTGTTGGGTCCATTTCTGTACTGTAGATAGGTTCATTTGTATCACATTAAAGATTTCACATATAAGTGATATCATATGGTATTTGTCAAATTCTGTCTGATTTACTTCACTTAGTATGATAATCTCTAGGTCCGTCCATATTGCTATATGCCTACAGGCCCTGCGTGGGCACCTCCAGGTAGCTCTGCCTTCCTTATTGTTATTGTTCAGTTGCTCTGTCGTCTCCAACTCTTTGCAACCCTATGGACTGCAGCATGCCAGGCTCCCCTGTCCTTCTCTATCTCCCAGACTTTGCTCAGACTCGTGTTCATTGAGTCGGTGATGCCATCCAACCATCTCAACCTCTGCCTTCCTTGGGCTGCACCTGATGCCCCCTCCCACCCCCTGCCTCCCATCTGACACTCTCCCTCCCCAGTTTCCTTGCAGGCTGCTCCCTCAACAAGGTCCACACATATTTAATCCTGCCTTAGATCTGCTTCTCAGAGGACCTGACCTAACACAGTTCCTTACAGGAAAGAAAACAGAATAAAAATCACACCCCCTCCCAAATTCCAATATACCCTTTAGAAAGCCCAGAACCAAATACACAAGTATATTTATGAGTAAATTTACAATGAAAGTTCTAAGAAAATATGAGAGACAGTGACTACTGTCGCAGGAAGGGGAGAAATTTACACCCCTAGGACCAGGCTGGCTGCTCACCCTCAAAACTTCCTAAACTTCTTTAAATTTTTTTTTAATTGTCAAAATAACCCTCAAGCAAAACAACAACAGCATAAGGCAAATAATTTAGCCAAATATGCCATGTCACTTCAGTCGTGTCTGACTCTCTTGCAACCCCATGAATCATAGACCACCACGCTCCTCTGTTCATGGGATGGAGTGAGTTGCCATGCCCTTCCCCAGAGGATCTTCCCAACCCAGCGACTGAACTCATGTCTCAAGTCTCCTGCACTGGCAGGCAGGTTCTTTACCACTAGCACCACCTGGGAAGCCCTGATACACAAATATTAAACACCCTGGCAACCCCAGCCAGGTAAGAAGATAGACTGAGCTGACCTCCCTTGAGGCCTCCCCAGTGCTTTTCAGAGACCAAGACCCCGCCATGTGCGCCCTGACCATCTGGATTGTGTGGTCATCACGGCCTCACCTCTCCTTAATCATTTTCCACTGAGCACCCAGCCGTCAACATTGAGTACATCACATTCAATTCATCGGCTTCTACTTCTTTATTTACCTTGCAACTTACTGCTGAAGACACTGAACCATTTGTCGGAGAGAATTTCCCTTGACTGAGATTTTGAGGACTGTCCCTACAGCGGAGGAGAACATTGTCCCCTGTCCTCTATGCTTCAGCAGACTGGTGGTGGGAAATGGAGGCTGAATTGGTTCAGTCTCTTCTGTTATTTACCAAAGTTCAAAATAATCATTCTCCAAAGGAGAGTGAAAAAGTTGGCTTAAAGCTCAACATTCAGAAAGCTAAGATCATGGCATCTGATTCCATCACTTCATGGGAAATAGATGGGGAAACAGTGGAAACAGTGTCAGACTTTATTTTTTGGGGCTCCAAAATCACTGCAGATGGTGATTGCAGTCATGAAATTAAAAGACGCTTACTTCTTGGAAGGAAAGTTATGACCAACCTAGATAGCATATTCAAAAGCAGAGACATTACTTTGCCAACAAAAGTCCATCTAGTCAAGGCTATGGTTTTTCCAGTGGTCATGTATGGATGTGAGAGGTGGACTATAAAGAAAGCTGAGCACTGAAGAATTGATGCTTTTGAAGTGTGGTGTTGGAGAAGACTCTTGAGAGTCCCTTGGACTGCAAGGAGATCCAACCAGTCCATCCTGAAGGAGATCAGCCCTGGGATTTCTTTGGAAGGAATGATGCTAAAGCTGAAACTCCAGTACTTTGGCCACGTCATGAGAAGAGTTGACTCATTGGAAAAGACTCTGATGCTGGGAGGGATTGGGGGCAGGAGGAGAAGGGGATGACAGAGGATGAGATGGCTGGATGGCATCACTGACTCGATGGACAAGAGTTTGGGTGAACTCCAGGAGTTGGTGATGGACAGGGAGGCCTGGCATGCTGCAATTCATGGGGTGGCAAAGAGTCGGACACGACTGAGCAACTGAACTGAACTGAATTGATACATATATCCCCTCCCCCTTGGACCTTCCTCTCTCCCCACCTCCCATCCACCCATCTAGATCAACATGGAGCACCTGAGCTGAGATTCCAGTGCTTAATTCAAAAGGACACATGCACCCTAATACAACATTTCAGGAGTGGATAAAGAGTATTGTGCTATGGCTATTTTGTTCAAGGAAGCACTTAAAGGTAAGGGGAAATAATTCCTTTGTTTTTTCTAATTCAGATTGTTTTACTTACTCCAAGGAGAACTTTCTCCATTTTCTCTAAATTTACAGAGGTTTTAATATACCTTTGTAAATGTTTAATAAATTCGAGTAACACTCCCCCACTTCTAACCACTCTATATTCCAACAGAAACCTCATATTTATGACAGATGTATTGTCTGCTCTCTCTTGAGCAATACAGGCAGGTTGGGGTGTAAGATTTTGGATGCCGATCAGAAGCAGATAGAGATACCACCCTCTTTGCACATGGCTGAGGTTGACTCTCTTGATGGATAAGGACCTGGAAAAAGGAGTTTCTGAGCTTATTCTGAAGGAGAACCCAGCAAGATGGGCACTTGGTCCTCTGGAGAGATGCAAGCAAGGGGGACCCAGGCTTTCCCTCCTCACACACCTGCCTTCACTGCCCAGTGGATGGGCAGTATGGCTCACCGGGAGCAGCAGGGTCTCCTGAAAGAAGTTGTGCTGGTTGGCATTTCTCCGGATGCTTCTAAAACGCTGGGATGCCTTCGGTGGTTACATGGGAGCCGGCTGGCTGCCAGGGATGAGGAGGGGCGAGCCGGGCACTGAGAAGCAGGCAGGCAGGAGTCTGCTGTGCGAGTTGCTCTGCCCTCCAGTTCTCAGGAGCAGGTCTGTGCGTCTGCAGTGATGCTCTGAGCAGCGGAGAAGCCAGGAAGCCACTCATGCATATGCATGTTAAGGTGGCTGTGGCAGCAGAGACTGGCTGGAGTTGAGACAGCCGAAGGCAAGAGGCTTGGCCAGGTGATCTAGAACCACTTGGTGCTGCCCAAATAACCACGTGGGTGACCCCTTGTGCCAGGAAGGGCTCTGCTGTTTGCAAAGGACTTTGTATCTGTTACCATGACTGGTGTTCACAAAATAATTAGGGAAGGTGTAAGGCATAGCTTATTTAACTTACATGCAGAGTACATCCTGAGAAACGCTGGGCTGGAAGAAACACAAGCTGGAATCAAGATTGCCGGGAGAAATATCAATAACCTCAGATATGCAGGTGACACCACCCTTATGGCAGAAAGCGAAGAGGAACTAAAAAGCCTCTTGATGAAAGTGAAGGAGGAGAGTGAAAAAGTTGGCTTAAAGCTCAACATTCAGAAGACGAAGATCATGGCATCCGGTCCCATCACTTCATGGGAAATAGATGGGGAAACAGTGGAAACAGTGTCAGACTTTACTTTTTGGGGGCTCCAAAATCACTGCAGATGGTGACTGCAGTCATGAAATTAAAAGACGCTTACTCCTTGGAAGGAAAGCTATGATCAACCTAGATAGCATATTCAAAAGCAGAGACATTACTTTGCCGACTAAGGTCCGTCTAGTCAAGGCTATGGTTTTTCCAGTAGTCATGTATGGATGTGAGAGTTGGACTGTGAAGAAGGCTGAGCGCCAAAGAATTGATGCTTTTGAAGTGTGGTATTGGAGAAGACTCTTGAGAGTCCCTTGGACTGCAAGGAGATCCAACCAGTCCGTCCTGAAGGAGATCAACCCTGGGATTTCTTTGGAAGGAATGATGCTAAAGCTGAAACTCCAGTACTTTGGCCACCTCATGAGAAGAGTTGACTCATTGGAAAAGACTCTGATGCTGGGAGGGATTGGGGGCAGAAGGAGAAGGAGACGACAGAGGATGAGATGGCTGGATGGCATCACCGACTCGATGGACATGAGTCTGAGTGAACTCCGGGAGTTGGTGATGAACAGGGAGGCCTGGTGTGCTGCGATTCATGGAGTCACAAAGAGTCGGACACGACTGAGCGACTGAACTGAACTGAACTGAAGGCATAGCTTCTTCTTCTTTGTTTCTTTTAACTATCAAGAAAGAAACTTAGAGACAGTAAGAATCTTATCTGTGTCCATGTAATTGGGAAGAATAAATCTCACTCCATACTAGATCTGTTTCCTTTAGTTTAGCCTTTGTGTTCTATTGTATGCATTAAGAATGTTGCCATAGCCTGAAATACACAGGATAGCCCATTCTCAGAGCCCAAAGGCTCTGACCTTTAAGGGTATAACACTTTTCCTTTTGTATAGAGAGAAAAAGTTGCAGAGCAGAGAATAACATTTGTCCTGTTGGAGATCTATAGGAATACTGTGACATGATCTACGTGGACAGCTATGGGAACAAAGGACTCCTACACCAAGACATTGCAACAATCAACCATGCCCCTCCCTCGTGTGTGTGCTAAGTCACTTCAGTTGCCTGCGACTCTTTGCGACCCTATGGACTGTAGCCCACAAGGCCCCTCTGTCCATGGGATTCTCCAGGCAAGAACACTGGAGTGGGTTTCCATGCCCGCCTCCAGGGGATCTTCCCGACCCAGGGATTGAACCTGTGTCTCAAGTCCCCTGCATTGGCAGGCGGATCCTTTACCACTAGCTTTATTTTACCACTAGCTTTATTTTACCACTATTTACCATTCTTTACCACTACCACTATTCCCAGTTTTATTTTTCTGTTTTGAAAAGAGTCAAACCTACAGAAATATTGATAGAACAATACAAAGCATGGAAGTTAAGTACTGTACGCTTATAACCTAGATCTCCACCAACTGCTAACATTTTGTCACATTTGCTTGATTTTTATCTATACAATCCCCCTCACCCCTCACCCCCCCCCCCCACCATCTAGAGGGAACTTCTCTAGTGGTCCAGTGGTTAAGACTCTGTGCTTTCAGTGTAGGGGATGCAGGTTTGATCCCTGGTCAGGGAACTAGATCCCACATGCCATGAGGTGCAGCCCCCCCCCCCCCCAAAAAAAAAACACTATTAGGAAAGTGGGCTTCCCAGGTGGTGCTAGTGGTAGAGAACCCGCCTGCCAATGCAGGAGACCTAAGAGATCCAAGTTTGATCCAGGTCAGGAAGTTCCCCTGGAGAAGGAAATAGCAACCCACTCCAGTTTTCTTGTCTGAAGAATCTCATGGACAGAGGGGCCTTGTGGGCTACAGTCCAGAGAGTCACACAGAGCCGGACATGACTGAAGTGACTTAGCACACACACACATAAAGAAAGTAACTTGGAGAGGGTAAGAAACTTGTTCATGTTCACGTAATAGGGAAGAGTAAATCTAACTCCTTGGCAAAAAAGCTATGACAAACCTAGACAGCATATTAAAAAGCAGAGACATTGGTTTGCCAACAAAGGTCAGTGTAGTCAAAGCTATGGTTTTTCCCGTAGATGTGAGAGTTGGACCATAAAGAAGACTGAGTGCCAAAGAATTGATGCTTTTGAACTGTGGTGTTGGAGAAGACTCTCCAGAGTCCCTTGGACTGCAAGGAGAGCAAACCAGTCAATCTTAAAGGAAATCTAGGGCAACCATGTTTTGCTGCTTTCTCAGGAATGTCTCCTGGAATTTAATCTTACTCATTCTCTCTTCCTTGCTTGCTCTTTCCCCTGCCTGTAAGTTAGAAGTTGTGACATGTCAGCATTAGCTAGATACTGTTCTGCATGCAGAACAAACTCTCTTATCCTCAAAGACCTTTCTTCACAACTCTCATGTGATTACCTCCAGACTTCCAGGAGGATTCTTAATCCCAGAGTTCTGATCTCTGCCTTGCTTTACTACTCTTCAAGATTATAAGTTACCAATAAATATGTGCTCAGCATTTGTGGCTCAGCAGGTAAAGAATCCACCTGCAATGTGGGAGACCTGGGTTTGATCCCTGGGCTGGGAAGATCCCCTGAAGAAGGGAAAGGCTACCCACCCCAGTTTTCTGGCCTGGAGAATTTCATGGACTGTACAGTCCATGGGGTTGCAAAGAGTCAGATACAACTGAGCAACTTTCACTTTCATGGATTTTGGGCTTCCTTGCTGGCTCAGATGGTAAAGAATCTGCCTGCAATGAGGGAGACTCAGGTTCGATCCCTGGGTTGAGAAGATCCCCTGGAGAAGGGAATGGCAACCCACTCCAGTATTCTTGCCTGGAGAATCCCATGGACAGAGGAGCCTGGTGGGCTACAGTTCGTGGGGTCACAAAGAAGGGAATGGCAACCCACTCCAGTATTCTTGCCTGGAGAATCCCATGGACAGAGGAGCCTGGCGGGCTCCAGTCCGTGGGGTCACAGAGTCCAACACGACTGAGTAACACACATACATACAACGTTTTCTCGGGGAGTTGCTCTTCTGCGACTCTCCCTGCACTGTCTCTCATTATCCTGTGTGTTTGTGAGAATTACTCAGTGTGAAACCGTCACAGAAATCAATCGTGAGTGTTCATTGCAAGGGCTGATGCTGAAGCTGAAGCGCCAATAATGGCCACCTGATGTGAAGAGCTGACTCATTAGAAAAGACCCTGATGGTGGGAAAGATTGAGGGCAGGAGGAGAAGGGGATGACAGAGGAGGAGATGGTTGGATGGCATCACCGACTCGATGGACGTGAGTTTAAGTAAGCTCCGGGAGATGGTGATGGACAGGGAAGCCTGGCGTGGTGCAATCCATGGGGTCGCCAAGAGTCAGACACGACTGAGCGACTGAACAACAACAATAAAATCTAACTCCATATTAGATTTGTTTCTTTCACTTTGACTTTTGAATTCATCCCCAAGTCTAGGACTTTTCAATAATTTCACCACATAAACTTCCATTTTTAAAAAAAATAATCAACACAAGAAATTACTTGCTTGCAGTAAGGTGTCTCATTCCGGGACGGAGCAGGGGGAGGTGGAGCCTGGCTTTTTTTATCTAGTTGTGTGGCTGGCAGTGTGTTTATTGAAGATGGCCATCTTCGAAGTGCATGCCTTAGCAAGCAAAGCTTAAGTCAGTCACTTGGATTACAAAAACGAAAAGAAAACCCCGCTGTCAAGGCTGCACTACACTCCCTTCTCCTTTAGTTGCCTCTTGGCCCCCCGACTGCCTGCTCTCATTTTTGTTTGTTTCATCATGACAATGAAAGGGCTCACAAATATACCAGTGACTTCCTCAGTGCCAGGCATAACTGACTCTCAACACTTCAGCCTAATACTTCTCAGCATTTGACCTTGTCTGCATTCTTGAAGGTACCAGCTAGTTTGAGAAATCTCAAGAAGAGTTCTTCTGTAGCAGAGGATGGAGACTCACCGTTCACTGCTCTAGAAGGCTGAAAGTTTCAGGGAAGCAGGTTCTCTGTCACTATGAGGGAGAAAACACACAAATATAAATGTTCAGAAAAGACTCTGTGACAGTTCAGGTCCAAGAGAGGTTTTTTTTTTTTTTTCTAAATGTTTGTCTTATTATCATCATACTGTTGGCATCACATGGAACAGAAGAAAAGCAGGTGGAAATTAGGAATATCATTGCTACTCTTTGGAAAAAGAAGATTGATGAGATGGCAGGAAGATTGGCTAGTAGGAAATAAAAGTGCTATTTCAAAGCAAAATCTAACCATCTTCATGGCCAAGGAGAGGAGAAAAACTTGAGGACCCCTCTTCAGATGTCATCTTCTCTCTGTTTTCTTAGGGGGAAAAATATCTTACTGATTCAATCAGAGAAATCAAAGACCTGCCTATACAACTTACCTATTTTAGTTATTTTAGAATTGTTAGGTAAAAGACGACCAGGTACACCAAAAAATGTCTAACGGGCTTTAATGGCGAAGCGCTCCCGGACGGGGTTCCTGGACCCTAGCCGGGCAGGTGGAGGAAATCCGCGTGCCCGGACCGCGCTAGAAGTTTGTTTATATATGCACGTTGCAAGGGCTGGCTGGGCTGGCGGATGGGGGTTTGGATAGGTCGCTGTTTCGTGGTGTCGCGCGAGCTGATAGGTTTCTCTATGTGGCTGGGGCGCGGTGGGCTTATGCAGCTGAGGCAGCAGGGATCACGCAGCTAGGGCGGGGCGGCTTTAGCTGGCGGAGTGTGCTGTCATTGGTCCCTGGGATCTGGGAGGATCCTCCGTTAGGGACGTTCTCCCCGGAGGGAGGGAGAGCAGGGGCGGCCCATCATGGCCCCCGGGGTCCGACCTTACAAGAATCAAAATTCTTTTCTTAGTTACGTAAAAGTGGAGAAGTTATGGAAAGGAACCTGACGCTAACTATAAACTGAATAGATGGAAGAGTGGGAATAAAAACAAATTAAAACAATATTGCAATGTACTCTCAACTTTCATTTTAAAAAATATATGATGATGTTTTCAACTTTTCACATTCAACATATCAGTATATTGTGACAAAATGAAAAATCAATTTCAGCTGTGTATATTTTATACGTTTACCTAAAATGATTTGAATTCACCAACCTAAAAGCCTAGATGAATGTATTAAACTGCTTATTGTATTTTTTATGAATTAAAACTATTTTATATTATGTTATAGACAGGACACAGTTCTGTTTGGTGACATTTGATGTAGAAAATCGAACTGAACAGTGGTCTAATTAGAACAGTAAATAATGTGGGTTTAATTAGCCCTTATTCCCAGTGACAGACTTGGTCAGTTGCCAGATATTTATTCTTTCCTTTCACTTGACTTTTGCTGAAATATTGCCTCTCGTAGGACTGCTTACTGTGCTATAAATAGGTGACTTGGTAAGCAGCCAGAAACCCACTGATGGGTGAGACGTGGGTAAAAATTATTGGAAAACCTGCTCCTTGCTAGAAGTCATTATTTCTTCATTTCACATTTGAAGGTCCTTTCTACAGATCCTGCTCTTACTTTGTTTTTTTTTTATATTTTTTTGGTTGGATGAGGTAACTTGGCCTAAAGGCTTAAGGAAATCTGCATAATATCTAGTGGAGTCCCTTGCTTCAGTTTATTAGATGTCAGGATTTCCTGCATAAACTCTCCTGGCCTCTAACGTAGAACTCACCTATGAAGTCCTGTCTGACTTCAGCTTTTCTATACGTCAACAGAATGTGGTTTTGTTTGTTGGCTTGCTTGTTTTCAATTCAAATATTAAAGTGTTAGCTTTACAAAAGAACTTTACAAAATGCAGAGACACAAATAAAAAAGAAGTAAAATAGCTCAGTGTCCTTCCACCTAGAGGTAGCAGCTGCTAACATTTTAATTAACCTCTGATTCCCCTCCTGCCAGAGTCCAGCCCCGGTGGATCCAGGGTAATTCGAAGCGGGGACAGAGTCAGCGATTGATTTAGAGAGAGATAAGGAAAGGATGTTGTAGATAAGAAAATAGAGGAGAGAGAGAGGTCTGTTCACGGAGGCCACAGGTGCCCTCCCGGTCTCCCGAGGGAGTGAAGACGCAGAACGTCTTCCCGTTCAGGTCTTAGAAACCCGGGCAGATAAGTGAACACAGAGAGCCTCTATGCTCAAAGGGTTCAGCCTGAAAAAAAGAGTAAGTGAGAGAAAAAAAAACTGAACTAGACTAAACAAAGCACAGGGTGACCAAGCTTCTTCTGTGAGCGAGGTCCGTTATTTTATTTTTAAAAGGGACTTTTATACCTTGATTTGTAAAGGTCATACAGAGTCAGCCCAAACATCCCAGCAGTTTTGCCCTTATCGAAACCAGGATTTTTTTCTGTATACCTTTTCCGTAAACGATGCTGTGTACACTATCTTCTGGCCTTGGAGTCCTGTGAACATTTTATGACCCTCTTTCGATAAAGGCTGCTCAACCAGAAAACTTATTTTCCCTTGAAGTGTTTTTTTCTCTATATTTCTAATCTACGTTAGCCTCAGAAAGTATCATACAGAATTACATTTTCATGAAGCAAAGGTGCAGCGAGTCACAAAGAAAGAACCAATTAGCTCAAAGGTCTGATGTGGTTAGTTTCAAGGCTACACTTGTTTTTCTTACATTGCAACTATGTTAACTAAAGCACTCCCAGGTGCACAGTGGATAAGGGATATGGGAACTTGGCAGCAAGCATTGGCTCAACAGTGAAATCAGCACTATTCTAATAGCTTTTAACTCTTTGAAAGGCTCTATGTTTTAGGCCTCTCACAGTTGGGGGGCTCTAAACAATCACATGCGTAGTTGCAAAAGTCCGGGGAAACCTGTCAGGCCAGTCAGAGAGCCATCAGAGGGGTTTGAGCTGAGACACTCCTTTTATATGCAGGAGACTATTAACTGGAGCTCTAAGTTAACCTTTTCCAGAGAAAGTTGGCCGGGGATAGCCCTCTATTAATGTCAGGAGAGTTGGTGAAAGGCACAAAATGATAAGACAGACAAGATTCTGGTTTTGGGGTAGATGCTTGAGAAGTTCCGGCGGGGGGGGGGGGGGGGGGGGGGGGGCGGCCCATGAGGCCTGATCCCGCCTTTGCATGTCAGGCCCCTTCCTCATGACCTTTGCCACGGGCGGGGTTCCCCATGCTGGCTCCCGGCACCTTCCTAGGCATGGACACACTTACCTGTATTAAATGTGGTAAGACTTACATTCTTCTCTAATTATTGCCTTTTATCCCCAAATTTTTAAAAAGAAATTTCAAAATCCATAGAAATTTGGAGAAAACTAACATCCATTCTGACTTCATCACCACCTAACTTCATCAAATTGAATGTTTTGTCATGTCTGTGTCAGATTTTTTTACGGGAGGGGTGGGAGGAGAATAAAATGTTCCGTTGGTATTGCTTCTGCGTGTTTCCCTAACAGCCTTCACTCCTTGTCCTGCTCCCTCCATCCTTAGAGGCACTTTGGTGGGTTTCTTCCAGCCCATGTGTTTGTGCTTTTACTACTGCACTTTCGTGTGGATATTCACATTTGTTGGTGTTGTTTAGTCACTAAGTCATGTCTGACTCTTTGCAACCGCATGGACTATAGCCTGCCAGCTCTGTCCATGGGATTTCCCAGGCAAGACTATTGGAGTGAGTAGCCATTAAGGGATGTTCCTGAGCCAGGGATGGAACCTGCCTCTCTTATGTCTCCTGCATTGGCAGGCAGATTCTTTACCACTAGTGCCACCTGGGAAGCCTGGATATTCACATACTTATCACTTTATCTATAGGTGAGATAGAAAATGCTATGTGTGTTTCTATTTTAATGTAATTAAATCTGTCATTCTTTTCCTTTAGGATTTCTGCCTTGGTTGATGTATCTAGGACAATCTTTGTTGCATCAAGTCTGTGTGACTTTTAATCTATAACTTTTTTACTATTTTACAGTGGTCAAACAACTCCATTTAGAAAAATTATTTCCAGAAGATATGTCTTTTCCATGGTCTAAAAAAACCAAATGGGCATTTACAAGATATATGATTTTCTAACTTGACTTTATCATACTTCAGCAACCTCTTCGTATCTAGAAGGCCTAGATATAGCTCGAGTTTCCTTTTGCAAGGTTGAGTGCAAAGTCCAGAGTAGCTTTTTCATATTATAGACATAGGCCTTCTATAAATGGACAGTACGTCTTCCCAAAGGGCGATGGGCCGTTCCTATTGGCTGCATGCAGTAAGTTATTCCACCATTTGTATTAATATCTTTCGATGTCAAGGTCTTGGTAGAACCACCACCAACTGCCGAACTGTTAATTTCTACCCGTTGCCCACCGCAGCTCCGTTCACCTTCCGAGCCGTTATGGTCTTCATCAGTCTCCACGCGTGAGCCTCAGGTACTGGATCTGCGTGGGTCCAAGGCGTCCACACCCACTCGCGAGGGCCTGGCAGAGGCTTGGCCTAAGTCCTGCAGCCTTGGGCCAAGAAACCGGGTGGTTGGTCAGCGAGATCCGGGCTCTGGGCGGCCGCCGCCATTAGGCTGCAGAGGTGAGGGTGAGGGTCAGGTTTCTGCGGCTTCCAGTGGGTGGCGGTGGTGAGAGCTCTGAGGCCCCGCAAGACACAGCCCAAGCTGTCCGAGTGAGTGCGCCCCCAGTTCACCTACCCACCGGGGGTTCCGGCACAGGGGCCCCCAGTCCACCCACCCGCAGGAGGTCCCGGCCTGGGGGCCCCTAATACACCTGCCCACCAGAGGCCAGAGGACCTGGAGGGTGCCGGGGTGAAGGCCGCCATCTGCTTCTCACCGCGCTCCCTGCCGGAACTGTATGTAATATTCTTGAAATGCAAAGACTATAGACATGTAGAAGCCATCCATAATTGCCTGATAGTAAAGAAGAGGTGAGGTGGGTGGAAAGGAGATATGACTGTAAAAGGCAACTCGAGGGATCCTTGTGATAGAAGTGTTGTGTATTGATTGAATGTCAGCCATACCGCAATTTAAAAATTGGTGGAGAAAGGATGAACATTCAATACATGGGGTTCAAATATGATTATTAATATCCAAAGGGAAAATATTAGAAAATCTCAATCCATTAAAGAATAAATTCCAGGTGGATTAAAATCTACTTATGAAAAGTAAATCTTAAAGCATTTAGAAAAAGAATATATAGAATATCTGTATGATCTCTGGGTGATGTTTGTGTCTTTAAGATACAAAGGGCATAAGTTACAAAGGAAAATATTTGTAAATTCAAGCAGGTTAAGCAAATACCTTCGTATCATGCAAATGTATACTATGGGGACGGACTCTGGTAGTCCAGTGATTAAGGCACTGTGCTTCACTGCAGGGGTTGGAGTTTGATCCCTCATGGGGTAACTAGGATCCTGTATGCATGCCCTGTGGTGTCAGCAAAAAAAAAAAAAAGAAAAGAAAAGCATAGCGTGGGAGAAAATCTTAATAATAAATATAGCCAATAAGGAATTAGCGTATGACATATTGATATACAATAAAACAAAAGCAGAGTGAGCTAATAGAAGAATGGGAGGAGGATATGAACAGGAAATTCACAGAAGGGGAACCTGCATAGTCTAAAACATAAAAATATTAACCTCACTAACAAAAATGCAAAAAATACAAAGATATTTCATATTCTTCAGAGTGGGACATTTTTTAGTTTAAAAATGCCAAATACTGGCCTTGGTGTGTAAAAACAAGAACTTTTCTGTACTACTAAAGGGAATGAAAATTGGTATTCCACCTTAAAATGACAGTTTGTCATTATCTGGTACTAGTGAAGCTCTCAATGTCCACAACAGAGCAGTCTCACTAGAGTACGTATCCCAGAAAATGAGTGCAAATGTACCCTTTGTTGTAGTTGTTCAGTCACTCAGTTGAGTCCGACTCTTTGCAACTCCACAGACTGTGGCCTGCCAGGCTTCTCTGTCCATGGATTTCCCAGTCTAGAATGCTGGAGTGGGTTGCCATTTCCTTTGGGGATCTTCCTGACCCAGAGATTGAACCACGTCTCCTGCATTACAAATGGATTCTTTAACACTGAGCCTCCAAGGAAGCCTGGAATTGTAGTACCGTAGGTGACAGTATAAGATTGCTCATTGCAGAACCAACATAAATCTTCATAGGCTTTTATGAAAATTGATCAATAAAAAACTAGAAAGAATTGATGAATCAGGCTATATTTATAAATTGGATTACTCTGGAATCATAAGAGTGATTGGGTTAGAATTGCATCTATCAACATGGATATTTTCAGAAACATAGTGTTGAGACAAAAAAATCAAGCTGTGAAAGGTTAGGCAAACTATGATACTGTTTACTTGTTACTTCTCACCAAGGAGAGGGAGGCAGGGGAATAGGATTGAGGAGGTTTGGCAGGGAGCTTCCACCATATTTGTAATGACACATTTCTTAAATCCAAAGAAAACTTTTAAGAAATGATGAAGTTTACTGGTGTGTACAAGAGTTTGCATTGTCCTCCTGACCTTTTTTGGATCTAAAATATTTCACAGCAAAGTAATTGTAGGGACCCTAAAACAGGTCTGTCCTAAATATTGCTACTGTATTTAGAGTCACCGTTCCTGGAGTAGTACCTTTTTTTTTTAAAGTATTTATGCAGTATTATTTAGTCTGTTTTGTCCATATCTTAACCTATATTTTAAAATTTACTTTTGGGCCCAAGAATCTCCAAATTTTTTACTGCTCCCTGAGCTTGTCTAACTCAAATACATATTTGAAGGTAGGGAAGATTCTATACTAAATATAAGAAAAAAAATTAAATGAGAGTGTAGTGTGTTCTGAGGTGTTTACAGGAAAACAAGTGTATGGTGGAGACGATCTGTGTTCTCAGCTTAGCTCCTGGTACGAGGTCAGGCCTGTGATACACCCTCTCTTTCCATGATTCGGATAAGAAACAGGGGCAGTAACATTTTTTCTCTGAACAAAAATTAGATTACTTCAGAGGAAAGGCATCAGGATCATTAATACTTCTCTCATCCCTGCTCCCTATCTCTTAGGCAGGCCCAGGCCTTACGTACCCACTCCCATATTGAGATATTTCACTGTAACTTGGGAAGTACTCTGAGATTATTATGAAGGAAATCTACTTTCCCTGGAAAGTTTATCAGGTCTCCTTATCTTTGAACAGGCCTTGAAAGTGAAAGTTGCTCAGTTGTATCCAATTCTTTGCGACTCCATGGACTGTATAGTCCATGGAATTCTGCAGGCCCAACCCAGGAATCAAACCCAGGTCTCCCGAATTGAACAGCCTTAGAGACTCATAGAAAGTGAAGTCACTTAGTCGTGTCTGACTCTTTGCAACCCCATGGATTGTAGCCTACCACGCTCCTCCATCCATGGGATTTTCCAGGCAAGAGTACTGGAGTGGGTTGCCCTTTCCTTCTCCAGAGGATCTTCCTCCCCCAGGGATCGAACCCAGGTCTCCCACGTTGTAAGCAGACGCTTCACTGTCTGAGCCACCAGGGAAGTCCTATTAAATCTTCGTAAGTATTGAGCTTTCGTGGTCAGCTTTTCTTGGGAGAGGTATGCGGAGGGGGGTTACATAAAAGCCAAGGCGAAAGCTATTCCAAAGCTTGAGAAACCTTTTCAGTGCCTTCTCTTTCTATCTGTATGCGCCTTTAAATTCATGATTTAGGAGAGGGCATGAGCATGGCTATTTTGCTCATGTATTTCTTTGGGGATAAAGTCATTTCAGAATTTGATTGCATGTAAATCCACACTCAGTTCTTTTGCACCGTGGACCATACACCAGCCAGAAAGTCTCTTTCGCTTGCAGAAATTTGCAATTTGATATTCTAGTCAAGTGCCAGCCATGAGACAGGTTTAAGTTAACTACTATTTTAAAAGATTAATATATTTCTTTTCTTCAAAACATATGCTTCTCTGTTTTTAAGATGCTAGTATTTGAGTCAATATATCAGCAAGTGAATGCAATAAATTATAAACTCTAGGGAAAAATTACTAATGTATTCTCATGTGGAATCAATATGTTTTTTATATATTTATAAAATTTATGGCTTCAAAAATCTTCAATTTCAGGGTATTGTGAATGTTGTAATAGATAGAAAATATATAATTATGAAATGATGTTCTTGAATTTTCATATACTACTGATAATCATTAGCTCTTGCAAATAATAATTAGAATGAAATTAAAAACTTGTAAGTCATATTTCTGCAGCTCAGCTGCTTTGAGCCAAAATAATTATTTCCACAATAAGCTGGCAGGTTCCTGCTTGGAGAATTGACTTCAGTGTCCTTAGCTTTAAAATAACTTGTGTTTCATTTCATGCATGCTTCGTAAAGTGGCCATTCATTCTTGTGCTAAATAGTAAACAAAGCATGCCACATCAGTAGAGGCTAGTCAGCGGATTCAATGTGTGTTAGGTTGGACAAAGTGAAGTAGGACGTGAAAAATGTCTGCCAGGTGCTTGGGTTAAAAAACCCTTACTACTGACTTATTAAGGGAACTGAGTATCCTTATATCCACATCGTAGTACATGATAAGTGAAAGTGAAAGTGAAGTTGCTCAGTCGTGTCCGACTCTGCGACCTCATGGACTGTAACCCATCAGGCTCCTCGTCCATGGGATTTTCCAGGCAAGAGTGCTGGAGTGGAATGCCATTTCCTTTTCCAGGGGATCTTCCCGACCCAGGAATCGAACCGGGTCTCCTGCATCGCAGGCAGATGCTTTACCGTCTGAGCCACCAGGGAACATGATAGGTTCACCATAAAAAGTCATTGGAGAAGGAATGTGTCCCAAATGGTACTTTATATTTTGAAAATTCATGAAATAAAATGCTCTTCTTTTTCATCACTTTGCTGCAGTTGTAGTGGAACTTTTAGTAGAGATATATTTACATTTTAGGTTTAGATTTTCAGGCCCAACACTCAAGATGCAAGTTAGTGCCTCACAGTTAGGATATAGCAGATGGCATTGGGGTATAGACCCCACCAGTGGTTATGAGACATAACCATAGCTGCCCGTCAGCAATGTTTTCCTTTTAGTGTTAAGTTTTTCAATGTTAGTTTTGTTTTTCATTTAAATCATTAAAATGAAACGATTATTTAAAATGCCTCTGAAAAATTTTTTCTGAAGTTCTAGCACACTTTTTTGGGGGGCTTCCCTGGTGGCTTAGATGGTAAAACGTCTGTCTGCACTGCAGGAGACCTGGTTTCGATCCCTGGTTTGGGAAGATCCCCTGGAGAAGGAAATGGCAGCCCACTCCAGTATTCTTCCATGGAAAATCCCGCGGAGCCTGGTAGGCTACCATCCATGGGGTTGCAAAGAGTCGGACACGACTGAGCGACTTCACTTTCACTTTCAACACACTTAAAAAAAAATATCATTCTTTTTAAGTTTCCACAGTTTTTGTGTTCCTGTATTTAGATTAACTCAAATACAGTCTTAAACCATGTTTTTGTAATTTGCCTGCCTTTTGAAATTAGAATCAAAAGCTTATTTTAGGGTTATAAGTCAGCATGATACAAGAAGATTTTGGTCATCACTTCCCTAATCTGTTAGTTGCTTTCGTCAGTTGGGGCCTTTCCAAAAAAAACAGAGTACTTCAAATTACCCTTTCACTTTTTCTGTAATTTATTTTCTTCCTTTATCCACACACAATAAGCACAGTGAAATAAGTCATGTAAATAGATGACCTTGTCCACTGGCAAGGCTGTTGTTTCCCAGGAGAATAGAGCCGTATCATTTTGACCAAGAGAGCGAGTTCTCCACCCTCATAAATTTCCCCTGCCAGACTCCCAGTTTGGTGCTTCTGGAATGTTTAAAATTTAATGTAGCCTGGCTGGGAGTTTAATAAATCTTAATTTATACCTTTGATGAGTCACAAAGATGGAACTATACAGTGTTAGAAAATACTAAGTCTGGGTCAGCCTATTGTGATAATACAGAAAGATGTTCTCAGTGAACAGTCAGGAGAGCTGTATACCTGGGTACTTGTTTCTATAGCTCTCATGTAAGCTTATCATTAAACTTGCCACATCAATTTGGAGCTCTATCTTTGTATCTTAAAATGGGTGGATTCATGTCAATGTATGGCAAAACCAATACAGTATTATAAAGAAAAATAAAGTAAAAATAAAAAGTTTAAAAAAAAACTAATTTGCATTCATTTCTGTATCATTAGCACTCAGCCCTGTGCCTAATACGTATATTGTACTCAAATGGTTTTGATTAAATGAATGATTGCATAACTCAAAATAAAATATACCCTCATTCACTGTTTAAAAATTGGAACAGACATTAATACTCAGGAGTGCCCCAATAGTTCAATTTGTTGCTAGTTTAATTTGAACTAGTTCAATTTGTTGCCTCCATATACCTCAAGGACAACTAAATCTTATCATTGTTGAATTCTGCTATTTGGACCTTAAATTGGTGATTCTCAACCAGTATGAGGTCTGTAACTCTAATGTTACGAATTTAGTTTTATAACATTCATCTTCATAATGTATAAGGGAATGAATGCATGTATAAATGTTTGATATAAATATTTGTATATATTTATATTTTATATACTATATATTATATATTCATATTGTATATGTATATATGTTTATATGTTTTATATTTACATTTTTATTTATGTAAATATTTATACATATATTCAAGTATAATAAATTAAATAAAAATTTTTTTAAATAAAAAGAGGAAACTGATTGGATACCTAGTCTGTATTTCAGTCAAGAAATGTGACTATCATTTAGGTCATGCTTTTGGAGGCAGCCGTAATGCTGTTCATTTCACTCTAAAAAGTCTTTTCTTCCTTATATTTTCTAACTCCCATTAGGGATTGTACCTCCCAGAAAATAGTTATGAAGAGACTAGGATATAAATTGCAATTGGAACAAAAAGTAAGGTAAGGGTAGTTTGAGATGGAGACGGAGAAGGGTGAGTTCATAAAGGAGTACAAAGAAAGAAAAAGTGTATCAAAGTTGTTCCCTGGTGACCTTGCAGTTAGGATTCCAGGCTTTCAAGTTCACTCCTGTGACCCAGGTTCAATTCCTGGTCAGGGAACTGAGATCCCTCAAGCTGCACAGTGTGGCAAAAAAAAAAAAAAAGTATCAGATAATAAAATACAAGATAACCACTACTGCTGCTGCTAAGTTGCTTCAGTCGTGTCCGACTCTTTGCGACCCTATGGACTGTAGCCCACCAGGCTCTTATGTCCATGGATTGTCCAGGCAAGAATACTGGAGTGGACTGCCATGAAGAAAAGCAGTCATGTGGAGGGATATCTGTAGGAAATTTCTTGGAAGTATGAGAGAAGGTCAAATGAATGAGATATAAATTAGAAAAAGATCATAGATCAATAAATAATAGTAGCAGAGAAAAGGAACTCTAAGAATTAGAGATATTCTTGGAACAAGAGCAGTAATCAAAATTATAATCTGAGAATAATATACAGTGCTGAAAATAAAGACCTTGAGTATCCAGTCAAAAAGGCCAACCATTTTAGTCAAAATAGATGAAAATAAACAACCATTAACAGATACACCTTGATTGCAGTTTTTACTTCAAGTGCTAACAAAGCAAAACCCTATGTGTTTGCATGCAGAAATATAAAATACATGTTAAAAAGTATAAAACTCAGACTTCTCTTCTGTGAATTTAAATTTGCAGAAAGGTCAGTGATGCATGTCTACAGTTTTGAGGGGAAAGGATCATGAAAAAAAGTAAAGTATCTTGCAGTTTTGCCTTTCCTCTGTGAAGTACAAAGGTCAGTAATGTGGGAGACATTTACCCTTCTTGAAGAAACAACCAATCAAATAATACTTAGCTAACCAAGAGTTAAAAATGCACGCATGAAAAAGTCGTAAGATAAAAAGACTGGTATTTGTTATCCATTTCTAGATATGTATCCTAAATTTGAACAAAAATGAAAGATGTGTAGCAAAAAATTATTATGTAAAATAAGGAGACTCAGAAATCCCTCTTCTGAGTATTTACCCAAGAGAAATGAAAAGTTGTGTTCACACAAAACCCATATGTGAATGTTTATGGCATTTTGTTTATAATTGCCAAAAGCTGGAAACAACCCAAACATCCAGCTGGTGAATAGGTAAATAAACTGTGTGATACACACAGTGGAATACTGGTCAGCAATTAAGGAATGAACTACGGGTACATGCATCAACATAAATGGATTTCACATGTATTATTTAGAGTGACAGGAGTCAGTCTCAAAAGACTATGTACTGTATGATTCCATTTACAGGACAAGGCAAAATTAATGGGCGCAGAAAACAAGTCAGTGGTTGCCAAGGGCTGAGGGTGGAGAGAAGTTGGATACAAGGGGCAACCTGAGGGCATTTATGGGATGATGGATCTGGTCCACATGTTGATTGCGGTAGTGCTTACACAACTGTATGGGCTTGTTAAATCTCATGGAATTGAGCACCTCCCAAATTTAGGTACCTTTTACTGTACCTAAATATTAAAAGTAGAGAAAATGAGACAGCACAGGTGCCCACAAAAGGTAATGTCTGTGTATGTGTGTGTGTATTAGTTGCTCAGTCAAGCCCGACTCTTTGCAATCCCATGGACTGTAGCCTGCCAGGCTCCTTTGTCCATGGGATTCTCCAGGCAAAAATACCAGAGTGGGTTGCCATTTCCTACTCCAGGGCATCTTCCCCACCCAGGGGTCAAACCTGGGTCTTCTGCATTGCAGGCAGATTCTTTACCATCTGAGCCACCAGGGAACCCCAGTATCTGTACAACAATGTGAACATACTTACAGTCTTGCATTGTATACTTAAAATTGGTTAGGATGGTAAATTTTATATAATATGTATTTTACCACAGTTTAAGACAATTCAAAAGTCTAAGACAGATATTATATATTTATAATGGATTATTATGAAGTCATTAAGCAATTTTTTCCCAAGGAATTGTTAATAAAATGGCAATGTGGTTATAATTTTAGATTAAACTGAATACAAAGTTGAATGGGCTATGAATAAATCTGTAAATAAATCATGGCAGAAACACTGGAAGAGGAAATGCTAAAATATTAAAGGTAAAGGTCTTGATGATGGGATTTTTTAATAATAAATTTTCCTCCTTTATACTTCTTGGCACATTATTAGTTTTCACTTATTTTTTTTGTCAGTTCAGTTTGGTCTCTCAGTCGTGTCCAACTCTCTGCGACCCCATGGACTGCAGCACACCAGGCAACTGTCTATCAGCAACTCCCAGAGCTTGCTCAAACTCATGTCCATTGAGTCAGTGATGCCATCCAACTGTCTCATCCTCTGTTGTCCCCTTCTCCTCCCACCTTCAATCTTTCCCAGCATCAGGATCTTTTCCAATGAGTCAGTTCTTTGCATCAGGTGGCCAAAGTATTGGAGTTTCAGCTTCAGCATCAGTCCTTCCAATGAATATTTAGGACTGATTTCCTTTAGGATTGACTGGTTGGATCTCTTTGCAGCCCAAGGGACTCCCAAGAGTCTTCTCCAGCATCACAGCTCAAAAGCATCAATTCTTCAGCACTCAGCCTTCTTAATGGTCCAACTGTCACATCCATACATGACCACTGGAAAAACCATGGCTTTGACTAGATGGACCTTTGTTGGCAAAGTGATGTCTCTGCTTTTTAATATGTTGTCTAGGTTGGTCATAGCTTTTCTTCCAAGGAGCAAACGTCTTTTAATTTCATGGCCACAGTCACCATCTGCAGTGATTTTGGAGTCCCCTAAATTAAAGTCTGTCACTGTTTGCCTTGTTTCCCCATCTATTTGCCATGAAGTGATGGGACCGGATGCCATGATGTTAGTTTTCTGATTGTTAAGTTTTAAGCCAACTTTTTCACTCTCCTCTTTCAGTTTTATCAAGAGGCTCTTTAGTTGTTCTTCACTTTCTGCCATAAGGTGTCATCTGCCTTCTCCTGAATATCTTGATTGCAACCTGTGCTTCATCCAGCCTGGCATTTCTCATGATGTATTCTGCATATAAGTTCCTTCTTAGCTGTTTTCTGTTAATTAAACATAAATGATTTTGTAAAGCTTGATTGGTTTGGGGGGTTTAAGATGTTCAAGATTCAAGAGTCAGATAGCTAGCACTTGAAGTTCCTGGAGCATGCTTAGGACAGTAAGTGGGCCTGATGCAGGGGAAGTTATTTTTACCCTGCTCTCTTATACCCTCTTGTTTGGATTTCAAAGAATCAGATATCGAGAAAATTGGCCATGGTTGAGAAAAGTGGAGGTGAGATAATTTTATTACTGGTAATCTTCTTTATGGCTAGATGGAAGACAAAGCCCTTATTCCAAGAGAAAAGTGTCATCCAGTTTTAATCCTCTTTAATTTGATTCTTTCTTCCATAGATGTGACCTTGGTTAAGGGTTAATCTTGCTAAAGCAAAGAAAAATGTGGACACAATATAAGATTTTAGATTGATTCACAATAAAGTAATACAACTAATTCCAGGGGAAAGTTTATTAATTATATTTAATTTATTCCCTACCTACATTCACAAAAGATTTGAGGTACTTTATGAAGGCTCAAAGCATAAACACAGTAAAATACAAAAATCGAGTAGGAAAAGGGGATAAATAAAAGAAATTATATTTTAAAATTCTGGCTGGTAATCTGTTAATAACTATTTGCAGAAAAATAAAGTTTTGAGTTCTACCTTACCACATAATTGAGTGAAGTCACTCAGTCGTGTCCAACTCTTTGCTACCCTATGGACTGTAGCCCACTAGGCTCCTCAGTCCATGGGATTCTCTGGGCAAGAATACTGGAGTGGGTTGCCGTTTTCTTCTCCAGGGGATCTTCCCGACCCAGGGATCAAACCCAGGTCTCTCACATTGCAGGCAGACGCTTTAACCTCTGAGCTATGAGGGAAGCTACAAATAAGGTAAGCTATAGATAAGCTATACCTTACCCCATAGATCAAAATAAAGTCCAAGTGGAGTAAAGAGTTACACTTAATCACTAAACTATAAAAGAACTCGAAAATATATTTAAGTATTTATCTGTTTTCAGGTCAGGGTGGGAAAAGCATATCTCATTAGTAAAGAAAGCTTAAAAGAAACTGACTACATAAAAATGTAATACTTTTTGACTTCACAAAGCACTAAAACCAAAAATTAAATGGGGAAAATATTTCCAAAGAATTAATAACTTCACTATGAAATGTATGAAATGTAATAGCTTTACCTGTTAAAATAATAAAAGCACAAACATGATAAACAAATGAAGGGCAGAAAACCAGAAAATTTTGAAGAGTTAATGCAAAACAGCAATTACATGAAAAGATATTAAACCTAGGTAAGAAAGAAATGCAAATTAAAGCACTGATATTAAAAAAAGAGAAACTCTATTTAACACTTATGATTAGAAAAAATTTTAGAAAATTATATACAAACTGAGAAGAGGTACCGAGAAAAGGGAACTTAGGTGGCCTGATGATAATAATAAGACCTTCCTGGTGGGCAGTGAGGTAACATGTTGAAAAATCTCATGAAATATACCCTTTTTCTCAGAAATTTTATTTCCAGGAATTTGTCCTTGGGAAATAAAACGTTTGTTCAAAGATATATGTATAAGAATCTTTGTTATTTATTCTTTTTTTTTAAATAGAAACTATTCCCAGAGTTTTTACAGTGAACATTTATTTCTTTTACAATACGAAAAAAAATATTACCTTTCTGTATCTGTTTCCTTTAATTAGGAAGTGAATTCATTCCCATTAATTGGGAAGTCTGTGCTCAGTTTTGAAGAGTAAAGTGATGTTTTTGTCATTCAGTATCTTGCTTTGGAACTATCTGATGAGATCGGTTAGTAATTAAAGAAGATCTTTGAGTTATCAAGTCTTGTACAAACACTTTTTACTGTTAGTATGAGAGCTGCTTGGGTGCGTTTATTTGCTTTTGTTGTAGACAGGATTTGAAAAATCTCTGTTATCTCTTTATGTTCTAGAGCCAGTGCCAGGCAGGCACTGAGTACCAGTAAAGAAACAGTGATGGCCGGAGGCCTGAGAGCCAGAGGGGAGAGGCGGAGGGCGAGAGGACAGAAACAGTGAAACAAACCAAGTTCCCACATTAGTGCAGCAGTTTGGGGCCAGTTAAAATGATGGCTAATAATCATTTACATTGAAATGGCTCCTGAGAGCATGGATAATGATTAATATTTCCTATGAAGACCTTAGGTCACCTGGAAAACTAAAAAACATCCCATTTCCCCTTGTTTCAAACAGAAGGAGGTTCTGCGATGTGTTTGAAAATTAATATTCAATATGGTTGAAATACAGCAGAATTTGGCATTTATATAGGGTAAGCTTTAATTATCTGGAAAAAACTACCTGAGTGGAAACATAATGAGAATAAATGAGGTGATCCCCTCCATGATCAGAGAGGTACCAGTAGAATTCCACAGTGAAGATTCTGTTTTAAAGTTAAAAAAAAAAAAAAAAAATCGAAGGAATGAAGTGACTTTCGGAGAGAAGCAGGTGGGGTCTGTTCTCGGGACTCAGGGAAACTTGCTCAGCCTTGCGCTGGCCCAGCTCACCTTGCGATGTGCCTGTGGCCCTATTTCTCTGCCTCAGGACTGCCCTCTGGACGCGGAAGACTTCTGAGCCCAGCAGTGTTCAGCCTACAATGATGTTCAGTACCAGGGATGTTATTATGAATGGCTTCCATAGTACAACGACCTTGCCACCCACTGCACGCTCAGGTGTCAGGCCCGGGGACAAAACTCTGTCCTGGATAGGACTCGGTGCACTGCTGACTCCTTGGAATGTGTATCAGTGGCATCTGCCAGGTAAGCCACACCTGCTTCCCGGACCACTGGCTCGAGCCGGTTCCGCGACCACTGTCAGTAAAGATAATCTTTCTCTTCTGTACTTCTGTTCATGCAGACGAAATATTGTCTTTGAGAATTTTAATGTAAAATGTATTTTAAGGAGTATTACTTTCCTGAAGATTATGTTTTACTTATTTAAAATACCATGATCAGAGAGGTAGCAGTAGAATTCCACACTGAAGATTCTGTTTCAAAGTTAAAAAAAAAGGCAAAGAAATGAAGTGACTTCTGCAGAGAAGCGAGTGGGGATCTGCTCTCACGGCACTCAGGGGAACTTGTTCAGCTTTGTGCTGGCTCAGCTCTCCTCGCAATGTGCCTGTGGCCCTTTTTCTCTGCCTCAGGACTACCCTCTGGATGCAGAGGACTTCCGAGCCCAGCAGTGTTCAGCCTACAATAATGTCCATATTTTGGACATCATTTTGCCCATATAAAGTCAAAAGAGTGTAACGTATGACTTTTGGATTTTTCTAGATCAGTGTTTCTCCAACTTGAAAGTACATCGGAATTACCTGAAGGACTTGTTAAAAGCAGTGTTCTGGGCCCTAATTCCAGAGCATCTGACCCAAAAGTTCTGAGAGAGGGTCTCAAAATTTGCTTTCTAGCAAGGTCCAAGGATATGCTGCTGATGCTGGCCCAGGGACCCCAGTTTGAGAACCACTGGTTTATTGGTATCAATAGGTTCTCTGAATTCTCTTGTTAAATTCATCATTTGAGGCCTGTGGGAGCAATGACTTATTTACTAAGTAATTAATGTGAATGTTCTCCAGTAAACTTTTCAGAGTGGACTGTGCAGAGCTGTGATGAATGTGGCTGAGGTATAACCCCCCGCAGCTTGTAAAGGGGGTGAGAACTCAGGGGACTATGACAGGTTGCTGAGACAGTGTGGGGATTGTAGGGAAAAGATCGAATTCTACTCCATTCCTTTGATCACTGGAAAAATTTGTAAACATAGTGAATGCTTACTATTCCGTCTATGTCCACGTTCATAACAAAAACAGCAGTAACAGTAGCAAATGACCCTAACCATCTACTAAGTGTCAGACCCTGCCAGGCACCTCTGACTTCATAGGCTTAGTGGAAGTCATGGTCTTTCTCATCAGATGAGCTTCTCTTTCCTGCATCCCTTCATCAAGAAAACAACCTCCAGTTGCTCACCACAAAACCTTGGAGTCATTTTTTTTTTTTTAATAAATTTTACTGGAGTATGTTTCTGCTGGACAACAAAGTGAATCAGCCATACACGTACATATATCCCCTCTTTTTTGGATTTCCTTGCCGTTTGCGTCACACATAGCATTGAGTATAGTCCCCTGTGCTAGACAGTAGGTTCTCATTAGTTGTCTGTGTTATACATGGTAGTGTATATGTGTCAATATCAATTTCCCAATTCACCCCACCCCGTTTTCCCCACTTGGTGTCCATCTGTTTGTTCTCTGCGTCTCTGTCTCTGTTTTGCAGATAGGCTCATCTGTACCATTTTAAAAATAATTCTTGATTCTTCTCTTTCAATCTACACATCTAATCCATTGCTGAGTCAATTCTACCCTCAGACAACATAGTTGGATCTTGTCTTTTGAACTACCGTGACATTCTTTGTCTTTTTAACGCATGGATTTCAACTTGCTGCCATACTCCAGTACTCCCACAATGTCTGTCCCCATCAAAGGCCCTCAGTTAAAACTGGTTGAATAAATGAGTCTTATCTACTTGCAAATGCAAAAGTTGTTCATATCTCTTGATCTCTCTTTTATTTCTGTCTCAGTCTCCAATCTTGAATTTCCTGGTGCAAGTTTGATTGCCATTCTGGGAGATTCCACAGATTCCTCCAATATACCATGGGAATTCCTCCAGTCCCCACCCCTTCTCAAATGAACTAGTATTGTTCTTTCCAGATCCACTAGTTATTCAAACTGGTATTTCTGTTCATTTCTGTTTATGACACCACAATTCTCAGTGTCACCTTCCTGAATTCATGTTGTTGTCACTGAGTGTATTTGCTTACATGTCCCCTATCCTGGTACTTCTATCAAATTTCTCACATTTCACTTTTCTTCCCCCTCCCACGTTCACCTTTTTATCCCCAAACTAGACTAGCCATTCTCCTTCGGTGGCCTAACCAATTGCTCTTCCTTTCTCTTCTACTCTTAAACCATCTTATTTGATGTTTACTGTTGACTAATCCAGGTAATGTTTGGACACTGAGGCTTTGAAGACTTGAGTAGAAGTTGAATAAGCCAAGATGAGGAAGAGAATCCCAGGCAGAAGAATAGAGTTTGTAAAGAGATGTGACAGTAGGTGTGTTTAAGCATCTTTGACTCGTTTTGTAGAGCTGAGGTGAAAAAATACCTGTGGGACAAGGCTAGGAGTTGAGGCTGCAGATGTAGGTGGAAACCAATCATGAACTGATTCTCAAAGTTGTAAGAGGAGCCAGTGAAGAATTGTATAAGAAATAGCTTGGTTGGAATTGTCTCTGGGAAGGTCACTCAAGCAGCAGTGTGGCAGATTATCTGGGGAAGATGGGGTCAGAGCAGATAATAATAGGTTAAGTTGGGATAACAAGAGGGCTTCCCAGGTGGCTCAGTGGTAAAAAAAAAATCCGCCTGTCAGTGCAGGAGACCTGGATTCAATCCAGGAAGATCCCCTGGAGTAGGAAATGGCTATCCTTTCCAGTATTCTTGCCTGTGAAATGCCATGCACAGAGGAACCTTGTGGGCTCCAGTCCATGGGGGTCACAAAGAGTTGGACACGACTGAGCGACTGAGCAGGTGCACAGGATAAAGGTGGTTTTCAGTGCTGAATTAGTCCCTCTAGAATGGGTGCTTCCTGGGACTTCCCTGGCAGTTCAGGGGTTAAGACTCCATGCTTCCAATGCAGAGGGTGGGGCGCAGGTTTGGTCCTTGGTTGGGGAACTAGGATCCAAAAGGAAAAAAAAAAGGTAGAATGTGTGCTTCCTAACATGTTTTTGTTAGTCTGATGGGCAAGCAGATTTGGGGGGCAGGTGGTACCTTGCTGAAAGCTGAGTGCTCTTCTGGCAAGGCCATTCAGGTCAAAAGAATTGTAGGCACTCCTTCAGAAGTGACTCACATGCTTCTCAGTTGAATTCAGGATTTTTCCTTCCGCGGGATAGTGTTCACATAAATTCCCTTTCCTGGACAGTGTGGCCGTGGCCATCCACAGTTGTCAGAATGAGAGAAAGTAAACTGTGATTCTCTCTGATTGCCTTGGGATCAGTGAACTGAGCCCTGATGTTCACTTGGCAGAGACTACAATTTTTGCAAGTGTGTTTAGAGTTTGCTCTTTTACATGACTGTGTCACCATGCTCCTAGGAACAACCTACCATGAGTCTGAGCACAGCATCTAGCATGAAACAACAAAACTCAGTGAAACTTGCTTCTGCTTTGGGGCCTGATTTTTACCAGAAACAGGACCTGGTTGGAACCAGATCTGCAGAACAAGTCCATTGTAACTTTCAGGTTTATTGAATTCCTTGACGACTGGGTAAATGAAGAAACCACTCTCTGTTTCTAGTAAAAAAAATACCATCCAACACAAACTGGATGCTTACTCGGGGTCAGGCACTGTCTAAGCCCTTGGCTGTGTTAGCTCATCAGACACCCTGAAGCTGGGATAGTCATTATCCTCACTCTGTTCATAAGGAAACTGGAATTAGAAGAGGCTAAGTGATTTGCCCTGATGATACAGCTAGAAAATGGTAGAGCTGGTATTTGAACCTAGGAAACTGAATTCCAAAATCTATTTTCTTAACTGTTGTGCTGTATTGATGATATTTGTACTTTTTGTGTATAAATACACAAATATCACTGACGTTTGCAACTGGAAATGAGATGCAATTCTAGTAGACGACAGTCAGCACAATAGGTGTGTGATGCTTAGACAGTTTAGGATAGAGGTTGAAACTCAAATATCTACACCCTCTCAGGGAGGAAGACTGCTCAGGTGTAGTCATAGTGAGTCACGAAGGCTGTCATGAGCTGGAGAATATATACCTGCTTGTTGATGTGCTCAAGGGATCAGCCATGTATAAACATGTCAGAGTTTTTGTCAACAGGCGCCAGAAATCTAGATTTTAATGTGAAGTGTCCAGTTTCAAAGAACACCATGACGTTAAAGACCTTGCTCTGTCCATTAATAGTTAAATAGAATTCCAATATAATACAGGCTAGGTTTTCCTTCAGTAATAAGCAACCTCCCAAAAACTCTGAGCTTAAAACAAGTAAAGATAACTTTTAGCTCATGCTACCTGGTGTGGGTCAGCAGGGGTCTCTGCCCTTGAATGTCTCAGAGACCCCATCTGAGGGAGGCTTTATTTGCACACACGTTTTGCATAATAAGTACAGTAGTGAGGAGGGGAATGTGATACTTAGACTCATATTTCGTTGGCCAAAGATAGTCAATGATCACACTTAATTTCTAAGGGAGTGGGAAAGTGCAGTCCTCCATGGGCTGAAGGGAGAAACTAATTATTTATGAATATTCCTAATGACTACCATAGCTCCATATACTCTGATTTTTCAGGCAGAAATGTTAGAATGTTTTGTAATGTAGAATTCAATTTTCAGAGATCTCAAACAGAAGTTGACTCAAAAAATTATTTGTTTCTTGAGAGATTAAATTTGACTGATCTAGAAAATTCACACTTTGCTTCATCTGGAGTAAAGACCCGTATTTAAACACTGACTTCTATGAACAGATTAAGAAATCATAGGCCAGAACTATGAAATAATCCTTTGCTGAAGTGATGATTTATATATCAGTATTTATTCCCCAAAGCACTGGCCGTATAGCTTAAATCTTTATTTATATTATCCCCTGTCTTGTGTAACTTGTCTCATCAACTGCACTGCAAAATAGGAATCCCATCTTATTAATTTAGACTCTGTAATGCCTGGCTCTATACAAATTGGCTGTGTGGATGTTAATACATTTTATTGATGTGTTTATCAATTAGTGATTTTTAAATCATTACAGCTAGCAATCCTGACTTCAGGAGAAGTCACTGAACTTGAAAATACTTCTGGGCAATTCTTAAAAAGTTGCTCATCATTGATTATGATGGGATCTGAGAGCCAATATTCAGTAGTCCCTCAATTTCAAGGGCGGTTTAGGCTTATCCCCTATGAATCACAAGGCAATCAGATATTTTCAGATATTATTTTTCTGTTTTCACATGCTTTTTTTTGGCTGCAAGGTTTGGATGAACTGTAACTTTTAAAATTATAAAATAAATGTCAGTGCTCAGGAAGGTATTTGATTGCCCAAGATCCTGCAAGGGTCTAAACACCCTTCAGAATAAGCCCATCCTAGCTCCTAAACCCACACCCTTCCTGGATGACCAGATAAAGAGCAATTGTCATTCTCATGAAATGCAAAGTGCTCAGGGACTCGCATGTATGAGGACAGAGCTTGGCTCAGGAACAGTATTTCTATAATTTAATGGTTGGAGAAAGTTGCTTGAATACAAGTTACTCATTGATTGAATCTCAACCATGCAAGAATGCTTCCAGGCTTTGCTGTCAGTTCCTTAGACTAGAACACTAGAAGCCTGCCGTCATTCTTTGCCTCTTGCTCATATTTCCCGTCTGTAACTACTGAGTTGTGACGTCATATCTACTAAAATCTTTCTTTGTTGCAGCTCCTTCTCTCCATCCCCACTGCCATCCTTGTTCAGGTCCTGAGATCGCATACCAGGACACCTACAATAGCCTTCTGATTTGCTCCCCACTCAATCTCCTCAAATCCACCCTCTAACCCAGAGTAGTCTGGCTAAGGCACAAGTCTGATCTTTACTTACTATGTTCAGCATTTCCCGAAGACTTTACGCTCATTTGCCAGCCAACAAGTCATAGCGGGGTATCACCCTTCCTGGCTCCCAGCCTCATCTCTGATGGCACACCCCCCGCCTCCTGTTTCGACTGGAATGGGGGTGCTCCAGCAATTGCTGCTGTTGGCTGTTTCTTGCCTGCAATGAGCTGCCACTCACCTTCTTTGCTTTAACCATGTTCTCCTCTCTGTTGGGAATGGCCTCCACCTGGATTTTAAAAATCTTTTTTTTTTTTTTTAGTTGTTATAGAAAATATCAAGCCTGTATGAAAGAGGAGAGAACAGTGTGACAACCCCCATGTATCTGTCACTCAACTGCAACAGTTAACTCAGGGCCTCTCTTGTTTCTTTTTCACCACTGCCTCCACCCCAGTGGGGCATTTTGAAGCACACTCAAAGAACATATCATTTCATTCATAAATATTTCAGTGTGTAGCTCTAAAAGAGAAAGGTCTGTTTTTGACAACCAGAATACCACTATAAAAATTTTTTTTGGCCACGCCACACGACATGTGGGATCTTAGTTCTCAGACCAGGGATGGAACCTGTGCCGCCTGTACTGAAAGTTCAGAGTCTTAACCACTGGACCAACAGGGAAGTCCCCACAATACCACTTTTTAATGTGTGGTCCTCAGATTTCACCTATGGTGCTATTTAAAATAGAGATTTCTGGACCTCACCAAGTCAGGCATTCTGGGAGCATATTTTTTTTCTTTTGGCTCAGCCAGTTCTTTTTAAATTTGTGGTAAAATAGACATAACCTAAAAGGGAGCAAATTAACCCTTTTTAAGTGTTCAGTTCACTGGTATTAAGTACATTGGCACTGTTGTGCAACCCTCGCCACCATCCATCTCCAGGAGTTTTCAACATCCCCACCACAAATTCTGTACCCAGGAAGCACTGACTCCCCATCCCCGGTCCCTTTCCCTGCAGCCCGTGGTCATCTCTGTTCTGCTTCCAGCTCTATGGATTTGTCAGCAGCATGTTTTAGCAAACACCCTGGGTGACCAGAGAGGCAGGGATGCATCCAAATTTGGGAACTATTGTACCAGATAATCTCTAGGGTTCCTCTTGGTGGTGGTGGTGGTTTTAGTCACTCAGTCATATGCAACTATTTGGGCCAGGCTCCCCTGTCGTTGGGATTTCCCAGGCAAGAATACTGGAGTGGGTAGCCATTCTCTTCTCTAGGGGATCTTCCCGACCCAGGGATCGAATTCATGTCTCCTGCATTGGCAGGTAGGTTACCGACTGAGACACCAGGGAAACCAGGCTCTTTCTTAAGTTTTACCTAACTGGGCAAGGGCCATATCATGTACGCTGCAGCAGGGTCTGGCCCCATGTTCATCCTCAAGCCTGCAGGTGCTGTCAGCCCCACCTGACTTTAGTGGTGGCTCTTCCTGTTCACATTCACTGAGCAAAGCTGATCCGCCCTCTCCTGTGGGACTGCTTCTTCCTCCCCAGCACCTGTTCCTGGGCCTGAATGGCTGCCTCTCCGCACCATCCCTCTCCCTCTCTCTGTGGTCTCTCTGCAGGTTTCCTTTATAATTCACACTGCCTGGCAGTTGCTGCCCTGTTCCCGCTGTCTAGTGTGAAGTTTATGGTTTCCTCCCACCACTCTGACTCTAGTCATTCCCTTGATTTCCAAACAAAACCACAACATATCTCAGCTTCCAGTTCATCCTTTTATTCCCCCTGTCTCTGTGGTTTGGGGATGCTTGCCTGTTGACAGCGAGAAGATGAACATAGCTGTATTTCGGATTCCTTGAGGAATGTCTGGAGCAGATAAATATTTCTGCCTCTGTGGTTTACCATGACCCGAGCTCTGAATTTAAACAGACAGCAGATGTTCAAAAGGCTTTTCTTTTTAATTAGGAAAATAAAAATTACAGCTTATAAAGTGAAGCCAAGGGAACTGCAGTTTTAACCTTCTTAGCTTTCAGCTGTAGAATGTGTCAACAGTTGATATGGTTTATCATTGTTTTAAAAACTCTTCCCTGGATCCTTGCTAGTTTTTATGGGGTTCAGAGTTTCCTTAGTCATGCTGCCTTCCCTCCCAGTCTGCATGTATAAGAACCAAGGAAATGAAACAGATTCGCAACACTTTGTATATTTTCTCCACTGCGATTTTAGCCTTTCCATTTGTGCTTGCTCAAATTGAGTCAGGTTATATTTTAGCCATGCTGTTTTTCTCACAACAACACCAGTAACAGCTAATATTGTGGACTTTGTGTCAGACGGTGTCCTCAGTGTTGTATGTGGATTAATTCTGATTTAATTCTCACAATGACCCCATGAAGAGGCGTTATTATTAGCTTAATTTTGGAAACAAGGAAACAAAGGTGTATATCAAGGAATTATCTCCCAGCATTTCAGATCTACTAAGTGGCGGATGGTGATGCTCTGGCCTGTGATAAGAGGAAGAGCTCCAATTTTGTGTTAGGAGACCTGAATTCGAGGCTCTCTCGTCCTTGGGTTGGTCTCATAGGGCAGACAGAGAAGTTAGCGATTAGATTGCTGTGTTGTGAGGCTTAAAGCTCAGGGATGGCTTCCTGGGAGAGCTGGTACATGAAGTGATGCCCTAAGATGTACATGGGTGTTAGAACAGCATGTCAGGCATTGAGGTTGTATGTAGGCCAGCTGGTCCATGGGGGCCACCACACCGGGACCCTAAGGGTACTGAATGTGGAGAGGGGGCTGGAGGCTGAGGAGGTGGTAATGGCAGTCGGGAAAGTGGGCAAGTCTTGGAGACCTTTCATGGCTCATAAAGGAATTTGGACTTCATCTGGAGGCAGTGAGAGTCATTTAGGGATTTTTAATGAGTAATATAATCATGATTACATTTTTAGAAAGATCTTTCTGGCTGTCTGCCATTTGTATCTAATTATTTACTATGATAAATAAAACTGTGGCAAATCTCAAATTGCACCTCTCTACATCTCTGATTGTCTGCTTAGAACATATTTGCTGGGCTGGAAGTTGGGGCCAGAAGATGGGTTCATGGAAGGCATTTAATTTCCATCGTCAAATTTCCTTTTTAAAATTTAAACAAAAGATAATACAGTGTTCATGCAGTACTGAATCTTGTTCTGTTTTTGTTTTCTTCCCATAGTAATTTTAAAAATTAATTCTCATTAAATGGGAGTGTATCTTTCTGCATTTTTTTCTGGGAGCTTATATAGATGGCATAATCTCTAAGACTCTCTGTATTTAAGAATGACTTTCTTATACCCTCAAATGAGCAGAAGTATGAACCCTTGTTTAATAAACTTCTTTTTATCTTAAAACTCTGAACACATGGCTCTGAATAATGAAGAGGAGATATTTGTGCCTAAACTGTCCTTTATCCTTTTGTTGTGAGCCTTATCCGCCGCGCCCCCCCCCCCCCCCCCCCCCACTTAGAGATTAGGTTTTTCTTCATTACTTAAAATTAGAGGATTTTTCTAGAGTAAGTCCAGGTATTATTTTCTTTTTAAATTTTGGTAAGCAGAATTTTTAGGACATAGATTCAAATCTTTCTTGGGTGCATGAAAGTTTTCTTCTATTGTACTAGTGCCTCTTTTCTGTTGTTTTTCTATTATTTTAAAGGTTCACCAACCCTCTGTGTTGACTCTCTTCTCTGTTTTTAACACATGATACTTCCCTTGCCTGTTTGTGTTTTTTTCCTCTGTGTTGGATGCACATCTCCCCTTCAAACAAAACCGCTTGCTGTGCTTATCATGAATGTATTTTCTACTATTCATTTGGATTTTCTTCTGTCATAGAGCAAACTTTGCATTATTTTGTATTTTTTTAGTCTTTTCTCAGTGAAGCCAGAGGGTTTTTTTCCCAGTCGTGTTTTGGCTGTTTTGTTTTTTTTTTCCTGCCATGGTGCTTGTTGCTGTGTGCCCCTTCTCTAGTTCCTATGAGTTTTCACTGCTGTGGCTTCTCCGGTTGTGGAACACAGGTTCTAGGTGCATGGGCTTCAGTGGTTGTGGCACGTGGGCTTAGTTGCTCTGCAGCATGTGGGATGTTCAGGAGTTGAACCCTTGTCCCCTAAAATGGCAGGCAAATTCTTAACTCCTGGACCACCAGGGAAGTTCATGTTCTGACTTTTTTAGTCTTATCATTTATCTTTTGTCTTAGAGAACGTTTCCTTGAATTTTATTGTCATTAAATTTTAAGGAGATGCTGTAACATTTCCTTCTGTTTCTGATAATATTTTTCCTAAAATGTGCTTTCCTTTCACTTATATATGTTACATTCTTTGTGTTTATTTTATTTTTTTAATTTTAATTTTTACTTTATTTTGCTTTACAATACTGTATTGGTTTTGCCATGCATTGACATGAATCAGCCACGGGTGTACATGAGTTCCCAATCCTGAACCCCCCTCCCACCTCCCACCCTATAGCATCTCTCTGGATTATCCCCGTGCACCAGCCCCAAGCATCCTGTATCCTGTATCGAACATAGACTGGCGACTCATTTCTTACATGATAGTTTCAATGGCCCAGGTCTGTTCTTTGTCTTTAATAGCAAAGAATTATTTTAACAAGTGGATATTGGTGTTTATTTATTCGTTTTTGAAATCAGAAAAATAAATGCCCCCAAATATTATTTTATTTCCTAGGATTCTTTCATTGTCACCTTGAAGATCTTAAATTGCATCTCTCACCTGTGATATTGCTGAGGCAGGGTAAAATAATGCCAGTAGTTACTATGTTATCCTTGATAAGGTACCCTCAGTTTCCTCACCTCTGGGCTTCCCTTGTGGCTCAGCTGGTAAAGAATCCACCTGCAATGCGGGAGACCTGGGTTTGATCCCTGGATTGGGAAGATCCCCTGGAGAAAGGAAAGGCTAGACCCACTCCAGTATTCTGGCCTGGAGAATTACATGGACTGTATAATCCATGGGGTTGCAAAGATTCAGACACGACTGAGTGACTCTAACTCACTCCTCATCTGTACAGTGGGAATAATAATAATACTTCCTAATGGGATTGTTGCTATGAGTAAATGAGAAAATACTTATGAAGTACATAGCACAGTATCGCACACAAATAACAATGCAATGAATGTTAGTTATTGTCATTTTTGTTGTAATTATTGAACTTTTCATTCTGATGTCTCATTTAATCCTTACCAAATCCCATGCTGCTGCTGCTAAGTTGCTTCAGTCGTGTCCGACCCTGTGCGACCCCATAGACGGCAGCCCACCGGGCTCCTCTGTCCCTGGGATTCTCAAGGCAAGAACACTGGAGTGGGTTGCCATTTCCTTCTCCAATGCATGAAAGTGAAAAGTGAAAGTGAAGTCGCTCAGTTGTGTCCGACAGTCCGTGACCCCATGGACTGCAGCCCACCAGGCTCCTCCATCCATGGGATTTTCCAGGCAAGAGTACTGGAGTGGGGTGCCATCACCTTCTCTGCCAAACCCCATGAGGTTGGTACTATTACTGTTCCTATATGACAGGAAACTATTGCCTTTGTATTTGAATAACAATTAGACTGGACATAATATTCTTGGGACCCCAATTCTCTCAAAACTCTTGTTCCGTCTTTTTTCTGGTTTTGAATGTTGCTGAGTCTGAAGTCTACCTGAGTTTTTATTCTTATAAGGGACTTGATTTTTGTACCTAGATGCTTATACAATTCTTTTTTTCATCCTCAAAGTCTTAATTTTTGAGTATATTCATTTATATACACTTAGTGCTTAAAGACAGCACAAATGTATTATCTCACAGTTCAGTGATTTCTATAAATCCCACTAGGCTAAAATCACGGCATCTGTCTGCCTGATCTCTTCTCTGGAGGCCCAGGGTGGAAGCCACTTCCAGGCTCATTCAGGCAGTTGGCAGAGTGCAGATCCACGCAGTTGCAGAGCTGGGATCTCCATTTCCTCGCTGGCTCTTGGCCGGAGGCTGTTCCCGCTTCTGGAGGCCTCCTGCCTGCCTTGGCTCCTGGCCCTTCCGTCCCGGAGCCACAGCGGGTTGAGTGCCTCTCGTGCTCTCCCTCTTGCCTCGTGCTCTGCTGCATCTCTCTAACTCCAGCCAGAGGATTCTTTCTGTTTTTAAGGACTTGTGTGAGTAGGCCCACTGGGAAAATCGCCCTATCCTGAGGTCCATAACCTTAATCACATCTGCAGAATCCCTTTTGCCATGTAATAGCATATTCATATATTCTAGGGGTTAGGGTGTGGGCATCTTTAGGGAGGGCATTCTGCTGAAAGCTCGGAGTTTTTACGTTAATCATTTTGTATCACTTTTTCCTGGAAGACAGTGTAACCTTTCCAGGCTGTATTTTAAGCACATTTTTCACATATTTTATTTATCAACATTTTTTTCTGTTTCATGTGTTGAAACCTCTATTTGAATAATCCAGCTATCCTCAATATTGGCTTCTCTCTCATTTTATCTCTAAACATTACATCAAAAATTGATGTTAGAGAGGTAGTGTATACAAACAAAAGCTGTGTCAATCTAAAGTGATGAGTTTTAACAGGTGGCCCTGACCACAGAACCCCAGTCCCATTCATGATACAGAACTTCTCCATCACCCAGAAGCTTCCTCTGTAGCCCAGCCCTCCACACACCCCCCTGATTGCTTTAAAACTTTTCTTTCTCTCTCTTAAACACTGCATTCACTTCCAAGTCTTGTTTCTGTGTCATTAATTGGACCTTCAGCCATGTTTCTTCTATTTTTTCTCTTGGTTCTGAGTTAGTTTTTAATGATGTTATGTTACACAGTTTGTTTCCTCAGCTCTGTAGTTTTCCATTTTATTCTGTGGTTTTATCATCTCATTCTTCTCATTCTTAAGCTCTCATATCAATGAATTGTTGATCTTTTTTTGTGTGTTTTGGGGCTTCCCTGTGGCTCAGATGGTAAAGAATCCAACTGCAACGTGGGAGACCTGGGTTCAGTCCCTGGGTTGGGAAAATCCCCTGGCGAAGGGCAAGGCCACCCACTGCAGTATTCTGGCCTGGAGAATTCCATGGACTGTATATGTATAGTCTGTGGGGTTGCAAAGAGTCAGACACAACTGAGCGACTTTCACTTTCACCGGGGTTGGGGGCAGCTAAAAATACATTCTGTTCTACTTTGCAAATGATACCATATGACACTTAGGACAAATATTTCAAAATCAAAAGGAAGCACCGGAAAACAATTAAGTTAAAGGCATAGGTGTACTCCATGGAGTACAGCTGTGGACACAGCTGGTAGCTATTACTTACCTGTGATTATTACAAGAAAATCTGGCACTTTCTATGATCATACACAAATCTGTCTTCGTCATGTCCTACCTCATCTTTTTGCCCAGTGTCAAAAGGGAAGGGACAGGCTGCTTGGAACAAGGACTAAAAGGAAAACAAGCCAGGATTATTGGAGGTGCTCAGCTTCAACTTTTCTAAAGGAAACTCCCATTTTCACCTTTCCAGAGGGCTCCATGACAAATTATTTATTCAGCTTCAGGACTCATCTGAAGTTGAGAAAAGAATTAGTGGAGAAGTAAGAATGGAATTGAAATATATCTTGAACCTGTCTGCTTAATCCCTAATCCCTGCTAAATCATCTTTCATCTCTCTTGGTCTGATCCACTTTTGAGAAAGAGAACCCACTAGGGCATCTCCTAGGAAGACCCTTTTCTTCTGTCCTCTTGTCTCTGCTTGGAGAGTCCTGAGGAGCCAGCCCACTGCACAGAGTATCTCCTCCTTCTCTGGGACTTTGCTGGCAGATCCAGCCAGTCTGCGACAGCCCCTCTCCCAGGCTATGATCCAAGGGCTCCATCCTGGTTGCCCACCCACCCCCACCCCTGCCAGGTATTACAATGAGCTAGTCAAGGGAAAATGAGATTTAAAGGACCTGTTTGCACTATCTGATGGCAGAATCTCTGTGTGCTACTTAGAGAACTTAGGGGACTAACAAGGAAGCAGCTCATGGTGGTCTTAACCCGGGTCTTCTCCAGTCCATCATCCCTTCTCTTCCAGTGGCCATCTGTGACATTCCTTTTCTTTCTGCAGAGACTTTCTGGGAGCTTGGTGACTGGACGCATTGTTCTGACACGTGCAGCCACTTGGAGGCCCGAATTCAGAGATCCCAGTGCATGATGGCCAGTGGGCAGGAAATCAGCGAGGCCTTCTGTGACGAACTCTGGAAGCCACGGGCTGCATTCCACCCTTGTAACATCTGGGACTGCTTGCCCTCCCCAAGGTGTCCGCAGTCACTCTTCTCTGCTTGCTACCAGCATTTCACTTGTTTTAAAATGCACGGTAATTTTGACTGAATAACTCAACCACTAACATTTGTTTTACGGGGACTGTATGATGTGCTCAGCTAAGTAGTTTATGTGGATCACCTCACAGTCACCTATCAAGTTGAGATTATTCATTTTCTTTTTTAAAAATAAAAAAATTTTTTTTGGTTGTACTAAGCTGCATGCACAATCTTAATTCCTTAACCCGAGCCCCCTGCACTGGAAGCTCAGAGTCTTAACCTCTGGGCCTCCAGGGATGTCTCCAGTGTTGTTCATCCTCTATTATACAGTTGGAAAAGGTCCCCTAAGCCACACAGGTATGAGGACCAGATTTCAAGTTGGGTTAGTCTGATTTCAGACTTCTGCTCTTAATTGCCACCCTCACCTGCTCCCTGCACTCACAATGGACCTTAAGAGCACAGGGAAAGTGACTTCATGGGTTCACCTAGGAGATATGGCAATGGGCCAGCATCACAAGAGGTACTTGTGAAAATCACCATTCCTTAGACTCTACCCCTAGGGTGTTGTTGTTTAGTTGCCCAATTGTGTCTGACTCTTTGTGACCCCTTAGACTGCAGCACGCCAGTCCTTCCTGTCCCTCACCAACTCCCCGAGTTGGCCCAAGTTCATGTTCATTGCATTGGTGATGCCATCCAGATATCTCATCCTCTGATGCCCTCTTTTACTTCTGCCCTCAATCTTTCCCAGTATCAGGGACTTTTCCAATGAGTTGTCTATTACATCAGATGACCAACACTGGAGATTCAGCCTCAGCATCAATCCCTCCAATGAATTTTTGGGGTTGATCTCCCTCAAGATTGACTGATTTGATCTCCTTGCTGTCCAAGGGACTTTCAGGAGTCTTTTCCAGCACCACAGTTTGAAGGCATCAATTATTAGGTGTTCTGCCTTCTGAAGGTCCATTTCTCACAACTGTAGGTGACCACTGGGAGGACCATAGCCTTGACAATACAGACCATTGTAAGCAATGTCTGTGCTTTTCAACACTGTCTGTCATCGCTTCCCTGCCACGAAGCAATCTTCTGATTTCATGGCTACAGTCCCCATCTGCAGTGATTTTGGAGACTTCAGTTCAGTTCAGTCGCTCAGTCATGTCCGACTCTTTGCGACCCCATGAATCACAGCACGCCAGGCCTCCCTGTTCATCAGCATCTCCCAGAGTTCACTCAGACTCACGTCCATCGAGTCGGTGATGCCATCCAGCCATCTCATCCTCTGTCGTCCCCTTCTCCTCCTGCCCCCAATCCCTCCCAGCATCAGACTCTTTTCCAATGAGTCAACTCTTCGCATGAGGTGGCCAAAGTACTGGAGTTTCAGCTTCAGCCTCATTCCTTCCAAAGAAATCCCAGGGCTGATCTCCTTCAGAATGGACTGGTTGGATCTCCTTGCAGTCCAAGGGACTCTCAAGAGTCTTCTCCAACACCACAGTTCAAAACCATCAATTCTTCAGCGCTCAGCCTTCTTCACAGTCCAACTCTCACATCCATACATGACCACTGGAAAAACCATAGCCTTGACTAGACGGATCTTAGTCGGCAAAGTAATGTCTCTGCTTTTGAATATGCTATCTAGGTTGGTCATGACATTTCTTCCAAGGAGTAAACGTCTTTTAATTTCATGGCTGCAGTCACCATTTGCAGTGATTTTTGGAGCCTAAGAAGAGGAAATTTGTCACTACTTCCACCTGTTCTTCTATTTGCCATGAAGTAATGGGGCTTGATGACATGATCTTAGCTTTTTTTACTATTTATTCTTAAGCCAGCTCTTTCACTCTCCATCACCCTCATCAAGAGACTCTAGTTCCTCTTCACTTTCTGCCATTAGAGTGGTAGGATCCTCGCCCCCAAGAGTAAAACCATTAATAACCTTTCAGTGTCATCAGTTCAGTTCAGTTCACTCACTCAGTCATGTCCAACTCTTTGCAACCCCATGAATTGCAGCACACCAGGCCTCCCTGTCCATCACCAACTCCCGGAGTTCACTCAAACTCACGTCCATCGAGTTGATGATGCCATCCAGCCATCTCATCCTCTGTCGTCCCCTTCTCCTCCTGCCCCCAATCCCTCCCAGCATCAGACTCTTTTCCAATGAGTCAACTCTTCGCATGAGGTGGCCAAAGTATTGGAGTTTCAGCTTCAGCATCAGTCCTTCCAATGAACACCCAGGACTGATCTTCTTTAGGATGTACTGGTTGGATCTCCTTGCAGTCCAAGGGACTCTCAAGAGTCTTCTCCAAAACCACAGTTCAAAAGCATCAATTCTTCAGCTCTCAGCTTTCTTCACAGTCCAACTCTCACATCCATACATGACTACTGGAAAAACCATAGCCTTAACTAGACGGACCTTTGTTGGCAAAGTAATGTCTCTGCTTTTGAATATACTATCTAGGTTGGTCATAACTTTCCTTCCAAGGAGTAAGCGTCTTTTAATTTCATGGCTTCAATCACCATCTGCAGTGATTTTGGAGCCCCCAAAAATAAAGTCTGACACTGTTTCCACTGTTTCCCCATTTATTTCCCATGAAGTGATGGGACCAGATGCCATGATCTTCGTTTTCTAAATGTTGAGCTTAAAGCCAACTTTTTCACTCTCCTCTTTCACTTTCATCAAGAGGCTTTTTAGCTCCTCTTCACTTTCTGCCATCAGGGTGGTGTCATCTGCATATCTGAGGTTATTGATATTTCTCCCGGCAATCTTGATTCCAGCTTGTGCTTCTTCCAGCCCAGCGTTTCTCATGATGTACTCTGCATAGAAGTTAAATAAGTAGGGTGACAATATACAGCCTTGACGTACTCCTTTTCCTATTTGGAACCAGTCTGTTGTTCCAAGGCCAGTTCTAACTGTTGCTTCCTGACCTGCATATAGGTTTCTCAAGAGGCAGGTCAGGTGGACTGGGATTCCCATCTCTTTAAGAATTTTCCACAGTTTCTTGTGATCCACACAGTCAAAGGCTTTGGCATAGTCAATAAAGCAGAAATAGATGTTTTTCTGGAACTCTCTTCCTTTTTCGATGATCAGCGGATGTTGGCAATTTGATCTCTGGTTCCTCTGCCTTTTCTAAAACCGGCTTGAACATCTGGAAGTTCACGGTTCATGTACTGCTGAAGCCTGGCTTTGAGAATTTTGAGCATGACTTTACTAGCATGTGAGATGAGTGCAATTGTGAAGTAGTTTGAGCATTCTTTGGCATTGCCTTTCTTTGGAATTGGAATGAAAACTGACCTTTTCCAGTCCTGTGGCCATTGCTGTGTTTTCCAAATTTGCTGGCATATTGAGTGCAGCACTTCCACAGCATCATCTTTCAGGATTTGAAACAGCTCAACTGGAATTCCATCACCTCCACTAGCTTTGTTCATAGTGATGCTTTCTTAGGCCCACTTGACTTCACATTCCAGGATGTCTAGCTCTAGGTGAGTGATCACACCATCGTGATTATCTGGGTCATGAAGATCTTTTTTGTATAGTTCTTCTGTGTATTCTTGCCACCTCTTCTTAATATCTTCTGCTTCTGTTAGGTCCATACCATTTCTGTCCTTTATTGAGCCCATCTTTGCATGAAATGTTCCCTTGGTATCTCTAATTTTCTTGAAAAGATGTCTAGTCTTTCCCATTCTGTTTTTTCCCTCTATTTCGATGAGGAAAGCTTTCTTATCTCTCTTTGCTATTCTTTGGAACTCTGCATTCAGATGCTTATATCTTTCCTTTTCTCCTTTGCTTTTTGCTTCTCTTCTTTTCACAGCTATTTGTAAGGTCTGCTCAGACAGCCATTTTGCTTTTCTGCATTTCTTTTCCATGGGGATGGTCTTGATCCCTGTCTCCTGTACAATGTCACGAACCTCCATCCATAGTTCATCAGGCACTCTATCTATCAGACCTAGTCCCTTAAATCTATTTCTCACTTCCACTGTATAATCATAAGGGATTTGATTTAGGTCATACCTGAATGGTCTAGTGGTTTTCCCTACTTTCTTCAATTTAAGTCTGAATTTGGCAATAAGGAGTTCATGATCTGAGCCACAGTCAGCTACTGGTCTTGTTTTTGCTGATTGTATAGAGCTTCTTCATCTTTGGCTGCAAAGAATATAATCAGTCTGATTTCAGTATTGACCATCTGGTGATGTCCATGTGTAGAGTCTTCTCTTGTGTTGTTGGAAGAGGGTGTTTGCTATGACCAGTGTGTTCTCTTGGCAAAACTCTTATTAGTCTTTGCCCTGCTTCATTCCACATTCCAAGGCCAAATTTGCCTGTTAACTCCAGGTGTTTCTTGACTTCCTACTTTTGCATTCCAGTCCCCTATAATGAAAAGGACATCTTTTTTGGGTGTTCTAAAAGGTCTTGTAGGTCTTCATAGAACCGTTCAGCTTCTTCAGCATTACTGGTTGGGGCATAGACTTGGATTACTGTGATACTGAATGGTTTGCCTTGGAAACGAACAGAGATCATTCTGTCGTTTTTGAGACTGCACCCAAGTACTGCATTTCGGACTCTTTTGTTGACCATGATGGCTACTCCATTTCTTCTAAGGGATTCCTGCCCACAGTAGTAGATATAATAGTCATCTGAGTTAAATTCACCCATTCCAGTCCATGTTAGTTCGCTGATTCCTAGAATGTTGACGTTTACTCTTGCCATCTCCTGTTTGACCACTTCCAATTTGCCTTGATTCATGGACCTAACATTCCAGGTTCCTATGCAATATTGCTCTTTACAGCATTGGACCTTACTTCTATCACCAGTCACATCCACAACTGGTATTGTTTTTTCTTTGGCTCTATCCCTTCATTCTTTCTGGAGTTATTTCTCCACTGATCTCCAGTAGCGTATTGGGCACCTACTGACCTGGAGAGTTCCTCTTTCAGTATCTTATCATTTTGCTTTTTCATACTGTTCATGGGGTTCTCAAGGCAAGAATACTGAAGTGGTTTGCCATTCCCTTCTCCAGTGGACCACATTCTGTCAGACCTCTCCACATGGCCCACCCGTCTTGGGTGGTGCCACAGGGCATGGCTTAGTTTCATTGAGTTAGACCAGGCTGTGGTCCATGTGATTAGATTGACTAGTTTTCTCTGATTATGGTTTCAGTGTGTCTGCCCTCTGGCAACATCTACTGTGTTACTTGGGTTTCTCTTACCTTGAGCGTTGGGTATCTCTTCACGGCTGCTCCAGCAAAGCACAGCTGCTGGTCCTTACCTTGGACGAGGGGTATCTCCTCACCGCTGCCCCTCCTGACCTTGAACATGGAGTGGCTCCTCTCAGCCCTCAGTGTCATAGATGACACAAATCAGTAGTTTTAAAGGTATTCAAAATCAAGCTCATAATTTCCACCAAATCTGATCTGCCCCTAGTGTTCCAGATCACAATGACTACATCCTCAGCTACCCTCCCCCCTTTCCTCTCACTTCCTTCCGTTCAGGTCAGTTTCCCACTGTCATTGTCATTCCTCAGGAATGCCTAGGCAGGAGCCTCCTGAGTTTTGTCTCCTTCCTTGAGTGCCTTCAGCATTCCCTGATAGCTCAGTTGGTAAAGAATCTGCCTGCAATGCGGGAGAACCCAGTTTGATTCCTCAGTGAGGAAGATCTGCTGGAGAAAGGATAGGTTACCCACTCCATTATTCTTGGGCTTTCCTTGTGGCTCAGCTGGTAAAGAATCCACCTGCAGTGCGGGAGACCTGGGTTTGATCCCTGGGTTGGGAAGATCCCCTGGAGAAGAGAAAGGCTACCCACTCCAGTATTCTGGCCTGGAGAATTCCATGGAGAGTGTCCATGTGGTTGCAAAGCATCAGACAGGACTGATAGACTTTCACTAGAGTGCCTTGTTCACTCTATAAGCAGAAACATCTTTTATTTTACTTTTTTTTTTTTTTTTGAGTATAGTTGCTTTACGATGTTTGTTTGTTTCTGCTGCACAGCAAAGTGAATCAGCCCCATATAGACATACATACCCTCCTTTTTGTATTTCTTTCCCATTTAGGTCACCACAGAGCACTGAGTAGAGTTCCCTGTGCTGTACTTTGGGGTCGCATTAGTTATCTATTTTATACATATCAGTGTATATATGTCAACTGCAGTCTTCCTGTTCATCTTCCAAGATGGTGCTAGGGGCAAAGGATCTGCCTGCCAATGCAGGAGCTGAAGGAGACACAGGTTCGATTGCTGGGTTGAGAAGATCCTTTGGAGGAGCAAATACCAACCCACTCCAGTATTCTTGCCTGGGAAATCCCATGGACAGAGGCGCCTGGTGGACTACAGCCCATAGCGTCGCAAAGAGTCAGACACAACTGTGCGACTGAACAAGAAGGAGCACATATGTGCTTCCTTTTTCTTCCCTTTGGTTTCAATGAGTTGAAATCCACATTTTTGAAATTTCCACCTAATTTTGCCCAAGCTCTGCTTTCTGAGGCCACACAAATGGTGGCTTTTGTATCTCTGAGGATGACTTTATCCCACCCTCATGCTGTTGTCTCTACATGGCAATTTTGTTGCTTCTGAGTGAAAGGAAATCTGAGAATATGGCTGGGAGTTATATGTGCTGCTGCCCATTCCTAGATACATGTGCGTAGGCCCTGAAACAGTCACAATGCTAGGATGGGCTTTCCCTCTGGAAGATGGTCCCCATAGGGTCTGACCTACTAAGCTCCTGTAGTTTTTGTTCTTAGGTGGCTCATAGGCGTGTGGTCAGAGTGCTCTGTGTCTTGTGAAGGATTCCGCAGTTGGCAAGTGACATGTAAGCGCACAAGAGCCAACAGAAGGGTGCAGGTGTTGCCACTGAGAGTGTGATTCCCAGAGTCAGGATTCTGAACAAAGGAACCTAGGTAATGCTAACAAATGTAGTGTTTTCAAATCTTCCAGCCCCTGCAGTCCCTTCAAACCCACACATCAAAAAAGGGACTTCTCCTTTGAAGTGTGGTGTTGGATAAGACTCTTGAGAGTCCCTTGGACTGCAAGGAGATCCAACCAGTCCATTCTAAAGGAGATCAGCCCTAGGATTTCTTTGGAAGGAATGATGCTGAAGCTGAAACTCCAGTACTTTGGCTACCTCATGTGAAGAGTTAATTCATTGGAAAAGAGTCTGATGCTGGGAGGGATTGGGGGCAGGAGGAGAAGGGGATGACAGAGGATGAGATGGCTGGATGGCATCATCGACTTGATGGATGTGAGTCTGAGTGAACTCTGGGAGTTGGTGATGGACAGGGAGGCCTGGCGTGCTGCGATTCATGGGGTCGCAAAGAGTTGGATACGACTGAACTGAATTGAACTGATTGCTTTTTTGGAGAAATGTCTATTTAGGTCTTCTGTCTATTTTTGGATAGGCTTTTATTGTTGTTGAGTTGTATGAGCTCTTTGTACATCTTGGAAATTAAGCCCTTCTTGGTTGCATCATTTGCAAATATTTTCTCCCACCCTGTAGATTGTCTTGTGTCTGGGAGGCTTTGATTAACTGTTTTAGTGTAAAGCACTTGGCAGCCGGAGTCATAGCAGATGGTCACTCTGTGGCTCTTCCTTCCTCCTCCACATCGTGAGTTGCTGGGGAAATGAGATGACCCTGACCATTGGCTCAGGTTCCATTTTGAGCCTTCACTAAGATTTGTCAATGTAGTGTCAGCTGCATTTCCTATTCCCAACACAGTTCCAGCCAGAACCATCCTCCTTGAGTGGAAAATGTTCAGAACAGCTGCCCTGATTCTCAACAGAAAACCTAGTTTCCGATTTTGTTTTAGTAGCTTATGGTGGATATCTGGACCCGACTGAGTGAGAAGTCTGTCTTTTAAGATCACTGTTCCCTTTTCACTTTTGGGATCAATCTCAGTGAATCTGTGAAGGGCTTTTATCTAGGAATTTACTAGGCTCTTCCTTCTCTCCCTGTTTTATTCTTGCCAGTTTGGCATAGTTTAAAGTTTTAGTGTGTGGTTGCCTGAGTCCTTCAAGAACACATCTTACAGAGTGACTCTAATCCCATCTTTCTTCAGTCGTGTAATAGCCCCAGTCTGGTTCTGTTGTCGGGACTGCCTGATTCCCAGTAGGGAGGGTGGCTATCTTGTCCTCTGTCTTTCCTGCTGATTCATCACAAAGTCATTCATCTCCATAGGCAACAGCTTTCTCCAAAACTCAAGTTTTTGAGTCAGGAGTTAGCGTCTGTCCCAAGATATACATCACATCTTTCCAAGTAAGATTATAAACAGAATAACACCCTTAAAGGCTCTAATATATTTCTCTGCATCCTCCAAATAGTTTCCCAGATCCTTCTTGATTCTTTGCATTTCTTGATAAGAAAAGCGGTGATTAACTCATAGACTAGTTATTCCTCCCAGTGGGTCCTTCCTGAAGAGGCAACAGCATGTGTGGCTGTTCCTCAGCCTCTCTAGCTGCCCTTTGCCTATGATCCCAGGCATAGATTGGAGAAGTCTGTTTTTCCTTATCTCTGTCTCCTATTCTCCATCTCTTCCTCCATCTCATCTCCTTTCTCATCCTGTATTTTACCCTTGGTTTTAGTTGCCTGAGTTTCCTTTATTTCAACTGAGTTTCTATTGAAACCACAGTAGTCTGAGGTCATATTGAAACAAGGATTGCCTGAACCTCTGCTGAGACTGGAGCAGTTTGAATTTCAGTATGAATTTCTACCAAGACCAAGGCAACCCTTCCTAGAGGGGTGCCCTGACTTTGAGTTTGTTCAGTTGGGAGCCCCAGATATGGGGGCAAAGTAGGAGAACAGGAGGGAACTGAAAGTGTCACACCCAAATCTATGCCCTTAGGACATGTCTGGCGTGTCTTGCAGAGAGAAAAAGAGCAGCACATATGTCACTTCTACCCATTTCTCTTGTTTTCTACAGAACTGGTTTACTTGTAAAATGGTATAATTAAGAGACACTCCAACCGGCCATTGTTTGCCATCCTCCAGTGGATACCGTGGCCATGCGGTTTCACATGGGAAGGTCAGGTGTGTCTTCTTTAAGCCCTGGGAATTGAGTCTATCCTAGTTTTTCAGGATACAGTCCAAAGTAGTATGGCTGGAACTGTTAGCTCCCGTTTGTAAAAAGGAAAAAGCAGTGTCCAGCACTTTGGCTCTTTTCTACCCGAGGTGTCCCTCCTTGCTGTAGATGGGAATGGAGATAGGTCTTCCAGCTAAGCTTCCTTCCCTAGCTGGAGTTAACCTGCCTCTTACCGACACAGGTATCTCAGCACTGGCCTTCTCCATTCTATCAGCGAGGGGGAACTCATGGCATCCCAGATTGATGTCCAGTTGCTCACCATTAAGACCTTTTCCTGATTTCTGATGTTCCTCTGATGTCACCCAGGGTGCAACAGAGTAGCCTTCTGGAACGCCTCCCAAGCTAAGACGACTAGAGGAAAGATTCATCTCCTGGGTGCCTGTGCACAGTCCTGAATATATTCCTGACCACAATGAAATTGGAAAGCCATAAAAGGACAAACATAAAACCCAAAATGTCCCTTCGGAGTGTCACGACACCAGTATATGTCATAGTAAAAGAGGTGGTGAAGGGCCTGCCAGAGAGGAAAAAGTGATTTTTGTCCTCGAGCTGTTAGGGCCAATCCTTTCAGTTCATTTCCACAGATTCCACAGGAAGAATATCTAAGGAGTTGAGACAAAAGTCACTGGAGAGCCTCCTCTTGTCCCCTAAGATCTAGTGTTACCAAAGGAAGAAGCCCATTGCACTTCCAATCTGACCAGATCCTAGAATTTCCGTGCTGTGACCTCAGAAACCTCATGATTGCCAGCAGCGCCTCTCTCCACGTAGACTGGAGGCACAGCTGTGACAAGGACTCACTTTCAGGTTGCTGGCCCGAGGCAGGCAGCTAAGAGAGCAACCTCTAGCCTGAGGGACGTTCCTGGAGCTAGAGCTCCACCTAGCACCTAACTGTGCTCCTGTCTGCAGTACATGAGAAAACAACCAAGGTAACTTGATTCCTAGAAAGGCTAGGTGCTTGATGACTATCAATCCAAACTTGGGGTCTAAGTAAAAGCACACAGTAACAGCATGGATCGCAAGTCCCTTGAAAGTCTATTATTTTACAGATTAGGTTAGTAGTTTCAATTCCCCAGGTAGTTACAAAATGGTCAAAGAGGCCAGGAAAAGTTGACTGAGAAAGAAAAGTCAGGTCCTGCGTTTCACCCATTTCTGGCTGCTCCCCTTGCAGGGGCGTTGGATGGGTCTTGGCATTGGCAGGTCAGTATAAACCCCTGACTGGCTCTCTTTCAGGCTACCTTCAGTCGTTATGAGGTGCCATGGAACCACAAAGCCAGTCTCAAGTCTTGCTTCACACTTGTTTGTACATCTCTTCCAAATAGCATTCACACAGACCAGGCACACTGTGTTAGTAAAGTAGAAAACTTCACTCCTAGTGTTTACCGGGAGAACCAAAGAACTAGAGCTCTAAGTGTCTTTACCATGTCCTGAAGATCCTGGAAGAGCCCCTAAGATGAAAGGTTGTGGCTGTGAGCCAAGAACGACACCAGAATTCTTGGCCTGCAGATGAGAGTATTTCAATCTGGGGCCAGAGATGAGGCCTGATCACTCAGAGCTTTTGTGTAGCAAAGTTTTATTAAAGCACAAAAGGGATAGACAAAGCTTCTGACAATAGACAGCAGAAGTGGGCAGAAAAGATACCCCCTTGCTGGTTTTTAGCAAGGCATCTTTATGCCTGTTAGTAAGTTGTTGATTATAGATAGAAGAAACACTTCAAAGTTGAGAGAGTTGCACCAGGTTTCTCTCCCATAGCATACAGATCTGCACAAGGGGAGTCCTCTCAAGACTAGATGTCTCTGGGTGAGATATATTGTATCCACAAAACAATTAAGTCTTGAAGGAACACAGACCTCCAAACAAACACATAGTTTCATTAACATAGCTTAAGAAAAACTTTTTCATGAGTAAGATGTATTGTTTCTTTGGGCAATTAGCAGCTCAAGGTTTGGGAAAAAGGTACTTTCAGGCAGAACCCACTGTCATCATAGCAATTAAAAGGAGCTTCCTACTCACGTGACTAAAGCAGAAGCAAAGGAAAGTAGGAAAAAAGGTCCACCGCTTGCCATTCATTTCCTCCTGCCGCTTGGGGACATCTGGCCTCCCTAGCATGACTTGCCAAATGGTGGGGCCTTAATACGATAGGAAGTGTCCTTATAGGAAGAGGAAGAGACACCCAGAACTCTCTCTCCTTGTGTGTGAACACAGAGAAGAGGTCATGTGAGGATGGAGACAGAGGATCCTGGCGGGCTACAGTCCTGTCCATGGGGTTGCAGAAGAGTTGGATACGACTTGTGACTAAACAACAACAATGTTGGAAGAGGGCTGTCTATAAGCCAGTAAAAGAAATCTGACTGAAACCAACCCTAACACCTTGATTTTGGACTTCTAGCCTCTAGAGTTGTGAAAAAATTAATTTCTGCTGTTTAAGGGATGCAGTGTGTGCTTTTCTTTTATGGTGCCCTGAAGACTATTGGGGCTTCCCAGGTGGCGCTAGGGGTAAAGAATGTGCCTGCCAATGCAGGAGATGTAAAAGATATAGGAGACACGGGTTCGATCCCCTGGGTTGAGAAGATCCCCTGGCAGAGGGCATGGCAACCAACTTCAGTATTCTTGCCTGGAGAAGCCCATGGACAGAGGAGCCTGGCAGGCTACAGTCCAGGGGATTGCAAAGAACTGGACATGGCTGAGTGACTAACACTACACAGACAACTACTAATACAGGGTCCTACACGTTACTTTAAACATTTTTGTAGATTTTCTTTATTATCACGTTACTCGAGGTGGCATTTGGAATAGGGCGTTCTGAGACTTTTGTGCATCTATTAGTAGTGGTCCTCGGTTCCTTTTCCTAAAGCCTGCTCTTATTGTTATTGCCTCATATCTGTCTATCTTGTAGCTTCTGTTATTGAGCTGCCGTATGGAAAGGGACCTGACTCTGGCTTACCTTTATATTGGAGGACAAAGACACTACAATTTCCAAATGCTATCCTTGAGATCAGACACATACATTCATTTTTAGAGATCAGATTTTTCTTCTCCAAAAAAGTATTAGAACAGATGATGATTTTTGTGTGTGCATGTTTATTACATATTAGTCTCATTCAAATTGAAAACAAAAAGTGGAGCTACAAACCCAAGTTACAATCGTACTAGGTTTTCTTTTTTAAAGCTTCTAATTTTATACTGGAGTATAGCTGATTAACAGTGTTGTTGTAATAGTTTCAAGTGGACAACAAAAGAATTAGCCATACATATATGTGATTCCATTCTCCACAAACTCCCCTCACCTCCAGGCTGCCACATAACACTGAGGAGAGTTTCCTGTGCTGTATATACTAGGACCTTGCTGGTTATCCATTTTAATCATAGCAGTGTAGCACTGCTGCTGCTGCTGCTAAGTCGCTTCAGTCGCGTCCGACTCTGTGTGACCCCATAGACAGCAGCCCAGCAGGCTCCTCTGTCCCTGGGATTCTCCAGGCAAGAACACTGGAGTGAGTTGCCGTTTTCTGCTCCGAGCAGTGTAGCACTAGCCGTCTATCTGGACCTCATGGCCATCTCTGCTAACAAGGATGCTTGCACTGAGATTTACAAAGTCCTCTACACAATCAGAGAAGGTCACTTTGCCAAAGGAAAGTTGGCACGGCATGTTGTGACAGGGGGAGAGGTGGCTATTAAGGTCATAAACGAACATCAACAGAGTTTTTCCCGTCTCCAGGAGCTCCTTCCCGAGGTCAACAGTATGAAAGTTCTGAACCATCCCAACACTGTGAAACTCCTGAAGGTCACTGACACAGAAGAGAGACGCTCCTCATTATGGAATGCCTCCGTGGGGGAGACATGCACACCTGCCTGGATGAGCAGGGCCGCGTGACGGAGGCGGGGCTCGAGGCCGCTTCCGGCAGCTCCTCTTGGCCCTTCAGCTCTGAGCAGTGGGCCCTGGCCCTGAGCAGCTCGCTCCGCGATGGGAACAGGAAGGCGAAGATTGCAGACTCCGGTGAGCAACGAGCACAGCCCGAGAGAGAGGCTAGATACTTTCTGTGGCATTGCCGCCTACACACCCCGGAGCTCGCCCCGGGGCGGAGCTGCATGGGCCCACCTGTAGGCGTGGATGTGTGGAGCCTCGGTGCCGTCTTGCAGTCATGGTAACCGGGTCCTGCCCCTTCCAGGGACAAGATTTCTGGCAGCTTTGGCATAGAGTGCTCATAGGGAATACCATGTGCCCCACACTGCCTATCGTCTGACATAAGAAGCTCACTGGCAAATATGCTGACTCTCGACCCTGTAGGGTTTGTCAACAGAGGTACTTTAACTGATATTTGGAAGCATCCATGGGTTAGGATGGGCCGGGAGCCACTCCTGCCACTCTGTGAAGAGGACTCGGGGGTGACAGTGGGGATGGTTCTGGGCTCAAGGTGAGACCAGAGCCTGCACTTGAAGGGACCCAAGGTGGGATTCCAGAGCATTATTGTGAGGCCCTCCCTCCTCTTCCAAGAACTTCAGCAGCTGAGAACTCCAGTCTCCAAGCCCTGAGCCATCCACCCTACTACTGGCCTGCCTATTCCTGTGGGAGACCATTCCAGGCAGGGGACAACCCATGATTCACAGGAGAAGACCACCAAGCCTAAACCCCCTCCCCGCACCCAGCCTGGAAGTGAGGGCAGGTACCCCAAACTCAGCCCCCTCGTGTGACCTTTCAACCTCCCCCTGCATAAGTGGCATCTGTGACAGCTGCAATACCCGTGGCACCCCCAACGCCTGCGACAGCAGCGGGACCTGAGATCCTGGGACACAGGCGGCTCCCGCAACACCCGCGACGGCAGCGGCACTTGGGATCCTGGGACACAGGCGGCTCCCGCAACACCCGCAACGGCAACGGCACCTGGGATCCTGGGACACAGGCGGCTCCCGCAACAGCCGCGACGGCAGCAGCACCTGTGACCCCCGCGGCACGCACGGTGCCCGCATCGTGACGCCAGTAGCACCTGTGACCCCCGCGGCACACTCGGTGCCCGCAGCATTCGTGGCACCCGACACTTGACACCAGCGGGACCCTTGACATCCAAGACACCAGTGGCACTCAAGACAGCAGCAGCACCTGAGATGCCAGAGACGCCAGCTGCTGAGGATACCAGCGGCACCCCCTATGCCACTGACACCCCAGACACCAGCGGCACCCAAGGTACCAGTGACACCCGTGACACCATTGACACCATGACACCAGCAGCACCCGTGACACCTGAGGCATGCCCACCACACCCAAGGCACGCCTGCCACACCCAAGGCACGCCCGCCACCCGCCACCCCCAGGCACCCCAGGCACCCAGGGTACTGGTGACACCCACGGCACATGGAACACCAGTGACGTTCCCGGCACACTGACACCCGTGACTCCAGGGGCTTCTGAAAAGCCTGCAGCAGAGCCCCAGAGTGAACCCATTGACCCCTGAGTACGGCCAACACGGTCAGAAGCTCCTACTAAGCCAGGCGGCAAGAGTCCCCAGCCACTCCCTCTGGCCTCACTCAGAAAAAGAAGGGGCTGGCTGGGAGAATACAACATTTTATTGTGCAGCATTTCTGTTGCAGGCTTCCCGGCAAGAGGTGCAAAAATACAATAGTCCCAGAAACCACAACTGTGTGACTAACTGAGACAGAATGTCAGACCTGCGGAGCTGCCTGGGACCTGATGGGGTGGACGATGATTTTCAAACCCAGCACCGCCATGGCCGCATGGGGCATTACCATGTGCTTGACCCTCAACCCTACAAACAGAGCTAATTTACCATGTCTTAATCAGCATCCATGGGTCAAGATGGGCCAGGAGGTGCCACTCTCACCACTCTGTGAAGAGGACAAGGAGGTGACAGTACAGATGCCTCTGAGCTTGATGAGGGACCAGAGCCAGAAGTCAGAAAGCCTGTGCGCGAATAGGCCCAGGGTGGGGCCCCGTTCCCTGACTGTGCAGCCCCTCCTCCCATGACGCACTCCAGTACCCAAAAACTCCAGCCTCCAAGCCCTGAGGTGTCCACCTTCATTTCGTCCTGGCTATTCCTGTGGGAGACCATTCAGATGCAGGAGACAACCCACGATTCAAAGATCACCAACCCTACAAATCCCCCACCCACCCCATCAGTCTCATGTGACCCTGCGGCCACTCGCTCCATCAGCAACATCTTCAGCACCCGAGGCACCTGCCGCACACCCGAAACCTGCCGCACCCAAAGCACCCCCGACACCCAGGGAAGCAGCGCATGCGGCGCGCAGGACGACAGCGACGAGAGACAACTGACACACGGGCAGCGCCCGAGACATCCGCGGCACCCACGAACCCGTGACGCCAGGGCACCCCAGACACCTGCAGCAAAGCCCAGGCGTGTACTCAGCATGCCCTGAGTGTGCCTGGCCCCTTCGGAAGCTCCTACCAAGCCAGGCAGCCAGATAAAGAAGGGGCTGGCTGGGAGAATACGAAATTTTATTGTGAAACGTTTCTGTTGCAGGCTTCCCGGCAAGAGGCACAAAAATACAATAGTCCCAGAAACAACCCCTGCATGACTAACTGAGGCAAAAGTTCAGACCTGCTGAGCTCCCTTAGACCCGGTCAAGTGGACTATGGGATTCAAATCCAGAACTCCACGGCCTCATAGGGCATTAACGTGTGCCCAACTACTTATCATATGAAATAAGAACGTGATGGCAAGCATGCTGATCCTCACCCTGAAAAGCAGGGCTAGTTTACCCTGTCTTTGGCAGCATCCATCCATCAAGATGGGCCAAGAAAAGCCACTCCCGCCACTGTGTGAAGCGGATCAGAAGGTGACAGTGTGGATGCCTCTGAGCTCAATGTGGGACCAGAGCCAGAAGTCAGAAGCCTGAGCCTGAATAGTCCCAGGGTGAGGCCCCATGCCATCACTGTGAAGTCGTCACCTGCCATGAAGAATTCCAGCACTCAAAAACTCCAGCTGCTACGCCCTGAGGTGTGCACCTTCATACCGACCCTGCTATTCCTGTGGGAGACCATTCAGGTGCAGGAGACAAACCAAGATTCCAAGATCACTGACTCTATCTCTCCCCCACCTACAGCATCTGCCTCGTGTTACTCTGCAGTCACTCCCTCCAGCGGTGTCTACCTCAGCCGAGGCACCCGCCGCACCCCTGACACCCACTGCACCCAATGCACGCCTGACACTGGCCACACCCTAGACACCCCCCACACTGGGGCACCAGAGACACCCATGGCACGTGCAACGTTGGTGACATTCTCTAACACCAGAGGCACCAGCACCCCCCGAGAGACCTGAGACACCAGCAGCACCCGAAACACCCTTGGCACCAGGGGCACCCAAGATGCCTGTGGCACCCGTGGCACCAGGGGCACCCAAGACGCCTGCAGCAAAGCCTGGGAGGGCACCCACTGCGCCTTGAGTGAGACCCACACTGTTGGAAGCTCCTCCCAAGCCAGGCAGCCAGAGTCCTGAGCCACTCCTTCCGCCCTCAGCCAGAAAAAGAAGGGACTGGCTGGGAGAATACGAAAATTTATTGTGAAACATTTCTGCTGCAGTCTTCTCGGCATGAGGCGCAAAAATACAATAGTCCTAGGAACAACCCCTGCATGACTAACTGAGACAAAAGGTCAGAACTGCCAGGCTCCCTGTGTCCCAGTCAAGTGGATATGGGATTCAAATCCAGCACCTCCACGGCCTCATAGGGGATGACCATTTGCGCAACTACTTATCGTCTGAAATAAGTAACTTAATGGCAAGCATGCTGACCTTCAACCCTACGAAGAGCTTCTTTACCCCATCTGTGGCAGCATCCATTGGTCAAGATGGACCAGGAGGAGCCACTCCCACCACACTGAAGAGGATCCAGAAGTGACAGTTGGGGATGCCACTGGGCTTGAGGTGGAGCAAAAGCCAGAGCTCAGAGAGCCTACGCTTGAATAGACCCAAGGTGGAGCCCTGTGCCATCACTGGGAAGCCGTTGCCTGCCATGAAGAATTCCAGCACTCTAAAACTCCAGCCTCTATGCCCAGAGGTGTACACTCTTATAACAGCCTGGCTGTTCCTGTGGGAAACCATTCAGATGCAGGAGACAACCCACAATTCAAAGATCACACACACTACCACTCCCTCACCTACCACATCTGCCTTGAGTGACCCTGGGACCACTCCCTCCACCGATGGCATCTTCCCCGGCCGAGGCACCTGCCACATCCCCAACACCTGCTGCACCCGCTGCACGGCCAACACCCTGGGCACTGGTGAAACCTGTGGCACGTGTGATGCCCGCGACATTCGCAACACCAGACACACCAGCCACACCCCAGACACCCACGGCACCCATGACACCTGTGATAGCAGCGGCATCCGAGACGCCTGCAGCAAAGCCCAGGAATGTACCCACTGCCCCCACAGTGGGGCTGACAGTATTGGAAGCTCCTCCCAAGTCAGGCAGCCAGAGTCCCCAGCCACTCCCTCTGCCCTCAGCCAGATAAAGAAGGGGCTGGCTGGGAAAATACAAAATTTTATTGTGAAACATTTCTGTTGCAGGCTTCCCAGCAAGAGGCACAAAAATACAATAGTCCCAGAATCAACCCATGCATGACTAACTGAGACAAAGTTTAGATTGGCCGAGTTCCCTGGGACCCAGTCAAGAATTCTTTGGGATTCAAATCCAAGACCTCCACAAACTCATAGGACATTATCATGTGCCCGACTGCTTATACGAAATAAGAACGTGATGGCAAGCATGCTGATCCTCACCCCTAAAAGCAGGGCTACTTTACCCTGTCTTTGGCAGCATCCATGGGTCAAAATGGGCCAGGAAAAGCCACTCCCGCCACTGTGTGAAGCGGGTCTGAAGGTGACAGCGTGGATGCCTCTGAGCTCGATGTGGGACCAGAGCCAGAAGTAGAAAGCCTGAGCTTGAATAGTCCCAGGGTGGGACTTTGTACCATCACTGTGAAGTCGTCACCTGCCACAAAGAATTCCAGCACTCAAAAACTTCAGCCTCTAAGCCCTGAGGTGTCCACACTCTTGCTATTCTTGTGGGAGAAAATTTGGATGGAGGAGACAACCCACGATTCAAAGATCCCCCGACCCTACCACTCCCCCACCCATCTGCCTCATGTGACCCTGGGGCCATTCCCTTCACCAGCGGCATCTTCTGCACCTGATAAATTCACGCCCGACAGCCACCAAACCCAAGGCACCCCTGACACCTGGGGCACACACAACACCAGCAATTTTCATGACACCCAAGACACCCGTGACACCAGGGGAATTGGGACACCTGCAGCAAAGCCTCAGAGGGTACCTCCGATACCTGCTGCCCCCTAACTGGTCCGACACCATTGGAACCTTTTCCCAAGCTGGGCAGTCAGAGTCCCCCAACCACTTCCTCTGCCCAGGCCAGAAAAAGAAGGAGCTGGCTGGTAGAATAATGAAATTTTATTATGAATCATTACTGTTGGCTGCTTGCTGGAAACAGGCACAGAATTTCAATAGTCCCAGTAACAACCCCCACATGACTAACTGCAACAAAAGGTCAGACCTGCCAAGCTGCCTGGGACCCAGTAAAGTGGACTATGGGATTCAAATCCAGAACTCCATGGCCTCATAGGGAATTAGCATGTGCCCTCATAGGGAATTATCATGATAAATTTCATATTAGCATGTGAAATAAGTACCAAATGGCAAGCATGCTGATCCTCAACCTTAAAAACAGAGCTAATTTACCACGTCTTTGGCAGCATCTATGGGTCACGATAGGTCAGGAGGAGCCACTTCTGCCAGTCTGTGAAGAGGACTCCTAAGTGACAGCGCAGATGCCCTTGGACTCAAGATGGGACCAGAGCCGGAGCTCAGAAAGCCTGTGCTGGAACAGACCCAGGATGGGGCCCTGTACCACTGAAGAGGAAAAGTTAAAATTTTACCTCCTTCTGCCTCTGTAACTCACCTTACCCCTTGCAAAGTCTGGATCATGTAAGTCTCAGAAAGTGGGGACTTGCAATACTAGGAACTGGCATTTATCTCACTCACCCTTGTCTTGCTCTTTGCAATCGCTCAGCTGCTTCAAACCTGCTTAATCATGCCTGTCCAGGTCAGGCATCCCCCTCCCCATCTTGACCACTATTCCTGCGCGTGCGAAACCCCTTAGTTTAAACCAGCCTATAACAGCTAGTGTTGCCCACTACAGTCTGTCTATAAAAACTCTGTAATCCCTTTGTTTGGGGCTCAAAGCTTGAAGTGTTAACTCCTCTGGGCCTGCCGGCGTAATAAACCTGAGTTCTCCAACTCTCTGAGAGTGGTGCTTGGTTTCTCGAGTGCTGGTTTCTGCAACAGCATCATAGCGAAGCCCCTCCTGCCACGAGGAACTCCAGCACCAAAACACTCCCGCCTCCAAGCTGTGACTGTCCGCCTTCATTCTGGCCTGGCTTTTCCTGTGGGAAACCATTTGGATGCAGGAGAGAACGCATGATGCAAAGATCCCTGACACCGGTGCATTCCATGCATGCCCGATGACCAACACACAGGGTACTAGTGACACCTGAGACACATCTGCCTCGTTGGACTCTGTGGCCCCTCCCTCCACCTGCGGCATCTTTGGCTTCCAAGGCACCTGCCACACCCGAGGCACGCCTGACACCCCGGGGAGGGGGTCACTAGCAACACCCGCTGCATGTGGGCCACCAGTGACATTCGTGAAACCCAAGACACCAGTGGCACCTGAGACACCCTTGGCACCACTGACAGCTGTGTGCCCAGGGTACCCAAGACAGCTGCAGCAAAGCCCCAGAAGTTACCCACTGCCCGCTGCGTGCAGCCCACACAGCTGGAAGCTCCTACTAAGCTGGGCCTCCAGTGTCCCCAGCCACTCCCTCTGCCCTCAGCCAGAAAATGACGGGGCTGGCTGGGAGAATGTGAAATTTTATTGTGAAACATTTGTGTTGAAGGCTTCCCGGTAAGAGGCACAAAAATACAATAGTCCAAAAAACAACCCCTGCATGACTAAACTGAGACGAAAGGTCAGACCTGCTGAGCTCACTGGGTCCTGGTCAAGTGGACTATGGGATTCAAACCCAGCACCTCCACAGTCTTGTAGGGCATTACCATGTGCCCGACTACTTATACAAAACAAGAAGTTTAATGGCAAGCATGCTGACCCTCAACCATACAAACAGCTACTTTACTCCATCTTTGGGAGCATCCATGGGTGAAGATGGGTCAGGAGGAGCCACTCCTGCCACTTAGTGAAGAGAATTCGTTGGTGACAGTGCGATGGCTCTGCGCACGGGGTGGGACCAGAGCCAGAGCTCAGAAAGCCTGAGCTTGAATAGACCCAGGGTGGGGCCCCAACCACCACTGTGAAGCCCTTCCCTGCCGTGAAGAACTTCAGCCTCCAAACACTCCAGCCTCCAAGCCCTGAGGTGTCCACCCTCATACTGGCCTGGCTATTCTTCTGGGAGACCATTCGGATGCAGGAGACAACCCCCGATTCAAAGATCCTGACTCTACCACTCCCCCACCCATCCAGTCTGCCTTGTGTGACCCTGGGGCCACTCCCTCCACCAGAGGCATTTTCGGCACCCAAGGCACCGGCCGCTCCCCCAACACCCGCCACACCTGAGTCATCCTGGCACCAGGGCACCAGTGACATCTGTGACACCGGGGACACTAGCAGCGCCAGGCACACCTGTGGCACCGGGGACACCAGCTCAAATTCCAGAGGGAACCCAGTGCTCCCCGAGTGTGGCCGACGCCGCCAGAAGCTCCTCCCAAGCTAGGTAGCCCCACTCCGCAGCCACTCACTCTGGCCTCAGCCAGAAAAAGATAGGGGTGGCTGGGAGATATGGAGGTTTATAGTACAACATTTCTGTTGTGGGCTGCCCAGCAAAACCTGCAAAAGTAAAGTAGGCTCAGAAACAACCCAGGTATTGCTGACCAAGACAGAAGGTCAGCCCTGCCGAGCTCCCTGGGACCTGGTCAAGTGGACTATGGAATTCAAATCCAGCACCTCCCTGGCCAGCTCAGAGGATGGTCTGGAGCGGCCTGGGGACCAGAAGAGGCGCCACGCTGACCCAGCTGCCCCTCCTACCCCACTGGGTGAAACTTCACAGACTGGACTGTCCCCCGGGGCGTGTCCCCCTTCCCCCACATTCCCCTCTTCCATCTTGGTGGTGGAGGGGATGGCTCTTTCCAACTCCTTGGTTCTTCACAATTCAGAAAGATCTCCTCTGGGGATCTGTTTTACCCTCTGTGTCTCCCTCTGTTTTGCATCCTCTCCAGTTGGAGAAGTGTGTAGTCATGTAGGACTTGGAGTTAATGACCTAAGAATTAGCACAATCATTCTCAAGACAGACAATTGCTGCGCTGCAGGGCAGAAATGCAGAAAGAGTGTATTATCCTCCTGCACTGACAATACTGAACATTTTCAGAAGGGCCGAGGGGAACTTTGGATCTCTGCAGCCTGAGTTAATCAGGACCAGGAGGTCTAGGATAGAATAGTAAGTCCCCTGAACCAGCCGGTGTGCGGTGTGGCCAGCTCCCTGTGCAGATGAGTTTCCTGAATGTCCTGCAGGAGTTGGGAGCTCTCCTCTCCCCTGTGGGGAGGGGCCCTGATGGGTGGGGTTTTGTTAGAACATTGCTTCTGGTTTATGTTTTGATGTTTTGGCTGCAAGGCATGTGGTATCTTAGCCTCCCAACCAGGGATGGAACCCACAACCCCTGCACTGGAAGAAAGGCCCTAACCACTAGACTGCCATAGAAGCCCCTTTTTGGATGTGTGGGTTTGCCCACAGGGACTGGATGATTTTTAAACACTAGATTTGTCAGCATTACTTGGTTCCCTCGTTCAACGAGCCCTTGAACACAGGGGTGACTGGAACAGAGTCTTCTCCCCAGAGACAGGCTCTCGGAGGCAACGCCTGCACCGTTCTGTTCTGTTGGGTCTTCTGTGCTTATATGTCACTTGTCCACTGCAGAATCCTTCACCACAAGACAGAGAGCACTCTGCCCATTTGCCCGTGAGCCACCTAAGAACAAAAACTACAGGAGCTTAGTAGGATAGACCTTATGGGGACTGTCTTCCAAAGGGAAAGCCCATCCTAGCATTGTGACTGTTTCAGGGCCAACACACATTATCTGGAAATGGGCAGCAGCACATATAACTCCCAGCCATATTCTCAGAGTTCCTTTCACTTACGAGCAACAGAATTGCCATGTAGAGACAATACCATGGGGGTGGGATTAAGTCATCCTCAGCGATACAAAAGCTATCATCTGTGTGGCCTCAGAGAGCAGAGCTAGGGAAAAATTAGGTGGAAATTTCAAAAATGTGGATTTCAACTCATTGAAACCAAAGGGAAGAAAAAGGAAGCAACTATATGCTCCTTGTTGTTGCTTAGTTGCTCAGCCATGTCAACTCTTTGTGACCCCATGGGCTGTAGCCCTCCAGGCTCCTCTGTCCATGGGATTTCCCAGGCAAGAATACTGGAGTGGGTTGCTGTTTCCTCCCCAAGAGGATCTTCTCCACCGAGGGATCGAATCTTGAGTCTCCTGCAGCTCTTGCAGGAGAGGCAGGCAGGCATATTCTTTACCACTAGCGCCACTTGGGAGAATGAATTGGGAGATTGGGATTGACATATATTAACTACTATGTATAAAATGATAACTAATGAGACCCTACTGTATAACACAGGGAACTCTACTCAGTTCTCTGTGGTGATCTAAATGGGGAGGAAATCCAAAAAGAGGGGGTGTATTTATGCATGGGCTGATTCACTTAGTTGTACAGCACTTCGTAAAGCAACTATACTCCAATAAAAAACAAGTAAAATAAAAGGTGGTTCTGCTTATAGAGTGGACAAGGCACTCTAGAGAGGAGATAAAACTCAGGAGGCTCCTGACGTGACCCTCATGAAGAATGACAATGGCTTGGACTTAGGAACAGTGGGAAACTGACAGGAATGGATGAAACGGAGAGGAAAGAGGGATCGGTTGCTTAAGGATGTAGTCATTGTGATCTGGAACACCAGGGGCAGATCAGATTTGGTAGAGATTGAGTTTGATTTTGGATACTTTTAAAACTATTGTTTTGTCTCATCTTATGACATTGAAAGGTTATTAATGGTCTTAAAAAACCCTGGGGGTGAGGATGATACCATTCTAATGGCAGAAAGCAAAGAGAAATCCACACATCTATGGACACCTTATCTTCAACAAAGGAGGCAAGAATATACAATGGATTAAAGACAATCTCTTTAACAAGTGGTGCTGGGAAAACTGGTCAACCACTTGTAAAAAATTGAAACTAGATCACTTTCTAACACCATACACAAAAATAAACTCAAAATGGATTAAAGATCTAAACGTAAGACCAGAAACTATAAAACTCCTAGAGGAGAAAATAAGCAAAACATTCTCTGACATAAATCACAGCAGGATCCTCTATGACCCACCTCCCAGAATACTGGAAATAAAAGCAAAAATAAACAAATGGGACCTAATTAAAATTAAAAGCTTCTGCACAACAAAGAAAACTATAAGCAAGGTGAAAAGACAGCCTTTGGAATGGGAGAAAATAATAGCAAATGAAGCAACTGACAAACAACTAATCTCAAAAATAAACAAGCAACTCCTGCAGCTCAATTCCAGAAAAATAAACACAAAAAAGGGCCAAAGAACTAAATAGACATTTCTCCAAAGAAGACATACAGATGGCTAACAAACACATGAAAAGATGCTCAACATCACTCATTATCAGAGAAATGCAAATCAAAACCACAATGAGGTACCATTTCACGCCAGTCAGAATGGCTGAGATCCAAAAGTCTACAAGCAATAAATGCTGGAGAGGGTGTGGAGAAAAAGGAACCCTCTTACACTGTTGGTGGGAATGCAAACTAGTGCAGCCACTATGGAGAACAGTGTGGAGATTCCTTCAAAAACTGCAAATAGAACTGCCATCCAACCCAGCAATCCCACTGCTGGGCACACACACCGAGGAAACCAGAATTGAAAGAGGCACGTGTACCCCAATGTTCATTGCAGCACTGTTTATAATAGCCAGGACATGGAAGCAACCTAGATGTCCATCAGCAGATGAATGGATAAGAAAGCTGTGGTACATATACACAATATTACTCAGCCATTAAAAAGAATACATTTGAATCAGTTCAAATGAGGTGGATGAAACTGGAGCCGATTATACAGAGTGAAGTAAGCCAGAAAGAAAAACTCCAATACAGTATACTAACTCATATATATGGAATTTAGAAAGATGATAACGATAACCCTGTATGTGAGACAGCAAGAGAGACACAGATGTATAGAACAGTCTTTTGGACTCTGTGGGAGAGGGCGAGGGTGGGATGATTTGGGAGAATGGCATTGAAACATGTATAATATCAGGTAAGAAACGAATTGCCAGTCTAGGTTCGATGCAGGGTGCAGGATGCTTGGGGCTGGTGCATTGGGATGACCTGGAGGGATGGTGTTGGGGGGAGGAGGGAGGGGGGGTTCGGGATTGGGAACACATGTACACCCATGGTGGATTCATGTTGATGTGTGGCAAAACCAATACAATATTGTAAAGTAAAAAAAAAAAAAAAGCAAAGAGAAACTAAAGAGTCTGTTGATGTGGGTGAAAGAGGAGAGTGAAAGAGCTGGGTTAAGACCAAATAGTGAAAAAGCCTAAGATCATGGCTTTTGGCCCCATTACTGCATGGCAAATAGGAAGGCAAAAGGTGGAAGTAGTGACAGATTTCCTCTTCTTGGGCTCCAAAATCACTGCAGATGGTGACTGTAGCCATGAAATCAGAAGACCATTGCTTCATTGCAGGAAAGCGATGACAAACCTAGACAGTGTGTTGTAAAGCAGAGATATTACTCTGCTAGCAAAGATCTGTATTGTCAAGGCTATGGTCTTCACAGTGGTCACGTACGCTTGTGAGAGATGGGCCTACAGAAGGAAGAACACCTAATAATTGATGCCTTCGAACTGTGGTGCTGGAGAAGACTCCTGAAAGTCCCTTGGACAGCAAGGAGCTCAAAGCAGTCAATCTTGAAGGAGATCAACCCTGAATATTCACTGGTGAGTCTGATGCTGAGCCTGAAGTTCCAGTATTTTGGTCATCTGATGTGAACAGACAATTCATTGGAAAAGTCCCTGATGCTGGGAAAAATTGAAGGCAGGAGGAGAGGAGGGCATCAGAGGATGAGATGGCTGGACGGCATCAATAATGCAATGAACATGCACTTGGGCCAACTCTGGGAGATGGTGAGGGACAGGGAGGCCTGGCATGCTGGCAGTCCAAGGGGTCACAAAGAGTCGGACACAACTGGGCAACTAAACAACAAGACCCTGGGGGTAGACTCTGAGGAATGTGCTTTTCACAAACATATTGTGATGCTGGCCCATTGCCATATCTCCTAGGTGAACCCGTGAAGTCACTTTCCCTGTGCTCTTAAGGTCCATTGTGAGTGCAGGGAGCAGGTGAGGGTGGCAATTAAGAGCAGAAGTCTGAAATCAGACTAACCCAACTTGAATTCTGGCCCTCATACCTATGTGGCTTAGGGGACCTTTTCCAACTGTATAATAGAGAATGAACAACACTGGAGACATCCCTGGAGGTCCAGAGGTTAAGACTCTGAGCTTCCAGGGAAGGGGCTTGGGTTCCCCGGTCAGGGAATTAAGATTGCGCATGCAGCTTAGTACAACCAAAAAAAATATTTTTTTTAATTTTGAGAAAAGAAAATGAATAATCTCAACTTGATAGGTGACTGTGAGGTGATCCACATAAACTACTTAGCTGAGCACCTCATATAGCCCCCGTAAAACAAATGTTAGTGGTTGAGTTATTCAGTCAAAATTACCGTGCATTTTAAAACAAGTGAAACGCTGATAGCAAGGAGAGAAGAGTGACTGGACACACCCCAGTGGGGGCAGTCCCGGATGTTACAGGGCTGGAATGCAGCCCATGGCTTCCGGAGCTCGTCACAGAAGGCATCGCTGACTTCCTGCACATTGGCCATCAGGCACTGGGGTCTCTGAATTAAGTCTTCCAAGTGGCCGCACGTGTCAGAACAATGAGTCCAGTCACCAAGCTCCCAGAAAGTCTCTGCAGAAAGAAAAGGAATGTCACAGATGGCCACTGGAGGAGAAAGGAGGATGGGCTGGAGATGACCCGGGTAAAGACCACCACGAGCTGCTTTCTGGTTAGTCCTCTGTCAAGTTCTCTAGTAGCACACAGAATCTGCCATCACCCCACGGGGTGACAGCCTCCAGAGCCAGCAGAAATGAAAGTGTGTTTCCTGGGGCGTGAGATCACCCCTGTGAGGTGCGCGGAGGGGAGCTCTGCTGTTTAATCTGTCTGCCTCTACGTTTATACCACCCCGCCCTGGGATTGCGCCACCGGAGGTAGCGAATAGTGCTTGCTGATGTAATCATTACCACTTCCAGCCAATCACGCGTGGCTCAGGAGAGGAGACAGGACTCTACCGAAGGGGAATTTCCACCAGCAAATACCCTGTGGTTTTTCATTCAGGGCCAGCCAGGTCTGTGCCTGGGAGGTGGGGACAGGGCACCTCCCATGTGCTCTGTTGTCATCTGGCTGGTGAGACTCAGAATCTGCATTCCAGGCAGGTCCTAACTCTGCCCTTTGCAGGTCAAATGCCCCACAGTTGAAAAAATGAATGAACCACCTGTCTTCTAACTACTGCCTTCTGCCCACTCCCAGCTTCTGCCCCTCCCCACGCCCCCTTTATTGACCAGGGCCGCAAGGAGGCCAGAGAACGTGGACAGCCAAGAAGGAGATCCAAGAGGTGCCCTGAGCTGTACTCTAGGGGAGAGATTGGTCAACTAAGAGATCCTGAATTGTTAGAAAAATCAGTAGGTTGCCAGACTCACTTGCACTTTCTGAGATTTAAGTACTTAAGAAATGAGACAGACCTGGTGAACCTTTTTGCCCTGGGCCTATATCATATAAATAGTGTTAATAATCACTTTATTATGGAATTACAAATAAGTGTTTATTTAAAGGCAAATAATTGTTGTTTAGTTGCTAAGTCACAGCCAGCTCTTTTGCAAACCCCTGGACTGTGGCCCACCAGGCTCCTCTGTCCATGGGATTTCCCATCCAAGAATACTGGAGTGGGTTACCATTCCCTTCTCCAGGGGATTCCCGACCCAAGGATGGAACTCAAGTCTCCTGCATTGGCAGGTGGATTCTTTACAACTGAGTCACCAGGGAAGCCCCCAAAGGCAAAGGATGCTGCTGCTGCTAAGTCACTTCAGTCGTGTCCGATTCTGTGCGACCCCAGAGACTGCAGCCCACCAGGCTCCCCCGTCCCTGGGATTCTCCAGGCAAGAACACTGGAGTGGGTTGCCATTTCCTTCTCCAATGCATGAAAGGGAAAAGTGAAAGTGAAGTCACTCAGTCATATCCAACTCTTAGCTACCCCATGGACTGCAGCCTACCAGGCTCCTCTGTCCATTGCATTTTATACACACCATATTTTCCTGTTGTGAACTCTACTTTTCAAAGATCTTAAATATCATTAGCACAGTTTATAAGTTTACTTTTGTCACTTTTATTTTATAAAGCTGAAGTTCTACCCAACAGAACATTTTGGAGCTTGGTGAATAACTCCCCAATATAAGTGGCATCCATGAGAAAGAAGGTGGCCTGGCTGTGACTATGTAGTTGAAATATTTGATTTGCAGATGAATACATCTACCAAGTCCTATTTTATGTTCACAACTCTGAATGTCTCTGATTTCACAAACTGAGGTCACCATTCACATTGAGGCAATGCAGCACTTCCTATCATCAGGCTCTGAGAAGGGTCCAGGTCACCCTGGACTGTCCCATCTCCCTAGTTTGCCAGGACCAACAAGTTACCAAATCAGGATTTCCCTGGTGCTTCAGTGGTTAATAATCTGCCTTCCAATGCAGGGTTCTCAGGTTTGATCCCTGATAGGGGGAACTAAGATCCCATACATGCCTCAAGCTACTGAGCTGGCACACCCCAACTACTGAGTCCCGCCCTCCACAACTAGAGAGGGCATGAACTACAAGGAAAGAAACCCACAGGATGGAAGGAAGATCCCCTCTAACGGAACAAAGACCCAAGGCAGACAACTAAACAAATACTGGCATTTAAATACAATCTATTTTTAAAAAGGTAGCATTCAGCCCTCAGGGTTCCCAGTTTCTTCTTCTCCTCTTCCTCTCACCTCCCAGAGGGCCTCTGATATGTGCGGGGTCTTCCCACGGACTCCGTATTGCTTTCCCCGAGCCCGAGTCTGTCCCCCATACTTCGCTGGTGCTGGGCTCTCTGTCCCACGAGGGTGTGAGTACTTATGACAGCAAGGCAAGTACAAATAGTTTGTTTTTTTTGAAAAAGGTTCCATCAAAGTCTGTTACAGCACCTTTCAGATTTAGTCATGCAGCATAAGAGAGAAAGGAACCCTTACTATGAAAACCTCTTCCACTGAAAGGAATAATCTACTCACAGGGGAGCCTGGTTCAAAAAGGAGTTAAATCCCTCTCTGCCTTTGCTTTCTGTCCCTCATCACTTTGCTCCACAGGCCTGCTTCCTGTCAGAATGTTGCAGACTGGAAACAAGGGTTTCTGTCCTGGGCTGCCGGGAGAAGTGTTCTGGAAGTTGCCCCCCTCAGAAGCCTGGTGAGGGCCCAGGGTGGGGAAGAGCTTTCGTATGTGTTGTTTGTCACAGCAGTGCCCCCCAGCCAGACCTTGTATTGGATTTTTTTTTTTCTTTTTTTAAATTGTGGACCAGAATACCAACATGTCCACTGAGAGCTCTGAGTTCTGATCATCCAGAGTCAATAAATCCCTGTGCGGCCTGAGGAAAGTTTGGGGTTTTGTTTGTTTGGAAAAACATTTTAATTAATGAATTGATTTCTGGCTGTGCTGGGTCTTCACTGCTATACACTGGCTTTTCTCTGGCTGCGGAGAGCAGGGGCTACTCTCTGGTCCTGGCGGGCGGGCTTCTCGTTGCCGTGGCTCCTCTTGTGGAGTACAGGCTCTAGAGTGCAGGTTTCAGAAGTTGTGGTGCAGGAGCTTAGCCGCCCTGAAGCATATGGAATCTTCTCGGAGCAGGGATCGAATCCCTGTCCCTGCTTTGCCAAGCCGATTCTTAACCCCTGGACCACCAGGGAAGTCTGAGAAAGTTTTTTGGTTGTTTCATTTTATTTTTTGGCTGCCTTATGGCATGTGGGAACTTAGTTCCCTGACCAGGGAGCAAACTTGGGTCCCTGCAGTGGAAGCACAGAGTCCTAACCACTGGACCACCAGGGAATCCCCGTGTTTTGTTTTGTTTTTAATTTTAAATTAAAAAAAAAAAAGTATACTTTGTCCCTTGGCCCCTGAGGCCTGAGGCAGGTCTTTTGGTAACAGTCCAACTAGGGGAGGGGGAAGTCTAAGCTGGTTCTGGGGAGGGGAGCTGCCAGAGAGAACCCAAGGCAGATTGGATGGAACTGATGACTCGGGCTGGGGGAGGTCCTGTGTACCCCGAGCCTCATCACCATCACTGAGAACCAAGAGAGAGCAAGAGACATTTTAACCAGCCCCCCAAACTCTCCCCAGTCCCTGTGCTAAAGCCTGCAGTCATGCACACTCTTGAGTCTGTTAACTCTCAGTTTACATCCAGTCCTTTTTTCTTTTCTTTTTGCCTTTTGATCCTCTTCACCCATTTCTCCCACCCCACCCCGCTGCCTCCTGCTTCTGGCAGCTATCAATTTGTTCGCTGTATCTCTGAGCTTGATTTTATTTTTAAGATTTCACATATAATAGAGATTATATTGTATTCATTTTTTCTGTCCTGTTTATTTCACTTAGCATAATGCCCTCAAGGCCCATCCATGTTGTCACAGATGTGTCTTCTTCAATGCCTTATTTTCAATATACATATCTTTCACCTCCTTGGTTAAATCTATTGCTAGAAATTTTATTCTTTCTGATGCAATTGTAAATGACATTATTTCCTTAATTTCTCTTTCTGCTGGTTTATTATTAACATAAAGAAATACAATAGGTTTTCTCACACTGATTTTGTATCCTGTAGCAATTGAATTCATTTATTCTAAGAGTTTTTGATGGAGTCTTGAGGGTTTTCTACATATAATATCCTGTATCTGAGAATAGTAACAGTTTTACTTCTTTGTTTCCTATTTGGATGCCTTTGATCTCTTTTCCTTGCCTAATTCCTCTGGCTAGGACTTGTAGTACTATGTGGGTAAAAATTGTGAGTGGCTTCCTTGTCTTTTTCCTGCTCTTAGAGGAAAAGTTTTCAGATTTCCTGTGAATTATGCCACGCAGAGAACTTCCAGATAAGGAAGACACCTCTAGATCAGCAAAGGGTACTTCTTCTTGCCCTTTAGTTTCCATCAAAAAACATTAAACAAGATTCAAATACCAAATGGCAACCCACTCCAGTGTTCTTGCCTGGAGAATCCCAGGGACGGAGGAACCTGGTGGGCTGCCATCTATGGGGTCACACAGAGTCGAACATGACTGAAGCGACTTAGGAGCAGCAGCAGCAGCGGGCTTCTCTCAGACCTCTCTTGTGAAGGAGTTATGCTTTCAAAAGCCCAGTCACATGTGAGATCCTCCCCTTTTGAGGAAGGACACAAGAAGACACCAAAATGAATCCGCTTTGGAGGGTGCAGTCATTATAACCGCCATTACTCTTTCTCCTGGGGCAGTTGAGAGTGGTATAGGTGACATCATGTGTCACCCCATCACCTTTCTGGAGCATCTTTTCATGGGCAGATTTCTCCCTGTCCTTAGCTGCAGTCAAGAGCCAAACAGGACAGTGCTGGAGAGAGATTTCTCATAGGAACCTTTATGTATTATCTGATGGTATAATAATGGTATGTTTATTTTCTATAATAGTTAGAGTTAGTTGCAGTCTTGCTAAACTCTTTGTGACCCTATGGACTATAGCCTGCCAGGCTCCTCTGTCTATGGGACTTCCCAGTCAAGAATACTGGAGTAGGTTGCCTTTCCCTCCTGCAGGGGATCTTCCTGACGCAGGCATTGAACCCAGGTCTCCTGCATTGCAGGCAGATTCTTTACCATCTAAGCCACCAGGGAAGCCAGGAAATGCAGGTCCCTGCTTTCGGCTACAGACCAGGGCATACAGGATGGGGGTGAGCTTTGTCTGGACCACTTCCCTTCCACGGGATCTTCCGTCCCTACAGTGATGACATTCCTCCTCTGAGGATCTCATGCTCCCTCTGAAGGTGTGAATACTCTGCCAGGGTCCGCCCTCATTCACCTGCAGAATTCTGAAGAGCTCTGTACAGACCTGCCCCTGTCCTGGCCCCAACAGAAAACCCTCTGACTTCTCAACTCCAGTCCTGGGCCTGACTTTTCTCCATCATGGGACAGAACGAGTACATTGTGAGCAACCCTGACATCATAACTCCCCCAATCTCCAGACCGAAATGAACAAACTGTTGGTAAGAACCAAAACAATCCATGGGCATTTTTATATGTGCGTGTGTGTTTGTGGAGAAAAAAATACCTCTCTAGGTTAACCCAGATATTCTATTTCTTCTAGGAAGCCTCATGTTCTAATAAGAACATGATCAAGAATCTAATATAATCTATTTTCAAATATATTCACAAGTTCTTGGCTCTCAGGACGCTGGTGATTGAGGTTTTTGGGAGAGAGGGTTGTTGAAGGGCTGCAACGTAACACTGGATACGTGCCATCTTGGGAATGCACCTATCTTCTCACAGTTATCTTCCTAACTGTCAGAGACAGCCCCACAGGAGGTGTAGTGTCCATGTTGGGGTGGGGAGATTTGGGGGAAAAGTGAAATGTCAGGAGGAAAGGTACAGAGCTGGAGAATGGGAGTTTCCTATTGAGAGATGTCCCAGGACATCTGGTGCTGGTTTGGAGGAAAGGCGGGGATAACTGAGCAGGAGCAGAGTGTGGAGGAGAGGAGAGAGGGCCCTGGAGGACAGCGGGGGGTTAAAGCAGCAGGCTGTGCTCCCGTGGCTCCAGGGTGAGGCAGAGGGGCCAATGGGCAGGGGCGGAAGGGCAGCCCCTGGAGTGGACACAGCTCTGTACGCGGCAGCCTGGCTTGGGAAGGGGACAGAAGCCTGACCGTGGGGCCTCCCAGGAACTCAGAGGGAGAAGAGCTAGGGCGGAAGGTCCAGGAGAGGGGAAAAAAAAGGGTCTCTGTGAGGTTGCAGGACTGAGTCACCAGGCCCACTGAGAAGGATACAGGAAGGCCAGTGGGGACAGAAAGAGAAGGTGGCCCCAGTGTGGCAGGAGGCTCACAAGTGAGGGGCCACAGGAGGACCCCAGCAAGCAAGATCCCTTCCCGACAGCTCTGCCACAGCCAGTGTGCACCTCCAGGGAGCCGAGCAGGCCCAGGTGCAACCCAGAGACACCACTGGGGGAGGCTGTGGGGAGTCAGGCCAGGCTGGGGCCCCTTTCCCAGGGGAAGGGCAGGGAGGAGATGGACGGAGGAGGGGCTGAATTCCAGTCTTCAAGAAACCTGGTGCCTGGAAATCTTGAGTCAGAGCAGGAGACACACCCATGCAGGCATAAAGAGGGGAAGGAAGGAGTGAATCACCCAGCAAGAACATACCCCCCTGCCCTGTGCCACTCACAGCTTCTCCAGAGGAGACTGCAAGGAGGGGGAGGAAAGTACACACATGCTTCTTTTTATATGAAGTGATGTATTTTCGTCATGGACTCATGAATATATGAGTCTTCTCTAGCTAGTGGATAATGAAGCTATTTCTTGTATTGTTTGATAATATCAACAAACTCTTCAAAGGGATCTCCAACTGTTTCCCTTTCTAGGAGAAGAGATAAACCAGGGACTCTGTGCTTTCTTCAGGAAAGGCACATGCAGAGGCTGTCTGTCCTGTGTTCTTCTGTCCTGTCTTCAGGCTCACGGTCCTTTCTTCTACCGGTCAGCTGCATAGTTAAACACGTGTAGTGTGGATTTTTCACTTCAGCTGTTTGACTTTTCAGCCCTACAATTGTGTTTTGATTCTTTTTGATAGTTTCTATTTTTGTAGACCATCCCCTGCAGTAATCCTCACTTCTTAAGTATCTGCTCCAGCTTTGATAACTGTATGCAGCTGAGTAGCCATCACCCAGTCAAGACACAGAACACTCCCAGTACCCCACACAGTCTCTTCTGCCCCAGTAGTCCTCTCCCACCCACCCCACCAGGACAGGCACTCCATCCCAGGGTATATGTGACTCAAAAGAGGAAAACAGAAGTAATGGTTATTCTACAAATACGGAGACGCTTTGCACCATTATCAGTAGTCTAAATAAGGAAATGAAAGCATGCGATAGTCTCCAGGGAAGGTGAAAAGATAAAATTAAGTACCAATTTTGATTTTTTGAAACCATCTCAAAACAGGAGGCTGCATCCACAATGATAAGAATTTCTACATGAAACTAGGATCCAACCTCATTCTTTTCTTAAAATTTAATTTAGGACTGGGAAGCACAATGGATAAGAATCTGCCTGCCAATGCAGGGGACACAGGTTCGATCCCTGGTGCAGGAAGATCTCACATGCTGTGGAACGACTAAGCCCATACACCACAACTACTGAGCCAGAGCTCTAGAGCCTGCGAACGGCAACTAATGAGCCCAAGTGCTGGACCTACTGAGGCCGCGAGCCCAGGGCCCACGCTCCGTACCAAGAGAAGCCCCTGCAATGAGGAACCTGTGCCCTGCACTGAAGAGCAGCCTGTGCTCACTGCACCTGGAACAAGCCCGCGCGCAGCAGGGAAGGCCCATCACTGCCAGAAATAAAATAAATGAATGGGTCACAGGAAAAGTGTTTTTTCACAGTTAGGAGAAATAAAGAAAGACCCACAACATCAGATCACAACTACTGAATTCTAGGAACCAAAGCTGGATGCACCTGTGCCCAAGTGTGTGTGTGTAGCTGGGTTACAGTAAAAATACACTTGTATATTTACAAGTACAAAATATGCTTGGTGGGTTGACCCAGATTCTACTCTTCTAGAAAGTCACCTACTAACGTCATCAGAAAACATATATGGTTTTATTTTCAAATACATTCAATGTAATAATTTTGAAAACAATCAGAAATTTTTAGTTGTAGGAGGATTATTACTAAATACTTTAACAACCGCACAGTGGAATACATGCAGCCTTTGTTCAATCATTCAGCCGCCACAGGAGCACCCACTCTGTGCTGCCTGCTTTAGGTTTCAGGAATATATTGACAGCTACTGAAAACAAGACAGGTAATAAGTAGCATAACATCTCTTAGAGCAACCAGCCTACCACAGCTGGCTCCCTTCCCCTCCATGAACCTGATCTCCCTCCTTCACCACTTCCTCTTGGGGCAGAAGATCGGACCAGAACGGCCGTTTCCTGTTTCTACTGCAGTTCTGGTCAAGCAGAAGGGCCAGGGCCCCACAAGGTCCATCACACGCTCATCAGCACGGACTCTGTTGTTTTTCTAGCTTTAGTTTCATTACTTTCTGTTCTAATCTGTATTATTTCCTTCCTTTTTTACTTTACCTTTAGGATGGTCTTCATTTTCTAGTGTCTCACTGTATAGTATTAGGTTATTGTTTTGAGATCTTTCTTCTTCCTTAATGCAGTCATTTATAGGCATAAATTTCTTTCTAAATTTTCAGCTGCTTTAGCTATATCCCATAAGTTTTGGTATGTGGTATCTTCAGTTTCATTCATCTCAAAAGATTTTACAGTTTCTATTTTGATATCTTCTTGGACTAATTGGTTATTGGAGAGTGTGTTGTTTAGATTGTATCATGGCTGTGAAGTTCCCCAGCCCCTTCCTGTCTGTGATTTCTGATTCCATTCCATTGTGGCAGGAGGGCACGGGTTCTGTTATGGCTCTCCTTTGAGATATGTGGATATTTGTTTTACGAGCTAGGATATGGTTTATTCTGGGGAGTGTTCCATGTACACTTGAGAAGAATGTCTTTTGTTGTTGACTGGAGTATTCTAGAGATGTTGCTAGGTCTAATTGTTTTATAATGTTGTTTAAGTCTACTATTTTCTTGTTGATCTTCCTTCGGTTCATTATGAATCCTTACAGATCAAGGAAATTACATTTCTAAGTGTGATTTGTGTTCTGAGTACTTTTTTCTAGTTTGTTTTTATCTTTGTCATGATTTCTTCCCTTTGGCTTTCTTCTTAATTTTTATAAAGACTTTAGGCAAGTTTTATAATTTGTTGTCATACTGAAGAAGTTCATCCTCTCTCCAAAGTGGTAAGAAATTTTTTCTCATATTTTTGCAGTACTTTTCTGGTTTCATATATTACAATTAATTCATTGATCCACCTATTTTTAATCATCCAATAAGAAGAGCGTAAGGAGGAAACATCATTATTTTTCAGAAGGCATCCTAGTTGCTGTATCATCATTATTGAAGAGTTAATTTTCTATCATTGATGGGAAGTGTCATCATCATAACACATTATTAAGGAAAGGTTTTACAGGTTGGGTTTTTTTAAGAGCATCTTTCATTATTAATAAATATGAATTAGATGAGAGAGACAGATCCTGCAAGGAAGACTGAGGTCATCTGCAGGAGGAAAGCCCAGGAAGTGAAGGCCAAGCCTAGGGACATGGGGTCCTGGGTTGTGACAGCTCTTCCAAGTCTTCAGCTCAGTTCCAGATCACAGAACCCCCTTCCTTTGGGTCACTGTTTGACTCTCTACAGGTCGGACCCATTTTTCCTCTTGTTTTCCCGCCAGGGCCCAATGGCATGAGCTTTGTTTGAAGACTCTTCCCTCATCACTGTATTTTTTCTGTGCCTCGTTGTGTCTCTTAATGACTATGAGCTCACTGAGACCAGGAATTAGGACTTCCCTCTCTAAGTTCTAGAGGCCCAGGTGGTGCTGTTCAATAGAGTAATCACCAGGTCCTTATGGGAATGGAACACTTCAAACAGCTTCTCTGAATCAAGATGTGTTGCAAGTGAAAAGTACATCCTGAATTTCAAAGACAGTATTTAAGAAAAAAAAGTCCATCAATGTTTTATATTGATTGTTGTTGTTTAGTCACTAAGTCATGTCCAACTGTTTGCGACCCCATGGACTGTAGCCTGCCAGGATCCTCTATCCATGGGATTCTCCAGGCAAGAATACTGGCGTGGGTAGCCACCGCCTTCTCCAGGGAATAAGGGGATCATTCCCTTCTGCAGGGATGAAACCTGGGTCTTCCGCTTGGGAGACAGACTCTTTACCATCTGAGCCACCAGGGAAACTCCTGAGCTTCCCTGGACCCCATTTTCTCCCCTCTTCCTATAGAGCCCCATCGCCTCCAGGCTTTCGCATGCTGGTGGGGTCTTCTGAGGCTGCAGAGGCCCCTCCTCACCCGACTGTGTGGCCCCACACTGCCCCCTGCAGTGTCCATCCCCACACCTCTTCAACACGTTTCTCCTTAGGCCAAGCTAGCTTTTCCACTGGGCACAGGAGGCTGTAGGTTAGGGCCCATGATCCCATCAGTGGCCCACGAAAAATTTTAAAATATGTATGTAGAATCTAGAAAAATGGTACAGATGAACCTATTGCAGCGCAGGAGGGGAGACACAGATACAGAGGACACACGTGTGGACATGGGACGGGGCGGAGGCGGGGGAGGGAGGGATGGGATGAACTGGGAGGTTGGAATTGACATATATACACTGCCACATGTAAAATAAATAGTGGGAACCTGCTGTATAGCATAGGGAATTCAGCTTCATTCTCTGTGATGACCTAGAGGATTGGGGAGGCCCAAGAGGGAGGGGTATGTGTATACATATAGCTGATTCATTTCATTGTACACCAGAAAACAGTACAATATTGTAAATCAATTATACTTCAATTTTTAAAAGATCTTGAAAGCATACAAAACTATTTGGATAGAGTTCAGTCTCAGGTATATTCAGCTTTATACCTATTGAGTCCTAAATATAATCTTCAATTATTTTTGTAAGCAAGAAGGGGCCTAGAAAGACCAAAGGTGCTGATGGCAGACAGAAGTCATAATGAGGCCATGTGTGTGCTCCTTCAAGGTTCCTATAAAACCCTGAGCCAACTTGACTGGCCTCACACCCAGCCCTTGTTCCCCAGTAGCACCTGAATCTTTCCTATTTGGGGACTTGAAGGTCAATAGTAATTCGCTGTCCTCTGACGCTCCAGTGTTGGCTGAGGTTGGCAGGAAGAGTCAACAGGTAGAGGACGAGAGGGCCTCCTATTTAAAGCTTGACTGAAGGATGAAGCTCAGCTTGGGCCCACACCCTTGTGACCCTTGACCTGGATGAGATCCCCCTCACAGGACTCTCCCTGCAGCCCAGGGAGGCCAGGGGGCCCTTGCAGAGGCCCTGCAAGGACAGCTCTGAACACTCAGCAGGAGCCCGGGGGCTGCAGTGCACAAGCCTGGATCCTTCTCCCAGCCAGTGAGGGGAGTGAGGGCATCCTGACCTGCAGACAGCCGGAGCCTGTCCCCCCTCCACTGACTTATCAGGAGACCGGGGACAGGAGGTTGCCCCTTCTTTCTCCTTATCCAGCCAGCTGTCCCTGATGGGTCCCCTATGTCATCCCTGTGTCTGTACCCAGGTGCCCTGATAGGAAGTTCATGGCCATGGCCTGTACCCCCTGGAGCAATGTCAAGTGTGTGGACCAAGAGTCAGGTGCCCTGGCCCATGAGGAGGCCCCGGATCCATGAGCCGGAGACTGTCCATCACTCCCGCTCCCTCCTCCAGCAGGTCACACACACACACACACACACACACACACACACACACTTTTACAAATGAGCATTATACATAGTGCAAACAAACAAAAATCAGATATCAGGATCAAACGTTAAGGAACTATCCTCAGGTTTTAAAAGACATTGATATTTTGTGTATTAACTATAGGTTTTGTTTTGTGAAGCCCAAGAATACTGAATGGGTAGCCTATCCCTTCTCCAGGGGAACCTCCCAACCCAGGAATTGAAGTGGACTCTCCTGCATTGCAGGGGAGTCTTTACCAGCTGAGCTGCCCAGGAAGCCCTATATACGGCTGTGTGCAGACGTCATCCTTGTGCTTCAGGAGCGGGTGCGCATCTCCGCCCACAAGACCTACCTCTCCACGTCCTCCTCCAAGTTCTACGACTTGAGTGAGGGGGAGCTGGGGGGACCTTTGGGGTCAGGGGGCCCCTGCTCAGAGGACCACCAGGGTCACCCTGATCAACACCCCCACCATCACCACCACCACCACCACCACGGCCGGGACTTCTGGCTTCCGGGACTGTTGGGCTCCGGGCATCCACCAGCGACGGGATCTTACAGGGCAATGGGACAGGGTACCTGCCTGGGCAGGGTCGAGTGCTGTCTTCCTGGAGCTGAGCTTTTCTGAGCATCCAGGAAGAGACGACAGAAGACCCACTGACTTACAAATCCCAGCTGATGGTGGTGGTGAAAATGCACAACTCCATCCAGCCAGGACCCTTCCGGGCTGTTCTCAAGTACCTGTACACAGGGGAGCTGGATGAGAATGAGCGAGACCTCATGCCCACCGCCCACATCGCTGAGCTGCTTGAGGTCTTTGATCTGCGCATGATGGTGGCCAACATCCTCAACAATGAGGCCTTCATGAACCAGGAGATCACCAACGCCTTCCATGTCCACCGGACCAACCGGGTTAAGGAGTGCTTGGCCAAAGGCACCTTCTCAGGTATGAAACAGGCTTAGGAGCTGGTGTCCCAAAGGCAGGGGAGTTCCCTCCAGCAGCCTTCTGCAGAATCTGGGTTGGTCTGAGTAGCATTCTGAGTCATCTCAGCCACCGATGTCCTGGAGATACCGTGGCTCTGCTCCTGAAACCTAGAGCCCAGAGCCTGAGATTGTGGTCATGTGGTGCTCACAGACTGTGGCTTCAGGAGGAAGCAGTTATCTGGGAGCAGTGTCGACCCGTGGGTTGGTTGTCCCATATTCTTTCACCCCATCTTCAGGTGATGCGTCTTCTCTCACCCAACAGATGTGACCTTCATCCTGGATGATGGCACCATCAGCGCCCACAAGCCCCTGTTGATTTCTAGCTGTGACTGGATGGCTGCCATGTTTGGGGGGCCATTTGTGGAGAGTTCCACCAGGGAGGTAAGGCCAGGACGGAAACGGCTGGGAGGGAGAGAGGTTTACTCCCTTTCCATCCGAGGCGTCTGTCACTTCACGGTACTTCCTTCAGCCTTGACTCTGTCCAAGCCACCAAGTGATGGGCCGAAGAGAAGTTTATGAGATGGCTCCTATAGCCAAGGACTTTGCAATATACCAAGATGGGGAATTATGGTCACATCCTAGTTCTGTATTTTAGAAAAACTTTTTTCTTAAAGCAGTAAGAACAGATTTTTATTCAGAAACTATTGCAATAGGGGAAAGAGACCTCAGTATAGAACTGGTTTTAATTCTTAATTGAGCACAATCAAGTGGGGTTTATAGTCAAGAGATAGAAAAATCACTAAGAGTAACCATCAGGAGTCAGTGCAAGTTCTAGCCAAATCAAGACTGGAGTTCAAGTCTGATCTCCTTTCTACCCTTCTCTGAACTGTGACACTGACTGTCCATCCCGCAGCCTTGTGGTTCACAGTGTCCTCCTTTGTGAATCTGCTTAAAGTTCCAAGGGTCCACACCAAGTTTCTCCAGCTGATCTGAGGTTTCCCTTGAGTATGGGGATGAGGTCTTTTATTTCTGCTGAGTACTTTTCTCAGCTCTGGTCCCTTAGTCAGTGCTCAGCAAACACTTGAATGAAAGGCTGAACAAAGAATGGTAGAGCATAGCATCTTCTAACCCAGAGAAGGGATTTCCTAAGATTTCTCGGTCAGGAAGATCCTTTGGAGGAGGGAAGGGCACCCCTTTCCAGTATTCTTACCTGGAGAATCCCATGGACAGAGGAGCCTGGCGGGCTACAGTCCATAGGGTCTCACAGAGTTGGACATGACTTAAGCGACTCAGCACACACTGGAAAGGGAGTCCTTCTGGGAGGTGAAGAGGAGAGTTTGAGATTTGAGTTGTCTCTGCTCCCTGAAGCATGAGTGGGTTGAGATGTGCAAAGTGTGAGATGGGAAACTCTCCAGAGCCACAGAAGCAGCTGTAAAGTTCCAGCCAATTCCCAGTGCAGCCTGGAGAGGCTGGCAGCTGATGAGAAAGCAGTTTCTGTGTTGGTCCCACTCTGGAGAGATCCCAGAGGCCCAGAGCTGTAGCTTCGAGCAGCCCAGAGAGACCAGCTGGTGTTCGCTCTGCTGTCCATCTACATCCCACTTGGCACTGCTCCCCGAAGGATAGAGTGGGGCTGGGTGCAGGTGACTGGAAGGACTCCTTCATGCTTCCTCCAGACCAGAAGGATGCTAATGTGAGTCCAGGTCCTTTTAAAAGCTGTTGGAGCCCTGCTCACAGGTCCTCAGTAGATGGGTTCATTGCAGGCTGTTGGTGTGGGAGATTAGCCTTTGGGGAAGGAGGGATTCTGAGCAGGTCCAGGGACCGCAGGGGGGTGATGGCCTGTCTATGGGAGACCAAGTGTCCAGGCCAGAGCCTTCTGAGTTCTTCAGAACTGCTGCTCTTTCCCGAAAGCTGGACCTTGCTGCAGCCTGCTCCATTCCTTCCCACCCGCAGGTGGTGTTTCCTTACACAAGCAAGAGCTGCATGCGGGCCATGCTGGAGTAGCTGTACACTGGCATGTTCACCTCCAGCCCGACCTGGATGACGTGAAACTCATCATCCTGGCCAACCGCCTCTGCCTGCCACACTTGGTCGCCCTCACAGGTAGCTAAGCCCAGGGGAGGGTCCTCCAGGGAGGAGGAGGAGTCAGGGGACCCCCTGGGAGACGTGATTTCTTCTCTCACCTGTCTCCTCCCAGGGGACAGGCCGCCAGCACCAAGGGGATACGTTTACATAGCGTGAGATATGTCGGTGCATATTGGGGTTGCGGTGAGGACGTGGATGTCAAGAAATGTGTGAGAGGGATGCTTGGTGGGGTCACCTTATAGGTCTCTCTAGAGGTTATTGCGGTGCAGCAAGTGGGCACCAGTAGATGCCAAGGCTCGAGGTTCTCAGCTTGGCCACACTCAGGCAAGCTTAAGAAGTCAGAAAGAACAGAACACCGTTCCTCATTCCTGCCCTAGCATCTCCTCCTTCCTCTTCTTTCCCCTTTCTCATTTCCTTCTTCTCTTCCACCTTCACTTTCTCTTTCTTCTTCTAGAAACACAGTAAACATTGACTTAATTGTTGGTCACTCCTAATTCTTTGATTCCTGGAAGATCCTGCAAACTAGAGCTCAGGTTTCAGGATGGACCAACCCCAGAGGCTTGGGTGGAGCAGGGACTGGGGCAGGAGGGAGACCAAGGAGCAGCGCTTGGGGTCCCGGGGCAGGAGGAGAGATGGTGTAGGGCAGCTGAGAAGTCGTCTGGAGCCCGTGGTGCCCGCCGACAGGTGGCGCTCCTGAGCTGGAGTCAGCAGGTGCGTTCCATTGATGTTGGTGTTGGTACCTCTACTGGCACTGATGTCCAGGTTAATGTCCTTGGGTGGGTTGGTGGCAGAGAGCAAAGCCTCAGATACTGAGTTGAGGTTCAGGGAAGGACCTGGTGTTAGAGCTGCTGTGGCCCTCGGCAGATGATCAAGATTGGGACTTGGCTATGAGGGAAGCAGTGATCCTATGATGAGAAATGAGTTGAAAGGTGGCGCTTGGTCCCTGGAAGAGGTGGAAGTGATTGACCAGAATCAAATGTTAAGAGCTGAGCCTGCATAGGCAGGCCAGGGGACACTGAGGGCTTTAGGGCAGGGAGTAAGAGGCTTCTAAAGATTTCAACTGCAGAATTCCCTGGTGGTCTGGTGGTTAAGGCTGTGCTTCAACTGCAGAATTCGCTGGTTGTCTGGTGGTTAAGGCTGTGCTTCCACTGCAGGGGCCACGGGTTCGATCCCTGGTCAGGGAACGAAGATCGCCGAGCAGTGCGACCAGTAAATAAATAAATAATAAATAAGATCACAGCTGCAACAATTTGAAAAAGTGGTGCAGCATTCCCAAAACACAGAAAACAGTCCAAACTCTTAGACTAGATAACTTTTGAAAGACTTGCTACAAAGAAATGGCCCAAATGAAAAAAAAATGTATTCAGGCGTTTCTTTAAGTTTGTTTCATCATAGCAAGCACTCAGAAACAAGTCAAACAGGCACACTGGTTAAGCACAAGTGGATGGATTTTGCAAGGTAGCCATTAAAAATGTTACCTCTCACAGCTGCGTGGAAAGGCTTATAGAAAATAACATTGAATGGCCTTTCCTGTGAAATGCTTCATAATCACTAAAAAACACATTTAAAAAATATGTTTCTATGTACCTTGTCAAGGAACAGTAGAAAATGCCAAGTGTTGTATAATAGGTGACATGTTTTGTGATATAAGCTTACTATGAAGTTGTTAATTTAACCTTAATTTTAACAATGTTAAATGTTGCACAAAAACATGTAATATGTGTTCACCTGAATAAATTATTACAAACCAAAGTGGCCCTTGCTGGCCACACCAGAGCCCCCAGTCTGTCACCTCAACCATAGGCCCTCCCCACCCCAAAAGTAACCATTCTGCCTGTTGCTCTAAGATTTTATGATCTCTCTTCCTTACTCTTCTCCATAGTTTTATCATCCAAGTGTTCATCCTGAAACACTATAGCGTGATTTTATTTTTTATATATCTTTTAAGGTTTTTGTAATCTGTAAGTACCTTGTCTGTTAAAAACAAAATCAAAACTTTCCCTCACGATATGTTGGAAAAACCCTCTGATCTAGGGAACCTAGATTTTTCTACTGATGGCCTTTCTGTTCAGTTCAGTTCAGTTCAGTCGCTCAGTCGTGTCCGACTCTTTGCGACCCCATGAATCTCAGCACGCCAGGCCTCTCTGTCCATCACCACCTTCAGGAGTTCACTCAGACTCACATCCATTGAGTCCATGATGCCATCCAGCCATCTCATCCTCGGTTGTCCCCTTCTCCTCCTGCCCCCAATCCCTCCCACCATCAGAGTCTTTTCCAGTGAGTCAACTCTTCGCATGAGGTGGCCAAAGTACTGGAGCTTCAGCTTCAGCATCATTCCTTCTAAAGAAATCCCAGGGTTGATCTCCTTCAGAATGGACTGGTTGGATCTCCTTGCAGTCCAAGGGACTCTCAAGAGTCTTTTCCAACACCACAGTTCAAAATATCAATTCTTTGGTGCTCAGCCTTCTTCACAGTCCAACTCTCACATCCATACATGACCACAAGAAAAACCATACCTTGACTAGACGGACCTTAGTCGGCAAAGTAATGTCTCTGCTTTTGAATATACTATCTAGATTGGTCATAACTTTTCTTTCCTTCCTATCAACTGGCCTTCAGGTCTAGAGGCTAGATTAGATCCAGTCTTCTTTTGGTGAGACTACATTTTGTAGGTTGTTACTGCTTTTCATCAGGAAGCATAGATCATTTGCTTTTCTCTTTTTGTGGTCCTAGCAGCCATTGAGTTTTATTGCCTGGATCCATTCATTTATTAAGTGTTGTGAAATGGTAATATTCCAGTTCAGTCTTTTTTTTTTTTTTTTAATCTGTTGGTATCCTTTCAAAAGGAGAGAAACTTTCCCTAATCTATGGTTTGTTTTCCCAGTAGAACAGTTCATGTAGGAAAGGCAGGTGAAAATGTGGTATTTTAATTTACCAGTTGTTTTTCCTTTCTCTTATATTTAGGTACTTATTTGGCTGCAGTGGAGTCTTAGTGGTGGCATGAAGGATCTTTAGTTGCAGCATGTGGGATCTAGCTCCCTTACCAGGGGTTGAACCTGGGTCCCCTACATTGGAAGTGTAGAGTTTTAGCCACTGGACCACCAGGGAAGTCCCAGTTTACCAGTTTTCAAGATACACATTTGTTTCCTATCATCCTTTGAGAGTGACCAGTTGATTTTTTGTTATTAATATTACATGTGATTATGAATTTTTGGACTTGAACATACTCTATTGGTTTTTAGTTCAGTTCAGTTGCGCAGTCGTGTTCGACTCTTTGCGACCCCATGGACTGCAGCATGCCAGGCATCCCTGTCCATCACCAACTCCTGGAGCCTACTCAGACTCATGTCCATGCCATCAGTGATGCCATCCAGCCATCTCATCCTCTGTCATCCCCTTCTCCTCCTGCCTTCAATCTTTCCCAGCATCAGGATCTTTTCAAATGAGTTGGTTCTTCACATCAAGTGGCCAAAGTATTGGAGTCTCAGGTTCAGCATCCGTCCTTTCAATGAATATTCAGGACTTATTTCCTTTAAGATTGACTGGTTTGATCTCCTTGCAGTCCAAGGGACTCTCAAGAGTCTTCTCCAACACCACACTTCAAAAGCATCAATTCTTTAGCACTCAGCCTTCTTTATAGTCCAACTCTCACATCCATACATGACTACTGGAAAAACCATAGCTTTGACTAGATGGACCTTTGTTGGTAAAATAATGTCTTTGCTTTTTAATATGCTGTCTAGGTTGGTCATAGCTTTTCTTCCAAGGAGTAAGCATCTTTTAATTTCACGGCATCAGTCACCATCTGTAGTGATTTAGGAGCCCCCCAAAATAAAGTGTCTCAGTATTTCCATTGTTTCCCCATCTGTTTGCCATGAAGTGATGGGACCAGATGCCACGATCTTAGTTTTCTGAATGTTGAGTTCTAAGCCAACTTTTTTACTCTCCTCTTTCACTTTCATCAAGAGGTTCTCTAGTTCCTCTTTGCTTTCTGCCATAAGGGTGGTGCCATCTGCATATCTGAGGTTATTGATGTTTCTCCCAGCAATCTTGATTCCAGCTGTTGGTTTTAAATAATTGCAATTAGCTTTATGGAAACTCAGATACTCTACTGTTCCTTTAACCTGTAGAAGTCTCTTCAGGTTGGCTGCGGAGTCTCTAGAGGAGCTTTCTGATGCTCTGGAATGACAAGATGTGCCCGGTTCATCATGTATACTTCCTGCCCCATACCTGGAATCAGCCATTTCTCTGAGAAGTCTTGGCTTCCTGTAGTTGGAAATGGGATTTCAAGGCCACAATATTTGCATTAGCAATGCTTTTGCTGTTGGGTGGCTGTTGTTTCTAGGTCTTTTTCCATGGACTCAGCTGAGACATATTACTTTTAAAGATAAAATACTTCATCAGTTTATACTGATACACTTAAAATTCAGAACTAAAAGTGTTTACTTCTTCCCTAGAAAGGTCTTGAACCCAGGTGTCCTGCATTGCGGGCAGATTCTTTACTGTCTGAGCCACCCAAAACAGGCAAGCAAAATCTCCCCTACCAGCCCTCAGGGTGCCCAAAATTCTAAAGATTAGTTTATGAAGTTAAAATATGCCAGATATGCCTGGGAGGTCAGCTCTCTAAGCCCGCTTGTCAGCATCTTAGTGCAGGCTGCTCTGGTCCAGCATGGAGGACGAGGGGTCAGATCTGAGGAGGGCAGACCTCATAGGACTGTGGGTTTCTGGGGCTGCTGGGGGCAGGTCACGGGTGAGGTGGGACAAACCCATGTCATTCCATCATGGTTTTGTGTGGCCTTGCCTCTCGAGGTGGGTTCTCTGTGACTCAGGGCCTTTGCCCACCTGCGCCAAAGCTCTGGCTCTGAAGGCAAAAGGAGACATCTGTGTGCAGACCTTGGCCCAGGGGTCCGAGCACAGACATGCTCCTGTCCGTTCCCAGTTCTACTGTGTGTACCAGTTGGCTGACCGGTGTCTTCACCACATCTGCACCAACTACAACAATGTGTGTCGCAAGTTCCCCCGAGACATGAAGGCCATGTCCCCAGGTGAGCATCCCCAGCGGCATTTGTCGCCTCCCTCTCCTTGGGTCCAAGCCTCTGACCTGACCCCAGGGCGCCCAGAGGCTGCCAAAGACCCCTGTGGTTGGGGAGTAGCCTGCAAACATGCACCCAGCCCAGCGGAGGGGGTCCTGGAAAAAGCGCGGATGTGGAGGGCGGCCCCCCCTCCCCGGCCCGCCAGAGACCTTGGGCAATTCATTCTGCCCCTCTGAGCTTCTGCTTTTCACAGGTACAGACTAGAAGTGGTATTTTTATAGATGTTTGTGGACCAAACTCCACAATAAGAAATACATTTTTGTTTGGTTATTAATTTTTACAATGTTGGTTGGTTTCTGCCAAACAACAATGCAAATCAGCCATAATTATACATATATCCCCTCCCCCTTGATCCTCCCTCCCATCCCCACATCCCACCCCTCTAGATTATCAAGAATTACATTTTATCTTGTGACCTAGTACACATATTGAAAAGTTTATCAGTTGTTTTTAATACTGTTCATGACTCATGACATTAAGTTCATAACCTAGGAATGGGCACAAGTTACAGCTTGGACAACACAGATCTGGGTATCCTCTGGGGTCCCTGCTGCTTGGTCTCTGCTTAATTGGTGTCTCAGGTCCTGGGGCCTGACAGGAGTCCAGGGGTCCAGGACTCATGGGATCCAGGGAGAGGTGTGGCTGGCCCCCCGACTTGGTCCTCACTGGGCGCCGTCTGCGTTGCTGTGACCCTCCTCCCACCAGTGCCCTACCAGTTCTCCCACTCCTGCTCTCTCCTCGTCACCCTTCTAGCATTTTCTTTCTAAAGCACAGCTCCAACTGCCTCACTTCCCTGGTCCCAAACTTCCGCGGAGCCCCCACACCTTCTAGAATAAGTCCAAACCCCTCAGCCTAGCCTTCCCTCCCATCTGACCTCCTGCACACCCCCATCCCCCGCACCTCTCCTCTCAGAACCTCAGCTCTGCCAGCTGCATCTGCTGTCACCCCAGCCAGGCCGAGCATCTTCTTGCCCACAGTTCTCACCATTTCTCCCTCATCCCTTGTCGCAGCCTGCTTTATTCTCTGAGCCTTGATAGGATCTTCCCTCTGCCTGGAAGAAAAACGCAAGTGGAAATGCCTTTCCCCAGTGGGGACCGTCGGCTCCACTCCCTGGGCAGCTGACTCTCTCTGGGGGCTCAGTGAAGGCAGGGCTTCCGCTTCTGGTCCCCAGGGGTTGGCATGTGGGCCCAGGAGGACCAGAGGCATGTTCCATGGCAGCGGGGCAGGGGTGGGAGTCCCTCTGCCCCTCCTCCTGCGTCTTCCTCACACAGCCCTACTGCCGTTCTGCCCCAGAAAACCAGCAGTGTTTTGAGAAACACCGGTGGCCACCCGTCTGGTACCTGAAGGAGGAAGACCACTACCAGCGGGCCCGGAAGGAGCGCGAGAAGGAGGACTATTTGCACCTGAAGCGGCAGCCCAAGCGGCGCTGGCTGGTCTGGAATAGTCCGTCCTCGGCGTGCTCTTCGGCCGCCTCCTCGGCGTCCCCATCCTCTTCCTCGGCTGTGGTCTGAGATGCTGCCACCCTCTTCTGACCCTGCTGCTGTTGTCCCCACTTGTCTTTGCCCCTTTGCTCCTCCGCATCGCCCCCTCCACCTCCCAGGGACAGAGGACTCGCATAACCAGGACCCTTTGGGTGGAGCTGCTCTCAGCAGCCAACATAGCTCAGCACAGAGAGGAGGGAGCCTGGCCTCATGGACCAGAGCAGTGGCCCTGTGCAGAGGTCCTGATTCCAGAGGCGGGCATCGGGGAGAGAGCTGAGGACTGTGGTATCTTGTCTGTGGGTCGGAGAACCCTAGCATCAAAGGGGAAACTCTCCTGCTGGGAAGCTGTGTGTCCTGGTCTGTGCAGGCAGCCCCCTGCCTGGGAGCAGCAGTGGGCAGGCAGGGTCCTACTTCTGTTGGCCCCATGTCTCCATCTATGGACTTGAAGGGTTACAGAGGATTTGTGGGCCTTTCCACGTGGAGCCTGCTCAAATCCTCACTGGAAAAGTCAGGGTAGAAATTAAGCCTTCAGAGCCCAACTCCAGGCCTCCACCCCTGTGGTGCAGCTGCCAGAAGCCGCAAGTGGAAGGCTTGCCCTCTGCCGACATTGCCTCCGGGGCTGTGGGCAACCAGGCCTGAGAAGGTGGCAGAGGATTTTCAGAGCTGCAGCCCTGGAAGCAGTGCTTCTTGGTGCAATGAGAAACTTCTCCTTCCCCCCATCCTTTACCGCTCAGGTTTGGAGATGGAAACCCAAGGAAACCCTGGAACAGGGGGAGAGAAAGTAGAGGGTGATGGGACCAGAGTACAGCAATCCCATGCTCCTTTGGGCTCCTCCCCCGCTGCTGGCAGCACAGCTTCTTATGGAGAGAGGGTAAATTTTGCAAAAAAATGCAGACAGTAATGAACAAAATCACCACCAACAAAAACATTGTGGCCTCTATCCCCTCAAAGGAAGAAAAGCAGAAAAAGACCCTGGATGGCTCTCATTTTTATAAAGGCAAGCAGGGGTCCCCATGTGGATGAGGCAATGGTCGAGGTGGTAGAAATGACTCCGATGCTTTTCAGGAAAGCAGTGTCACCGACTGTGACCGAGGACGTCCTGGCCCCACTGACTGACTCTGGAGGGCACGGTGCGTGCCTTCAGCATGCTGGGGATGAGGTTGCAGGGGTGGGGAGGGTGGGCTCGGGAATCACCATGGTGATGGACCCGTCACGAGAATCAGACTGTTCTCAACTTCAGCAGGTAACTCCATAGGATATGACCGTGTTGAAGGGGTGGGATGTGGTAGCGGTCAAAGGTCAGGGAAAAGGGCACTGACATGGAGAATAGGCGTCCTTGTAAAGAAGGATCGTAATGAAGCACGTGACCTCACTCAGTGCTGGTTGGTGATAACAGGGAAGAATGGGGGAATTGAACAAGAGCAAAACCAAGGTCAGTCCAGAGAAGAGGGAGGAGACTGGAGGATGGTGGAGGATTAAGACAGTATCTTGCAGCCCCGTGGGGGAAAGCTGGGCCACAACTGACCCTCTCCTCCTTTTCTAATTCTGATTTGTATCTCACTCCACACACCCTTGTTAGATTCAGAACACAGGGTCCCTGTGATGAAGGTGGAGCCAGAGAGACTGAGCTCCTGTCCTCAGCACTCAGGACTCATGTCATCTAAGAAAGATGCTTAGGGAGAGGAACTGGGTTTTGGTCCCAGGGCCCAGTGTGGGGATCTCCACCCCCAATAATCTGGCATAAAGCAAACCCCGCAAAAATGGAACCTTTGCATCCATTTTGTGGTGCCAAGACCTAGAGATCTGAGGTCAAGGCCTTGTCAAGAGAAGGAGCAGGAGGTGGCAGGTCAAGTGCATCTTGAGTGGCTGTGACCCATGGTGTCCGAGCCCTAGACTTCAAGGCCATGGCTGCCTCCCCTCCAAGTCCTCCAGATGGCAGGCTTGGAAATCAGACAGGTGCTGCCCTCTACTGGCTGGTCAGCTCACTTCTGCTGAGCTCAGGCTGAGGTTGAGGTGAAGGGGAGCCTCCGAGGTGGGGTGTGCTGCTCTGCACCAGCACCTTCACTCTGGGAAGGGTGTAGGAGGGGCCATGGGGGCCTCCCAAGAATTCTAGGGGGATGGGAGAGCCAGGATCTGAAATCCAATGGCAGAGGAATTAGGTCTCCATGAGGTTGCAGGCCTGAGTCATCTGGCCCACTGATGAGGATGCAGAAAGGCCAGCAGGGACAGAAAGGGAAGGTGGCTCAGAAGTGGCAGGAGGCTCACATTTGAGAGGCCACAGAAGAATCCCAGCAAGCAGGGTCTCACCACCCCTTCCCAATAGCTCTGTCAGAGCCAGTCCATACCTCCAGGGAGCCCAGCAAGCCCAGGTGGGACTTAGATACCACCTGGGGAGGCTATGGGGGACCTGGGCCAGCACAGTCAGGGAAGGGCAGGGAGGAGAGGGATGGAGGAGGGGCTGAATTCCAGTCCCCAGGAACCTGGTGCCCAGAAATCTTGAGTCAGAGCAGGAGACACATTCATGAGGGCAAGCTTGAGCCTGAGGCATAAAAGCGAGAAGGAAGGAGTGGGTCACACAGCAAGAACACACACTCCTGCACCCGTGTCACTCAGAACTACTCTAGGGGAGAATGGAAGGATAGGGGAGAAACACACACACATGCCTCTTTTTATATAAAATTGCATATTTAATTTGGTCATGAATTCATAAACACATGAGTATTTTGTACCTAATGGCCTTTCTTGTACTCTTTGATATTTCCAACAAACTCTTCTAAGGTGAGAACTTCCAATGGAGAGAAGAGTGAAAAGATAAACAGCCACTAGTGAAACAATTAAGTGCCTATCGTGGGTCAGGTGCTCACTGGATTGGATATAAAACAGGGCAACTTCATGCTCTCATCAAGCATACCTTAAATAAACATGATGAGCATCGACAAGGCTAATACTTTAGGTGGGCACTAAGGAAGTCCTCTGAGAAAGGGATAAGTGACCTGACACTTGACTGACAAGATTTCATCTCTATCTTCCTCTGAAGATGGAGGCAGTGTGTCCTCCACGAAAGGAACAGCAAAAGCAAGAAACACGTGACTTAGGGGAACAGAGGGGCAGTAGGACAGGACCTCTGAAAGGGAAGAGGAAAGGGCTGTTGCACCAAGGCCACTGAGGTAGGACCCCTACCAAACTCCACTGGAGCACCATACCCTGAAGGTCCCTAAGTACTCAGCCAATTCTAGTTTGGGTCCAGCCATGGCAGTCTTGGGCACACAAAGTTTTGAGATGGAAAAGATGAACTGAGGAGTACTACTTTCATAACATCCTCCTGCCATGACTGGAATACTGCAGAGGCAGGTGTGGTGGAAGGAGGGCTGAAGTGCCTACAAAGTGTTTTTTAAAGTAAGAGGAAGTGATCTGCCCTCCCTGGACAGAGGGTGCTGCGGTGCATCTTCCACACTAAGAGTAGTCAGGCAAGGAAACCTCCCACTAAGAACTGGGAAGGGCAAATGGAGGAGGAGCCAGAGAAGGGGAGGAGACACCAGGAGAGGCCCCCTTGCATGTCTTTATTCTGAAAACAAGATCACAATACAGACTGGGCAAGATGGCAGAGCAGAAAGACCCTGAGCTTGGGTCCTCACACGGGCAGCCCAAATTGCAACTATTTGCAGAACAAGCACTGATAAAAAAAGACAGGACCCCACCAGCATAGGTCTTCTACAACTACAGACAGAAAGCAGGACCACACTGAGATGGCTGGAGTGGGCAGACTCACAATATCATCGAGTACGATACTCCTGGGTGGACCACCCACAGGGTAGAGAATCATATTGCAGGGCTTTTCCACAGGAGAGTTCTGACCCCCCAGTTGGGCTTTCCAGCCCAGGGATCCCACATCAGCAAGATGAACCCCCAGAGCATTTGGCTTTGAAGGCAAGCAGGGTCCTAATTTCGCGTGTCCCACAAGACTGGAGCAAAGAGAGACTTCAGTCTTAAAGAGCACACACGTGCACTGGGAGCTAGGGCAAAAGTGGTCACTTGATGGAAACCTGGGCTAGAGCTGCCTGCTGGTCTTAAAGAGTGTCCCAGAGAGGCAGTGGGTGGGTGCGGCTCAGGCTGTGGGTATAGACACTGGTAACAGCTATACTTTTCACACTGTCCATGGGATTCTCATGGCAAGAATACTGGAGTGGGTTGCCATTTCCTTTTCCCGTGGACCATGTTTGGTCAGAACTCTTCACCATGACCCACCCATCTTGGGTGGCACTGCACAGCATAGCTCACAGCTTCATTGAGTTATGCAAGCCCCTTTGCCACGACAAGACTGTGATCCATAACGGGGATTGACAGAGGGGCCTGGCAGGCTAGTCTATGGGGTCACAAAGAGTTGGACACAACTTAGCGACTGAACAGTAACAGCCATACTTGAAAGCTTCTTCTACTGGTGGACACGGGTGCTGACAGGCACTGCTGTGGGATCTGCCCTCTAGTTCATTAGCCCCAGTAGCTAATGAGGTGGGTGGGGTTCATCAGCCCCACCCAACAGCCTGTAGGCACCAGTGCTGGGATGTTGTTATTGTTGTTCAGTCGCCAAGTCATGTCTAACGCTTGGCAGCATGCAAACGGACTGCAGCATGCCAGGCTTCCCTGTCCTTCACTATCTCCCAGAATTTGTTCAAACTCATGTCCATTGAGTCAGTGATGCCATCCAACCATTTCACTCTTTGTTCCCCACTTCTCCTTCTGCACTCACTCTTTCCTAGCACCAGGGTCTTTTCCAATAACTCAGCTCTTTGCATCAGGTGGCCAAAGTATTGGAGCTTCAGCTTCAGCATCAGTCCTTCCAATGAATATTCAGGATTGATTTACTTTAGGATTGACTGGTTTGATCTTGCTGTCCAAGGAACTCTCAAGAGTCTTCTCCAGCACCACAGTTCAAAAGCATCAATTCTCAGCCTTTTTGGTCTAACTCTCACATCTGTTAATGACTACTGGAAAAATTATAGCTTTGACTATACAGACCTTTGTTGGAAAGTAATGTCTCTGCTTTTTAACACACTGTCCAGGTTTGTCACAGCTTTTCTTCCAAAAAGCAAGTGTCTTTTAATTTCATGATTGCAGTCACTGTCCACAGTGCTGGGATGCTTCAGCCCAAACAAGTAACAGCCCCACCCATCATTTGAGAGCTGAGTAAAGACGTCCTGAGCCCACAGCCACCTCTAGGCATGCCTCTAGACATGGCACTGCCCACCAGTGGGCCAAGACCCAGCTTCTCCCGCCAGTGGGCAGGTAAGGGCCCTGCCCTCCAGGAAACCTTCACTAGCCTCTGGACAGCCTCACCCACCAAGGGGCAGAATGCAAGAAAACCACAGTCCTGCAGACTGTGGACGCAACCTGTACACAGCAGGTGACACCCTGTCCTAGGACCAACTAGGCCCCAACCCTGCCTATTAGCAGGCCAATACAAGCTTCAGGACATGCCAGATTCGATCCCCAACTGTGTCAGGAACTACCCCACTACCCCCACCTTGCACCAGTGATCTGACACCAACTCGGGATACCTGGGCCCTGTGGCCAGACTCCAGGGCATGGCTCTGCCTGCCAGTCATCTGGCACTAACCCCAGAACCTGGCTTCACCCACCAGTGGGTGGGCCACAGCCCTGGAGTTTTCTGGACCCTGGCCATGCCCACCAGTGAGCCAGCCCTAGCTCCAGGTCCCATGGGGTTCTGCAGCCAGCTTCCTTGTGACCAGGTACCACTAATGAAGAGCTGGCAGCCTCCACACAAGGTAGGCCCTAGCAACCAGGCCTATGACACCGCCTACATAGTCCACCCCCAACAACAGAGGGAACACCCCCTAGAGCAGGGGTCCCCAACCTCCAGGATCTAATGCCTGATGATCTGAGGTGGAGCTGATGTAATAATAGCCAAAATAAAGTGCATAGAATTGCCAATAAGATATTGAATAGAAGTAGTAAAACAGGGCATCCTGGTCTTAGTCTCGATTTTACAGGAAAAGCTTTTTGTCTCACTACTGGATAAACTCTTTGAAAGAGCCCTTTGATTTTTTTTTTTTTTTAATGATGATTACCTTGTCTTTCTAAAACCCAGGAACAATATTAAGCAAAATGAAGAGGCCAAGACTCAGAAACATGGCTCAGTATTTTAAGAAGTATGAAGATATATTTGGTCCCTCAGAGGATTTACAGAACAAAGAATTTGGACCACAGCTTAGTTTGCCACTTCAAGCAGAGCCGTATTGGAGAAGCCTAGAAGTTTCAAAAGCAGATAAGTTTTCTTGGAATATCTTACCAAAACTTTGAGATTGGCTTCGAGAAGTCTTCTAATAAGTAGGAATGACTTGTCAATATTACAAAACTGATTTCCTAGCTTCCCTTCTATTCTAGTGTGAAAACCAATAGTCCAGTCAAGATTGTAAAGTAATGGAAAAGTATGTTTAGTCACTGGAAAATTCTTTCAGGGGCAATATAAGCATATGTATCATACAAAGCAACCAATTGTCTTTTTCTTTCTTGGGAAAGGTAATAATATGAACAGACTTGTTCACAAAGGAAAAATCGATCAACGTTTTAAAGAGACAGCTGATATTAATCCCCTGTGGCAGAGTGGAGATGCACATAAGGAGGGAAAGCCCAAGAACTTTTGCTTTGGTTAAAGGGACAAGTGGAAAAGAATTGTTTGTGCAAGGATATAAATCAGTGAAAAAAATTACAATACCCATCATACCTGCTTTTTTGGATCAACTTAGAAGTGGTAGAAGCATAGAAAAAATAATCTTTATAATACCTGGGGTTTTCCATTGGAGACCCACAGGCTTTTGACAGGTTATGTGAAAGTCTAATCTTCTCCCTCCAGTTATGTGGACACAATAGCACTTAATTTTTTTTGGACCCAAGATCTAGACTTTAATTTGACAGATTTATAGATACGGCCTCTGACTTCTTGGCCCTGTATGTGCAACATTTATATTTCTTCTTAAGCATGCTGTGAGTCCCATATGGACTGTGGTGGAAAAGGAAGGAATGAGAGATGTGGAAGCTATCAGATATCTCCCTTGGTGTGGACAACACCACTGAAGGCAAACTAAGGTGGAGTTATGGATGGAATTGAGCGTCCCTGGTGGCTCAGATGCAGGGGAACCTGGGTTTGATCCCTGGGTAGGGAAGATCCCCTGGAGGAGGAAATGGCAACCCATTCCAGTATTCATGACTGGGAAATCCCATGGACAGAGGAGCCTGGTGGGCTACAGTCCACGGGGTCACAAAGAGTTGGACATGAGTTAGTGACTAAAACAACAAGCTCTTCATATCCAGACACCTTGACAAGCCCACATTGTACATGAAAAGGAAAGGCACAAGAACCTTTCCTGTGATGTGAATGGAAATTAAAACCACAATACTGTGGTGCTCCATTTTTACTACTTAGAGTAGCAAAGAATTTCAGTTCAATGTGGCGAGGGTATCGGGAAACAAGGAAACTCGTTTACTCTTCAGTTCAGTTCAGTTGCTCACTCGTGTCCAACTCTTTGCAACCCGATGAACTGCAGCACGCCAGGCTTCTCTGTCCATCACCAACTCCCAGAGTTTACTCGAACTCATGTCCATTGAGTCAGTGATGCCATCCAACCATCTCATCCTCTGTCATCCCTTCTCCTCCTGCCTTCAGTCTTTCCCAGCATCAGGGTCTTTTCAAATGAGTCCGCTCTTTGCATCAGGTGGCCGAAGTATTGGAGTTTCAGCTTCAGCATCAGTCCTTCCAATGAACACTCAGGACTGATCTCCTTTAGGATGGACTGGTTGGATCTCCTTGCAGTCCAAGGGACTCTCAAGAGTCTTCTCCAACACCACAGTTTAAAAGCATCAATTCTTCAGTGCTCAGCTTTCTTTATAGTCCAACTCTCACATCCATACATGACTACTGGAAAAACCATAGCCTTAACTAGATGGACCTTTGTGGACAAAGTACTGTCTCTGCTTTTTAATATGCTGTCTAGTTTGGTCATAACTTTCCTTCCAAAGAGTAAGTGTCTTTTAATTTTCATGGCTGCATCACCATCTGCAGTGATTTTGGAGTCCAAAAAAATAAAATCTTTCACTGTTTCCCCATCTATTTGCCGTGAAGTGATGGGACTGGATGCCATGATCTTAGTTTTCTGAATGTTTACTCTTAGTGTGAGTTAAAGTGGTCCTGCCTTTTTTTTGAGGGCTTTGTCATTATCTGAGCATATGTATAAAATTCTCTAACCCACTGACACAACAATTTCACTTCTAAGAATTTACCCAACAGACAATACACATACATGTATGACTCATACAAGTATATGCTACCACTCCAGTACTCTTGTCTAGGAAATCTCATGGGCAGAGGAGCTTGGTGGGCTGCAGTCCATGGGGTCACAAAGAGTTGGACACGACTGAGCAACTAACACACACACATACGTGCACACACAACATACACACACACAACAGCTGTTATCTCCCCTACTCACTTGACAAAAGCATGTATTGTTGTTGCTGTTGTTCAGTTGCTCAGCCGTGGGCAACTCTTTGTGACCCCAAGTCCTGCAGCACACCAGGCTTCTCTGTCCTTCAGTATCTCCTGGAGTTTCCTCAGACTCATGCCCATCGAGTTGATGATGTCATCCAACCGTGCATTACCTTCTATTTTATTTTTGTTGTGTAGACTGCTTGTATTCTGACCAGACGATTCTGTTAATATAATAGCTTTCTTATTCTCCCTTCCCATTTTTTACTTCAGCAGTCTTTTTCTTTTCCATACTGTGTCTTACATATGTTGTCTAACACAGAGTTTGTTCAGTGGTCATGGATCTTGATTTTATGGAGACATTTTTCATTTCCTGGGTCTATTTAAACGTCCCATGTGGCTATTATTGGGCTTCCCAGGCTGAGTCAGCTGGGGGCTGTGTCTGCCCTGCAGAGAGGACAGTAAACCGGAGCAGGTGTGCTGCGTCTGCAGTGAAGCGGGTGCGCGTTTCCCAGGCTGGGTAACATGAGAGGTCTGCCTTTACTCTTTTGAGGTATCAGCTGGGGTCGGCTTCCTCTGTAATTCTGCCCCGTCCCCCTTGTGCCCAGATCGGACTCAGCCCGGAATGACAGGGCTTGTCACACTCGTAGGCCAGCACCTGCTTGAGAGAGGGGCGCCCCACGACCAGAGTGTCATCCCTGCTTCCTGCAGTGCTCTGCCTGGTGCTGACTGTCTAATAAGAAACAGAGTCTCGTCAGTGCAGGACCAAGGCCAGTCTAGGGGAGAAAGCTGTTTTGATCAGAAAGTTGGGAGAATCGCTGAGCTTTCACTCTGGCCATAGTTTGGAACAGTTCTCGCTGACTTCTTAGTGATGAAGAGTCATGCTGGGGGATCCTTTGGGCATGCTGCTGCCTCCGTGTTCCCTTGTTGATGTTTTCTGGGTGCGACCCCTGAAGCTGCAGATGGGTGGTCCCTGCCAAGGGTTTTTGGAGGCCATGGTGCTCTGGATCGGCTATTAACTGTGGGCATTGGATCCAGCCTGGGAGGGAGAGAAAGGAACAGCTCCAGACTGGAAAGTAAAACCCGCTTTGCTCCTCGGCTGTAGAAGAACACGCGCCCTGAGCTGCCTGCAGGGTTGTCAGAGGTGGTGGTGACCCGGTGGGGGTTGGACCCTAAGCTGCCGCTGAAGTTCCAGATAGACAAGTGGGAGAGGAGTTGGTAGTGCGCCGGCAGGCCCCTCGCTTTATTGTAGGAGGGAGCCAAGGTGGGGGTGACTCCCTGAGTAGGAACTAGGCTTTGGACGAGCCGCCTCCTCGCCCGGCATCGGGTCATGCGTCAGTCATCTGTCCCGTGTCCTCAGTGTCCACAAAGAGGTCCATGACCACTCTCCATTCTGCCGAGGGAGCCTGGTGCCTTCCTGTCAGGGTCGGGCCTTGGCGACTAGAGAGCTCGGGGCCGCTCAGAGTTCGGGGTGTAAGTATTTTTAGCTTCCTGGCCACCAGAGGGTCTCGAGCGGCTCCTGAACTAGCTGTACTGTCTTGACACAAAGCTAGGCATAGATTTTCTGTAAATGAACAGATGTCCTGAAACATCTGCATGTTCCAGAAAGCTTTATTTACAAAGAACCTCGGTGCTGGATGTGGGCCACGGGCCATGGCTTGCTTACCACACAGCGGAAAGCTCGGGGTGGACTGCTCGGTCAGCACGTGGCCTTGAGAGGTCACCAGACCCACTTCCCTGACTGGGGGGTGATGAGGCGCTGGCGGGCCCCACTGCACAGCTGGGCGGGCTGGATGTGTGGCCGGTGTTGACACTGACCGTGCCGAGTGCCTGAAGCCTGCCATCTGTGTTCCAGTGTGTGCCCTGACTCCTGGGTCATGTGCTTTGACTGTGTCCCACCTGAAGAGGGTGATCACTGACAGCAGTCTTCCTGGAAGTGGGCTTAGGAGTCGCTGGCAGGCTGCTGGCTCTGTGGTTCTGGTTGGGGGCTGGCCTCCTGTTTCTTCAAGCCCAGGCACCTCAGAAGGCCCCCTATGGCTGGGGTCCTTGGGAGACCTCCGGGGAGCCTGGTGTGGAAAGGGTTCAGGAACACCTGACTGGGGGGCCCTGGTGTTGCTATGCCCCCTGGAGATACCTCCCTCTGGGCCGGCTTCCACGTTGAGTGACTTTGTTTGCATCACCCACACTGAGCAGAAGTGCAGGCTGGCTCAGGGTCAGGCGAGGGTGGGCATCCAGTGTGGCAATGCTGGTGGGTGTCTGATGCTTCACTTGCCCCTGTTCCAGTTAGCTGTCGGCCACGAGTATCAGTCAAAGCTCTCCAAGCACTGCTTGCAGGTTGACTCTGTCTGGGGGTTTGTAGGCAAGTTTGGTGTCCAGGGGGACAGAGTGGACCCGGTGAGTGAAGCGTTGTGAGCAGACAAGAATTGGGCTAGTGGTTTCCCCTTGGGGGTCAGGAAGGGGGCTCCTGGGTGCCGGCCACGTGCAAGTGCTTCATTACCAAAAAGGTATCGTGTGTGCCTGTCTCTGGCACGTGTGTGAGGCTCCCACAAGATGGTTTTAAGACCTCAGGAGAGGGCAGTACTGGAACCCACCCCTGCTTCAAGCTACCACGGCATTCTTGCCAACCACATAATCCCACCATGGAATTATCCGTGACATGGCTTTTGTCTACACGGGGTATCCTGTGTTGAGCTTGCCACCAAACCCTATAGGATAGATGTCAGGCAGCTTCTGGGGTCTTCTCCTGCAGAGGTCCATAGAAAAGCCTTGGTCAGAGACCTGCTTCTCAGGAACAACACCAGTCTCAGAAACCCAAACTCACTCTTTAACAACCAAAGAGTTGGCATACATTTTAAGGAGGGTATCCAGTAAACTAAGAGGTCTATGCTAGTGGGATCTTAGAGCAGAGACAACTGTGCCAGAACCTTAAGTCCATGAAAGAGAACAAGTTGACATGGATGAACTCACCACCCAGAGCCACCATAAGAAGTATATTAGTTAGCTTGCACTGTGTAACAAACAACCTCAGAAACTAGTGGCTTAAAATACTGTGTATTTATTATTTCAGGTTCTTTCGGTGGGGTCAGAAATTCAGAAATGGCTTAGCTGTGTGATTCTGGCTTGGGAGTCCCTCATGAGGTTATCATCAAGATGTCATGTAGGGCTGCAGGTATCTGAAGGTGGTTCTGGGGCTGGAAGACCAGCCTGCAAGATGGCACACTCACAGGGCTGTTGGTGGAGCCTCAGCTCCTCACCACATGGACCTCTCCTCAGGCTGCTTGAGCGTCCTCACAACGTGGAGGCTGGCTTCACCCAGGGCAGGAAGTCCAAGAAAGTGAGGAAGAGTCTGACAGGCCTCTGATGGCCCTCTTTTCAGTAGTTCCATGCTGTCATTTCTACCTTATGCTATTCATTAGAAGTGAGTCACTAAGCTCGGTCCATACTTAAGGGGAGGGAGATTGGGTTCCTTTCTGAGCAGAGGAATACCCCCAAACTTGAGGACACAATTTAAAACCACCACAGCAAAACCCCAGGGACAGCAGTATTCTGGGAGCTTCTTCCAGCTTAGACTTTGTGACCAACTACGGGATGGTATCAACTGTCGCTAGCCCCCCTCCCACCTCCCCAGTCAGAAAGTGGCCTCAGCTGGCTGTGTCTACGGGGCCTAAGACCTCTGGGTGTCGGCCACCGTATCCTCACTCTGGAGATCACACTCATTCTCCTCTAAGCATCACACACCCAGAACCCAGCATCCTGGGCAAACAAGGGACCACACCCCATCCTCTCCCACGAGTTGACTCCAGCACCAGTGTTTAAACACTTATTTATTGGGCCATGCTGGGTCTCAGCTGCATCATGCTGGATCTTTCAGTCACAGCACGTGGGATCTTTAGTCGTGGCCCGTGGGATCTAATTCCCTGAGCAGGGGTCAAACCCAGGCCCTCTGCATTGGGCGCATGGGGTCTTAGCCACTGGAGCATCAGGGAAATCCCAGTAGCAGCATTTTTTGAAGCAATAAGACAAAATGAGCCTTCGATTTTATAAAGTCTCAGCCAATTCTGATAAAGAGTGCCTGGTCACATTTGCTGAGTTTTTGGCAACTCGGCAGCATGTCAAAAAATTGGGCCCAATCGCACATACAGGCTCATTCTATGATTTCCAGGACACAACAGTAAGCATCAGTTCATGTTCAGCAGGCCAAAAGAGAACAGCCATTGTGTGATTATCTACTGTTGCACAGTGAACCACCCAGAACTTAGTGGCTGCAAACAGCCACCCATTATCTCTCATCAGGCTGTGGGTCGGGGAGCTGATCGGGGCCAGATGTGTGGTCGATCTCCAGTGGGGACAGTCCTGCATCTACAGTCAGCTGGTGGGTCAGCTGAGCTTGGCTGCTCAAGGGTAGCCATGGTTCACGATGGAGAAGCTGGCTGTTGGCAGGGGTGATGATGGGAGTCTTGTCCTCCAGCAGGCTGGCCTGGGCTTGTTCACAGGGAAGTGGCCAGAGAGCAAAGCTCTCAAGGCCCTGTGAAGCTTGTCACTTTGCCTCTTTCTGTTGGCCAAGCCAAGTCACAAGGCCAGCCCAGAAGCTGCAGAAATAGCTGTGCCTCTTAACGGGAAATGTTGCAATGTAGTGTGGCAAACGGGGCAGTTACAGGCCAGGGCAGGAGAATCATGGCCTCCTACAATCTACTCCACCATGAACTACAGCACCCCAGGCTTCCCTGTCCTTCACTGTCTCCTGGAGTTTGCTCAAACTCACGTCCATTGAGTCTGTGATGCCATCTGACCATCTCATCCTCTGTCGCCCACTTCATTGGATAGAACTGAACATCTTCCTGCTAAAAACTCTTTAAAAACATCTATTTCAAGCCAAGGGCCAAAATCACACTGAATAGTGATGTGTTACAAGTGGTCTCATCAAAGTCAGGGACAAGTCAAGGATGCTGTGATCACCTCTGTTAATTATCAATGCTCTGTAAGTTCTAGAATGTGCTATCAGGCAAGAAAAGTCAATAATAATTGTGGTTACTGAAAGAGGGAAATAAAATAGCCACTGATTAAAGATGATATGATGGCCTACCTGGAAAACCCAAAAGTATCAGCTGAAACATGGTGATAATAGAAGAGCTCTGTCAGGGAGTCAGATGCTAACAACTCTCCAGAGTTACTGTTGGAAAAGAATCATGTAACTGCTGGAAATTGCAGTGGAGAAAGGATGCAATCCAAAAGAGCAAGGTGGTGGGGGAATAGAAATACCCTGTGATTAAACTTAAGAGGAATAAAATACCAATCTGCACAAAAATGTAAAGATCTACTGAGGAACCAAGGATGGAAGGAAGAGGTCGGGGGAGGGAGGAAGGAAGTTTGTATAGATGGATGGATGGATGGATGGATTAATGAGTGGATGGGTAGATGGATGGATGGGTAGTTGGATAGATGCATGGACAGATGGGTGGTTGGATAGATGGATGGATTGATAGATGGAGGATGGATGGATGGGTGGATAAATGGATTAGTGAGTAGATAGATGGATGGACAGATGAGTGGCTGACTGGGTGGACAGGTGGATGGATGGATGGGTGGATGGATGGATGGATTAATTAGTGAGTGGACGGATGGATGAACAGATGGCTGGCTGGCTGGATGGGTGGGTGGATGAAGAGAGGATGGAATGAATAAAGCAGATGTTTACACTCCAATCCTAGAAACATATTCTACGAAACTGAGTAGGAGCTGGGCAATGATTGTTTTCTCCAGAACAGTGGCAAGTGTTTGGAAACGGCCTAAGTGCTCATCAGTGAGGGGTGAGGTACAATCTGTGGACACCCTACAAGGAAGAGACCTCCCCCTCCTTCCTGCCACCTTCCCCATCCCCAGGAGTTCATCAGGGGTTCTGCTGATGTCCCGCCCCCAAGCCCATCCTCACGGTCGGAGGGGGGATGCTGCTTGAGTTCACCATCCGTTAAACTCAATTCATAAGAGGCTCCCTTTACTGAGATACTTTAATAAAACCTCCGGGGAACCCTCAGCACCTTCATTTCTAAAAAGGTGGCTCTAGTGAACCCTCTGGGGCACAGAGAGCAGAGCAGTTACGCTGAGAACAAGTGCATCAGTGCGGGGTGAGTTAACCACCCTCACGCTCACCCTTAGAAACAAGGAAGACAAACGGACGAGAAAGCCTTCACGTTTTTTGTGTAAAATAACCATGAGCCTGAGTCAGGCTCCACCTGCTCCTCAGGGCAGGTACATCTGGGAGGTCATGTCTCCTCACCAGGGTTCCTCTCCAGAGTGGACACACCGAGCGTGGGGACTGAGCTGTGTCCTGAGTCTGCACTCGAGAAATGAGGAGCTGGCCGGCCCTGATCTCCTGGCAACAATCCACATTTCCACCAGATTCGTTTTAATTTTTCCAACTAGGAGGACCCTCTTACAGGACTTTCAAGGCCTTGCCACATGGAGGAAACTTGGATGAGCACGATACGACTTGGTGTGATCTGGCGGATGTTCGGACTCTTAAAACCCTGAGAGGCCAGGGTCTACAGCTCCCGAAAAGGGAACTGCCCAAGAGGACAGGCCGGACAAGGCAAATGAAGGAAAAACAATGCAGCCTGGGGGCTAAGCCTTTTCTCTTTCACTTTCTTGACATTTATATTTACATTTCTTTTAATACATTTTCAAAAACTTCCTTTTTTTTTTTTTACAATTTTCACATTTTCAAAAGTCCCTTGTTTATGTTTTCAAAAACTCCCATTTCTCTATTCACAATGCCACTGCAGCCCTTCTGTTACAAAAATAATCAGTGTGAAGTATTCAATCATCTATCTTTTAACAACACTACTGCTGCAAATGAAAAGCTGCCATGGTTTTGAATGCTAGAACTTTAAGCTGGAACAGTGGATGTCTGTATAGAGAACCCCGGCAGCGACACAAACTGGGCTCGAACTCTCCCTAGGGAAGGAGGGAGGCGTACCGTTCTGGACCGGGCGGAGCGGCCGGTCAGGGACATGCTCTCCTGGATCGCCAGCTGCAGCTTCAGCCGGTGCAGCGGGTTGCTGATGCCGATCTCACGCTGGATCTCCGTGTCCAACAGGGTGACAGGGTGGACATGATGGCACCGCTCCTCACGTTGGCTGGCAAGCAGCTACCTACCAGGCCGGGATCCCGACCCAGAGCTGGGACAGGAGACAGGAGGCAGGAGGTTATGCGTGGCTGTGGAGGGACTGACACACCCAGGCCAGGACGGGGGTGCGGGTGCGGGTGGGGGTGGGGCGCCTACACACCTCCAGCCAGACCACAACAGTTGGCCCGTCCCACTGTGCCAAGGCCCGCCTTGTCTCCCGGCTTCCTCCAGCAACTCATGCCGGCAAGTAACGAAACATTCAAAATTCAAGAATCACTACTACACACGGGTATAAAACAAGTTAACCTAAGTATTTATTTTCTTTATAAATTTGAAAAGTGAAAGAGTATGTATCTCACCATTTTCCTTTAATCTTCTAAACCATCTACTTAATGAGAGTTCAGACATATTACAAAGAACCCCTGAGTCATGAAATGCTGACTTAGTCCCCACAATTCCTAACAGAATCACCTCCTTCCCGATGAAAGAATTATTGCCAACCTTAAAGGATTCAGAAGTCTGCACATCCAAGGGAAGAGGGTAGTCAAGGAAAAACATCCACTCTTCCCTTTCTAAACAGTGAGGACAGATACGTAGAAGAGGAAACCACACCGAGATCTGAGCAGAGGGATCTGTCCCTGAGAGAGCTTCAGGAATGCACACCATTTCACAACAGACGCACAAAGAGTGACACAGACTTTCAACACAGAACGCTATAACACGGCAAGCAAGGAGAGGGCTGGATGGGGGCTGTTTCTCTCCTGCACTGCTGTTCAGCTAACTAGTTATGTGCTAAATTAAGATACTGGTTATTCTTTTTTGACTAGGCCACTGTGTGGCTTGCAGGACCCTAGTTCTCCAACCAGGAATCAAACCCCAGGCCTCCTGCAGTGGAAGTGCAGAGTTCTAGCTACTCGACTGCTAGGGAATTCCCTGAAGATACACAGGGGCTTTTCAATACACTCAAATAGCATCAGACTTTACTTCAGACTGTGAAGTCTATGTATGGTTAAAGCTCGAAGTGCTTCACATCAAATTTCAAGTAACTGTTCCTTTACTTCAACCTTAGGTTTCCTAGAATAGTAAATATTCTATTTTCTGGGAATAATTATACCAGAAAACACAACATGTATCTTAATAGCTCAAAAAGTGAAAGTGAAAGTGTTTTCGCTCAGTCATGTCCAACTTTTTGCGACCCCATGGACTGTAGCCTAGCAGGCTCCTCCCTCCTTGGAATTTTCCAGGCAAGAGTACTAGAGTGGGTTACCATTTCCTTCTCCAGGGGATCTTGGATCTCCCAGGGATCAAACCCAGATTTCCCACATTGCAGGCAGATGCTTTACCATCTGAGCTACCAGGGAAGCCCCTTAATAGCTCAAAGAGAGTTTTAAAAAAAGGCAAACTTTTAAAATTCCCGTATCCCAGGGGAACGAGCATGTACCACATGCCTGGAGTTTGCGTCTCAACCACAACCACCATCCAGAAGCAAATGGAAGACTCGCCTGGCTTCTGCTGGGGTGTATTTCCTTCCTCGGCTATAAGATATCGCATCACTCTGCTGTCAACGGCTCACTCTCAGCTGAAACCTCTCTTTACAGAGACAGCTTCAGAGACGAGCCTGGGGGGCTGCCTGTTCTGCTGCAATGACCCTGCTCAGCCCGCCCTGCGGGGCTACTTAGCTAGGACCGCCTGTGCCTCCTCGAGGATGAAACTGGAGTCCCCAAGTGCGATTCATTAAAACACTTGCTGAGCAGTAAACTGACGTGGCATGCTTCCTCGCCTTAAAATTAGAGTCACAGGAGAAAGACATTCGGAAATACAGTGAACTCTATGGGGAACAGATACGCCCAAGAGAAAGCCACACCCTCTGTGGCTGACAACGGGCACTTTAAAGCAGGATATGAGCACCACGGTCAAGCTGTCTTTCCTAACAAGATGGCTGTGTGAGCTTCTTCCCATCAAATGCTACACACGTGGCACCACCCAGACAACAGGTGTGGCCTTGTTTTCTAAGACTGACCGTCCGCACAGCCCAGCACCTCCTATGAGGGGTCGCTGGGCTCCCCTTCACCAACACCGTGCCCTACTCCTGCAGCGCTGCTCAGCTCAGAGCCTGGAGCTGGGGACGAGCCCCACGGGGAGGCTTCAGGACGCACACAGCTCAGCAGACCTGCTGACTCGGCTTCCCCTGCGAGCTGGCGCATGACAGTGTCCACCAAGGGGAAGAGGAAAGACAGCATTTAGAGCAGGAGGTACACGATGCCCGAGGGGAGTCCCCGCACGCCTAGGACACTGCGGTGACCAACGGGGATGCGGCGGCCTTGGCCCCCACTCCTCATGGAGCACATCCAGCACCTGGTGAGCCCGCAGTGCTCTCCCTGGGAGTTTCCACAGAACGTGAAAATCTGAGATTCACCAACCCTCAAAAATTCTCTGAAAGTGGATGCATTGGCTGCGTAAATTTAGCAATTAAAAGAATACCTTTGAGACAAATTGGGGCTTATTAGAAAGAAAAGTTTTGAGAAACAAACTGATTCTCACATCTATAATGCCATAAATGTTAAACTATATTCAAGTGATATTTTTTCTGGAATACTAAAATATTTTTTCATGTTTTATAGGTAAGGCTTTTCCCCTGTAGTCAATGTTGTCTCTGGTTGACTGACAGAGCTGAGATTACCCACTGTGGTCAGAAAATCCTCGTACTTTGAATTGTTCTCTGTGAAGCCACCAGAACATCCTAGAATTTGCCACGGCGTAGCAACAGAGCAAAGAAAAATCCACTTGTGCACGCACGCACACGAACACACACACACAAAGACGTCTACCTTAATGCCAGATCTAGAGAAACCTGCCTACCAGAAAACACACACACACACACACACACACACACATCCCTAAACACAGGCACCGAATCCACTGGGATTCCTTTAAAATTATCCTTCCATCACTTTCAAGACAAGAGGCACAGGGCTCTGAAACTGACGACAAGGCGTGCAGGCTCCTCACTTGCAGGTGTCCCTCATGTCCTCGTGGCTGGCCGTGCGCAGCGCCCCGTCTGCAGCCGGTCCAGCCGAAGGGACCGCAGAGAGGTGGGGCTCGAGGTTTCACTTTTGATGGTGGACTTGTCATCTCGTACCTCTTCCCGTAAAGCTGGCAGCTGAGGGAATGAGGTAAGTGTAAAACTGGGTGACAATAGACTGTGTCGAATATGTGATCTGGAGCTCTGTGAATAGCTGAGTAGCTGTGGAGTAGCTGTCCCCATGTCGGCGTTTCTGTCATTGAATGTGCCGTTGATGCTCCAGTGTGACCGTCCCGCCCCCCATCTGGGTGGCAGGGACCCCCACGCGGCAGCCCCCAGGCTTGCTCTCTCCAGCTCATCCACCCTCTAGAAGTTTCCCCACCCTCAGTAGGAGTTGGCGCTGCAGGTGTGTGTGTGTCCTCGTGCCCCGTGTGATACTGCATGACTAACCACAGTTTGTGTTTGCACGCTTCCTCCCGTGCTCTTGGGATCAAGCAGCGTGGCGGGAACGCAGAGGCTGGATTGTGCTACAGTCAGGACTTACTCCTGCTGAGCTTTGCGGTGAGTACACGCCAGCCTGGTCCCGCGGGGGCACGGAGGCCACTCCCTAGGAGTGGAGGGTCAGCAGGTCTATGGAGGTCGCGCCCGGGAGAGGAGCCCTCAGCAGCAGAGAACGTGACCTTGGCGCTCGCCTGCCACCCGAGTGGTCAGAATATGGCCCGAGTCTCCCTCGCGTCCATGCACACGGGTGTCCCTCCCACAGCAGCAGTGCTGCTGGCCATGCCCTGCGTGCACGTTCTCGGAGGGAACAGGGCCCAGAGCATCAGGGTTCACAGGGCTGCCCTGCCCTGGGCCTCTTCATCCAGAGGCCAGTGTTTAACACAGAAGTGCCCTGGCATCTGGGGGTCAGCCACCGCTGAGGGGCCCCCCTCCCTTGCAGGTGCTGCTCTGGGCGGTCCTCTGGTGGGTCCAGCCCGGGAGCCCAGCCCTGCTCGAGCCACTCTGAGAGCAGGAGGCTGTCTGCTCTCTCCTGTTCACGTCTCAGCTAGAAAGCTGGATTGGGTTCTAAGTTTTTTTACCAGCAGCTTTTAGCTATATGTCAGAATAAAGTCAGCCACAGAGTTCTCTCCTTGATCTGCTTGGTCCTTCACATTTCTCTGAATTCTCAAAGCAGCTGAAGCCCAGAATGGGGAGGGGCGGGGTGTCTGGAGAGGAGGGGCTCGGGCACCAGCTGCCGTCCCAGGACTGACTCGTCTATGTGTTTGTTTCCAGTTTACCCGCACTACTTCTGTAGGTGATTATACAGCGTCCAGAAGACGACAAAGGCTACATTTTGAACGTGATGCAATCTTTAATCTGTCAATACTTGTTATATGGACCATAAGATATTTTATTAGAGTTTTTCATTAGTGGAAAATTCATGAATACCATAGAGAAAATATTTTAAAATTTAATGTTTCTTATATTTATGTAAACTTATGACTTCATTTATATACTTCCTTTTTCTTGTCTATCCAGGCTATGAATATCCTTTCAGATCAGTTCCTGTTCTGATACCTGATTTTAGTCTTTCAAATGATTGTACTGTAATACTTGTCTGTATAAATCCTATGAACAAATATAGGGCTTTTGCAAATGATGCATTTATTGTCATTATTCTTGTTTAATTTTTAAATGTTAAACCATGAGAGAAGGGGTTTTACTGCGATTGTAAAATCTTCATGACACGGTGTGCATTATCCTTCCAGAATGTAACCAAGCTCTCCAACAATCACTCTGAAATGAGCGAACTTAATTTCAACCAATTGTTGTATTTTAACGACCGACCTAAACTGTACTTTGTTTCTGGGAAGAAATGCTTTTTGTCTGCAGCGTGAAGCCATTTAAAAGTACTGGGTGTTAAATGTGAGCTTCTAATGAAATTTGGGCTGAAAGGATAACTAGAAGAAGACTATGAAAATCTCTCCTGTAACTAGTCTCTGTGGACCCAGATCCCTCCTCTCTGGTGAGACTCTTCGAGGACCAATCGCGATGCCCTGCACCCGCTGCGGAGCCATCGAGCTGGACAGTGAGGGCGCCACATCCCCGACAGACAGACAGCATAGTGCAGCTCTGACAAAGGCCTTATTTTTCTGATGTAAATCATCTTTTTACATCTGTTTGTAAACATGTTTAAAGAATGGACCTAGGCATACATTTTTAGATTTTGATGACATAGCCATTTTGGATAGTATAAGTAGCAAAGGTAACTTTTACTTTTTCAGCAGCACATTAAAGCAGCCAGCAAGAGATGCGTTCAGATCATGGTGCCTTATTATGCAGCTGATCTCTCAGTAGACACAGATGGAAAGTCTCTTTACGTGGTGTTCTGCCTTTACTTGTACAATTCATTGTTAACATTCTGATTTTCTATTAATCTTTTGTGAACTTCCTGATATGTGACAAAGTATGTATAGGCTACTTTTGAACTATTTTTTATCACAGTATTATTTATTGCTTTCTTTCAATAAAGTACTGAAGCAAAATTTCTGCCAATAAAGAGTGCCGAGGGTAAGCTGTATTCTCAATGAGAACAGACCAGAGCTGGTAATGGGAGCCCGTGTCACCACACGGACGTTCTGTTAAGAGAAACGGGTGGATACAATGGAAAGGCTAGAAGGCGGAAATATAGGTGTCCCCAAAGGACAACCGACCTGGTATTCATGTCCTTGGCTCTGGAGACAAGGGACTCCATCACTTCAGCACCTGCGGGGACGGGGCCCCTCTGCTGCTGAGGCGTGGGCAGCGGGCCGAGGGTGGGAACAAAGTGCAGGTGTCGAGGCTCACCGTGGATCCCAGGGTGGGGTGGCTGAGGGCAACCCTGACGTGGACCCGAATGATGCACTAGGGAGTGTACGTGTGCACGCTTGTGTGTGGGAGCTTTTCATGTTATTTTGGTCAACAGTCTTTGCTATTCATATATCCACAGAAACAAGAATGTAGCAGGGGGAGGTGGGAGGGAGATTCAAGAGGGAGGGGACACACGCACACCTATGGCGAATTCACGTTGCTGTAAGGCAGAAATCAAACCGATACTGCACAGCAGTTATGCTTCAGAAAAAAAGAACATAGCAAGGTGGTCAGGAAAGTATGAAAAAAAGATTTCTCAGAGAGATTTATAATCACAACTCTGTGTACATCTGGGAGCAGGCTGCCCACCACCATCAGACCTTCCCACCAGCATCAGACGTTTAACCCCCAGCATCAGGCCTTAGTCGAGCATCAGGACCTCCCCCAGCATCAGACCCTAGTCCAGCATCAGATGTTCCCGCCACAGCGTCAGGGCCCTCCCCCAGCATAAGGCCCTCCTCCAGCATCAGGCCTTAGTCCAGCATCAGGCCCTCCCCCAGCACCAGGCCCTCCCCCAACATCAGGCCCTCATCCAGCATCAGACCCTCCCCCAGCATCAGGCCTTAGTCCAGCATCAGGGCCCTACCCCAGCATAAGGCCCTCCTCCAGCATCAGGCCTTAGTTCAGCCCTAGACCTCCCCCGGCATCAGACCCTAGTCCAGCATCAGATGTTCCCGCCCCAGCGTCAGGGCCCTCCCCCAGCATAAGGCCCTCCCCCAGCATCAGGCCCTCATCCAGCATCAGACTCTCCCCCAGCATCAGGCCTTAGTCCAGCATCAGGGCCCTCCTCCAGCATCAGGCCCTACCCCAGCATCAGGCCTTCCTCCAGCATCAGGCCCTAGTCCAGCATCAGACATTCCCCCAGCATCAGGCCCTCCCCCAACATCAGGCCCTCCTCCAGCATCAGGCCTTAGTCCAGCATCAGACCTTCCCCCAGAATCAGACCCTAGTCCAGCATCAGGCCTTCCTCCAGCATCAGGCCCTAGTCCAGCATCAGACCTTCCCCCAACATCAGGCCCTCCCCCAGCATCAGGCCTTCCCCCAACATCAGGCCCTCCCCCAGCATCAGGCGTGGCAGCCCCACTTGTCTGACGCTCCTGAGCACACTTAGGCAGCCCCAGAGCAGCGGGACAATAGCTCTTGCAGGATGTGCATCTTTAGGAATCACCTGCGGAGCAGCAGCAGCTGGGGTCTGTTTCAGGCCAAGGAGAGGCAAAGAAGAGGCACTTGTGCCGGAGGCAGCGGTGGGTGTGGGCACGTTCCCCAGCTCTGCTGCCTCCCCGAGGGGGCTTTGCTCTCCTGCTCTTCTCACATGCTCACTCCAGGGCCCCAGGGCTGTGTCCTTCCAGATTCACGGTCTCCTTGATATCTCAAGCCCAAGTCCTGAGTTGCGTCCCAGTCCGGCGTGGCAGAGGGCTGGGAAAACCCAAGCTCAAGGGCTGAAAGGATCCCAGGGACACAGCCGGGCCCCAGCGGGTGTCAGAGCAGGCGATGAGGGTGGCCGCCCACAGAGAGCCCCACAGCAGCACTGGAAGGAGAGCAGGGATGTCTTAGCTCACTTGGGGACGTTGCCTGGCCTCAGCACTCAGATGCCACCCCCAGCAGCTCTGGGGACACAGGAAGCCGGTGAGTGACACCACGCCACTTGGGCCGTGTGGGTGGGCACTGCTGACCATGGCCTCGGTTTTCATTCCAGTTCCGACTGTCCCTCCAAGGGCTGGCGGGCTCCTTCTCCGAATGGCACAGATATTTTCTATGTGGGCGAACACATCCCGGCTTGTCTCTGTCGGCACTGTTGTCGCTCTTCGTGTGTTTTCCTCTTCTCATCCTGTGCTTGCTGCTCTTCCAGTTTAACTTAGGAGCAGCCCCCTGATTTTCTGCATTTCCTAGTTGTCAGCGTTCCCTGGGGCTTTCCAGGTGGCGCTAGCGGTAAACATCCTGCCTGCCACTGCAAGAGATAACGAGACATGTGGGGTCGATCCCTGGGTTGAGAAGATGCCCTGGAGAAGGGCATGGCAACCCACTCCAGTATTCTTGCCTGGAGAATCCCACGGACAGAGGAGCTACTGGGCTACAGTCCCTGGGGTCACAAAGAGTCAGACACGACTGAAGCAGTTGAGCACACACTCAGCTTTTAGTTCAGTCACTCAGTTGTGTCCAACTCTTTGCCGCTCCGTGGACTGCAGCACTCCTGGCTTTGCTGTAATTCACTGTCTCCTGGAGTGTGCTCAAACTCATGTCCATCGAATCAGTGATGCCATAGAACCATCTCATTCCTGCTGCATCCACCAGAGAGGTGGCTGGGGCTCGGCAAAGTGCATGGTCCCACTGCGTGGATGTGAACCTGCCCTCACCACTGCCTCACCGCGTGACCATCACCGTCTGCTCCCCTGTAAATCGGGAGGTGGCAGCACCTGCTTGGTAAGGGGCACACACAGCATCTGGTATACAATCAATGCACCATCCAGCTCAGTGTTGTATTCACTAACAAGAGGGATAGCACTGAATAATCTGCTTCTTTTTCTCTCTTCTCCCTTCACTGTGCTCCAGACCACATCTGTTTTACTCACCCTGTAAATCCCACACCCAGCAAAAAGAAGACACTCAACAAATATCTGGCTGAAGAGGCAGGAACATACCCTGTCCTTAAGGAGATGAAGCCGAGCGAGACGGGGGCCTGATGATAACACTGTGTGATGAGGAGACCCCAGGAGGACCTGCGTGGCTGTGGGCTGGGGTGGGGGGCATGGGCAGAATCCCTCATGAGCTCCTGGGGATGGGGAAAGTGGCAGGAAGGAGGGGATGCTGTTCCTTGTGGGGTGCCCACAGATTGTACCTCACTCCTCTCTGATGAGCACTTAGGCCGTTTCCAAACACTTGTCACTGTTCTGGAGAAAACAGTCATTGCCCGGCTCCTACTCAACCGGTTTCGGAGAATACGTTTCTCATCGGAGTATAAGCATCTGCTTGACTCATTCCATGCTCCGTTCACCCACCCATCCAGCGAGCCATCTGTTCATCCACCCGTCCACCCATCCACTCATCAACTGATCTGATCATCTCGGACCCTAGAGAAGACAGACGACTCCTCTGCTCCTCCCAGGAGGACACCCAGCGTGAGTGACAGCAGCCTCGTGGGGACAGTGGGGGAGACACAGAAGGGACATACATGCAGACCCTCCTCCCTCTGAATGGTGAAGCACCCACCTGGTCCTAACGCCTCCTTGCTGGTGTGTCCAGGCCGGCCCTTTCCCTTCTTGCCAAACCAACGACCGATGGAGGACTTGATGCCCTTCTTCTTTGGGGCTTTCTGCAGCGAGTCCTGGCTGCTGTTGCTGCTGCTGGGGTTGCCCCCGGGACCATCCTGAGAGCCTGTCGTGCTTCGGGGAGAGAAAACGACCTTTAACTGGCACCCTTGTGCAAACACACACCCCTCCATAAGACCTACTGATAGAATCGGCCACCCAGCAACACCCACGCCTCAACCTTGCAGCAGACAGTGGAGTTTCCTTCACCAACCACACTCCACACGAGTGATGCAGGCTTCTGGCCACAAACAACGGCCCCAGGAAGCTGAGATTCTCTGACTGGAGCTCTCCCCCAAGGAGGGCTTCACTCCAGACGAGCTAGTGCAGAGGGCGCCCCGACCCTCCCTCAGGGTCTCTGCTGGGCAGGTGACGATGCTCCCAGAGAAGGCGAGCTCCCCAGTTCTGGGCAGTTCCCCCCGCCTCCTGCAGGGTGACCGTCCTCGGCCGTGGCAGGAGAGCGACGGTCACTGTGCAGGGCTGCTGGGCAGGTGACCGCATGTGCCCTCCATCGAGTGCTGCCTGGCTCACGACGGGAGCTCAGCAGGTGGGGGTCTGAATGAGGACAGTGTCAGTCACAGGAGGGGACAGACAGTCTCCTGAGAGGAGACCCCTGAGGAAAAGGGAGGGACCCTCAAGAGCAAAGCCGAGAGGCACGGAGCTGTAACCATCAGGAACGCGCCCCTGCCTGACAGACCTCTAGCAAGAGCAGGAAGTGACCTTCCACAGGAGTCAATACGTAGAAACAGATGTTTTCTAAAATCACTGAGGTCACTGAGCTCTTCCACCCTAGCACCGGAAGTTCACCACTAAACACAGGCACCGAATCCAGTGAGATTCCTTTACAACCATCCTTGCAACTCTTTCAAGACAAGAGGCACAGGGCTCCTGAAACTGATGACGAGGCGAGCAGGCCCCTTACTTGCCGGCGTCCCTGATGTCCTCGTCGTTGGCTGTGCGCAGTGAGCCCGTGATCCGGTCCAGCCGAAAGGACCGCAGCGAGGCGGAGGTCGAGGTTTCACATTTGATGGTGTCATCTTCTACCTCTTCCTGTATGGCTGGCAGCTGAGGGAGTGAGGTAAGTGTAAAATTGGCTAACAATAGACTGTGTCGAAAAAGGCAATCACACAGGCTTTACATTATAACCAGAAACTTACTTGAAAATATATTAGCTATGCTATCCGCCAAATACAAAAAAATCCTTGTTCTAACTTAATGCCATCTTAAAGGACTGTTTGTTCAAGAGAAGCGGGGCCGTGGAGCAGCGAGAGCACCCCACTGACTGCAGAGACCCCGGACGGGAGCCTCCCTGCAGCCGGGCTCTGCACTCCCTGAAATCCAGCGAACAGATGGCCCTGCCAGGCAGGACAGCAGAGCCACGCCAGCACCGTCAACCCTGCATGGCATGAACTGCCCTGATGAAAGGACTGTGCTCATCGCCAGATGCTGCTCAGAAGCACCACTAGCAAGAGTAAGAAACCTCTCAGCAAAGCCGTCCAGACCGTTCGATCTGAAGGAGGAAAGGAAACAGCTTGTACCACCACCCAAGATCTTTTGTAGTGATGATGCAGGTTACTGAACCCATGACAACAAGTGAAACACAAAAAAGGTACCTAAGCCCTCCATGCGAACACCATGTGTCTGGCTTGTATCTCTCAGTAACATACAGACCGGGGGCTACACACTGAAGTGCTTACACCCAGTTTGAGTGTCATTTGCTCACTGTGGTTTACATAAAGCTCTCCTAGGTCTTCACTAAGAAAAAATCTTGTATCAACCTAGAAGGGGTGGGATGGAGAGGGAAATGGGAGGGAGGTTCGAAAGGGAAGGGATGTATGTGTACCTATGGATGGTTCATGTTGAGGTTTGACAGAAAAGAACAAAATTCTGTAAAGCAATTATCCTTCCATTAAAAAATAAACTAAAAACAAGAAAAAGATGATCTCGCCTGGACTCCCAGCTCTTCCGCTAGTCCTGGGTCTGAAGATAGGAAAGACACTGGTGGCAACAGTGTGGGGAACAGATGAACCCCTCGGGGTCCAGACAGGTCTCACTTATACATTTGGGTATGTGGTCAAGCAGGGGAAGTTTGAGGAAACATGCATGGCAAGTATTTTTATAAACAATGAGTGCTGTTTTAACCAACTAACCAGTCCTTTTTTAATGGGATTCTGTAAAGAATACTGATCCCGTGCAGCCCCACAGGAGCTTGGTGACAACAAAGTGACTTAGTGCAAAATATAGCTGAACTCATTTAACAGCAGCTGGATAAACTGGGCACCCTCCCCTGACCTCTACCAAGAAACCTCAGACAACAGAAGGCTACAAAGGCTAGAAATTATCCACATGGAACTGAACAGGGATCAATCTCAAATTCAAGTTAAAATAAGCACTTATAAAAATCAGAAAACAACAAAGAACAGAGCAGGGAAGTGACACACCTGGGTTGACTATGGACTCAGTGGAGACAAACACCTGCCTTAGAGTCAGGGACCACGGCCAGCCCCTTCCCCCGGGCCTCCTCCTAAGGAAGGCTCTGGGTCCGCAGCCTGGCCGCCCTCCCCCAGGATGGGAGCCGCCCCACTGGTGCCCATGTGACTAGGATGGGCAGTGCCGTGTCCTCACTTACCAGGAGGGCAAAGCAGGCCACAGAGCGGGCGAGTGGCACACCCAGGTCACAAACCCCAAGGTGATGGCGCTGCTCTGCTGTGCCCAGCAGAAGGGCTCCCAGGCACTGAGCTGCCTGAACTGGAGCACGGCTGCCCGAGTCCTGCAGGAAGGCCCCAGGAGTGCTCCATCGGCGGGCTGGGAGTGGGAGAGGGACAAGGAAGGCCAGCCCTCGGGGCACTGGACTCCAACAACAGGGGCTCAACCAAGTGACCAAACGGGAGAGGCAGCGAGCTCCCTCCTGATGCTCCCTCCATCAGGGATGCCGTGATGGACACGAGAGCCTCTGGAGCAAAGCGGGCTGGACGGCACCACAGGAAGTGTCCAGGCTCTGATCAGACCAGTCCGAACCACACTGCTGGGTGTGGGGGCCTGGGCACGGTGCTCGGCTTCTCTAAGCCTCAGTGTCCCTGTCTGCTGAATGGGGATAACAGCAGCCTGGACCTCACCTGGGCGTCTGCGGGATTAGATGACAGACTCGAAAAGCACTCGACACGGTGTCTGGCGCACAGAGTCTCCTGCACACTGCTACCCACCGTCATTAAATTGACTTCCCCCAAATCTAACTTCTATGGCTCTGATTCAGTCATTTGTTTAAAAAAAAACTCTAAGCGGAAATTCCACGGTGGTCCAGACGTTAGGACTTGCCACTTTCACTGCCAGGACACTGGTATGATCCCTGGTTGCAGAACTAAGATCCTATAAGCTGTGCAGCATGGCCAAAAAAATAAGTAAAGAAAAATTTTAAAATAATAAATAATACTATGTCTATTATAAATAAGCATGAGATGATTAGAAGGCAAACAAGTGGGAGATGGGCAAACTGTTACAATTGTCCCAACAAATGACCTATTTCCAACAGAACCATCAGCATACTTTAAGTGGTGGGTGAGTTTCATTACATCCATTAAAATGTCAATTATTCACCAGTACACAACCACACAGTGTTCATTCATGTAAAATGATAAGGACTCTCTACTACTTCACAGAGAAACAGAGGCATGCTAAATTACTAAATAGTTTACCTTTCGACAATGCTTCCTTAAATCACTAGGCTGATAGATGCATGCAAAGAAATGAAGAGAAACCAGATTTCTTGCGACTTTGAAGCTAAAAATTCAAGAATCAGTACAGACAAACACAGTATAGCAAAAATGATGGCAAACATATAAGTGAGATGAACATTTAGAGAACATGTAACTGGAAACAGAACATTTCTTTTGACCACAGAAATTAAATAAGCTATTCAAGATTTACTAGAGAAACACTATAAATTATTACTCAGGAAGATACAGTTCTATTACAACATCATGATCTATTAAAGCACAGCATTCTGTACAATAAAGGCCCCTACCAGTTGTCTATTCTCAGCCAAACTTCTCTATAAGTTAGTTTCTCTTCATAAAAAACATGTTATACTTTGAAATAGTAATTTAACTGATGAGGAAGTTACCATAATACCTATTTGAACACTGAACAAATCGAACCATCTATTGGACATGAACATAAAATGCTTACCTAGAATTTGATTTAAAAGTTGTCAAAATAAATGTATTAAAGCAGGTTCCCTGTGAAAATATGTAAGAAAGAAAGCTAGCATAATAGCAGGTGCAGTCTTTACATTTTATTAACCGTAGAAGATGCTTTTTAAAGAGTCTAGTAGAGACATTCACTGTGCAAAAGCTGATGAGATTTATAGTCTTAAAAACAAGCACCAACACAGAAAGGATATTGTGTCAAAAGTCCATTAATTCTACACTTAAGAAGATCATTTCTTTAGGTAAGGATAATCTCATCTATGAATGACACATGATATGCGGTTTAGGATCCATCTACATTATGCTTGTAACTGCATAGTGATATGCTAATTCAAACTTACTGCTATGGGGGAAAACACCATTTGATGAGACATGAAGACAAAGCACAAACCCAACTAAGGGGACGCCTGCTGTGGACCACAGCACTGCTATGACCAGAGTAGGTGGGAGGACGGGGAAGGGGAGATGGATGGGTCAACGGCAGCCTCGGGGGCGAGGCGGGGCAGTGGTGGGAAGCTGGGGTCTGGATTGACAACCGCTGAGCAGACAACAGGATGAACCAGGAAATGAAAACCAATGATGAAAGCAGACACACCGTCAGAGAACTCCAACAGCAGGACAAAATATACAGAACTGTTCTTTTACAAACACTCGGAAAGAAATCAATCGTGAAACTACAGAGAAATCGTCAAAGAATTTTAAATATCAACTAATTAAGCCAACGAAGCAAATTATAAAAACAGTGTCTCCAAAGACCACAAAATGGACTAGTTACCACTTCACATGCCGCTAAATGATTCACAGTTAATTTAATTATATGCCGACTAACAATGCAGCTAACATGAATCGGGTGGTAACCAAAAAAAAGTGAAAATACAAGTGCAGTTACAAAGCAGAGTGTTGTAAACATGAGTTCATGGGGTAAACAGCAATGCACTCGCAAAACCTAAGCTAAACATGGAAGAAAGCTGGAACATGTGCTTTAGAGCCGCACACTCTGTCACCGAAAGCCCTAGGTCGTCATCCCGTTTTCAGACTCGGAAGAGTGAGGAAGCCAGACTTCTTCAACTAGAGCCCTGGGGCACCGGGCTTTGAACCTGGTTTCACACGCAGAGCTGGCCTGAGCGTGCGGCCAGGCGCATCAGCCAGCAGACCAGTTGAGATTCCTAAGCCAGGGGTCCAAATATCAAGACTCATTTGTCGCTGTGTGATTATGGAATGATTTCGCTCAGTCGCGTCCGACTCTTTGTGGCCCCATGGACAGTGGCCGACCAGGCTTCGCGGTCCATGGGATTTTCCAGGCAAGAATACTGGAGTGGGCTGCCATTTCCTTCTCCAGAGGATCTTCCCAACCCAGGGATCGAACCCGGCTCTCCTGCATTGCACACAGACGCTTTACCGTCTGAGGCACTAGGGAAGCCCGATTCAAGACTAGGCAGTTTCAAAAATCTTAGACCTCTGAGCGTAGCAAACGTACCTGATTTTCTTCTGGGTAAAAAGAGAAAAAACAAACAAACAAAAGAAAACCAGTGTGCTCGGGGAGGGACGCGGCAGGGAGGAGGCAGACACATACCAGAGTCATGAAGCCCAGCTTGTCTTCTTCTCGCTCAGGGCTGGGCTGCCTCCTTTCGGGCATGGAGCGCCCTCTGCTGGGCGGGAAGGAGTCGGCATGCGAGGAGGGGAAATCCAGGTTGAGGGAGTCCGAGGATTGAAAGCGCCGAAGGTTGCTGAAGCTCCCACTGCCCACCCTGCTCTCAATTCCCTCCGCCCGCTGATCCGTGTTCTCCTTGTCTTTTTGTTTCAACCTAAAACAGAATAAAATCATCACCTGCCTTTGTCAGCAGAGGAACATGTCTGGACAGCGAATTTGGGCTTGCATTCTGTGTCACGATCAGCAAATTCCAGGAAGACTTGCTCAATTAACATCTCAGCAAAAAGGTTCAGCTTTCCCTCTTTGGAATAGTCTCAAACTTACAATAACTTATCATTGAGTCTTACAAAGTGGCCCCTCATCATTCACGTTTGATTTGACTTATTTACTCTAACATTCTGATGGGGCCTGGGTGCTGACTCTCCCTGTGAGGAGATACCTGAAGCTGACCACCTTTACCTTCCCTGCTCTCAGGGCAGAGATGCACGTCAGTGCCTCAGATCTTTTCCACTGGGAATCCGGAACTCCGTATAACCAAAACAGCGATTCACGAGCAAGCTGGAGTTTCTAAACACGTCTCCAGACCAGCTGAAGTGCTGAGTTGCACTTTTCATTTTGTTTTAAGCTTGTGTATGTGCAAACGCATCACTTGATGAAGTTCTCCACCAGCTTTGTGTGAGTTTCTGGATTCAGGTCAATGAGCTGCCTTAACCTAGAATTCACAGTTACTGCTCTTCTCCCCTAATATGTCATGGATGATTTTATATACAGATTAAATGCATGATTATGCAAATAAAATGATTTTCCAATTAAAATACAAGATCCTTACAGGTAGTAAACTCTCCAGTTTCACTTCTACTTATACATCTTGAAAGTTTTTCACTGTTGACAAGTTGATGGACAGAATTTACCATTTACATCAAGTCAACTTATTGCATAAGGAAAAATCATTTTTACCTGACAACTTGCTCTAAAAATAAAAATATTAATACAGAAGTGTTCCCAATTTCCTACGGGGATGAGGAAAGACAATCTTTCTGAGCTTGTCTGTGCTCAAACACGGCCCACAAAGCAGTCTGTCTCAGCGTCAAAAGTACAGGCGGCACCATCTGCGTTTGCTGGTTGTGCCATTCACCCCTGCCTTTTCCCCGAGCCCCCTGCACTCGACCGGCAGGAACGCGCACCTCGCCAGGGGTGACGGGATGAGAACAATCTGAGCAGCAGCTCTGCCCGGTCCTGTGCAGGGTCACCGGCCTGCGGCCACTCTGAACGTGGACTCGGGACAGGAGGCACAGCTGTGCGGGTGTGGCACCAGGCAGGCCTCGGGGCCCCAGCCACCCGGCTGCACCCAGACCCAGGGCCCCCTGCTCACCACGAGGCGGGCCTTTGGGTTCTATCCTGTTTTGTAAACTGTTCTAACTGCCAAGACTGGGTCTAAAGAAAACATTTTAAATATACTGATGAGATGAGAAAAACTCAAACACATGTCCTTGGATCACTGTCTTACACCAAGCCAATCTTCACAATGTATTAAGTTACAAAGGGAAATGCAGATCTGAGTGGGAATTTGCCAAGCCCAGAACCCCAGCTTTTCTGTTCCAGGTGGCTTTTCACCAGAACGTAGAAGGCTCCGAGGGACACACGAGGGCGAACCCTCAGTGCTGGAGGGTGCACGGGCCACAGGGGACACCGCCTTGGCACCTCACCCACCTTGGGGCCCAGAGCTGAGTGGGGGACACCCCACAACGCCCCCCCACAGAGTGCTGACACCACACTGTGGACAGAATGCCCTGGCTGACTGAGCTCTATAATCAAGGGCAATCTCAGAACTGAACGTCAGTTTTCTTACTACGGAACACTCAGACTTCTCTAAGCAGAAAACAGCTCCTCAGAGAAGCTGAGTCTACGGAGAGCTGGGCTCAGGCGCACCCACCAGATTTCTTCGTTGATCTTGTCCAGCTGCTCCTGAATCCTCATGGCCAGAGTCTCGGCATCGGCCTGGCGGCTGGGCGACAGCAGAGCAGGCGAGCTGAAGAGGGTGACCCCATCGCCCTCGCCGTCTGACACGCCCTCGTCACTCTTGAACACCTGGCCCACGTTGGCCAGCACGCTGGCTGGCTGCCCGCGCTCCCGGTCTTGATCTTTCAGGAGCTGCACCTGGGCACGAGAGGACCATTTCTCGTCAGCAACATTCTTGGCACCTCAAGTCTATCAGGAACTGAACACAATTTTACGTGGAAGCCCTGACTTTGGACAAATGGGCCCTGCTTATGAGACACTGCCATCTCTTAAGCGAGCAGTACTGAAGAAACGGCAGGAGGAGAATCCAGTTCCTAGATGGCCTGGTGACATTCAGGTCTCAGCGTGGACGGAAGGCAATCCTATGAGGTTATTCACAAGGGTGGGCTGATGGAGTCAGAGACAAAAACCGAAAATTACAAAAATATATCCTTGCTTCCATCAGCCAGGCTGAAGGAAAATTAGAAAAAAAAAAAAACCCTTCAGCTCCACAGCCGCTGGGTCCACCCCACCGGTCATCACTGGTACTAGTCCGCCGAGGAGTGCCGTCCTCGCGGGTTCCCAGCCCTCCGTTTTCCAGGCTTGTCTGAACACGCACAGACAGGAGTGAGCAGGGGCAGCCAGGGGCCGGGAGGGCCAGCCTCCCGTGGCTCTCCTCTCAGGGCACAGGCCCTCGGGCTGTTCTGGGGATGGCCCCGCACACCGCAAGGGCGCCTCTGTCATCTGAGACGCATGCAAGAGTGCCTGCTGGGCCCCGTGCCGCCCTCCTGCTCTCACACCTCACACCCTGCTCTCCGCAAATCTCCCCCCTGCCCCACTCTCACCCAGGTCCTGCCTTGTTTTCCCAGACATGACGTCAAAGCAACAGAGGGGCAGCCTCGAGATGCTGGCTTGCCGGCTCCCTGTCCCCCGTGGCCAGTACCTTCGCTTTCTGTCTTCGTCACGACCCCCCCCCCCCCACCCCCGCCAGGGCTGGGCCACCCATTTTCCTGGCTCCAGGACCACCTGCCATCATTCCTGCTCTGCTCTGGCGAACTAGCTGCCTATGGGTTCACCCCCATCAGCCCGATGAGCACATCCTCTCCATTCTCTCGCCTTAAAATCGCACATTTTTGAACATTTTCATTCTGAGAAATTGTACTCTAAGTGTTCCACAGCAAATAGAAACACTCAGAACAATACTGACCCTTATAAACCATAATGAATAAGAAGTCACATCTCAGGTGTAGAAAAGCTTCTGGAGGAAACATGGCAAGCCATTGACGACAACGAAGTCTATAGAGAGAAGCTGGACTTGGGGTCGGGGTTCGGGTGGTGGGGGACAGGACTCACTCTATTGCCCTCGCTCCTCTCGCTGCTTTAGACTGTCTCCATGGACCTCACATTCATTCCTGGGCATTGCTCACATTCATTCCTCTACACCCCACTTCACTTCCTCACGGGGTAAAACAAGTCAAACGGGCCAAGTTTCCGAGTCACTCGACTCAACCTGGCAGCTCTGTGCTGTCGGCCACGGCAGTCACTCGCCTTGTGCAGCACACTGAGGATGTGACGCAGGCCGGTGCAAAGCTCGATGTGGAAATCACACAGATTTCAAGACTCGCAGTGAAAAAAGCACGAGAAGCAGCCCGCTCATTTTTAGGGAATTTTAGACTGTGTATGTGGCTCGTATTGTCTCTCTGACGGACAGCACTGTCCACGTGACAGGCTCATGCTTTGTCTCAGCTTTCGGGTGAACCCAGAAAGGACTACTTAGAATTCGGAACCACACACAACGGCCACACGCTCTAAATCCACCTATAATGCAAATCACATTCAATGTTCAAAACCAGAAATGCTATACACGTTACAGCAGTGGACTAGCCATAAGGAAAATGTAACTCCACTTCCGCGAAGCATCTGCAGTAACTGTAACAGTGAACCCGGCTCAGTTCAGCTCTTAACACATTTCTAAAGGATTTAGAGATTTAAGGACCTTGTCGTTTTGCATTTCTTCTCAACGCTTTTTTGCATTTTCAACTTCCCATAGGAGAGAATTCTGAAAAAGATACATACAGTGCTTTAGAGTCAATTCTTAACAGACGTTGCGTGGACTGCGGGATGGCTACTCTCCTGTCTGAAAGCATAAAGCACCTCGGGATGAGGGGCGGACCTCGCGCCCAGAGCGAAGTGTCGGCACGAAGCCGGATGACAACTGTTAACACTAACTTGTACACAGAAAAACTCCTCCTTCCCCGACTGATCTTCTAGATCCAAGGAGGCCAGGTCCCTGGGGTAAGTGAAACTGCTTTATACTTGCTTTCAGCTTTTGCAGTTCAGTGGTCACTCAGGAAACTGGCGCAGGTTTCACATGTAAAATTCAAACCTGAGACAAAACTATCCCCACCTCAGGGCCAGCCCACAGGTCAGGGTGAAGAGAGCTCTCTAGTGAGGTGTGGGTATCATCTTGGGTTTTGTGGGGGAAAAATGTGCCGCAGCACTTGTAGTGACCATGGGTCTCTCTCAGACAAGCGTCACCCAAGCGCCGACCTCGGCGAAGGTTCTGGGCCTCGTCTTTAGGGCACTGGTGCAGCTGGGACAGGTGTTCACCGAACCTCCACCAGACTGTTGCCCACTGAGCTGCTCTGATAGAGGTTCTCAGACATTTTCCAAAGCAAATAAAAAGAGAGATGGCTGGAGTTGGAATATGAGAATGCTTGCTTTTACTTACTTCAATCTTTTCTATCACATTATATAAAAGATCCTGAACTAAACTTATTGATTTGGCTGCATCGGGCCTTAGCTGCATCACGTGCGATTCCTTTGATGTGATTGCCACGTGGCACGTGGAATCTTAGCTCACCAACCAGGGATCGGACCTGCGTCCCTGACCTTGCAAGGCAGGCTCCCAGCCACTGGACTGCCAGCAAAGCCCCAGAAATAAACTTCTAAGAAAGAAACGAAGGGGTGAGGGTGGACCTAGAAGAATGTTCTAGCACAGCGGCTGGTAACATCGGGGCCACTGGTGATTCCGCCTCACTGATGCTTTCTGGAAGGGTTGCGGGCACACATCTATGTCTGTTCCTTTACACACTGCCTGTGGATGCTGTCACGCTTATTGACTAGCATGAAGGCATAAGGCATCAGCATTCAAATATTTTTAAAGCAAAACAAAAGTTTACTTTGAATTGGCTTAGTCATAAACAGCATCCCAATCTCAACAGCCTCTGAGCAGCAGTTCTGAAAGTAAGGAAGTGCACCCCTGATCGGGAGACATTGAGCCCTCTGCTTAAGCAGAGAGGGAGCCTCACCGAGGTCTCATGATGGGAGTCAGAACCACAGCCCCCTGGGAGCCCACATGTGAGGCTCTGCAGTCCAGGCCCAAGAACACAGCTATGGTGGGGACAGTACTGACCCCTGAGGCTGGACCTGGGATCCCCACTCCATTTCCTGGATGGTCGGTACCGCTGTGTGGCCAACCCTTCCGGGAAACCTCTCTCAGGGCTCTCTGATGCGAGCCTCCACCATCGCCCTTTCCTGGTGCGCCTTCTGTCGCAGCGCAACTTCGGTTCTCCTCCTGCCTAGGAGCAGCCATCCTACACACACACCCCACGTCTGGACCAGCAGTTTGGCATGTGGGACTCCAGCGCCACGTCCGAGGCAAGCACCTCCACACCTGGGCACCATGCCTTCCGTTTCACGGGCCTCGGGCTGGCTCCCTCAGGTTTGAGGGCCACTCGTAAGGTCCAACTGTATGCTGAGCAGCTCCCCGGCCTGGATGGTCAGAGCAACAAGCGTCCTCCTTGAGCGTGGGGATCCCTTGGCCCCTGCCCACCACCTAGGGGCGACCACATCTGGCCCTGCTCCCGAGGTTGGGTGCCTGGATCAGCAGACAGGGCCACACACGCACACTGGACGGCAGAGACAGGAGCGGCGGAGAAAGGCAGCGCCGGCCCGCCCAGCCGCGCCTCCGGCCCACACGCCCCTCTCCTCCATGCTGCTGTGTCTCTCTCCCGCCTGTCGGCCGAGAACAGCGTCAGCTCCGCTCGCAACGACCCTGTCCTGACGGCACGCGGGCTGTGACCGCAGGGACGGCAAGCGGGCCATGCTCTGTGCGGACCACTGGCCCCGGGTTCGCGGGGGGCACACCCGCACGCCTGCTCACGCAGCCAGCGCGGCTTCGTGTGTGACACGTGGGTGACGGAGGGTGCTGGTGACCGGCTCGTGAGACGAGAGGTGCTCCCCCTGGCCCCAGGCCCCTTCCTCAGACTGCCTGGGGCGAGCCAGCGCGGGCAGCAGGCAGTGGCAAGCACGGGACACACGAGGGCACACGTTCTTCCTTCCTAAGCTGGGAGGTAAGTTCGAACAGTTTCGCCTCCTTAGTGGCAGAGCTTCCGGAAGACAAAAGTTCAGACTACAAGGCCGACCGGGGACAGACAGCAAAGATGCCAGGGCAGAGAAGAAACCAGCCCTTGAGGGGAAGATCACAGGCAGAAGGGCGCCCCCTGGCGGCTGTTCGTGACCCTGCTCGGGGAGGGTTTGCGAGCACAGGACACCACCCGCCTCTGGAAACCAGCCGGCCCCTCAGGCGCTCCGTGAGCTCCAGGTAATGCTCCGACAGCCAGGCCAGCACAGGCCCGACCCGCCTCTCCATGCCCAGCCAGTGCCCACCAGCAGTGCAAGGCAACACCTTTCCCACCAGAAGGACGGGGTGGCTGGCTGGCTCTGGGCACCATATCCCCAGCAGCGCCACGGCTCCTGGACGCGGCCTCTCACTGGTGGGCTCCCGGGGACTGCAAGCTGGGAGTGGGGCCCTGGGTCTGCACCATGCCCCGCTGTGACTTATTCAACAATGTATGAATAAAGACTTAAAACTGTGTTCATGACAGAGCTATTTTGGCCATCTCTTAACGAGAATGGGATTTTTCTCGTTCTGTATCCTGCTAGGCTTTGAGTTGCTGACTGAACTCTGAGCAGCAGTGACTCGGAGCTGAAGCATCCTGGGGACACACAGAGCACAGGACAAAACTGGAGGGAAATTAACCTAGGGATGACACGGGAGCGGGGACTGTCCGACACTCAGGGAGCACTCCCATCGCAGACGGGCAGCACGACCCCCACGTCTGCGCTCCTTTGTGGACTGAGCAGCACGGGGAGGGGCACAGTGGGACAACAAGGGAACAGGCCCTCCCCGCGCCCGTCTCCCGGGGACCAAGAGCAGCACCTTGGAGAGTGCAGCTCCCCGCTGAGCCAGCTCAGCCACCACTTCTGTCAGCATCTGCTGCAGCTTCTGCTCTGCCAGCTCCAGGCACAGCTGCAGCTGTCGGTCTTTATCCTCCTTCTACAAAGGGAGAGCAGAACATCAAAACGGGCCGAGCGGTGTAGCCTCTGCCATTGTTAGTAAGCTGAGACAAAACCTAAATGCATGTGTCCACAGGATTAGTTCTGCTTCGGAAGCCGCGTTATGGTAATTTTTCTCTCAGTGTTCCTGGGCTTGGTCTCAGTGGGCAGAACACCTCCTGCCAGAGTATTTGCTCTTCCTAAACGTCTCCAAAGAAGTCTTTAAAAAAGAAAGTTCTTATATATTAAAGAAGATCAGGTTTCTGTAGAAGCTTATTCATTCCTATTGACAAGTTAAGGGTCAGTACTGACCCTTCTTAAAACATCACCAGAATCATCATTTGAAGGGAACCCTACCAACCCAGACGGCCATGGGCTTGTAAGCCAAAATATGGCTTTCATCTCCTCTGAAATACAGACCTGATCAGAGTGTGCCTGGGGAAATGCCAGTCAACTAATATTTGTAAATGCATGACTATTCTTTTAACAGATCTTCTAACTCTGAAAACTTTCAGTGTAGAACATTTAGACAGATTCTTTTTGGAAAAAGAAAAAAAATGAAATGATCTATACGCTCGGGTTCCTGAGAGGTTAGCGTTTATTTCTAAGCAGCTTTCTTATTTTTTCTGTGTGTGTATTACTCTATATACATACATAAACAATAAGATGTGCTTTAAAACCCTCAGAAAACAACAACGTAGTATTTTCTGATCTGCCTTTTACAGCCATTATTTTGTATATCAGAATGCTCTTAATTAGCATTCCACATCATACATTTCAATGGCTTTCTAGTATTTTATTTTTGTAGTGGGGCCAATGATACACTTTGTCACACACCAGACTGACTCACTTTGTTTTGGAGAAGCCAGATTTGGTTTTCCTGATTAAGTCCTGATTATGTGAGACCACACAGGAACAGGAGCAAGTAAAGCTCACCAAACCACAGGAAGTACAAAACCTAATCAGACTGGAGCTCTAACCCTGCCTTTTGTCACAGTGACCCCACTTCCCAACAGGCAGCCAGCTGCTGTGAAGTTCCCTGCTGCTCTCTGCTCTTTCAGGAAAAATGCTAACATGCCAACAGATTCAAGTCAAGTAAAACAAGAGTCAGGAGAGGAATTCCACAAAATGGTCAACCCAAATCCCAAATAATTCAAACCTCTAAGTTGCAGTCACCCTCAATTTTTAAAAAATGTATTTCCTTTCAGTACAGCTGATTTATCATGATGTACATCCACACTTTTGAACGCAGTATTTTAGGGTCATAAGAACTTTACACTGGGACTTGATTTCCAACATGGGAGTCACATGAAAAGGTCTTTACCTTCCTTCCTCAGTATTCACTACTACAGAAGTCAGACACAGTTCAGGAAAAGCCATTACCTGTCGATGCATAGAATCCTTATTTGCGATTTCATTTTCAAGTTTATCATCGAGGTTGTGCACAGAGATGGCTTTGCGCTGTGCAGCGAGGTAGCGTTTCTCAAGTGTAGTGATTCTCTTCTCCATGTCCTCCTTTTGGGCCATAGCCTACACCAGGCATTGCAGAGGAGAAAAGGTAAGTCATTATCATAGAATACTGCGATACAGTTAAGAGTAAAAAAGCTGGACTAAATCCTAAGTTTCAAATCAAACATAAAATTAGCGTCCTCAAAATTAAAGTCCTAGACATGGCAGTTTTCTGAGATGTGAGCAAAAACGCGCCTACCTCAAATGTCACATTTGCCACGATGGCACCCATCTGTCTTAATGTCTGTCTGGCCACTCGATTTACCAAGCTTCTTGTCTACATCATAAACCCAACCAGCAAACAAAAAGTACACTAAACTACTCTGTCATTGCAAGAATTCCAGGAGGGAAGGTATCTGGCATGAAATGAGGATCTCTGTCTCCACACTATACAGGCGGGCTTGACCCAGAACAGGGAGGGACCTTCAACAGATCCTACAGGGAGCTCCGAGGCTCATTTCCTCAGGTGAAAGTTGGTAAAATCTCATGCAATTTCCTCAAAATTCAATAAGAATATTAATGAGTAGAAACAGAAGTCACAGTGTTACACAACTGGGAGCAGCCTTCTCAAGCCTAGTTCTTCTCAAGCAGTTACACCACATGTAGGAAACGCTCAAACCAGGAGCAGAGCTTGCTGCCGATGCGACTCCTGTCCGCCGGCTCAAAATCCATTTCAGGTCCCTCCGTGCTCACTAAGTAACCGAGGTTGTCCTAACATTAAAAGTGCAAGGTCTTAAAAAAGCTTTTTCCCGAATTCTCTGTGTATTAATCTCTGCCACCTAATCTCCTCCTGTTGCCAAAGAGTAGTGTGAACACGTTATACAAACATGTGCAAATATTTCTGTTTTGAGTTCTCACACAGAATGACTCACACCGAGCTACTAAACCAGTACACCTGCTGTACCACATGTTGGAGGGGTGCACTCTGAGACGGTCTCATGGGGGAGGGGTGGGGCAGGGTGGGCACTGTCTGTCTGCACAGAGAGGAGAGGCGAGGCTCACGGGAGGAGGCCTGAGCCCCCAGCTCTCTTCTGTTTTCACAGTGACCATTAGGGAGCTTCTCATAAATCACGACACCAGCAGACACGACCGCCAGAAACATCCTGATTCTGCATGGTTACACAGCACGGGCCTGAGGATCTGAGGGTGAGCAAACGCCACTCGACTTGTCTGACCGCTGGTATCACTGTCACACATCCTTTCAAGGAGCGGAACCTCAGAAAACTAGAGAAGATGGCCAGGCAAGCTGCCTCAGCAGAGCCCACACAGCATGTTCCCATCTCTCCGGGAGAATGGGCTCCACAGATGTTCAGACTCACCTGAGTGAATCAGAAGGAAATCTCAGCATCATCGGGAATATATTCAGCAGGCAGGTAGGGGGATGAACTGGGAGACTGGGGTTGACATATATGCACACTACTGATACTATGCATCAAGTCAGCAACGAGTGAGGACCTACTGAACAGCACAGGGCACTCTATCAGTGCTCTGTGGTGAAGTTAATGGGTAGGAAACCTAAAAACCAGGGAGATTTGTGTGTGTGTGTGTATACATATATATATATGATTGGTTCACATTGCTGTACAGCAGAAATTGACACAGCAGTGTAAAGCAACTATACTCCAATAAATGAATGAGTGGATGAATGAATTTTTTAAAAAGGAACACACTAGGCCCCCTAGAACTTGTGGAAATGAGGAGTCCACACCCAGGGTGCAGCACAGCCATGTTGGTCCACTGCCAACGGGCCGCCTGGACCAGGCCTCTTCTAGCCCAGAGACCTCGACGCAGAGGCGGGAAGGCAGCCAGTGGCGGTCTCGCCAGTGCTCTGCTCTTGCTCACGCAGCCATGCCAAGGCTGAGATCACGGGGAGAACAAGGGACCCACATTCCGCCTCAGGACAACAGACACGTCCACTGTCACTCACTTCACGGACGTCCTGCTGTAGTTTCACGTTTACTTCCTTGGACTTGAGGAGGTCCTTCCTGGCCGTGTCCAGGTCCTTCTCCAGCTCTGTTACGTGGGCAGAGAGGGCTGCCAGGCGGTCCTTCATCTCTCTCTGCTCCCGTGACTTCTTCTTGATGATTTCCTTGAGCTCGATCACCGGAGCCAGGTCTTCGTCGCGGGTTCTCTAAGGGGGAAAGGAAACCTTAGACAGCCTGGTTTTGGGAGGGAGGGAACGCAGCACTTCCGGGAAATCGGTGAAGTCAAAACTGCCTTCTGCGCTCTGGAGCTCACACGTCCCTTACGGCCACTCAGACCTACATGATGCATTGGTGAAAGGTCTCCACAGCCCCGCACAGACTGGATAGTAAGACGAGAACCAGACAGAGAGTGAGACCGAGGACATGCCTTTCCATTGGCGCTTGGCATGTTTTCTTGCTTGTGATTTACATCAAGCACCCCATCCATTAGTATCTTTTTCAGGTTATTCTTCTCTTTAAGAATCATCAGTGAAAACCAAAACATTGAATCAGAATAAAGAAATAAGTAAAGACAGCAAAACTCCATTTGGAAAAACTCAACTCAAAACTGAAAATACAGCATAAAAAGAAAATACATGGTGATGCTATCCATCTCGAATAGAACCAGGTGATTCGAGTCAGAATTTGTCTCCTCCTGGACAAAAGGGGTGCTTAAGAGATCCTGCAGCTCTGAGCCACAAGTCTAGTTTACTAGTCATTAAAATAACCCAGGTGGGCTGGTCCTCAATCAGAAAGATAAAGAACATCTGATGTCCACCACTACAGCCTTCATACTTTCTTAAAATGAAAGGATACAAATGACAAACCCTTGGACTGCAAGGAGATCCAACCAGTCCATTCTGAAGGAGATGAGGCCTGGGATTTCTTTGGAAGGAATGATGCGAAAGCTGAAACTCCAGTACTTTGGCCACCTCATGGGAAGACTTGACTCATTGGAAAAGACTGATGCTGGGAGGGATTGGGGGCAGGAGGAGAAGGGGACGACCGAGGATGAGATGGCTGGATGGCATCACCGACTCGATGGACGTGAGTTTGAGTGAACGCCGGGAGATGGTGATGCACAGGGAGGCCTGGCGTGCTGCGATTCATGGGGTCGCATAGAGTCGGACACGACTGAGTGACTGAGCTGAACTGAACTAACTGAAATTGCACGATGAATGATCCAACTTACCTTGTTATGTGTGGCACCTAATTCTTCTAACAAACTACACCTTTCAAGTGCTCCTCGTGTGTTGATGTGTGTATATACGTGAGTGCACTTCTTAGTGTATGCTGCTGCTGCTGCTGCTAAGTCGCTCCAATCGTGTCCGACTCTGTGCGACCCCATAGACGGCAGCCCACCAGGCTTCCCTGTCCCTGGGATTCTCCAGCAAGAACACTGGAGTGGGTTGCCATTTCCTTCTCCAGTGCATGAAAAGGAAAAGTGAAAGTGAAGTCGCTCAGCAGTGTCTGACTCTTCGCGACCCCACGGACGGAAGCCTACCAGGCTCCTCCACCCATGGGATTTTCCAGGCAGGAGTACTGGAGTGGGTTGCCATTGTATACTCACCCTAATACGCGGCTACTGTAACAGAATACATTTAATGTATCTCATTGATCTTAACATCAAAAAATCTGCTTATTAACAGCTTTAAATTCTAAGTTTGAGAGGGAAAGAAATATTACCCTAAAATAATTATATTATTTAGTTTTTAATTGCAAATTGATATACAGAATATAATAAGTCTTGAGACATTTATACCAACTAATACTTTTTAACTGGTGGCTTCCCAGGTGGACCTATGATAAAGAATCCACCTGGCAGTACAAGAGGTCAGGTTCAATCCTTTGGTCGGGAAGATCCCCTGGAGTAGAAGATGGCCACCCACTCCAGTATTCTTGCCTGGGAAGTCCCAGGAAAAGAGGAGCATGGAGGGCTACAGTCCACAGGGTCGCAAAGACTCGGACATGACTGAGCATGCATGTAGGCAACACTTTTTAACCACATAAAACTCTGACTTCTTACAGAAAAAAAGTATTTACAAGAATTCAAGAAGCTCAAAAGTCAACTAGTTACATAAATACATGCATCATCCACCTAACAAGGCTGCAAGTGTACAAATCCAGGATGGCCGGGTGGCTGGTACCTTCTTGTCCAGGGCCTTGTGGTGCTCAAAGAGTGATTTCAGTGACTTGATCACCTCTAGCTCGCTGGTCATGCCGGCTGGGGACTGCGCCTGCCACTTGCCCGCCGTCGTCTGGAGGGACGGTGTATACCGGGAAACCAGGAACTCCAGGTGCTCCAGCAGCAGCTGCAGGGCAGGGCCAAAGGAGCACCGTCAACCTCATGCTTGAATTCAGGGCCCGATAACCCCTCTCAGCCTCATGCTACAGCCGGAAACATGCTAAGGCAAGTCGGAATCCCGCCACTTCAGTCTAAAGTTAGAGTGGACTTCCCCAGTGGCCCAGTAGTTAAGACTCCACACTTCTGCAGGGGTCATGGGTTTTACTCCCTGGTCAGGGAACTAAGACCCCACACAAACTGTAGCATGGACAAAATTGTAGGTTAAGAGAACTCCCCCCTCAAATGTACGAAAATTATAGTAGCTCTCATCATAAATTTGAAGCAAAGTATGAGAACCCCAAACTGATCCACCCTGGTCTGCTCAGTGGGAAGATGTGAAAAATGACTTGAAAACCAGACAGAGTTTAAAGACAGCAACACGGAGCCCAGCGGTGGCCCCCGAGGGGCAAATGTCAACATGTGAGAATTCCCCTACTGACCATGATGTTATTCCTCTCTGCTTTCAGCAGAGCTATTTCTTCTTCTCTTGCAAGAAGCTGTTCCCGGCATATATTGACTTCTTCTGTAGATGTTGCCAACTCCTAGAAAACAGTGAAATGAGTAAGTAACTAAATACAAACACAAATTAAAAAGAGAGCGAGACTCTGAAGACTGACCCTGTCAAGTCTTTCCAGGCTCCACGCAAAGGGTCTCCCTACCCCTCCAGAGAAGAGGGGGGCCACTGACCCCAAGACCACACAGACCACCACAACTCAGACCGGCCTTCAGCCTCCACCTCGACCTGGCAGGCATGCGGCAGGGGAGAACCCGGAATCCAAGCCTGTCTTCTCAAGACCCAGGGACGTCTGAGAAACTTCCCTAAACATAAACCTAACAACAAAGTGGATAAAGAGATTCTTAAACGACACACAGACAAGTGACCTAGAACCGCTGGGAAGAGTGAGGAAGAAAGGTAAGATCTACAAGGCCATCAGGCTTTGGAGTGTTCCTCTGGGAAAAAGGCTGATGGCACCCCAAGGCCATCTGTTAGCCTGACTCCATTGAAGTCACCCAGTCATTCAATAAACTGGAGAAAATGTTAAATTCATGTTTTATGTATTTTATCACAATTTTCATGCACGCGGTGCCGTCCACGTGGTGAACTTGCTCAAACTGAACCACACGGAGTCTTTCATTCTTCTAGTTTTCTTTACACAAATAAAAAAATCCTGGGCTACATATTCCCCTACTACATACTGAGTATTCAGCGCCTAGAACACTGCCCAACACTTGTTAAGAGGCATGTAGTAGACATGTGAAGCTATGAGGGTGTATGTTATACACATAAGCAGCAGGTACCCGTCATTAAGATACTGGACACACTGTTCTGTGCTTTGTAAGATGGGAGAGGTTAAGGGGCTTAGCCTTTCTGCTTCAAGGACTGACTCTATAGCTCAATCCACGTGCCCCAGTGACTCCTCCAGACAGTGTTTCCCTTCTTGTGGGGCCCCCGCCCGTCCTCCACGCAGCCCCTGCACAACCACTTACAAGGTCAACCTGCTGGGGTCGATCTTGCCCAGAAGGCCAAAACGCCCTGGCCGGCAGGGCCCACAGCCACGCTAACAAAATGAAACACAGCTCCAACGCTTCCCCGCGTGAAGGCCAATCCGACGGGCCCAGCCCCCGGCTGCTCTCACCTCAGGCCGCTCTGCTTCCAGGACTTGGGCCGAGGCCAAGTTCTTCCTTGTCTTGGCCTTTGCCTTGGGGATGCAGCACTGGAAAAGCGCCCACAGGCGGGCCCTCCTGCGACCCATCCTCGCGGATGGGGGCAGCCCCCCACTCAGGGGCAACTGCTATTTCACGGTTCGATATCTCAGCACCCGAGCTATCACCACCGATCTCACACTACGACCACCACTATTCACACTACGACCACCGCTCTCACACACACCGCTCTCACACACCACTCTCACACACTACTCTCACACACGACACTCTCACACACCACTCTCAGACACACTGCTCTCACACTAGGACCACCGCTCTCACACTACGACCATCAGCACTGCTGTCTCTAGAAGAAATGGCACGAAGGCTCTGCCTCCAGCACGTCTCCCAGGAGCCTGGCACCTGGAACCCACTGGGTCATAAGGGGCTCCATGGTAACAGGGGGGCTGGGCTCAGGCCCACCATCAAGGGTGCAGAGAGGGGGGAGGGGCTGCCCAAAAGATGACAGATGAGTGTGGGGTGCAGGAGAAGGAAGGCTGTGCCCACAGCTCAGGCCCACCACCAAACATGACCCTGCAAGGATACTGGTTCACAGTCAAACCAAATAGTAGCAACTGCTTCAGAAACCACCACCACTAGGAATGAGCACGTCTTCTAAGTGGGCTTCTGCTTCCTCTAGCCCCCAAACAAGCCTCCAGGGAGGCTACTGAAAGGGCACCACTGAACTCAAGGGTGTCCCCAGAACCCACCCGGGTGACAAGGACTCACTGCACTAGCTGCCCCTCGCTCACCCTGAGCTCCGTCCTCCCTGACTGACTCCCTCACTCGAGCTCAGCAAGGGCTTGACCAACCTCGCTCCAGGCACTTAAAATGAATTCACAGTGGGTACAGGGCTTCGGTCAATCTGCTGCGAACTCGCCCTCTTCACTTTGACCCTGGGCTGCCAGACAACTCTGCCCCGTGGGGGCTGCACGGTGGAGGTTCAGGGGTGTCCCTGCCTTGAGCCGTGACAGCCAGCGCCTCCCAGACCCCGCCAGGTGCTGCCCCTCCCTCCACGCCCGAGTCTCCCACCCCCTCTCCTGGCCCCACTCCCAGCCTCGCGGCTCTCCACTTGCCAGGGCACAGGCCATACGGCTCCTGGCTCAGCCGGGGCCTCTGCTGTCACTTGAGGACCTCCGTCCCCCGGGGGCTTGAGGCCCCATATCCACCCATCTCAGCAGTTACAGACTCTGCAAGATACAGAGTACGGTTTGGGGTCCTGCCCGCAGTTCACCCTGAACACATTCTCTTTTTTTCGCTTTATCTGCGAGAGTTCTCTGAGATGTCTTTCGAAAACCTCAACTGTTGCTTTCAAAAAGACTGTAAAATCACTGTGCTCAACTTTAAGGATAAAATCTTCATCTTAAACCTTCAAGTGAAACTGGAGAGAAGAGTCAAAGCAGTCATTTTTTCACACAGAAAAAGAAAACCCGCACCTGACCACATCACAGAATACAGTTCACGCAGCCCCTTCCTCCTCAGCCTTCTCCTCCACTACCAGCCACCTGTCATCACAAGGCCTGCCCTGGGCCGGCAGGGGCAAGGGAAGAGGGCAGACTGGCTCCTCTGTCCCCAGGCCGCATGGGCCGCTTGCCCCACCTTCTTCCCAAGTTCAAGGGGCACTGAAACAGCCCAGGCAAGCAGGGGATTCTGATCAGAAACATAACCGTGGGTAATGAGCAAGGGCCCCTGGTTCTTGTTTACCCCAGTACCAAAGATGATCAATATAATTACTGTGAATTTTACATGTGGCTTCAGATGAGAGAAGACACCTGGGGCTTCCCCACTACCAGTTATAGATGCAAGCAGCTTGTGGGTCAGCCTACCAAGAGCTAGAGAAGCTAAATACATTTCAAAAGAGGTCCTTAGGCAGCCACAATCCAAGATTTCAAACAAAAGCCCAGTGAGGGAGCTGGAGACTGAGAGGGCCGCTCCTTCCCTCGGGGCATCAGAACAAAGCTGACTCTGGGAAGAAAAGGCAGGGAAAAAGTCAAGCAGAGGGGACTGGCTAACAGCTCTGGACACTTCCTTGGGCTGGGAAGACAAAAATCCAACCACAGGCCTGACAAGTTAGTCCGGATGGTAGAGACTAAGCTCCCCAAGAAAAGGGAGGCACAGAAAACATACCCAGCACTCTGCCCAAACCGGCTGAGCGCTGAGTATCAATCACCTTGTGGTGCTCGGGAGACAGACGGTGGGCTTCAGGACCGGCCGAGAAGGGAGGGGGCCATGGGAGGCACCCCAGGCTTCCAGATGGAGATGCTGGAGGGCTCCTCCCTGGGGTCAGCGGGGGAAGGTGGGTGAAGGCTGCTGAGACTCAGCTTACAAAGACACCCCAGCCTCAAGTCACTCAGACCCTGAGTGAACAGACAGCACTGTCCTCACTAGAGGTCTGCATCAGAGGAACCTCTGGAGAAGACAGCATCACCAGAAACTCTAGGGGTTTCCATAGATAATGTCCACCATGCAACCAAAAAAGCAAATACGGGTGTAACAACAAATAAGACCAAGAGAAAAAGAACGGAAACAGGTCCAGAGGTATCTGATGTGTATCAGCATATCAGAGGTATGCTAGAGGAATCAGATGCAAACTTCACCAGTTCAAAAATATACTTGACACAAGGAAAACTTTCTGAGACTCAAAACCGATTCTAGAACTTTCAAATAACAGTGACTGAATTGAAGAACTCAGGCTCTGGGCTTCACATCAAGTTGGATGTAGCTGAAGAGAGGATCAGTGAACTGAGGAATAGATCGGTTAAAATATATATATATGAGGGAAAAAAGTATAGAATATAGCGAAGGAACCCGTTGTTCAACTACATTGTGAAAAACTATAAATGGGGCCCCTCATGGTGGAGAAAAGACAGTCAGGGGAATAAGAAATGCCTCCAGGGCCTGAAACTAAAGAGCCTCTTAATGAAAGTGAAAGAGGAGAGTGAAAAGGCTGGCATAAAACTCAACATTCAAACAATGAAGATCATGGCAGCCGGCCCCATCACTTCATGGCAAATAAATGGGGAAACAACGGAAACAGTGACAGTCTTTATTTTCTTGGGCTCCAAAATTACTGCAGACGGTGAAATGAAAAGACGCTTGCTCCTTGGAAGGAAAGCTATGACAAACCTAGACAGCACATTAAAAAGCAGAGACATTCCTTTGCTGACAAAGGTTCATTCAGTCAAAGCTATGGTTTTTCCAGTAGTCATGTATGGATGTGAGAGCTGGCGCACGAAGAAGGCTGAACGCCAAGGAATCGATGCTTCTGACCTGTGGTGTTGGAAATGACTCTTGAGAGCCCCGTGGACTGCAAGGAGATCCAACCAGTCAATCCTAAAGCAAATCAGTCCTGAATATTCATTGGAAAGACTGATGCTGAAGCTCCAATACTTTGGCCGCCTGATGCGAAGAACTGCCTCTTTGGAAAAGAACCTGATGCTGGGGAAGACTGAAGGCAGGAGGAGAAGGGGAAGACAGAGGATGAGATGCTTGGATGGCATCACCGACTCGATGGACATGAGTTTGAGCAAGCTCCGGGAATCGGTGATGGACCGAGAAGCCTGGCGGGCTGCAGTCCATGGGGTCGCAGTGGGTCAGACATTCAGCAACTGAACTGACTGACAGGGACAGTGGCAAGAGTTGGTTCAAGAATCAGAGCATTGACTCAAAAATGAAAACCACACATTGGTTTCAGCAGCTCTGCAGGTGCCTAAGGCAAGAAGAAAATGTTCAAGCTCTCAGAGGAAAAAAGCTGTGGCTTTTAATGGCACAGCAACACTGAGAGCTGACTTTTCAAGAAAAAGGAAGTCAGAAGATAATGGACTGGCATCTGTAAAATGCTGAAAAACAAATAACCACCAACCTGGAATTCGATACCCAACAAAAACACTCTTCGAAAGTGCAAGCAAAATAAAGACTTGTAGGGCAAATGGAAATGAGACAATTCATCAACCACAGAGATGACTAAAAAAATATTAAGGCAGTGCTTTGGGAGAAAGAAAAGTCGTCTCTGACTGAAATATAAAAAACAAGTAAAGACCAACAATGAGGTAACTGTCAGGGTAAATATTAATGCTACAGTGATGATAACGCCGACAATATATCTAAAATTTTAAAGGATAACAGTGACAAGGAGGAAACAGTCGTGTCAGGGAGGCAGTAAAAGTACTAAGTTAGACTTCAATGTAAAACACAGGCTGTGTCTGCGAATGTGCACCCACCAACCTGGCAGAGGAGCACAGAACTAGAGAAACACCTCATCCTTCTAAAAGAAGGCAAGAGAAAAGAACACGGAACAGGTGGGACAAACAGAAAACACACAGCAACACGGTATCTACAGACGGAAACATCAAAGTTATAAACAGAGCAAATGTCCTCATTAAAAGATAAAAGCGTCACCCTGATTAAGATTAGAGCCACACACTGTTCCCAGAGGCACATGTTAAGATGGAAGACCACAGACAGGTGAGAGTCAAAGATGCCCAGGCGAACAAGGGCAGAAACCTGACGCGGCAACATCACTGTCAGAGAGAGCCTAAGGTAAGAAGCATCACTAGCGATAAAGAGGAGCATCTCCTGCTCACGCAAGTCCAGTCTGCCAAGACGATGAGGATTCTAAATCTGAATGTCCCTGATAACATAACCTCAAAACATCAATACATACAAACGGACAGAAATAGAAGAGCAGTCACAGCCAAGTTCACAATGGCAGTGGGAGACGTTAAAGACACATCTCTCGGGGAACTGGGCTCCCTGGGACGTCGTCACCTGCAGCCACGAAGTACCTGAAATGCGGCTGGCTCTACAATGAGATGTGCTGCAAGCCTGAAACACACACTGGATTTTAAAGACTTAGCATGAGAAAACGAATGTAAAATATTTCATTACGTTTTATCAGGTTGATTACACACTGAAATGACAATATTTTGGGAATGTTAAAATAAAATACATTACAGGTAACTTCACCTACTTCTGCTTTACTCAACGTGGCTACCGAAATCTGAATTATGATTGACAACTCTGATCTAACTGATACGCACGTAACACTGCATTCCCACTGATAGATATTATTTTCAAGAGCCCAAGGAACATATAACAAAATGAATATATATTGAGCCCTTAGGAAAGCTCACATTATTTCAGAGGACTGAGATAATGCAGGGTATACTTACGGATTGCAATGGGCTGATGGCTTATGTGCCCTCAAACTTCACCCTGCACGTGGTGATGATACCAGGAGGCAGGGACTCTGGGAGGGCTCAGGTCAGGAGGGAATGGGCTGCCGTGCTGCCAGGACAGGGAGAAGAAGCAGGCAGTCTAGGAACCAGGAAACAGGCCTCACCAGACGCGGCACCTGCTGGTGATCTTGGGACTTCCCAGGCTCCGGTACTATAAGAAGCAACTTTCTGTTGTTTATCAGCTGGTCTACGGTTTTCATAACAGTAGCCCCTAAAGACCGAGACGGGGCTCTTCATGGAATTAACAGAGATCAGAAAAGGGTCGCCAGAAAAACCTCCCCAAACATTGGGAAGATAAATCACAGACTTCTTGTAGACTTTCATGAATAAGAATTTTAAAAAGCACAATGTAAATTAGAAAATACTTTTACATACAAGATAATGAAAATTTGGCTTATTCAAACTTGTGGGACCCAGCCAACTGTGTTTAGATGCTAACCTAAAGCCTTTAACACATATACTGGAAAAGAAGGAAGGCCGAAATCAGCTGAGCCTCCTCCCAAAAATCCAGACAGAAAGCACAGCGAGTGGAGCACAAGGTGGATGGGAGAAAAGGAGCAGGAAATGAGGGAACACAGGGCAAACAGGGAATTGTTTAAACAAGCCAGACGTCGGCTCTTTGAAAGGCCCGATAAACCTGATAAACCCCTAGGGAGACTGGTTAGAGAAAGAGACAGAGCACAAATCACCAGTATCAAGGATCTTTAAAACGGGGCACAACACATCTTACAGAAAAGAAAGATAGTGTGAACCACAGTTCCCTTACTCATAGGAGAGTCTACGGGCCTAGCAAAGGGGAAATGCCTTACCTAAACATACCCAGGAAGACATACAAAATCAGAAAATGTTATTTGCATGAAAAAAACTAAATCTGAAATTAAAAGCCTCCCCACAATGAAACCAACTGGTTTTGTCAATCAATGCTTCCAAAAATCTAGGGAAGAAAACAGCAATCTCACAGGAACTCTCAGGGTAAACAAGGAACACTCTCCACCTTGTTTTCGAAGACTGGCATACTGCTACTGCTGCTAAGTCACTTCAGTCGTGTCCGACTCTGTGTGACCCCACAGACGGCAGCCCACCAGGCTCCCCTGTCCCTGGGATTCTCCAGGCAAGAACACTGGAGTGGGATGCCATTTCCATCTCCAATGCATGAAAGTGAAAAGTGAAAGGGAAGTCGATCAGTCCTGTCACACTCTTAGCCATCCCATGGAGTGCAGCCCACCAGGCTCCTCCGTCCATGGGAGTTTCCCGGCAAGAGTACTGGAGTCGGTTGCCATTGCCTTCTCCATGGATTATAGGAACATTAAAGATACACACACACACACACACACAGAGTTCACTGTGTGAGGTGATGCGTATGTTGAGCAATCATTCCATGATGTCTATGGGCATCAAGTCATCACAGTGTAGACCTGAAATACACAAAAACTGTCTCTGTCACTGACTGCTTAGTGAAGCTAGGGTTCTAAAATCAGGGCCTGGCACCTTATAGCTGGCAGGTGTGGGAACTCGGGTTCATGTGCAGGCTGTACACTCTCTTAATCACATGTGAGACCTGAAGCAACCAAGCCACTCTCCATTTTTCTTTTTCTGTTTTCCTCTGTTCCCCTTGCCATTTGTGTTTAACAGATTCCCAGCATTGAGTGAGCAGCGTCAATGCAGCAAGAATGTTTCCCCGTTTAAGGCAGGAGCGTGTAACACCAGCAGACTTCCCAATCACCCCTGGGTGCTGCATCACACAGAAAAGCAAAGAAACTCGACGTTCCCGAGACAGAGCTGCCCGACGGCAGTGGGGACTCTGGTCCCCCAGGTGTCCCAAGGGGACCCCCAGGGGCTAGGAGCCCACGCTGGGGCGCCCAGCTTGAAGCCACACTTGCCTTTCCACCATTCTGAAGGTCCTGGCAGAAGAAAGCCAGGCCATGGAAGGGGGATAGTGTGGGACGCAGGGCAGGACTGACTCGGGTCTGTGCTGGGCTCCACACCCAGTCACTACCCTTGGAGTGTACAAAGTTCTTGGGGTCATTCTGGGTATCTGGCAAAAAGCAATGGAGCCAAAGTCACTTGGCGTGGTTTTTAAGGAAAAAACCTCACTGGAGATTCACTCAGCGCCAGCCTCGGCCCCTACTGAGATGCAGACTCCTGGTCACCAAGGCTGTGCCCGCAGCCCACCAGGGCAAGGGCAGCCTCCCGGACACAGGGTGACACATGGCGTTCTTCCCCCACTTTGAATGAAGGGCTGCACCCCCCTGGATGAACCCGGCTCACCCCTCCACTTCTGATGCTGAGGCCCCCGTGACTCCCACGACCAGAGGATCCAGCCTCTCCCGGGGCCTCCGTGTCACGGCACAGGCCTTGTCCATGTGGCCCCAGCAGGCAGGGTGAGTCCTGTGCGGAGCCTCCCAGCTCGTTGGCCTTGCTGCTCACATCAGGGCTGTGCAGGAGCACTGTGGGTCCACTGAATGAGTGGATGAGGGCCCCTAACAATGACAGTGATGACGACGAGGAGGAAGAGGTGAAGGGGGCGGAGGTCCAAGTGTCAGTCCCTGATTCAGGCATCTGTGCGTATTAACTCATTTAACCTCACGACAAGGTTGTGTGTCTGTGTGTGGGGGGCAGGGGCCGGTCCTGCCACTGTTCTCACCTTGGAGCCGGCAAGTTCACTCTCAGTGTCCAGGGGTGGCTGCAGCCACTGGCCACAGACTGGACAGCTTTAACACAAACTCATTCGCCCCCAGTTCTGGAGTCAGAAACCTGTGATCAAGGTGCGGGCAGGGCTCAGCTCCCTCCAGAGGCTCCAGGGGAGGGTCCCTCTGGCCTGGTCCAGCTCTTGGGGGACCCCAGGCCTCCCTGGGCTTGTGGCCACATCACCCCGATCTCTGCGTCCATGTGCCAAACCTTCTCCCCTGGGTGGCTCTGCGCTTCAGATCACTCCCTCTTCTCTTCCAAGCACACCTGCCATTGGATTTAGGGTCCACATGCATCCCGGGTGATTTGGTGCAGAGGTCAGTAAATTATTTCCATCTGCCGAGACCATTCATAGGAATAAGGTCACATTTGCAGGCTGTGGAAGGATGGATGGCTTTCGGGGCCACCACTCAAACCACCATCCTGGTCATGAGGCCGCCGGGCAGAGCCTCCCTGGGCTTGGTGCAGGGAGCTTCGAAGAAGCAGGGCTCCAGGACTTCAGTCCTAAGGCTGCCTCAAGAAGACAGTTAGGATCAGGACATTTGGGCACAGGGAACAGGTGAGCAGGGCCCCAAGGTGTGCTGGTGGGCGTGGGGCTCTCCTGCAGGGAACCTGGAGCCTGACATGACAGCCCAGGGCCAGGGGACGTAGCGCATGGGTTTGGGAATGGACACATCCCAGCACAGACGAGGGGAGGCAGGCATGGGCGCTCAGGCCGGGGAAGCCCAGATCTTCCCGCTGCCCTCAAGGGGCAGGTCAGATGGGCACTGGAGGGAGCCGCGGTTTAAACGACAGGGGTCGCAGTCCCGGTCTGCTGCTGGGTTGTCTCTGGCGAGTGACTCAGCCTCTCTGAGACCATCTATTGCTCCTCTGCAAATCTTTGCCATATGTGACTTGCTTCACAGTTGAGGGGAGATCTTGGTGCTCTCAGCATCCCCGCCCAACCCCGTGGCTGGGGCTATGCCATATCTCCACGACCTTGAAGCCGCTAAGTCCACCCCTGCACAGACTCTCTTTGCAAAGAAGCTGGAAGCCGCTTCCCCTACCATAGAAAGCCGTGAGGCACCGAGACCCAAGAGGCAGCAACGCCTCTAGCCTGGGGGCTCCCGGGTGCGGGGTTGACCACATGGGGCAGCGGGAATGACCACGGATGGCCCCATACGGCCAACCCCGTCTTTCCTGTTACAGCTCCCGTTTATTTCTATGCGTTCTGTTCAGCCACATGCAAAGACCCAAAATATATTCCTCCGAGTCCATGGAGATTTCTCTCGATGCTGGTCAAGAAGCAGTGCCCGGGCCACATCCCTGGGAAAACACGCTCAGCTGTTTATGTAAGCGACAGGGTCCCTCCAGGAAAAACATCTGGCAGGATTGGGAAAGGGTCGTGGGACTCGGTGGACGTGTGGGATGTCCTCGTTCTTACACATATAGGATGTTTTAAACCCTGGTGCCTGGCCTGACAGCAGTCTGCTCCCGGCAGGAAGAAACCATAAGATGCCGGTCCCCTCCGCCAGCAGGATGCCCCAGAGCGGTGGCTTCTGGCCGGACTGGCCCCTCGGGTGGGGAGTCTGGAGGCCACAGAACTGCAGGGGCCTTGAGCCTTGGCGTGGGCATGGGAAGGGCCAAGGGGCTCGGGGAGAGGACAGGGTCAGGGCCCTTGCAGTGGACCGCCGCCAAATGCTGGACAAAGACAAGAAATAACAAATGTCATACTTTAAAGTTCCTAAAGAGCCAAGAAGGCCCAGGAGAGTGACCAGGTCTGTGCCGTCCGAGGTGTGGGAGGGGAAGGGGAGGCTCGCCCAGCACAGACTGGACTGGTTTAAACCTCCACTCCCGGCTCAACTCACAGGAACAGCGACCTCACCATAGTTGTTCCCGGCACTTTCCTTTTAGAAGGAAGAAGGGAATCACAGAACAAGCAAAAACGTCCCCGTGGGGATTCCTTGTGGTCGAGGATGCCAAGGGCCCCTATTCGTCCCCACGGCTGCCTGAGCCGCTGTGTTATATGTCACAGCCACCCATCTTCGCTGAAGGGCAGCCTCCTAGCTTGTTGGAAGGTTGGGGTCCTTAGCTCCCCCCAGAGGGCTCCCGGGCAGCACACCTCCCCAACCCACCCTGACCCCACAGCTGCCACCCACCCCAGAGGGCCCCGTCACTGCCATCAAGGAATTAGGGGTGCCACGTCTCAGGCCTGAGGGTGGTGGGCGCGCTTCCACGCCATCTTGTGTGTGAACCCCAACTGGCTCACGGTCCAGCAGGAGCTGTGGGGAGCGTGTGTACATGGCAGGGACACACAGGACGGCTTCCGAGCACCGCCGGGCCAGGAAGCCGCAGAGCCCCGGTGGGAAGCCTGGGTCGGACTTCTGACCACCACAGGGGACTGGTCAACCTCCCCGCTGTGCCCTCGGCTTCCTCAGCTCTAAGGATAATACCACCACTCGGAGGGCCTCTGATGCCAGGGCCACTCTGTGGGAGAGGCCGTGTTCTCCTCGAATGTGTTCAAGGCACGTGATGGCTGGTCTGTCCCTAACGACCGGGTGCATTCTTGGCAGCCCTGGGTCCTGCCTGCTCTTCCTGTTGGCACCGGGGTCCCACGTGGGTGTGAGCTGAAAGGCTGGTTCCAGGCTGAGTCTCTCTGCTTAGGTGACAGACGTGCCCCCCGGGAGGGAGAGCGTCTGGCATGGGGTGGGCCTCATCCCTTCCTTCTGATCAGCGCCAGGACCACCCTCCTTCCAGTTCCCGGAGTTGGAAGACAGGGGCCCTTTCTGGGTCACCTGAACGTGTCATCTCACAGGAGCCTTGGTTGAGGATATTTGCTGAGTGATCCATGGGGCCGGGGGCACAGTCCTGCTGAGTTCCTACCGTGTGCAGGCCGAGAATGCTCCTGAGGTCCTTCCCCAACCTCTGGCAGCATCCTTGGGTTCATTTTAATACTCGTGGATGAGGAGGCAGGCTGGGACTGCCCTGGGGGCTGACCCTGACTTGCTCACGCCTGCCCTCTACCTGGACGGCTCCCGAAGCGGACAGCAAAGTGCTCAGTCCCTGGGAAAGGGTCTGCAGGGAGGCATTTCTGCTCTGTGGTTCCTGCTGACCACGTCAGCACCGCCCAGGAGGAGTGGTCACATGGGGTGCTGGCATAAGCATGCTTTCTCCACATCCTGGACATGGTACCCTTGACTGTCTCCAGTGAGCCAGGACCCAGAATGCAGTCTCTCAGGGAGCTGGGGCTGCAGGACCGGCTGGGGCAGATTTACCCCTCAGCTTCGGCATAGGGTCTGGTTCCTGAGGCCTGGCTTCTTGAAGGAATAAAAGACATGTATTCATTCACAGTTCTGCTTTGATGATTGGTGGGTAGGTTACTCAGATCCACCCTCTCATGGAAAACAAAAACAATCAAAAAGTGTCACGCCTTAAAGTTAGTGAAGACCTGAGAAGACCCAGAGGAGCAACTGCCCAAGAGGAGGAGTCCAACAGAAGACTCCTCCCCCCCCCACCCCCCCCATGGAGCTGGACTCCCAGGAGACGACACTTTCAGGTGACCCAGAAAGGACCTCCCTCCTCCAGCCTCGGGAATGACAAGGAAGGTGGTTCTGGTGCCGAGCAGGAGAAGGAGCAGGTGAGGACCCCAGTGGGTCCAGGCATGTCAGCCCGTGACCTTGGTTCAAGGTAACCCTATCCATAACACCCTCAGATGAGTGGAGAATGCAAGTGCCAAGTCTTTCCAGATAAGGACACCTTCTTCCCAGGCTTGGGAACTGCCTCACGGGTTATGGAAGAGTGGTGGCCGTTATGGAAGAGCGCCAGGCACACCAGGATGAAAGACAGCTGGAGGAGAACCAGCAGAAGTGACCCCCTCAGCTTTGGGATTCTGAGAGGATTTGATGGATAATACATCTAATAAATCAGCTAAGCTCATCTCATTTAGAGAAATGAACCTCAAGATAGAAAGGTCCTGCCAAGGACAGGAAACCATTAAAGAAAATGACACAGCCACCTTGGAAAAGAACCAAACAGAACGAGCAGAAATAAAAAGGTGTCATAACGAGAAGTGAAAATACAATAGACGCGTTTGAAGACACTTGGCCTCTTCAGGAAAAGGAGACACGTGGCCACTCAGCAGGGGCATGCTGATAATGTATGCAGCCCCCTGCCCAACCCCCTGCTCTCCAGGAAGGAACCCTGATCTGCAGCTGCATCATTTGCCAATTTCCGTGGTGTAAATTCTCCCGCTGTGGCCTGTTTCATGTACCAAAGGGTTAACACCCGGCTGGCAGAATTCCCGATGAGCCAGAGAGAGCCGACTCTGGCACACAACCGGCCTAGAGACATGGGAGGACATCAAAACCGCAACCAGAGGGGCACAGATTTCAGCCCGACTACCTAGGACCAGGGAAGAGTCGTCCTTGGGGAACTTTAAAGACAAGACTCTTAAAACATGTCCAGAATTCACTTGATAACTTTGCCATTTCCTTCTCCACTTTAGAACAAGTACGCTTCCACAAAACCAGGAGAGGCCCAGAGGGAGCCAGGTGGGGTGTAGAAAAGCCTCAGCACTTAAGACTCAAGAGACATAAAAACTTTACAGCCAAAGAAATGAATGTGTAATGGTGGAATTATGAATAGAGATATGAATAGCTTCGGGACTAGACAATGGCCCCTGACACCTCACTGTAGGAGAGGCTCATGGCACAGGCACTAAGCCTGGGGGTAGGAGTGAGATGGAGGCTGAAGACCACATTTTGTTGTTGTTCAGTCACTAAGTCACGTCCGACTCTTTGAGATCCCATGGACTGCAACACACCAGGCTTCCCTGTCCTTCACCACCTCCCAGAGCTTACTCAGACTCATGTCTATTGACTCCGTGATGCCATCAAACCATCTCATCCTCTGATGCCCCCTTTTCCTCCTGCTCTCAATCTTTCCCAGCATCAGGGTCTTTTCCAATGAGTCAGCTCTTCACACGGGTTGGCCAAAGTATTGGAGCTTCAGCTTCAGCATCAGTCCTTCCAATGAATATTCAGGGTTGATTTCCTTTAGGATTGACTGCTTTGATGTCCTTGCAGTCCAAGGGACTCTTAACAGTCTTCTCCAACTCCACAGTTCCAAAGCAGCAATTCTTTGGCACTCAGCCCTCCCGACAGTCCAGTTCTCACGGTTCAGGGCCAAGAGTCTGACGTGAGAACCCAGCACCCACGTTCAACTGCCCCTGTCGGGCCCAGTGGCCTTGATCTCCTTGCCCCACCTCTCAGAGCCTCAGTTCCTTCCTGTGGTAAAGGGATCTGACCCTTTTACCACAAGCCAGGTCAGGATGCCCACAGAAGGTGGGGTGGGGATGGGGCTTTGCATCCAGGCTGACAAGTCCCTGAGAACATCTGTTGCTGCATTATCCTTACATACGGAGGTGTTGAAATTAGACCTGAGGTGCCCCTAAGTCGAGAACCCCCACTCCAATGTCCAGGCTATGGGGACGGACCCCCACTCCCAACTGCATGCTCATCACCACACTTAGCCAAGTCTGGGAACTGTCTCAGACACCAGCTCATGCCCACAAAGCCTCAGCTGGAAACTGCAAGAAACATGCCCCTCTCCCCTGTCCCGTGTCCATGGCAACCCTGCCCACCCCCCAGCAGGTGAAAGCCCCTCCATTCTAAGGTGGAAAAACCAAGGTCCCGAGTGGGGAAGCCACTTGCCTGAGGCTGCTCAGCCTTCAGGAAGTGGCCGGGCTGGGTCTGGACCTGCACACATGGCCACACGGGCTGTGTGGGGTCTGAGCCCCTCTGGGAGCTCAGGTACCCTTACCGCCTGACCAGCCATCCTGGAGTCTGGTGTGGAGGTGGCTCCCGTCCTCCAGTAGGCAGTTGCTCGCTTGCTTTTCAAAAAAGCAATATCCACAAGACGGGAAACAGATACCGCCACGGCCCACACCAACTCCGGGAAGGAATGAGGAGAAACTACAGCCTGCCAGCCATGGGGTGCGGTGGCGAGCCCTGAACGGCAGCTTGAAAGCAAACTGACCTCGTAGGGTTCACATGTCTGCGGCCTTAACAATTGGCCGAATCCGGAGTCAAGTTCAACATCAGGGAGGTGTGGGCCTCGGTCACCCCCAGTGCATAGTCGGGATTTTCCTGTGTGGCTTTTCAGCAGTTACCAGTGGACATACATAATGCCCTGGCTTTGAGTCTGCCCTTGAAAAATGCTGATGGGTTTCAGTTACAAGGAAACATGTTGGCCCACAAGCTGCTCTTGTCCATTTCCTGGGAACCCTGGCCGCTAACCCCACAGCCATCGGAGGGACAGAGCAGTGGGGAATGGGCGGAAGAGGCGCTCCTGCAGAAGGCAGGCCTGGGCCACCTGCCTCCAGGACCTTTCCCTACCATTTCCATCCTGTCTGCTGTCCCAGGGGTCTCTGACATGACATCCCTCCTGGACCCTCATGTGTGAAACTGACTTCGGGGGTCGTCTCTGGATTAAGGGGTCAGATCCTGATTTGACAATGAGGGCCCCTCTCGTGGGTGGCTGGGGAAGCAAGTTTTAAGCTGAGGTCCTCTGGGCCCACGGTGCCTGGCGGAGGGTCGGGGGGCAAGTGGGTCACCTGTGGTCACAGCCAGTTGGCCAGGCTCAGGCTCCATCCATCCTATACGCAAAGTTATGAGCATGTTTCTTCCAGACCCACCACTTCCCCCTCCACTGGGTTCCTGACCCAGGCACCCAGTGCTGTGTATGGGTCTCTGTCTAGGGTACATCTGGGGCACTGGACAGGGGATTGGGGACTTGCATAGACACTGGAGGGGGGGGCCTTCCTTGGGGAAGTTTCTGACAGTTCCTGGGAAACAGGCCTGCACGCTCCTCGCACCTCTAAGCATGGACCAGGGTCAGCAGTTTATACACCCTGGGAGCAGGTGAGAGGTGCACTGTGGGGCACTCCTAGACCTGCTAAAAGTCAGAACCTGCATCTTGACGACCTCAGGGGCTTCCGTGCACACCCCGGGACCCTGCACCGAGGCAGCCAGGCCAAGGCTTGGTCCCCACCAGACCACCTGCCCTGCTCAGCTCTCCAACCACACCCATCCATGGCTGTACTCGAGGGGTCCTGTGTGAGCTCCCCCCATTCCTGGGATAACTGCTTGTGTGTAAAGACTCAGCTTTGTAGCGGGGTGAATGGTGCCCTCCAAAAGAGACACCCACATCCCAACTCCCCATATTTGCCAGGGGGCCTTTATTCATAAATCGGGTCATTGCAGAGGAAATCAAGTTAGATAAGGTTACAGTGGATTAGGTGGGCCTTATGCAGAATGATGGGTGTCTTTATAAGAAGAGGAGAGACACACAGAGAGGAGGAGGCCATGTGAGGAGGAAGCCGAGGCTGAGGGGATGTGGCCACAAACCCAGGAACACCTGGAGCCCCAGAAACTGGAAGAGCTGGGAGTGACGCTCCTCCAGAGCCCAGGTCGGGGGGCCTGGTCCTGCTGACCCTTGACTTTAGACTTCTGGCCCCCAGAACTGGGAGATTGTCGATTAGTATTGTTTTAAGCCTCCCCACCACCCCAGTTTATGGTCGTCGGTATCAGAAGCCCCACCTGGGACACTCAATGTTCTGTGTCCCTAAGATCCACCAATCGACCGCTACCTCAGCCAGGCCAGTCTTTCCCCGGTCATCACGGGATGTCTTCTCAACAATAAACCTCCTGACTCGGGAGAAAGGCTCACGCTGCACACAGGGGCCCCATCTGTGTGGGGCTCAAAGCCCATGTTGCCTCAGAGTGGCTCAGCCTCACACACCTGCTGGCCCAGGGGGAGCAAAGGGGGTCACACACCTCTGAGCCCCTGTGCCCTCCACACCCTGCCCAGTCATAACTGCAGACGACCGGGCCAGCAGACATTTCAGGAGGGCAGACTTGCTTATCTGCCCCCACTGCTCTTGCTTCCCTGTCCTTTTGCATCCCCCCACCCCTGCTTCTGGGCTTCCCTTGGGCCTCCCTTGGAGCTCAGCGGGTAAAGAATCTGCCTGCGATGCAGGAGACCTGGGTTCGGTCTCCTGGGAAAGGCTACCCAGTCCAGTGTTCTGGCCTGGAGAATTTCATCGACTGTATAGCCCGTGGGGTCGCCAAGAGTTAGACATGACTGAGCGACTTTCATTTCCTTCATCCTTGCTCCTGGTCCAGCCTGTCCAGCTGGCCCTCATGTTTGGGCCCGGGGGACACTGGTGACATCTGGGGACATTTTCAGTTGCATTTATGAATGCTGCAAGATATTAAATGCCAACAACACCAAGGCTGAGAAATCCCACTTTAAGACTCTTCATCTTTTGGAGGTCATTGTTTGAGTATCCAATGGAGTCTATGGATTTCTTTCTCCCTGGGGAAGCATGCAGAAGCCCCAATTTTGTTTCACAGTGGGCAAGGTAGTGTGACTGGGCTCTCTCCGAGGCTATTTTGTTCCCCAAACCTTCTCACTTCTTGTAATCAGAGCACACCCGGGAATGAGTCTTCCCTGACATCTCTCCACTACTCAGGTTGGTGTGGACCCGCACACACCCTGCACGCTGCCTGTGCCCAGTGGCCGCTGAATAGACTCTGGTCTCGAGCAGGGGCAGGTAACAGAATTCCTGGGGACTGATTCATCTCAGGGGAAAGCTGAGGGTTGCAGGGGCCATGGAAAAGTCGGTAATGATCTGAAGACACCACAGGAATATGGCTCATGCTCAGCTCCAGCTTTTTGAAATCTTGAACCATTTAGTTTATGCCAATAACAGTTTCACCTAAAAAGGGCCCAATCAGAGACTTCCCTGGTGGTCCAGCGGTTAACACTCTGCCTTCCAATGCAGGGACAGTGGGTTCAGTCCCTGGTTGGGGAACTAAGATCACCGCATGCCTCGAGGTGTGGCCCCCAAATTTTGTTTAAAAAAGCCCACTCAACTGCTGAAAAACTTTTAAGGCTATAGAACCAAATTATCACTGATGTTTGGGGTCACTGTGACCTTGTGATTTGTATTAATAATAAGAAATACATTTTTGGTCTTTGCCCCCGGTCCTGGCACAGAGCTCCTAAAACTCTGGCAATTACCGAAGTGGGGAGAGCAGTCAAGGTGTCTCTTGTTAGGTGAATGACGTGGCTTTTCGGAGAGTGCCTCCTTTCCAAAGGGGGGGCGCTGCTTGCCAGGGCAACTAAGCACATGGTTAAGGATTGGAATTTCCTGTCCCTCCTCTGCCCCACTCCTCCCCTGACCATGTCTGGGAAAGCCAAAAGGGCTTCTGGTTGAAGCAATCACCAACAGCCACTGATTTAATCAATTGTGCTTGTGTGATGACTCCTCCATAAAAATCCCCAAACAGGGTCTGGACAGCTTCTGGGTTGAGGAACACATGCAGATTTGGGGAAAGTGAGGCTCAGAGAGGGTGAAGTTCCATGCCTCCCCCACACACACCCTGTCCTATGTATCCCCCTCCATCTGCTGTTCCTGAGTTTATTACCTTTTACAATAAGGCTGTGATCTACTAGGCAACATGTTTCTCTGAGTTCCGTGACCACTCGACAAATTAATAGAACCCAAAGTCATTAGAACCTCGGAACGGGTAGCCAGCGGGTCAGAGCGCAGGTGACAATCTGGGCTTGCAAATGATGGCTGGAGTCGGGGGAGAGTCTTGTAGGGCTGGGCCTTTAACCTGTGGGGTCTGGAACTACCCCCAGATAGGCAGGGTCCACACTGAGTTAGGTTGCAGGACCCCCAGCTGCTGTCACAGAAGTGCTGGGTGATGCCGGGGAAACAACACATGCATGTTGGAACTGGAAGAAGCCTCGTCACTTACTAGTAGAACTCGATCTTTCCTGGTGGCCATAACCAATGTCTTTATGCCTGATGTTTATTTCAAAGTCAGAAGATTTAAAGAAGATATGTGTGGTGAAGGATTTAACTGGACTTGGAAAGGCTCTTCTTTCTCCTTTGTGAGCGTGGCCATTCCATTATCATATGAGCAATAATGATACATGACTGAATATTCACATCACCAGTGAGAACTTCCCGAGTGCCAGACTCTAAGTGAAGTACTTTAGAATAACCCAGTGATGTAATGAGTTGTTTCCCAGACGGTTCAGCAGAAAAGAACCTACCAGCCAGTGTAGATTGTGAAATGCAGGAGACCTGGGTTCAGTCCCTGGGTGGGGAAGATCCCCTGGAGGTGGAAATGGCAATCCATTTCCGTATTCTTGCCTGAAAAATTCCACGGATAGAGGATCTTGGGTGCTACAGGCCACAGGGCTGCAAAGAGTTGGACACGAATGAGCACCTGAACATGCACACAGTCGTGCAAATACTGCTGGTTTCTCTGTTTGACAAATGGTGAGACATCATTGCTGTTGTTGTTCAGTCATCCGATTTTGTCTGATTCTCTCTGACCCCATGGACTATACACTCCAAGGAATTGTCTAGGCCAGAATACTGGAGTGGGTAGTGTTTCCCTTCTCCAGGGGATTTTTCTGATTCCCCGCATATTGTAAGAGTCAACTTGAGAATTCTTGTTTTTTATTTCATTTCAAATAGCCTTTGCGTATCTGAAAGGACAGTGTAGGTACTTTCGAGATGTATTCTGCAAAACAAAGCCCTTTTGGCAAATGTGGTCATGATCTCCAGGTCGGCATTGCTGTGGTAAGTGTCACATCTCAGCCAGAAGCCAGATCCTAAGCCCTTCCTCTGGCAGAAACAAATTCACAAAATAAGCCAAGCAAGGGAGCTGGAAAAACAAACCACACCAACAATCAGAAACTCATCCCTCATGAGACAAAGCTAGAGAAAAAGCCAACATCCGTGTGGCCCCAAAACCCTCTTGGCAACGAATGTCCAGTAAGGAAGAGCCGAAACATATCAAATTCTAAGGAGAGGCAATGCCCATGGCCAGTGTGGTTTAGCAACGGCCTGACTGCTCAGATGTAGACACACACCAATGTAAACCCTCTGCAGACGGCAGTGATGGTCATCACCATAGTAAGTGTTTAGTCTGGTGACAACCTGCTCTGGGCACCACATAAGGGAGCAGACCTGATTCTCTTCCTCTGCCCCCACACCATTCACTCATGAAGGCAGCTCAGGTGCTATCGAGCCCTGCCTGCCTGTCTGGCTCGTCCATGAGCTGTGACCACCTCCAGGGAAGGACTCCACCTTCTCTTCTCTCTGCACCATGAACCTGCACACAGGGGGCCTTCAGAACCTCAGGAGACTCACCCCACCCACACTATAGCCAGAACCCTCCCCAGGCATTAAAACAGCTGTGGAGTCACTTTGGCCTAAGCCCTGGTTACGGATCCCTGCAACCTACTACAGCCTCTACAGCGTGAATAATCAGGTCCTTTATACACAGATTCCTGGCTGTGAGATTCGAGCTTTGGATTCATTGTCAGCTCTGTCCCTCCCGTGGCAGCCAGGTGGGCCGCGATGCAGACAAAGGAGCTCATGAGCTGAGTATCAAGGGAGGCATTGAAAGGACAGCGATGGAGGCAACCTGTTGCAAACTGAGGGAGGGTCCCTACGTGTCTCAGAAAAGGCCTCTGGTGTGCAGGTGTGGAGGAGGGCTCCCACGGTGCAAAGGAAAGAGAGGTACTCAGGGGCAAAGGCTCATAGCCTCTCCTGTAGCAGCTCCACTTGGTAGCTCGTGAACAGTGGACAGCCAATGTGGTCACATGAGTGTGACTCTTATTCCCTCACAAAGCAAGAGAAAGGGGGCAGGGTATGGGAGAACCCGGAGGGTGTGGTGGGGCGGATGAAGGGAGGTGTCCTTCCTCTCTTCAGTGCAAATTGCTTTTGTGAGTCTCAGAGCTTCCAGACGGCAGTTACCAAGTCAGGTCCCCACAGTATCCAGTGTGGGCTGGGTGCCTTAGCCCCTGTCACATGGACAAGCCACACCATATGGCTTCCCTGGGTTCTAACAGCAGGATCTGGGGAGTTTGTCTAGGTGCACACTTCCTTGCTATAGCTGTGTCACCTGTTACCCGCTTCTCTGAGCCCCAGTTTTGTCCTCTAGAAAAAAGACATCGATTGCTACCTTAGCAGGTTGCTACCTTAATCCTGTGAAGACTAATTAGGGGAATGCTACAATTAATAGCTGGCCTTAAGAGATATCAATGAATAGCTGGCCTTAAGAGATACTGGGCTGCTCGGCGCGACCCAGCTCGCTCGGATCTGCTTGGGAGAATCCACCGCCATCTGCCACCATGGTGAACTTCACAGTAGACCAGATCCGGGCCATCATGGACAAGAAGACCAACGTCCGGAACATGTCTGTCATCGCCCACGTGGACCATGGCAAGTCCACTCTGACAGACTCCCTGGTGTGTAAGGCGGGTATCATCGCCTCTGCCCGGGCTGGGGAGACCCGCTTCACTGACACCCGGAAGGACGAGCAGGAGCGTTGCATCACCGTCAAGTCAACGGCCATCTCCCTTTTCTACGAGCTTTCAGAGAACGACTTGAATTTCGTCAAGCAGAGCAAGGATGGCTCTGGCTTCCTCATCAACCTCATTGATTCCCCTGGGCACGTCGACTTTTCCTCAGAGGTGACAGCCGCACTCCGTGTCACTGACGGTGCCTTGGTGGTGGTGGACTGTGTGTCTGGTGTGTGTGTGCAGACAGAGACGGTGCTGCGCCAGGCCATCGCTGAGCACATCAAGCCAGTGCTGATGATGAACAAGATGGACCGGGCCCTGCTTGAGCTGCAGCTGGAGCCTGAGGAGCTCTACCAAACCTTCCAGCGTATCGTGGAGAATGTCAACGTCATTATCTCTACCTACGGCGAGGGCGAGAGCGGCCCCATGGGCAACATCATGACTGACCCCGTCCTTGGTACTGTTGGCTTTGGATCTGGTCTCCATGGTCGGGCCTTTACCCTGAAGCAGTTTGCAGAGATGTATGTGGCCAAGTTTGCCGCCAAGGGCGAGGGACAGCTAGGGCCTGCTGAGCGGGCCAAGAAGGTGGAGGACATGATGAAAAAGCTGTGGGGAGACCGGTGCTTTGATCCAGCCACTAGCAAGTTCAGCAAGTCAGCCAATAGCCCTGATGGCAAGAAGCTGCCACGGACGTTCTGCCAGCTCATCCTGGACCCAGTCTTCAAGGTGTTTGATGCAGTCATGAACTTCAAGAAAGAGGAGACGGCAAAACTAATTGAAAAACTGGACATCAAGTTGGACAGTGAAGATAAGGACAAGGAGGGCAAACCACTTCTGAAGGCTGTGATGCGCCGCTGGCTGCCTGCTGGGGACGCCCTGCTGCAGATGATCACCATCCACCTGCCTTCCCCTGTGACAGCCCAGAAGTACCGCTGTGAGCTCCTGTATGAGGGTCCCCCAGACGATGAGGCAGCCATGGGCATTAAAAGCTGTGATCCCAAAGGCCCTCTCATGATGGACATTTCCAAAATGGTGCCGACCTCTGACAAAGGTCGGTTCTACGCCTTCGGCCGGGTCTTCTCAGGGCTTGTGTCTACTGGCCTGAAGGTCCGCATCATGGGACCCAACTATACTCCTGGGAAGAAGGAGGACCTGTACCTGAAGCCGATCCAGAGGACAATCCTGATGATGGGCCGTTACGTGGAGCCCATCGAGGATGTGCCTTGTGGCAACACTGTGGGTCTGGTGGGCGTGGACCAGTTCCTGGTGAAGACTGGCACCATCACCACCTTCGAGCATGCCCACAACATGCGGGTGATGAAGTTCAGCATGAGCCCTGTTCTCAGGGTCGCTGTGGAGGCCAAGAACCCGGCCGACCTGCCTAAGCTGGTGGAAGGTCTGAAGCGGCTGACCAAGTCGGACCCCATGGTGCAGTGCATCATCGAGGAGTCCGGGGAGCACATTATCGCGGGGGCTGGGGAGCTGCACTTGGAGATCTGCCTCAAGGACCTGGAGGAGGATCCTGCTTGCATCCCCATCAAGAAATCTGACCCAGTTGTCTCGTACCGGGAGACTGTCAGTGAGGAGTCGAACGTGCTCTGCCTGTCCAAGTCCCCCAACAAGCACAATAGGCTTTACATGAAGGCGCGGCCCTTCCCTGATGGCCAGGCTGAGGACATCGACAAGGGCGAGGTGTCCGCACGCCAGGAGCTCAAGCAGCGGGCCCGCTACCTGGCTGAGAAGTACGAGTGGGACGTGGCTGAGGCCCGTAAGATCTGGTGCTTCGGCCCTGATGGCACGGGCCCCAACATCCTCACGGACATCACCAAGGGTGTACAGTACCTCAACGAAATCAAGGACAGTGTGGTGGCTGGCTTCCAGTGGGCCACCAAGGAGGGGGCGCTGTGCGAGGAGAATATGCGGGGCGTGCGCTTTGACGTCCATGATGTGACGCTTGCACGCTGATGCCATCCACCGTGGGGGTGGCCAGATCATCCCCACAGCTTGGCACTGCCTGTATGCCAGTGTGCTGACTGCCCAGCCCCGGCTCATGGAGCCCATCTATCTTGTGGAGATCCAGTGTCCGGAACAAGTGGTTGGTGGTATCTACGGTGTCCTGAACAGAAAGCGGGACCACGTCTTTGAGGAGACCCAGGTGGCCGGCACTCCCATGTTTGTTGTGAAGGCCTACCTCCCTGTCAATGAGTCCTTTGGCTTCACCGCTGATCTGAGGTCCAACACGGGTGGCCAGGCCTTCCCCCAGTGTGTGTTCGACCACTGCCCGGTGACCCCTTTGACAACACCAGCCGCCCCAGTCAGGTGGTGGCGGAGACACGCAAGCGCAAAGGCCTGAAGGAAGGGATCCCAGCCTTGGACAACTTCCTGGACAAGTTGTAGGCGGCCTCTGCTTAGCCTGCCACTGGGTGGGACTTGGCGCGGCCCCTGCGCCCAGGGACAAGTGACCACAGCAACAAGCCCCCACATTCTCCACAACACCTCGAGGCTGTCCAGACCCAGTAATGCTCTGCCTGACAGGTTTCTGGGGCCCACTTCGTGCCATCACTCAACATGAACACTTGATGCTGTTTCTTTCGATATTTCTTTCCAGATTTTAGGGGCAACAAGTGCCCTCGGAGCAGGGACTTATCTGGCCGGTGGGAATGGGGGAGGGGATGGGACAACCAATACTTTTTTGTTGAGAGGGAAACTTAATGTCAAAAAGTTAAAAATAAACGCATTAAGAGGTTTATTTGGGTAAATGGCCCCTAGTGGATTTTCCTCCAGAAGGGGCAAGAAACAAGCGGGTAGATGTTCTCTTTGGACAGAAGCTAGAAGGCAGGAAACCCCGCCTGCACAGTGTCACTGAGCACCTCCAGCTGTATTAGTGCCATTGGAATAATAAACTCAACATGGTGGGAAAAAAAAAAAAGAAAAAAAGAGAGAGATACTGGGCTTCCCTGATAGCTCAGCTGGTAAAGAATCCTCTTGCCATGCAGGAGTCCCAGGTCTGATTCCTGGGTTGGGAATCCTGATCCACTGCAGAAGGGACAGGCTACCCACTCCAGTAGTCATGGGCTTCTCTTGTGGCTCAGCTGGTAAAGAATCTGCCTGCAATGCAGAAGACCTGGGTTCAATCCCTGGACTGGGAAGATCCCCTGGAGAAGGGAAAGGCTACCCACTCCAGTATTCTGGCCTGGAGAATTCCATGAACTGTATAGCCTATGGGGTCGCAAGAATCATACACGAATGAGGGACTTTCACTTCATTTTCAAGAGCTATGACCTGAATCCAGATTAAACTGGCGTCTCCAAGTGTCATCTGGCATTTCTTCCCTGAAGCCAGCCAAAACCCACACAGCTGCATTTCCAGGGTCTCCACTTAGCCAGCTGGACAGAAAACCCAACATGGTTCAAACAAGCTGACAGGCAAGCAGGAGAGGACTCACAGGCAGACCGCTTCCCTCCGGTTTCAGGTGGAGCTCCGGGACCACAGCAGGAACCGGCGCTCTCAACCCCTGGGCTCAGCAACGGCCTCATTCTCAGGCCAGCAGCTCTGCCCTCATGGGCTCAGGAAGGTCACCAACTGCCCCAGGCTGACCTCACGCCCCTCCCACTGCTGGAGCCTGACCTCACCCAGCCCCACCCCTTCTGGCAGAAGGCGAGCTCCTCTTCCCTTGCTTCCAGCGAGAGGCCCGGCCCTGGGCCCCGATTGGTCACCGCACCAGTCCTGAGCCAATCACGGTGGCCAGGAGGGATAGAACACACCGATCGGCCAGGTTCAGGTCATGTGACCATACTCTCCAGGACACGGGTGAGTTGCTCCCCCTGTGTCAGCGGTGGAGACAGTGCGATGCCCAAGAGCAGGGCTGAGAGTCCAGTCACTGTGTCCGTGTGCTCAGTGTCCTGGGACGTGCCTGCGCATCCTCTCTACACACCACTTTGTCCTCTGCAGGCAAAATATTCATGACACACCTCTTTCCTTCCCAAGCGCTGTTTCACGCACCCACATTCAAGGGAGCAGGGCCTTCTGTTTGAAGATAGGTTATGAGATCCTCTCTTGACCTCTGGGCTTGGTACTTGTATCATGTTAGAATAATTTATTCGGTCTAAAAACCCCCACAAGCACCACCACATGCAGCTTTGCGTATTCAGGATTCTTAGCTGTTCTGAGTTGAGGGCATGGCCCACGGGCCTCCCAAAGGGAATGAATTTTGTCCAAGGAAGCACCTGAGAGGCTGAATCACTGAATCACTTTGCTATACACCTTAAACAAACTAATTATTGTAAATTAACAATACCTGAACTTAAAAGATATTCCTTCATCCAAAATTGTTCGAAATTCTGTAAAGTTTTTCTTTCAGTCGTTGGTTCTTCAGTTCAATTCAGTTCAGTTCATTTCAGTTCGTTTCAGTTCAGTCGCTCAGTCTTGTCCAACTCTGCGACCCCATGAACTGCAGCACGCCAGGCCTCCCTGTCCATCACCATCTCCCGGAGTTCACTCAAACTCACATCCATCTAGTCGGTGATGCCATCCAGCCATCTCATCCTCCGTCGTCCCCTTCTCCTCCTGCCCCCAATCCCTCCCAGTATAAGGGTCTTTTCCAAAGAATCAACTCTTTGCATGAGGTGGCCAAAATACTGGAGCTTCAGCTTTAGCATCATTCCTTCCAAAGAACACCCAGGGCTGATCTCCTTTGGAATGGGCTAGTTGGATCTCCTTGCAGTCCAAGGGACTCTCAAGAGTCTTCTCCAACACCACAGTTCAAAACCATCAATTCTTCAGTGCTCAGCTTTCTTTACAGTCCAACTCTCTCACCCATACATGACTACTGGAAAAACAAGAGCCTTGACTAGATGGACCTTTGTTGGCTAAGTAATGTCTCTGCTTTTGAATATGATATCTACGTTGCTCATAAATTTTCTTCCAGGGAGTAAGCGTCTTTTAATTTCATGGCTGCAGTCAACATCTGCAGTGATTTTGGAACCCGAAAAATAAAGTCTGAAACTGTTTCCCCATCTATTTCCCATGAAGTGATGGGACAAGATGCCATGATCTTTGTTTTCTGAATGTTGAGCTTTAAGCCAACTTTTTCACTCTCCTCTTTCACTTTCATCAAGAGGCTTTCTAGTTCCTCTTCACTTTCTGCCATAAGGGTGGTGTCCTCTGCATATCTGAGGTTATGATATTTCTCCCAGCAATCTTGATTCCAGCTTGTGCTTCTTCCAGCCCAGCGTTTCTCATGATGTACTCTGCATAGAAGTCAAATAAGCAGGGTGTCAATATACAGCCTTGACGGTCTCCTTTTCCTATTTGGAACCAGTGTGTTGTCCCTGTCCAGTCTGTTGCTTCCTGACCTGCATATAAGTTTCTCAAGAGGCAGGTCAGGTGGTCTGGTATTCTCATCTCTTGAAGAATTTTCCATGGTTTATTCTGGTCCACACAGTCAAAGGCTTTGGCATAGTCAATAAAGCAGAAATAGATGGGTTATTTTGGAACTCTTCTTTTTTGAAGATTCAGCAGATGTTGGCAATTTGATCTCTGGTTCCTCTGCCTTTTCTAAAACCAACTTGAACATCTGGAAGTTCACGGTTCACGTAGTGCTGACGCCTGGCTTGGAGAATTTTGAGCATTGCTTAAGTTGTGTGTGAGATGAGTGCAATTGTGTGGTAGTTTGAGCATTCTTTTCCTTGCCTTTCTTTGGGACTGGAATGAAAACTAACCTTTTCCAGTCCTGTGGCCACTGCTGAGTTTTCCAAATTTGCTGGCAACTTGAGTGCAGCACTTTCACAGCATTGTCTTTCAGGATTTGAGATAGCTCAACTGGAATTCCATCGCCTCCACTAGCTTTGTTCATAATGATGCTTTCTAAGGCCCACTTGACTTCATTCCAGGATGTTTGGCTCTAGGTGAGTGATCACACCATCGTGATTATCTTGGTCGTGAAGCTCTTTTTTGTACACTTCTTCTGTGTATTCCTGCCACCTCTTCTTAATATCTTCTGCTTCCGTTAGGTCCATACCATTTCTGTCGTTTTTCGAGCCCATCTTTGCATGAAATATTCCCTTGGTGTCTCTAATTTTTTTGAAGAGATCTCTAGTCTTTCCCATTCTGTTGTTTTCCTCTATTTCTTTGCATTGATCACTGAGGAAGACTTTCTTATCTCTTTTTGCTATTCTTTGGAACTCTGCATTCAGATGCTTATATCTTTCCTTTTCTCCTTTGCTTTTCACTCCTCTTCTTTTCACAGATATTTCTAAGTCCTCCCCAGACAGCCATTTTGCTTTTTTGCACTTCTTTTCCACGGGGATGGTCTTGAGCCCTGTCTCCTGTACAATGTCACGAACCTCAGTCCAGAGTTCATCAGGCACTCTATCTATCAGATCTAGTCCCTTAAATCTATTTGGTTGTTAGTATGTTTCTAATTGGTTTGGTGGTGTTTTGTGAGGTAGGGATCCAACTTACTTTCCCATATGGATACCAAATTGCCCCAATGGGATGATTCTTTTGTCCTTTCTCCTGGAAATGTCCTTTCTGGGTTTGCATATTAAAAAGCTTTTTTAAAAATGCCAAGTATCAAGCGCTTCAGGTCTTTTCTAATTTGTAGAGCTCCCCAGAGGCATGTTTCCATTTCTGTGTCTTTTCTTTGCATTTCACCATTGCCATTTTCTGGTATACACAAGTACCCTCAGAGGGTTCTCTGTAGTGAATCGTGTATGTTTCTGTGAGAACAGAGGATGTGAGCATGGAGGAGGGTCTGAGTCCATAGTGACCATGTGACCATGCTCAACAACCCCAATATTAAGTCTGGCTGAGACCTCCTAAGGCAAGGTCTGTGTTTCGTCCTCTCGGTGTCTGGATATGCAGAACGATGTCGGTGGATTGGGACTTGGATCTCTGGGTCCAGCAGTGTAGAGATATATCCATAGCCTGCTTTTCCATTATATTTTCCTCCTGTAGGCTCTGCTGAGCTGGTGTGGAGATATTTCTGCTAAAAGCTTGAGAGGTCGTCAGTCTTTCTGCTTCTCATCCCCTGCCTCGCCTGTACTTCTGTCATTTTTTAAAAATTTAGCTAGTTTTCAATGTTGTCCGTCCTTGTGTCATTCTGACCCTCAGGCCCCTGTGGTTTAATAGACCTCCAGCTCCCAAGAGCTCTTTGCCTGGTGGAGACATGGAGAACTCAGGGAGCAACACTACATCACACTGGAGCCTGGACCAGAGAGAAGGTTCTTGCCAGGAAGGCTCCATCCCTGCTGTGGGGGGTTCGGAGTTATCACTTCTGATTGTGCATGGCCCTCGGTGCAGGCCCCACTCTGAGATCTGGAAAGGAGGTGGCTTCCCTCATTGACACAGAACTAGTATTTGTTTGTCCTCGTCCTTGTCCAGTCCCGTTCCGCTCCCAGGCTCTACCCTTGACCCTCGCCCACAGGATCAGGAGAGCCCAGTTCTAGAGGAGTTTCATACAAGGAGAGGCTCCTGGAGACACTCCAACCCCTCGGCCTAAATAAGCATTTCCTTGGAGTTTCACAGCCCTGGGAGGAGACACTGGTTTTGTGTTCACTTTACAGTTGAATATGTTGAGCCTCAGATCATTGTGTGATTTGCCCTGGGTCACTCTGCAGGTCAGTGGGTGAGCTGGGATTTGAACCCAGACTCTAGGTCTTGGAGCCCGTGACTGTACAGGTATTTCTGCCCCTCAGTTAAATTTATTTCAGGGTTTGTTTTTTGTTTTTTTGTTTTTTGTTTGGATGCATTTGTATATGGGACTGTTCTGTTCTCTTTCTGATGGTTCATATCTTGCTATGTTGCTGAGTTTATTAGTTTTAATAGTTGTTACTTGGTGGAGTTTTTAAGGTTACGTATAAATCCTGTTGTAATCGAATAGTGACAGTGTAACTTCATCTGTTCTGATGGGGATGCCTTTAATTTCCTTTTCTTGCCTAGTTACTCTGGGAAGGACACTTCCACTGCTATGATGAGCAAGGTAGGTGAGATTGGACATCCTTGTTCTTTCCTGATCTTTCAGGAAAACCTCTGGTGGCTCAGATGGTAAAGCATCTGCCTACAGTGTGGGAGACCCAGGTTGGATCCCTGGGCTGGGAAGATCCCCTGGAGAAGGAAATGGGAACCCACTCCAGTACGCTTGCCTGGAAAATCCCATAGACGGAGGAGCCTGGTAGGCTACAGTCCACGGAGTCGGCAAGAGTCGGGCACAACTGACAGACTTCACTGTCACTTTTTACCTCTTTACCACTGAGTTGGATGTTAGCCGTGGGCTTGTCTTATATACCCTTTAGTATGTTCCATGTACAGCCACTGTACTGAGAGATTGTATCCAAATTGATGTTACCCTTTGTCGAAAGCTTTTTCTGCAATTATTGAGAAGATCATGTGATTGTATTCTTAATTTTGCTCATATTGTGTATCACAGTGATTGATGTGCAGATCATAAATCATGCTTGCAGGCACAGAATAACTTACATTTGGTCACAGTGTATGATTCTTTTAATGTATTCATCAATTTGGTTTGCTAATATACTTTTAAGGATTTTTACATCCATGTGCAGCAGAGTCAGGGTTCTCTGGTGGTTCATATGGTAAAGAATCTGCCTGCAACCCAGGAGATCTAGGTTTGACCCCTAGGTCAGGAAGATCCCCTCGAGAAAGGAATGGCTACCCACTCCAATATTCTTGCCTGGAAAATTCTCTGGACAGAGGACCTGGTGGGCTACAGTCCATGGGTCACAAATAACTGGACATGACTGAACGATTCACACTTACAAGACTACTTCTTGACATTCTTAATATCTAAATTTAAGATTTTCTCTCAGTCAAAAATTACAGTCAAATAGAAAATGTCAAAAGTCAAAGAGTCCTTAGAGATAAATGACAATAAGGTATAACAGATGAAAGCAAAAAGGACTCCACATAATTTACTTTTCATAAGAATTTTAGATCTTCAGAGGAATTCTCATTAAGCTGAATTAAAATGCAAGCTTTAGTTTAGAATGGAAACTTTTTTTGGTATTATGTTTCTATGTCGAGACTGAAATTTCATTATTTATGTATATGTATTAAGCAATACTGTGTGGATATTAAAATCATATTTTCAAAACCTTTAATGACATTTACAAGTACTTATAGTGGAAAAACAACTAGGAAGAGAAGATGATCCCATGTAGGTTTAATGACATTGCATATGTGTTGAATGATAGTTTTCAGACTGTATTTATTTATTTTTAATTGAAGAATAACTGCTTTACAATGCTTGGTTGGTTTTCCTCATACAACAACACAAGTAAGCCCTAAGTATATTATCCACTCTTTGGTGAGCCTGCCTCCCACTTCCCACCATCCCACCCTCTAGGTCGTCACAGAGCTCCCTGCTGGGCTCCCTATGTTATATAGCAACTTCCCACTAGCTAGCTAGTTTGCATATGGTAGTGGCTATGTTTCAATGCTACTCTCTCAATTTGTCCCCCCCTCTTCTCCAGCTGAGTTCACAAGTCCTTCCTCTACATCTGTGCATCTATTCAGTTCAGTTCAGTGGCTCAGTCGTGTCTGACTCTTTACAACCCCATGAACCCTAGCACACCAGGCCTCCCTGTCCATCACTAACTCCCGGGGTTTACCCAAACTCATGTGCATTGAGTCGGTGATGCCACCTAACCATCTCATCCTCTGTCATCCCCTTCTCATCCTCTGTCATCCTCTTCTCCTCCTGCCTTCAATCTTTCCCAACATCAGGGTCTGTTCAAATCAGTCAGCTCTTCATCATCATGTGGCCAAAATATTGGAGTTTCAGCTTCAACATCAGTCCTTCCAACGGACACCCAGGACTGATTTCCTTTAGGATGGACTGGTTGAATCTCTTGCAGTCCAGGGGACTCTCAAGAGTCTTTTCCAACACCACAGTTCAAAAGCATCAATTCTCTGCTCAGCTGTTTTTATAGTCTGACTCTTACATCCATACATGACTACTAGAAAAATCTTAGCCTTGACTAGACAGACTTTGTTGACAAAGCAATGTCTCTGCTTTTGAATATGCTGTCTAGGTTGGTCATAACTTTCCTTCCAAGGAGTAAGCATCTTTTCATTTCATGTCTGCAATCACCATCCGCAAGGAAAGATATAAGCATCTGAATGCAGAGTTCCAAAGAAGAGCAAAGAGAGATAAGAAAGCCTTCCTCAGTGATTCATGCAAATAAATAAAGGAAAGCAATAAAATGGGAAAGACTAGAGGTCTCTTCAAGAAAATTAAACATACCAAGGGAATATTTCATGCAAAGATGGGCTCAATAAAGGACAGAAATGGTATGGACCTAACAGAAGCAGAAGATATTAAGAAGAGGTGGCAACAATACACAGAAGAACTGTACAAAAAAGAGCTTCACGACCAAGATAAAAACGATGGTGTGATCACTCACCTAGAGCCAGACATCCTGGAATGTGAAGTCAAGTGGGCCTTAGAAAGCATCACTACGAACAAAGCTAGCGGAGGTGATGGAATTCCAGTTGAGCTATCTCAAATCCTGAAAGACAATGCTGTGAAAGTGCTGCACTCAAGTTGCCAGCAAATTTGGAAAACTCAGCAGTGGCCACAGGACTGGAATAGGTTAGTTTGATTCCAATCCCAAAGAAAGACAAGGAAAAGAATACTCAAACTACCGCACAATTGCACTCATCTCACACGCTAGTAAAGTAATGCTTAAATTCTCCAAGCCAGGCTTCAGCACTATGTGAACCATGAAGTTCCAGATGTTCAAGCTGGCTTTAGAAAAGGCAGAGGAACCAGAGATCAAATTGCCAACATCCTCTGGATCATGGAAAAAGCAAGAGAGTTCCAAAAAAACCCATCTATTTCGGCTGTATTGACTATGCCAAAGCCTTTGACTGTGTGGACCACAATAAACTGTGGAAAATTCTGAAAGAGATGGGAATCCCAGACCACCTGACCTGCCTCTTGAGAAACCTATATGCAGGTCAGGAAGTAACAGGACATGGAACAACAGACTGGTTCCAAATAGGAAAAGGAGTACGTCAAGGCTGTGTATCGTCACCCTGCTTATTTACCTTCTATGCAGAGTACATCATGAGAAACGCTGGGCTGGAAGAGGCACAAGCTGGAATCAAGATTTCCGGGAGAAATATCAATAACTCAGATATGCAGATGACACCACCCTTATGGCAGAAAGTGAAGAGGAACTAGAAAGCCTCTTGATGAAAGTGAAAGAGGAGAGTGAAAAAGTTGGCTTAAAGGTCAACATTCAGAAAGCTAAGATCGTGGCATCTGGTCCCATCACTTCATGGCACATAGATGGAGAAACAGGGGAAACAGTGTCAGACTTTATTTTGGGGGGTTCCAAAATCACTGCAAGTGGTGACTGCAGACATGAAATTAAAAGATGCTAACTCCTTGGAAGAAAATTTATGAGCAACGTAGACATCATATTCAAAAGCAGAGACATTACTTAGCCAACAAAGGTCCATCTAGTCAAGGCTATGGTTTTTGCAGTAGTCATGTATGGCTGTGAGAATTGGACCTTGAGGAAAGCTGAGCCTTGAAGAACTGATGCTTTTGAGCTGTGGTGTTGGAGAAGACTCTTGAGAGTCCCTTGGACTGCAAGGAGATCCAACTAGTCCATTCTAAAGGAGATCAGCCCTGGGTGTTCTTTGGAAGGAATGATGCTAAAGCTGAAGCTCCAGTATTTTGACCACCTCATGAGAAGAGTTGACTCATTGGAAAAGACCCTGATGCTGGGGGGGATTGGGGGCAGGAGGAGAAGGGGACGACAGAGGATGAGATGGCTGGATGGCATCACGGACTCGATGGATGTGAGTCTGAGTGAACTCCGGGAGATGGTGATGGACAGGGAGGCCTGGCGTGCTGCGATTCATGGGGTCGCAAAGAGTCGGACACGACTGAGCGACTAAACTGAACTGAACAGGTCTAGAACAAGCTTGACTTTCGGTCAAAGCGCCTCGTGTTATTTTCAACTATTATAAAAGGAAATGAAAGGGAATAAGGTGTAGTGTTCTGGTGCTATACTCTGTTTTAAAAACAGGATTTTTATGCTGAGTCTTTGAGCACAGCAAAAAAGGTTCATTGTTTTATTTTTTTTTCCTCCTCCTATTTATACACAGATGAAATTCTTGAGAAATCTAGGTAAGGGGTTGAAGTTGAGGTTAATTGGTGTTAAATCCAGGAGAATTGGAGGAAGCCAGGAAGATGGAAGAAGAAGTGGATGGGGCTGCCATCAATAAAATCGGCACCCTTCTCCTGCATCACACCCCTCCGCAGTGTAACCCATGGCACTTTGTCTTCAGTCAGTCCCTCCCGCTAGCCCCATGAGGACAAGAGAGCGACTCAGCTTTGCCCACTGAGCACAGGGGTGGTGGGCCCAGTTCATCTGACCTGTGTGAAGAAATTGGGCCTGCAGCCCAGCACACAGGGCACCAGACCCATCCATTCTGTGTGTTTAGGCAAAAGTGGCTGAGGATCACAGTCCAACAAATACCAAAGCTGCTTCTGATTCCAGACTCACTCCTGACTGCATTTTCTTTTAAAGTATAATCAGGCTCCCTCCTGATTGCACTTTGTCTCAGATTGCATAATGAACATGCTTTTGTTTAAAAAATTGTTTTGCATTGTCACTTCTGAACCGTGTTGACGATATCGTATCTGACATAGCGACAGAGTTTGGTGTTTTGTGTTTATTTTCACTCAAGCTGGGTAGAAGACAGAAGAACGACCTGAGAAGTGTCACTCTTTCGGAGGCCAGCGCTCAGGTGAAGGATATTGCAATATTCAGGGAGAGGATAATTCTAAAAGATGGACTTCAATAAGGTATTTTGAGCATATTTTCCATGGGATCTTAGTAGATGAAAAGGATCCAAATATGGAGAAGGGATGGCACCCACTCCAGTGTTCTTGCCGGGGAAATTCTTGCCTGGGACAGAGGAGCCTGGTGGCCTACAGTCCATGGCATCACAAAGAGACAGACACAGCTTAGCAACTGAACAGCAACAATACACAACCAGGCAGATTGTGATTCGGGGAAACACTGCTTGATGGAAATGTAGAATAAAACGGAGAGTGAAGTGACCTAGCAAATATGGAGCATAGAGTTTTGGAAGAAATTAAAAGTGTATAGAATAATAGTTGCAAATATTCAAGCAATAAAGTCTGTGGCTAAAGGAAAAAAAGGAAAAGATCCAGATAAAGAAAAGAAAGTATTTGTAAAGACGGATAAAGATCAAGCTTCTGAAATTCGGGTGACAATGATGCTCACTGAGAGCTGTAAGCTGTGCGGTCTTCATCACAGAAATCTTCCTGTCACCAGGGTGTGTATAGAAGGAGAAAAGCCCTTGGGGATATTGGCTTACATGAACTGGGGAACTTAGATTGTTTTCATGGCAGCGCCAACTAGTAGAGGCCCATAATCCATGGGCGGTGTCTCAACAAGGCTTGGTTCACATGACTGTTCAGATTGCCTGAGGAATGAGCCATCTGTCCAGCAGGGAAGTCATCCACCAAGATGTGGCTGTTAGGAACCGTGTCGCTGAGGACACACTTCAAGTGAAGATCGCAGACAATGCTGTCTGCAGAGACGTGTTCCCCATGGACTCTGTCATTGCCTGGGGGACAATGAGAACAGGCGTGTTTGGTGGATGGCCCTTGAAAGTCTGGTTAATAACGAGTTCTCCAGTGCCAGTGACCTGTGCGCCTTCAGAGGGAGGCTGTGGGAGCTAGCTTTTGACTCTGGGCCTAATGCCCTACGTGGACAGGGACCCCTTTGACATGGCTGCGTGCCCTAAAAGACGGTTACCGCACTGTCCTGAGGAACTGTTTGCTGTGATGGCTTGTTGCTGGCCCTTCGATCTGGAAGAAAGATCCTAGTTTTAGCAGCTGCTCATGGATAGCCACCTCTGCCATGTCCTCATGATTACAGATGGGTCACTAATTGCACCCCATGTTCAGCTATGTATCTTGAAAGAAAAAGATCAAAGAATTTGCGCACCTGCCTTGAAACCACCACAGGTAACTACTATTAATAATCCTGCTTTTCCCTCTAAACATTCTTAAACACCTTTTTTTAAACATTTTTTCATTTCACTAATTATTTTGCTACAATGTTACTTTTGATAACTCCCTAACATACTGTATGGGTCTAACACCAGTAACTTAACCAGAATCCCACTGGGAACATTTTAATTATTTTGAAGTTTTTGACATTTGAATAATACTACAAAAACATTTTGTCACATAAATGTCTATATGCGTGTTAGTCACTCAGTTGTGTCCAACTCTTTGCAACCCACGAACTGTAGCCTGCCAGGCTCCTCTGTCCAGGGGATTCTCCAGACAAGAACAATGGAATGGGTTGCCATTCCCTTCTCCACGGGATCTTCCCAACCCAGGGGTTGAACCCAGGTCTCCTGCATTGCAGGCAGACTCCTCATCATCTGAGCCACCGAGGAAGCCCAAATGTCTCTCAAATCCATGATTATTGAACAAGGCTAAGAGGTAGACTAAAATGATCGTTTGTGTGGAAATGGTTTCAGCAACTCAGAGAATGGAGCAAAAGCCAAGTGCTTCATAAGACACTGTCTGGACACTCTCCAGGGAGGGAGAGGTGGAAATCCTGGGAAGTGGTTTGCATCAGGAAGATTCCAGACTCCTGTGGGATGGTAGCATAATGGAGGACAGAAACAGCTGTCAAAGCCAGAGACCTTTTGCTGTGATTCAGCAGGGAGAGCATGAGGTGTGCCCAAGAGGACAGAACAGACAAAAGAATCCAGAGGAAGACACTCAAGTGCTGAGACACGGTAGAACCCGAGTCTGAGGAGTCAAGAAAAAAAAAGGCCAAGATGACTCAGGACCCAGGAAAGGGATGGGTGAAAAGTCACTTCACGATTTTGTGGAATCTATTCCAAACACTGAGTTTTGTATTTTCTATTTGTCCAACTCAAACTATTGGGGGATGTCAAAGAATCTTTAAAAGTTTATATGTATTTAATGAAATTCTATAGAGTGAATGTTTAATATCCAGGCAGAGAGACTGTGTGCACCCTGCTTATCTTTACTACTGGGGACAAATTTCTGGCCTTTAATCCTATTATTTTCAATTTATAAAATGGACATGACATTTTTCAGATTTGCTTAAAGTTTAAGTTCTTTGAGCAAAGATTGTGGCCAACTTTGCTTAAAGGCTGTTTGAAGGGTTAACAGGACTTTTCAGGTGGTGCTAGTGGTAAAGAACCCTCCCTGTCAATGTAGGAGACCCAAGAGATGCTGGTTGCATCTCCGGGCCAAGAAGAGCCTCTGTAAGAGAGCATGGCAACCCACTCCAGTATTCTTGCCTGGCGAATCCCATGAACAAAGAAGCCTGGTGGGCTAAGGTCCATAGGTTGCAAAGAGTTAGACATGACTGAAGCGACTTAGCATGCAACAAGCACAAATGGTTGACACGCCTTAGAAGGGAGAGGTTGGCTACTGCCTTGTAGGGGCTAGAGGTTGTCCCCTGCCGATCAGGGCCATGTACTCACATTCTAGGCTTCTTTCCTCCGAAAGAGGCTTTGTTTCTATTCCAGAAGAAAATACAGGATCTTTCCTACTGAGGAGGAGAGCAGGAGCAGATGCGTCAGCCATCTATTTAAGCTCTGAGTTTCATAACCTGGAATTTATGCATAAACCCCATTGCACACACAGGTACACATGCCTCTACCCTCTCCCCCTGGGGGGAACCAGGGCTAAGTTTATTCGGCAATGAAACAGTCTGATGCTTGATCCAGAGATCTCATGATGGGCTGGTGTGTATACAGTTGGCTAGCATGTATGTTTGTATGCATACATATACACTTGCATACTGGTATAAATACATGCCACCCAGGTATACGTGCACACTCATAAAGACTCATATAAATAACTGTGGTAAGGTAACTCGTTAACTCAGAAGTAGGATCTCAGACCTGTCAGAATTTCAGACAAAATACCGAGAAATGGATCAACAGAAGCAGTGGGATGTCTCAAGATCAGGGTAAAAGGATGGTGACTTCCCCCACCTCCAGTCGCTCACTTGCTCTGATGAAACAAGCTGCCATGTTTTGTGCAGCCCTATGGAGAGGCCCGGGCTTCCCTGGTGGCACTGGGGGTAAAGAACCTGCTTGCCATTGCTAGAGACCCAAGAGAGGCCAGTTCAGTCCCCGAATTGGAAAGATCCCCTGGAGGAAGGCATGGCAATCCACTCCAGTATTCCTGCCTGGAGAATCCCATGGAGAGAGGGAGCCTCGCACAGGGTTGCCAAGGGTCGGACACAGCTGAGGCGACTTAGCATGTACATACACACATATGGAGAGGACTGGGCTTCCCTGGTGGCTCAGCCGTGAAGACTCCGCCCGCTAATGCAGGAGACTTGGCTTTGATCCCTGGGTTGGGAAGATCTCCTGGAGAAGGAAATAGCAACCCACTCCAGTATTCTTGCCTGGAGAACTCCACGGACATAGGGGCCTGGTAGGCTACAGTCCATGGGGTTGCAAAGAGTCTGACGTGACTGAGTGACTAACAAACAATAAATGGAGAGGCCCACATCACAATAAACAATAAACGGAGAGGCCCACGTCACAAGGACAAAGGACAGCCTCCTGCCAACTGCCCCCAAGAACTGAATCCAGCCCCCACCTCATGTGTACGCTTGGAAGCACGTCCTTTCCATTCAGGCCTTGAAGGGACCACAGCCCCAGTCTGGTGAGACTCAGTATCAGAGAACCAATCTACACTGAACCATGAGAAATGGTGATGTAATAAAGGCTGTGACACACCTAGATGCCGTATTAGAAACTGAGACATCACTTTGCTGACAAAGATCCGTCTGGTCAACGCCATAGTATTTCCAGTAGTCAAGTACGGATGTGAAAGTAGGACCATAAAGAAGGCTGAGCACCGAGGAACTGATGCTTTGTTTAACTGTGGTGCTGGAGAAGACTCGTGAGAGTCCCTTGGATAGCAAGGAGAGCAAACCAGTCAATCTTGAAGCAAATCAACCCTGAGTATTCATGGGAAGGACTGATGCTGAAGCTGAAGCTCCAATACTTTGGCCACCTGATGGGAAGAGCCGACTCACTTGAAAAGACTCTGATGCTTGAAAGATTGAAGGCATGAAAAGAAGTGGTCGACAGGATGAGATGGTTGGATGGCATCACCGACTCAGTGGACGTGAGTTAGAGCAGACTCTGAGAGAGGGGGAAGGACAGGGAGGTCTGGCATGCTGCCGTCCACGGGGTCACCAAGAGTCAGACACGACTGAGTGACTGGACAACAAGAATAAGGCTGTAGTTTTAAAACACCAAGTTTTAGGGTAATTTCCACTAATACGTGCTCTTACCTATCCTGTAAAACATGGCCCGAGTCTCCCTGGCGTCCGTGCACACGGGTGTCCCTCCCACAGCAGCAGTGCTGCTGGCCATGCCCTGCGTGCACGTTCTCGGAGGGAACAGGGCCCAGAGCATCAGGGTTCACAGGGCTGCCCTGCCCTGGGCCTCTTCATCCAGAGGCCAGTGTTTAACACAGAAGTGCCCTGGCATCTGGGGGTCAGCCACCGCTGAGGGGCCACCCTCCCGTGCAGGCTCTGGGTGGTCCTCTGGTGGGTCCAGCCCGGGAGCCCAGCCCTGCTCGAGCCACTCTGAGAGCAGGAGGCTGTCTGCTCTGTCCTGTTCACGTCTCAGCTAGAAAGCTGGATTGGGTTTTAAGTTTTTTTACCAGCAGCTTTTAGCTATATGTCAGAATAAAGTCAGCCACAGAGTTCTCTCCTTGATCTGCTTGGTCCTTCACATTTCTCTGAATTCTCAAAGCAGCTGAAGCCCAGAATGGGGAGGGGCGGGGTGTCTGGAGAGGAGGGGCTCGGGCACCAGCTGCCGTCCCAGGACTGACTCGTCTATGTGTTTGTTTCCAGTTTACCCGCACTACTTCTGTAGGTGATTATACAGCGTCCAGAAGACGACAAAGGCTACATTTTGAACTTGATGCAATCTTTAATCTGTCAATACTTGTTATATGGACCATAAGATATTTTATTAGAGTTTTTCATTAGGGAAAAATTCATGAATACCATAGAGAAAATATTTTAAAATTTAATGTTTCTTATATTTATGTAAACTTATGACTTCATTATATACTTCCTTGTTCTTGTCTATCCAGGCTATGAATATCCTTTCAGATCAGTTCATGTTCTGATACCTGATTTTAGTCTTTCAAATGATTGTACTGTAATACTTGTCTGTATAAATCCTATGAACAAATATAGGGCTTTTGCAAATGATGCATTTATTGTCATTATTCTTGTTTAATTTTTAAATGTTAAGCCATGAGAGAAGGGGTTTTACTGCGATTGTAAAATCATCATGACACGGTGTGCATTATCCTTCCAGAATGTAACCAAGCTCTCCAACAATCACTCTGAAATGAGCAAACTGAATTTCAACCAATTGTTGTATTTTAACGACTGACCTAAACTGTACTTTGTTTCTGGGAAGAACTGCTTTTTGTCTGCAGCGTGAAGCCATTTAAAAGTACTGGGTGTTAACTGTGAGCTTCTAATGAAATTTGGGCTGAAAGGATAACTAGGAGACGACTATGAAAATCTCTCCTGTAACCCAGTCTCTGTGGACCCAGATCCCTCCTCTCTGGTGAGACTCTTCGAGGACCAATTGCGATGCCCTGCACCCGCTGTGGAGCCATCGAGCTGGACAGTGAGGACGCCACATCCCTGACAGACAGACAGCACAGTGCAGCTCTGACAAAGACCTTATTTTTCTGATGTAAATCATCTTTTTACATCTGTTTGTAAACATGTTTAAAGAATGGACCTAGGCATACATTTTTAGATTTTGATGACATAACCATTTTGGATAGTATAAGTAGCAAATGTAACTTTTACTTTTTCAGCAGCACATTAAAGCAGGCAGCAAGAGATGCATTCAGGTCATGGTGCCTTATTATGCAGCTGATATCTCAGCAGACACAGACAGCATGTCTCCTTACATGTGTGTTCTGCCTTTCCTTGTACAATTCATTGTTAACATTCTAATTTTCTATCTTTTGTGAACTTCCTGAATATGTGACAAAGTATGTACAGTCTACTTTTGAACTATTTTTTATCACAGTATTATTTATTGCTTTCTTTCAATAAAGTACTGAAGCAAAATTTCCCACTGCCAATAAAGAGTGCCGAGGGTAAGCTGTATTCTCAATGAGAACAGACCACAGCTGGTAATGGGAGCCCGTGTCATCACACGGACATTCTGTTAAGAGAAACGGATGGATACAATGGAAAGGCTAGAAGGCGGAAGTATAGGTGTCCCCAAAGGACAACCGACCTGGAATTCATGTCCTTGGATCTGGAGACAAGGGACTCCATCACTTCAGCACCTGTGGGGACGGGGCCCCTCTGCTGCTGAGGCGTGGGCAGCAGGCCGAGGGTGGGAACAAAGTGCAGGTGTCGAGGCTCACCGTGGATCCCAGGGTGGGGTGGCCGAGGGCAACCCTGACGTGGACCCGAATGATGCACTAGGGAGTGTACGTGTGCACGCTTGTGTGTGGGAGCTTTTCATGTTATTTTGGTCAACAGTCTTTGTTATTCATATATCCACAGAAACAAGAATGTAGCAGGGGGAGGTGGGAGGGAGATTCAAGAGGGAGGGGACACACGCACACCTATGGCGAATGCATGTTGCTGTACGGCAGAAATCAAACCGATACTGCACAGCAGTTATGCTTCAGAAAGAAAGAACATAGCAAGGTGGTCAGGAAAGTATGGAAAAAAGATTTCTCATAGAGATTTATAATCACAACTCTGTGTACATCTGGGAGCAGGCTGCCCACCACCATCAGACCTTCCCACCAGCATCAGACGTCTAACCCCCAGCATCAGGCCTTAGTCGAGCATCAGGACCTCCCCCAGCTCAGACCCTAGTCCAGCATCAGATATTCCCGCCCCAGCATCAGGGCCCTCCCCCAGCATAAGGCCCTCCTCCAGCATCAGGCCTTAGTCCAGCATCAGGACCTCCCCCAGCATCAGATGTTCCACCCCCAGCATCAGGGCCTCCCCCAGCATAAGGCCCTCCTCCAGCATCAGGCCCTCCCTCAGCAACAGGCCCTCCCCCAGCATCAAGCCCTCCCCCAGCAACAAGCCCTCCCCCAGCATCAAGCCTTCCCCCAGCATCAAGCCCTCCACCAGCATAAGGCCCTCCCACAGCATCAGGCCCTCCCCCAGCATGAGGCCCTCATCCAGCATCAGACCCTCCCCCAGCATCAGGCCTTAGTCCAGCATCAGGGCCCTCCTCCAGCATCAGGCCCTACCCCAGCGTCAGGCCCTCCTTCATCATCAGGCCTTAGTCCAGCATCAGACCTTCCCCCAGCATCAGACCCTAGTCCAGCATCAGGCCCTCCCCCAGCATCAGGCGTGGCAGCCCCACTTGTCTGACGCTCCTGAGCACACTTAGGCAGCCCCAGAGCAGCAGGACAATAGCTCTTGCAGGATGTGCATCTTTAGGAATCACCTGCGGAGCAGCAGCAGCTGGGGTCTGTTTCAGGCCAAGGAGAGGCAAAGAAGAGGCACTTCTGCCGGAGGCAGCGGTGGGTGTGGGCACGTTCCCCAGCTCTGCTGCCTCCCCGAGGGGGCTTTGCTCTCCTGCTCTTCTCACATGCTCACTCCAGGGCCCCAGGGCTGTGTCCTTCCAGATTCACGGTCTCCTTGATATCTCAAGCCCAAGTCCTGAGTTGCGTCCCAGTCCGGCGTGGCAGAGGGCTGGCAACATCCAAGCTCAAGGACTGAAAGGATCCCAGGGGGACAGCCGGGCCCCAGCAGGTGGCAGAGCAGGCGATGTGGGTGGCCGCCCACAGAGAGCCCCACAGCAGCACTGGAAGGAGAGCAGGGATGCCTTAGCTCACTTGGGGACGTTGCCTGGCCTCAGCACTCAGATGTCACCCCAGCAGCTCTGGGGACACAGGAAGCCGGTGAGTGACACCACGCCACTCGGGCCGTGTGGGTGGGCACTGCTGACCATGGCCTCGGTTTTCATTCCAGTTCCGACTGTCCCTCCAAGGGCTGGCGGGCTCCTTCTCCGAATGGCACAGATATTTTCTTTGTGGGTGAACACATCCCGGCTTGTCTCTGTCGGCACTGTTGTCGCTCTTCGTGTGTTTTCCTCTTCTCATCCTGTGTTGCTGCTCTTCCAGTTTAACTTAGGAGCAGCCCCCTGATTTTCTGCATTTCCTAGTTGTCAGCGTTCCCTGGGGCTTTCCAGGTGGCGCTAGCGGTAAACATCCTGCCTGCCACTGCAAGAGATAACGAGACATGTGGGGTCGATCCCTGGGTTGAGAAGATGCCCTGGAGAAGGGCATGGCAACCCACTCCAGTATTCTTGCCTGGAGAATCCCACGGACAGAGGAGCTACTGGGCTACAGTCCCTGGGGTCACAAAGAGTCAGACACGACTGAAGCAGTTGAGCACACACTCAGCTTTTAGTTCAGTCACTCAGTTGTGTCCAACTCTTTGCCGCTCCGTGGACTGCAGCACTCCAGGCTTTGCTGTAATTCAGTCTCCTGGAGTGTGCTCAAACTCATGTCCATCGAATCAGTGATGCCATAGAACCATCTCATTCCTGCTGCATCCACCAGAGAGGTGGCTGGGGCTCGGCAAAGTGCATGGTCCCACTGCGTGGATGTGAACCTGCCCTCACCACTGCCTCACCGCGTGACCATCACTGTCTGCTCCCCTGTAAATCGGGAGGTGGCAGCACCTGCTTGGTAAGGGGCACACACAGCATCTGGTATACAATCAATGCACCATCCAGCTCAGTGTTGTATTTACTAACAAGAGGGATAGCATTGAGTAATCCGCTCCTTTTTCTCTCTTCTCCCTTCACTGTGCTCCAGACCACATCTGTTTTACTCACCCTGTAAATCCCACACCCAGCAAAAAGAAGACACTCAACAAATATCTGGCTGAAGAGGCAGGAACATACCCTGTCCTTAAGGAGATGAAGCCGAGCGAGACGGGGGCCTGATGATAACACTGTGTGATGAGGAGACCCCAGGAGGACCTGCGTGGCTGTGGGCTGGGGTGGGGGGCATGGGCAGAATCCCTCATGAGCTCCTGGGGATGGGGAAAGTGGCAGGAAGGAGGGGATGCTGTTCCTTGTGGGGTGCCCACAGATTGTACCTCACTCCTCTCTGATGAGCACTTAGGCCGTTTCCAAACACTTGTCACTGTTCTGGAGGAAACAGTCATTGCCCGGCTCCTACTCAACCCAATTCGTAGAATACGTTTCTCATCGGAGTAAGCATCTGCTTGACTCATTCCATGCTCCGTTCACCCACCCATCCAGCGAGCCATCTGTTCATCCACCCGTCCACCCATCCACTCATCAACTGATCTGATCATCTCGGACCCTAGAGAAGACAGATGCCTCCTCCGCTCCTCCCAGGAGGACACCCAGCGTGAGTGACAGGAGCCTCGTGGGGACAGTGGGGGAGACACAGAAGGGACATACACGCAGACCCTCCTCCCTCTGAACGGTGAAGCACCCACCTGGTCCTAACGCCTCCTTGCTGGTGTGTCCAGGCCGGCCCTTTTCCTTCTTGCCAAACCAACGACCGATGGAGGACTTGATGCCCTTCTTCTTTGGGGCTTTCTGCAGCGAGTCCTGGCTGCTGTTGCTGTTGCTGGGGTTGCTCCCGAGACCGTCCTGAGAGCCTGTCGCGCTTCGGGGAGAGAAAATGACCTTTAACTGGCACCCTTGTGCAAACACACACCCCTCCATAAGACCTACGGATAGAACCGGACACCTAGCAACACCCACGCCTCAACCTCGCAGCAGATAGTGGAGTCTCCTTCACCAACCACACTCCACACGAGCGATGCAGGCTTCCAGCCACAACCAATGGCCCCAGGAAGCTGAGATTCTCTGACTGGAGCCCTCCCCCAAGGAGGGAGGTCTTCACTCCAGACGAGCTGGTGCAGAGGGCGCCCCGACCCTCCCTCAGGGTCTCTGCTCGGCAGGTGACGACGCTCCCAGAGAAGGCGAGCTCCCCAGTTCTGGGCAGTTCGCCCCGCCTCCTGCAGGGTGACCATCCTCGGCCGTGGCAGGAGAGCGACGGTCACTGTGCAGGGCTGCTGGGCAGGTGACCGCATGTGCCCTCCATCGAGTGCTGCCTGGCTCACGACGGGAGCTCAGCAGGTGGGGGTCTGAATGAGGACAGTGTCAGTCACAGGAGGGGACAGACAGTCTCCTGAGAGGAGACCCCTGAGGAAAAGGGAGGGACCCTCAAGAGCAAAGCCGAGAGGCTCAGAGCCGTAACCATCAGGAACGCGCCCCTGCCTGGCAGACCTCTAGCTAGAGCAGGAAGAGACCTCCCACAGGTGTCAACACGCAGAGACAGATGTTCTCTAAAATCACTGAGGTCACTGAGCTCTTCTACCCCAGCACCTGAAGTTCACCACTAAACACAGGCACCGAATCCAGTGGGATTCCTTTACAACCATCCTTGCAACTCTTTCAAGACAAGAGCCACAGGGCTCCTGAAACTGACGACGAGGCGAGCAGGCCCCTTACTTGCGGGCGTCCCTGATATCCTCATCGCTGGCTGTGTGCAGTGAGCCCGTGAGCCGGTCCAGCCGAAAGGACCGCCTCGAGGCGGAGGTCGAGGTTTCACATTTGATGGTGTCATCTTCTACCTCTTCCTGTATGGCTGGCAGCTGAGGGAGTGAGGTAAGTGTAAAATTGGCTAACAATAGACTGTGTCGAAAAAGGCAATCACACAGGCTTTACATTATAACCAGAAACTTACTTGAAAATATATTAGCTATGCTATCCGCCAAGTACAAAAAATGCCTTGTTCTAGCTTAATGCCATCTTAAAGGACTGTTTGTTCAAGAGAAGCAGGGCCGTGGAGCAGCGAGAGCACCCCACTGACTGCCGAGACCCCGGACGGGAGCCTCCCTGCAGCCGGGCTCTGCACTCCCTGAAATCCAGTGAACAGATGGCCCTGCCAGGCAGGACAGCAGAGCCACGCCAGCACCGAGAACCCTGCATGGCATGAACTGCCCTGATGAAAGGACTGTGCTCATCGCCAGATGCTGCTCAGAAGCACCACTAGCAAGAGTAAGAAACCTCTCAGCAAAGCCGTCCAGACCTTTCGATTTGAAGGAGGAAAGGAAACAGCTTGTACCACCACCCAAGATCATCTGTAGTGATGATGCAGGTTACTGAGCCCAGGACAACAAGTGAAACACAGAAAAGGTACCTAAGCCCTCCATGCGAACACCATGTGTCTGGCTTGTATTTCTCAGTAACATACAGACCGGGGGCTACACACTGAAGTGCTTACGCCCAGTTTGAGTGTCATTTGCTCCCTGGGGTTTACATGAAGCTCTCCTAGGTCTTCACTAAGAAATAATCTTGTATCAACCTAGAGGGGTGGGATGGGGAGGGAGATGGGAGGGAGGTTCGAAAGGGAAGGGATGTATGTGTACCTATGGATGGTTCATGTTGAGGTTTGATAGAAAAGAACAAAATTCTGTAAAGCAATTATCCTTCCATTAAAAAATAAACTAATTAAAAAAAGGAAAAAGATGATCTCGCCTGGACTCCCAGCTCTTCCGCTAGTCCTGGGTCTGAAGATAGGAAAGACACTGGTGGCAACAGTGTGGGGAACAGATGAACCCCTCGGGGTCCAGACAGGTCTCACTTATACATTTGGGTGTGTGGTTAAGCAGGGGAGGTTTGAGGAAACATGCATGGCAAGTATTTTTATAAACAATGAGTGTGTTGTTTTAACCAACTAACCAGTCCTTTTTTAATGGGATTCTGTAAAGAATACTGGTCCCGTGCAGCCCCACAGGAGCTTGGTGACAACAAAGTGACTTAGTGCAAAATACAGCTGAACTCATTTAACAGCAGCTGGATAAACTGGGCACCCTCCCCTGACCTCTACCAAGAAACCTCAGGCAACAGAAGGCTACAAAGGCTAGAAATTATCCACATGGAACTGAACAGGGATCAATCTCAAATTCAAGTTAAAATAAGCACTTATAAAAATCAGAAAACAACAAAGAACAGAGCAGGGAAGTGACACACCTGGGTTGACTATGGACTCAGTGGAGACAAACACCTGCCTTAGAGTCAGGGACCACGGCCAGCCCCTTCCCCCGGGCCTCCTCCTAAGGAAGGCTCTGGGTCCGCAGCCTGGCCGCCCTCCCCCAGGATGGGAGCCGCCCCACTGGTGCCCACGTGACTAGGATGGGCAGTGCCGTGTCCTCACTTACCAGGAGGGCAAAGCAGGCCACAGAGCGGGCGAGCAGCACACCCAGGGCACCAACCCCATGGTGATGGCGCTGCTCTGCTGTGCCCAGCAGAAGGGCTCCCGGGCACTGAGCTGCCTGAACTGGAGCACGGCTGCCCGAGTCCTGCAGGAAGGCCCCAGGAGTGCTCCATCGGCGGGCTGGGAGTGGGAGAGGGACAAGGAAGGCCAGCCCTCGGGGCACTGGACTCCAACAACAGGGGCTCAACCAAGTGACCAAACGGGAGAGGCAGCGAGCTCCCTCCTGATGCTCCCTCCATCAGGGATGCCGTGATGGACACGAGAGCCTCTGGAGCAAAGCGGGCTGGACGGCACCACAGGAAGTGTCCAGGCTCTGATCAGACCAGTCCGAACCACACTGCTGGGTGTGGGGGCCTGGGCACGGTGCTTGGCCTCTCTAAGCCTCAGTGTCCCTGTCTGCTGAATGGGGATAACAGCAGCCTGGACCTCACCTGACGTCTGCGGGATTAGATGACAGACTCGGAAAGCACTCGACACGGTGCCTGGCGCACAGAGTCTCCTGCACACTGCTACCCACCGTCATTAAATTGGCTTCCCCCAAATCTAACTTCTATGGCTCTGATTCAGTCATTTGTTTAAAAAAAAACTCTAAGCGGAAATTCCACGGTGGTCCAGACGTTAGGACTTGCCACTTTCACTGCCCGGACACTGGTCTGATCCCTGGTTGGGGAATTAAGATCCCATAAGCTGTGCAGCATGGCCAAAAAATAAGTAAAGAAAAATTTTAAAATAATAAATAATACTATCTCTATTATAAATAAGCATGAGATGATTAGAAGGCAAACAAGTGGGAGATAGGCAAACTGTTACAATTGTCCCAACAAATGACCTATTTCGAACAGAACCATCAGCACCCAGTGGTGGGTGAGTTTCATACTTCCATGAAAATGTCAGTTATTCACCAGTACATAACCACACAGTGTTCATTCATGTAAAATGATAAGGACTCTCTACTACTTCACAGAGAAACAGAGGCATGCTAAATTACTAAATAGTTTACCTTTCGACAATGCTTCCTTAAATCACTAGGCTGATAGATGATGCAAAGAAATGAAGAGAAACCAGATATCTTGCGACTTTGAAGCTAAAAATTCAAGAATCAGTACAGACAAACACAGTATAGCAAAAATGATGGCAAACATATAAGTGAGATGAACATTTAGAGAACATGTAACTGGAAACAGAACATTTCTTTTGACCACAGAAATTAAATAAGCTATTCAAGATTTACTAGAGAAACACTATAAATTATTACTCAGGAAGATACAGTTCTATTACAACATCATGATCTATTAAAGCACAGCATTCTGTACAATAAAGGCCCTTAACAGTTGTCTATTCTCAGCCAAACTTCTCTATAAGTTAGTTTCTCTTCATAAAAAACATGTTATACTTTGAAATAGTAATTTAACTGATGAGGAAGTTACCATAATACCTATTTGAACACTGAACAAATCGAACCATCTATTGGACATGAACATAAAATGCTTACCTAGAATTTGATTTAAAAGTTCTCAAAATAAATGTATTAAAGCAGGTTCCCTGTGAAAATATGTAAGAAAGAAAGCTAGCATAATAGCAGGTGCAGTCTTTATATTTTATTAACCATACAAGATGCTTTTTTAAAGAGTCTAATAGAGACATTCACTGTGCAAAAGCTGATGAGATTTATAGTCTTAAAAACAAGCACCAACACAGAAAGGATATTGTGTCAAAAGTCCATTAATTCTACACTTAAGAAGATCATTTCTTTAGGTAAGGATAATCTCAATTATGAATGACACATCATATGCGATTTAGGATCCATCTACATTATGCTTGTAACTGCATAGTGATACGCTAATTCAAACTTACTGCTATGGGGAAAAACACCATTTGATGAGACATGAAGACAAAGCACAAACTCGACTAAGGGGACGCCTGCTGTGGACCACAGCACTGCTATGACCAGAGTAGGTGGGAGGGCGGGGAAGGGGAGATGGATGGGTCAACTGCAGCCTCCGGGGCGAGGCGGGGCAGTGGTGGGAAGCTGGGGTCTGGATTGACAACCACTGAGCAGGCAACAGGATGAGCCAGGAAATCAAAACCAATGATGAAAGCAGACACACCGTCAGAGAACTCCAACAGCAGGACAAAATATACAGAACTGTTGTTCTTTTACAAACACTCGGAAAGAAATCAATCGTGAAACTACAGAGAAATCGTCAAAGAATTTTAAATATCAACTAATTACCCAACGATGCAAATTATAAAAACAGTGTCTCCAAAGACCACAAAATGGACTAGTTACCACTTCACATGCCGCTAAATGATTCACAGTTAATTTAATTATATGCCGACTAACAATGCAGCTAACATGAAACGGGTGGTAACCAAAAAAAAGTGAAAATACAAGTGCAGTTACAAAGCAGAGTGTTGTAAACGTGAGTTCACGGGGTAAACAGCAATGCACTCGCAAAACCTAAGCTAAACATGGAAGAAAGCTGGAACATGTGCTTTAGAGCTGCACACTCTGTCACCGAAAGCCCTAGGTCGTCATCCCGTTTTCAGACTCGGAAGAGTGAGGAAGCCAGACTTCTTCAACTAGAGCCCTGGGGCACCGGGCTTTGAACCTGGTTTCACACGCAGAGCTGGCCTGAGCGTGCGGCCAGGCGCATCAGCCAGCAGACCAGTTGAGATTCCTAAGCCAGGGGTCCAAATATCAAGACTCATTTGTCGCTGTGTGATTATGGAATGATTTCGCTCAGTCGCGTCCGACTCTTTGTGGCCCCATGGACCGTGGCCTACCAGGCTTCGCGGTCCATGGGATTTTCCAGGCAAGAATACTGGAGTGGGCTGCCATTTCCTTCTCCAGAGGATCTTCCCAACCCAGGGATCGAACCCGGCTCTCCTGCATTGCACACAGACGCTTTACCGTCTGAGGCACTAGGGAAGCCCGATTCAAGACTAGGCCGTTTTAAAAATCTTAGACCTCTGAGCGTAGCAAACGTACCTGATTTTCTTCTGGGTAAAAAGAGAAAAAACAAACAAACAAAAGAAAACCAGTGTGCTCGGGGAGGGACGCGGCAGGGAGGAGGCAGACACATACCAGAGTCATGAAGCCCAGCTTGTCTTCTTCTCGCTCAGGGCTGGGCTGCCTCCTTTCGGGCATGGAGCGCCCTCTGCTGGGCGGGAAGGAGCCGGCATGCGAGGAGGCGAAATCCAGGTTGAGGGAGTCGGAGGATTTAAAGCGCCGAAGGTTGCTGAAGCTCCCACTGCCCACCCCGCTCTCAATCCCCTCCGCCCGCTGATCCGTGTTCTCCTTGTCTTTTTGGATCAACCTAAAACGGAATAAAATCATCACCTGCCTTTGTCAGCAGAGGAACATGTCTGGACAGCAAATGTGGGCTTGCATTCTGTGTCAGGATTAGCAAATTCCAGGAAGAGTTGCTCAATTAACATCTCAGCAAAAAGGTTCAGCTTTCCCTCTTTGGAATAGTCTCAAACTTACAATAACTTATCATTGAGTCTTACAAAGTGGCCCCTCATCATTCACGTTTGATTTGACTTATTTACTCTAACATTCTGATGGGGCCTGGGAGGTTACTCCCTGTGAGGAGATACCTGAAGCTGACCACCTTTTCCTTCCCTGCTCTCAGGGCAGAGATGCACGTCAGTGCCTCAGATCTTTTCCACTGGGAATCCGGAACTCCGTATAACCAAAACAGCGATTCACGAGCATGCTGGAGTTTCTAAACACAAGTCTCCAGACCAGATGAAGTGCTGAGTTGAACTTTTCATTTTGTTTTAAGCTTGTGTATGTACAAACGCATCACTTGATGAATTTCTCCACCAGCTTTGTGTGAGTTTCTGGATTCAGGTCAATGTGCTGCCTTAACCTAGAATTCACAGTTACTGCTCTTCTCCCCTTATGTGTCATGGATGATTTTATATACAGATTACATGCATGATTATGCAAATAAAATGATTTTCAAATTAAAATACAAGATCCTTACACGTAGTAAACTCTCCAGTTTCACTTCTACTTATACATCTTGAAAGTTTTTCACTGTTGACAAGTTGACGGACAGAATTTACCATTTACATCAAGTCCACTTGTTGCATAAGGAAAAATCATTTTTACCTGACAACTTGCTCTAAAAATAAAAATATTAACACATACTGTTCCCAATTTCCTACGGGGATGAGGAAAGACAATCTTTCTGAGCTTGTCTGTGCTCAAACACGGCCCACAAAGCAGTCTGTCTCAGCATCGAAAGTACAGGCGGCACCATCTGCGTTTGCTGGTTGTGCCATTCACCCCTGCCTTTTCCCCGAGCCCCCCGCACTCGACCGGCAGGAACGGGCACCTCGGGCAGGGGTGACGGGATGAGAACAATCTGAGCAGCAGCTCTGCCCCGTCCTGTGCAGGGTCACCGGCCTGCGGCCACTCTGAACGTGGACTCGGGACAGGAGGCACAGCTGTGCGGGTGTGGCACCAGGCAGGCCTCGGGGCCCCAGCCACCCGGCTGCACCCAGACTCAGGGCCCCCTGCTCACCACGAGGTGGGCCTTTGGGTTCTATCCTGTTTTGTAAACTGTTCTAACTGCCAAGACTGGGTCTAAAGAAAACATTTTAAATATACTGATGAGATGAGAAAAACTCAAACACATGTCCTTGGATCACTGTCTTACACCAAGCCAATCTTCACAATGTATTAAGTTACAAAGGGAAATGCAGATCTGAGTGGGAATTTGCCAAGCCCAGAACCCCAGCTTTTCTGTTCCAGGTGGCTTTTCACCAGAACGTAGAAGGCTCCGAGGGACACACGAGGATGAACCCTCAGTGCTGGAGGGTGCACGGGCCACAGGGGACACCGCCTCGGCACCTCACCCACCTTGGGGCCCAGAGCTGAGGGGGGGACACCCCACAACGCCCCCCCACAGAGTGCTGACACCACACTGTGGACAGAATGCCCTGGCTGACTGAGCTCTATAATCAAGGGCAATCTCAGAACTGAAAATTCCTGAAGCAGACCTGAAGTCAGTTTTCTCACTATGGAACACTCAGACTTCTCTAAGCAGGAGACAGCTCCTCAGAGAAGCCGAGTCTCCGGGGAGCTGGGCTCAGGCGCACCCACCAGCTTTCTTCGTTGATCCTGTCCAGCTGCTTCTGAATCCTCCCGGCTGGAGTCTTGGCATCGGCCTGGCCGCTGGGCGACAGCAGAGCGGGCGTGCTGAAGAGGGTGACCTGGTCGCCCATGCCGTCTGACACGCCCTTGTCACTCTTGAACACCTGGCCCACGTTGGCCAGCACGCTGGCTTGCTGCCCGCGCTCCCGGTCCTGATCTTTCAGGGGCTGCACCTGGGCACGAGAGGACCATTTCTCGTCAGCAACATTCTTGGCACCTCAAGTCTATCAGGAACTGAACACAATTTTACATGGAAGCCCTGACTTTGGACAAATGGGCCCTGCTTATGAGACACTGCCATCTCTTAAGCGAGCAGTACTGAAGAAACGGCAGGAGGAGAATCCAGTTCCTAGATGGCCTGGTGACATTCAGGTCTCAGCGTGGACGGAAGGCAATCCTATGAGGTTATTCACAAGGGTGGGCTGATGGAGTCAGAGACAAAAACCGAAAATTACAAAAATATATCCTTGCTTCCATCAGCCAGGCTGAAGGAAAATTAGAAAAAAAAAAAACCCTTCAGCTCCGCAGCCACTGGGTCCACCCCATCGCTCATCACTGGTACTAGTTCGCCGAGGAGTGCCGTCCTCGTGGGTTCCCAGCCCTCCGTTTTCCAGGCTGGTCTGAACACGCACAGACAGGAGTGAGCAGGGGCAGCCAGGGGACGGGAGGGCCAGCCTCCCGTGGCTCTCCTCTCAGGGCACAGGCCCTCGGGCTGTTCTGGGGATGGCCCCGCACACCGCAAGGGCGCCTCTGTCATCTGAGACGCATGCAAGAGTGCCTGCTGGGCCCCGTGCCACCCTCCCGCTCTCACACCTCACACCCTTCTCTCCGCAAATCTCCCCCCTGCCCCACTCTCACCCAGGTCCTGCCTTGTTTTCCCAGACATGACCTCAAAGCAACAGAGGGGCAGCCTCGAGCTGCTGGCTTGCCTGCTCCCTGTCCCCCATGGCCAGTACCTTCGCTTTCTGTCTTTGTCACGACCCCTCCCCAGGGCTGGGCCACCCCTTTTCCTGGCTCCAGGACCACCTGCCATCATTCCTGCTCCACTCTGGCGAACTAGATGCCTATGGGTTCACCCCCATCAGCCCGATCAGCACATCCTCTCCATTCTCTCGCCTTAAAATCGCACATTTTTGAACATTTTCATTCTGAGAAACTGTACTCTAAGTGTTCCACAGCAAATAGAAACACTCAGAACAATACTAACCCTTATAAACCATAATGAATAAGAAGTCACATCTCAGGCGTAGAAAAGCTTCTGGAGGAAACATGGCCAGCCATTGACGACAACGAAGTCTATAGAGAGAAGCTGGACTTGGGGTCGGGGTTCGGGTGGTGGGGGACAGGACTCACTCTATTGCCCTCGCTCCTCTCATTGCTTTAGACTGTCTCCATGGACCTCACATTCATTCCTGGGCATTGCTCACATTCATTCCTCTACACCCCACTTCACTTCCTCACGGGGTAAAACAAGTCAAACGGGCCAAGTTTCCGAGTCACTCGACTCAACCTGGCAGCTCTGTGCTGTCGGCCACGGCAGTCACTCGCCTTGTGCAGCACACTGAGGATGTGACGCAGGCCGGTGCAAAGCTCGATGTGGAAATCACACAGATTTCAAGACTCGCAGTGAAAAAAGCACGAGAAGCAGCCCGCTCATTTTTAGGGAATTTTAGACTGTGTATGTGGCTCGTATTGTCTTTCTGACGGACAGCACTGTCCACGTGACAGGCTCATGCTTTGTCTCAGCTTTCGGGTGAACCCAGAAAGGACTACTTAGAATTCGGAACCACACACAACGGCCACACGCTCTAAATCCGCCTATAATGCAAATCACATTCAATGTTCAAAACCAGAAATGCTATACACGTTACAGCAGTGGACTAGCCATAAGGAAAATGTAACTCCACTTCCGCGAAGCATCTGCAGTAACTGTAACAGTGAACCCGGCTCAGTTCAGCTCTTAACACATTTCTAAAGGATTTAGAGATTTAAGGACCTTGTCGTTTTGCATTTCTTCTCAACGCTTTTTTGCATTTTCAACTTCCCATAGGAGAGAATTCTGAAAAAGATACATACAGTGCTTTAGAGTCAATTCTTAACAGACGTTGCGTGGACTGCGGAATGGCTACTCTCCTGTCTGAAAGCATAAAGCACCTCGGGATGAGGGGCGGACCTCGCGCCCAGAGCGAAGTGTCGGCACGAAGCCGGATGACAACTGTTAACACTAACTTGTACACAGAAAAACTCCTCCTTCCCCGACTGATCTAGATCCAAGGAGGCCAGGTCCCTGGGGTAAGTGAAACTGCTTTATACTTGCTTTCAGCTTTTGCAGTTCAGTGGTCACTCAGGAAACTGGAGCAGGTTTCACATGTAAAATTCAAACCTGAGACAAAACTATCCCCACCTCAGGGCCAGCCCACAGGTCAGGGTGAAGAGAGCTCTCTAGTGAGGTGTGGGTATCATCTTGGGTTTTGTGGGGGAAAAAATGTGCCGCAGAACTTGTAGTGACCATGGGTCTCTCTCAGACAAGCGTCGCCCAAGCGCCCACCTCGGCGAAGGTTCTTGTCCTCCTCTTTAGGGCACTGGTGCAGCTGGGACAGGTTTCACCGAACCTCCACCAGACTGTTGCCCACTGAGCTGCTCTGATAGAGGTTCTCAGACATTTTCCAAAGCAAATAAAAAGAGAGATGGCTGGAGTTGGAATATGAGAATGCTTGCTTTTACTTACTTCAATCTTTTCTATCACATTATATAAAAGATCCTGAACTAAACTTACTGATTTGGCTGCATCGGGCCTTAGCTGCATCACGTGCGATTCCTTTGATGTGATTGCCACGTGGCACGTGGAATCTTAGCTCACCAACCAGGGATCGGACCTGCGTCCCTGACCTTGCAAGGCAGGCTCCCAGCCACTGGACTGCCAGCAAAGCCCCAGAAATAAACTGCTAAGAAAGAAATGAAGGGGTGAGCGTGGACCTAGAAGAATGTTCTAGCACAGCGGCTGGTAACATCGGGGCCACTGGTGATTCCGCCTCACTGATGCTTTCTGGAAGGGTTGCGGGCACACATCTATGTCTGTTCCTTTACACACTGCCTGTGGATGCTGTCACGCTTATTGACTAGCATGAAGGCATAAGGCATCAGCATTCAAATATTTTTAAAGCAAAACAAAAGTTTACTTTGAATTGGCTTAGTCATAAACAGCATCCCAATCTCAACAGCCTCTGAGCAGCAGTTCTGAAAGTAAGGAAGTGCACCCCTGATCGGGAGACATTGAGCCCTCTGCTTAAGCAGAGAGGGAGCCTCACCGAGGTCTCATGATGGGAGTCAGAACCACAGCCCCCTGGGAGCCCACATGTGAGGCTCTGCACTCCAGGCCCAAGAACACAGCTATGGTGGGGACAGTACTGACCCCTGAGGCTGGACCTGGGATCCCCACTCCATTTCCTGGATGGTCGGTACCGCTGTGTGGCCAACCCTTCCGGGAAACCTCTCTCAGGGCTCTCTGATGCGAGCCTCCACCATCGCCCTTTCCTGGTGCGCCTTCTGTCGCAGCGCAACTTCGGTTCTCCTCCTGCCTAGGAGCAGCCATCCTACACACACACCCCACGTCTGGACCAGCAGTTTGGCATGTGGGACTCCAGCGCCACGTCCGAGGCAAGCACCTCCACACCTGGGCACCATGCCTTCCGTTTCACGGGCCTCGGGCTGGCTCCCTCAGGTTTGAGGGCCACTCGTAAGGTCCAACTGTATGCTGAGCAGCTCCCCGGCCTGGATGGTCAGAGCAACAAGCGTCCTCCTTGAGCGTGGGGATCCCCTGGCCCCTGCCCACCACCTAGGGGCGACCACATCTGGCCCTGCTCCCGAGGTTGGGTGCCTGGATCAGCAGACAGGGCCACACACGCACACTGGACAGCAGAGACAGGAGCGGCGGAGAAAGGCAGCGCCGGCCCGCCCAGCCGCGTCTCCGGCCCACACGCCCCTCTCCTCCATGCTGCTGTGTCTCTCTCCCGCCTGTCGGCCGAGAACAGCGTCAGCTCCGCTCGCAACGACCCTGTCCTGACGGCACGCGGGCTGTGACCGCAGGGACGGCAAGCGGGCCATGCTCTGTGCGGACCACTGGCCCCGGGTTCGCGGGGGGCACACCCGCACGCCTGCTCACGCAGCCAGCGCGGCTTCGTGTGTGACATGTGGGTGACGGAGGGTGCTGGTGACCGGCTCGTGAGAGGAGAGGTGCTCCCCCTGGCCCCAGGCCCCTTCCTCAGACTGCCTGGGGCGAGCCAGCGCGGGCAGCAGGCAGTGGCAAGCACGGGACACACGAGGGCACACGTTCTTCCTTCCTAAGCTGGGAGGTAAGTTCGAACAGTTTCGCCTCCTTAGTGGCAGAGCTTCCGGAAGACAAAAGTTCAGACTACAAGGCCGACCGGGGACAGACAGCAAAGATGCCAGGGGAGAGAAGAAACCAGCCCTTGAGGGGAAGATCACAGGCAGAAGGCCGCCCCCTGGCGGCTGTTCGTGACCCTGCTCGGGGAGGGTTTGCGAGCACAGGACACCACCCGCCTCCGGAAACCAGCCGGCCCCTCAGGCGCTCCCTGAGCTCCAGGCAATGCTCCAACAGCCAGGCCAGCACAGGCCCGGCCGGCCTCTCCATGCCCAGCCAGTGCCCACCAGCAGTGCAAGGCAACACCTTTCCCACCAGAAGGACGGGGTGGCTGGCTGGCTCTGGGCACCATATCCCCAGCAGCGCCACGGCTCCTGGACGCGGCCTCTCACCCGTGGGCTCCCGGGGACTGCAAGCTGGGAGTGGGGCCCTGGGTCTGCACCGTGCCCCGCTGTGACTTATTCAACAATGTATGAATAAAGACTTAAAACTGTGTTCATGACAGACCTATTTTGGCCATCTCTTAACGAGAATGGGATTTTTCTCGTTCTTTATCCTGCTAGGCTTTGAGTTGCTGACTGAACTCTGAGCAGCAGTGACTCGGAGCTGAAGCATCCTGCGGACACACAGAGCACAGGACAAAACTGGAGGGAAATTAACCTAGGGATGACACGGGAGCGGGGACTGTCCGACACTCAGGAAGCGCTCCCATCTCAGACGGGCAGCATGACCCCCGTGTCTGCGCTCCTTTGTGGACTGAGCAGCTCGGGGAGGGGCACGGTGGGACAACAAGGGAACAGGCCCTCCCCGTGCCCGTCCCCCCGGGGACCAAGAGCAGCACCTTGGAGAGTGCAGCTCCCCGCTGAGCCAGCTCAGCCACCACTTCTGTCAGCATCTGCTGCAGCTTCTGCTCTGCCAGCTCCAGGCACAGCTGCAGCTGTCGGTCTTTATCCTCCTTCTACAAAGGGAGAGCAGAACATCAAAATGGGCCAAGTGGTGCAGCCTCTGCCATTGTTAGTAAGCTGAGACAAAACCTAAATGCGTGTGTCTACAGGATTAGTTCTGTTTCGGAAGCCGCGTCACGGTAATTTTTCTCTCAGTGTTCCTGGGCTTGGTCTCAGTGGGCAGAACACCTCCTGCCAGAGTATTTGCTCTTCCTAAACGTCTCCAAAGAAGTCTTTAAAAAAAAAAAAGTTCTTATATATTAAAGAAGATCAGGTTTCTGTAGAAGCTTATGCATTCCTATTGACAAGTTAAGGGTCAGTACTGACCCTTCTTAAAACATCACCAGAATCATCATTTGAAGGGAACCCTACCAACCCAGACGGCCATGGGCTTGTAAGCCAAAATATGGCTTTCATCTCCTCTGAAATACAGACCTGATCAGAGTGTGCCTGGGGAAATGCCAGTCAACTAATATTTGTAAATGCATGATTATTCTTTTAACAGATCTTCTTCCTCTGAAAACTTTCAGTGTAGAACATTTAGACAGATTCTTTTTGGAAAAAGAAAAAAAATGAAATGATCTATACGCTCGGGTTCCTGAGAGGTGAGCATTTATTTCTAAGCAGCTTTCTTATTTTTTCTATGTGTGTATTACTCTATGTAGATACATAAACAATAAGATGTGCTTTAAAACCCTCAGAAAACAACAGCATATGGTACGTAGTAGTTTCTGATCTGCCTTTTACAGCCATTATTTTGTATATCAGAATGCTCTTAATTAGCATTCCACATCATACATTTCAATGGCTTTCTAGTATTTTATTTTTGTAGTGGGGCCAATGATACACTTTGCCACACACCAGACTGACTCACTTTGTTTTGGAGAAGCCAGATTTGGTTTTCCTGATTAAGTCCTGATTATGTGAGACCATACAGGAACAGGAGCAAGTAAAGCTCACCAAACCACAGGAAGTACAAACCTTAATCAGACTGGAGCTCTAACCCTGCCTTTTGTCACAGTGACCCCACTTCCCAACAGGCAGCCAGCTGCTGTGAAGTTCCCTGCTGCTCTCTGCTCTTTCAGGAAAAATGCTAACAAGCCAACAGATTCAAGTCAAGTAAAACAAGAGTCAGGAGAGGAATTCCACAAAATGGTCAACCCAAATCCCAAATAATTCAAACCTCTAAGTTGCAGTCACCCTCAATTTTTAAAAAATGTATTTCCTTTCAGTACAGCTGATTTATCATGATGTACATCCACACTTTTGAACGCAGTATTTTAGGGTCATAAGAACTTTACACTGGGACTTGATTTCCAACATGGGAGTCACATGAAAAGGTCTTTACCTTCCTTCCTCAGTATTCACTACTACAGAAGTCAGACACAGTTCAGGAAAAGCCATTACCTGTCGATGCATAGAATCCTTATTTGCGATTTCATTTTCAAGTTTATCATCGAGGTTGTGCACAGAGATGGCTTTGCGCTGTGCAGCGAGGTAGCGTTTCTCAAGTGTAGTGATTCTCTTCTCCATGTCCTCCTTTTGGGCCATAGCCTACACCAGGCATTGCAGAGGAGAAAAGGTAAGTCATTATCATAGAATACTCAGATACAATTAAGAGTAAAAAAGCTGGACTAAATCCTAAGTTTCAAATCAAACATAAAATTAGCGTCCTCAAAATTAAAGTCCTAGACATGGCAGTTTTCTGAGATGTGAGCAAAAACGCGCCTACCTCAAATGTCACATTTGCCACGATGGCACCCATCTGTCTTAATGTCTGTCTGGCCACTCGATTTACCAAGCTTCTTGTCTACATCATAAACCCAACCAGCAAACAAAAAGTACACTAAACTACTCTGTCATTGCAAGAATTCCAGGAGGGAAGGTATCTGGCATGAAATGAGGATCTCTGTCTCCACACTATACAGGCGGGCTTGACCCAGAACAGGGAGGGACTGTCAACAGATCCTACAGGGAGCTCTGAGGCTCATTTCCTCAGGTGAAAGTTGGTAAAATCTCATGCAATTTCCTCAAAATTCAATAAGAATATTAATGAGTAGAAACAGAAGTCACAGTGTTACACAACTGGGAGCAGCCTTCTCAAGCCTAGTTCTTCTCAAGCAGTTACACCACATGTAGGAAACGCTCAAACCAGGAGCAGAGCTTGCTGCCGATGCGACTCCTGTCCGCCGGCTCAAAATCCATTTCAGGTCCCTCCGTGCTCACTAAGTAACCGAGGTTGTCCTAACATTAAAAGTGCAAGGTCTTAAAAACGCTTTTTCCAGAATTCTCTGTGTATTAATCTCTGCCACCTAATCTCCTCCTGTTGCCAAAGAGTAGTGTGAACACGTTATACAAACGTGCAAATATTTCTGTTTTGAGTTCTCACACGGAATTACTCACACCGAGCTACTAAACCAGTACACCTGCTGTACCACATGTTGGAGGGGTGCACTCTGAGACGGTCTCATGGGGGAGGGGTGGGGCAGGGTGGGCACTGTCTGTTTGCACAGAGAGGAGAGGCGAGGCTCACGGGAGGAGGCCTGAGCCCCCAGCTCTCTTCTGTTTTCACAGTGACCGTTAGGGAGCTTCTCATAAATCACGACACCCGCAGACACGACCGCCAGAAACATCCTGATTCTGCATGGTTACACAGCACGGGCCTGAGGATCTGAGGGTGAGCAAACGCCACTCGACTTGTCTGACCGCTGGTTATCACTGTCACACATCCTTTCAAGGAGCGGAACCTCAGAAAACTAGAGAAGATGGCCAGGCAAGCTGCCTCAGCAGAGCCCACACAGCATGTTCCCATCTCTCCGGGAGAGCGGGCTCCACAGACGTTCAGACTCACCTGAGTGAATCAGAAGGAAATCTCAGCATCATCGGGAATATATTCAGCAGGCAGGTAGGGGGATGAACGGGGAGACTGGGGTTGACATATACACACTACTGATACTATGCATCAAGTCAGCAACGAGTGAGGACCTACTGAACAGCACAGGGCACTCTATCAGTGCTCTGTGGTGAAGTTAATGGGTAGGAAACCTAAAAACCAGGGAGATTTGTGTGTGTGTGTGTGTGTATATATACATATGATTGGTTCACATTGCTGTACAGCAGAAATTGACACAGCAGTGTAAAGCAACTATACTCCAATAAATGAATGAGTGGATGAATGAATTTTTTAAAAAGGAACACACTAGGCCCCCTAGAACTTGTGGAAATGAGGAGTCCACACCCAGGGTGCAACACAGCCATGTTGGTCCACTGCCAACGGGCCGCCTGGACCAGGCCTCTTCTAGCCCAGAGACCTCGATGCAGAGGCGGGAAGGCAGCCAGTGGCGGTCTCGCCAGTGCTCTGCTCTTGCTCACGCAGCCATGCCAAGGCTGAGATCACGGGGAGAACAAGGGACCCACATTCCGCCTCAGGACAACAGACACGTCCACTGTCACTCACTTCACGGACGTCCTGCTGTAATTTCACGTGTACTTCCTTAGACTTGAGGAGGTCCTTCCTGGCCGTGTCCAGGTCCTTCTCCAGCTCTGTTACGTGGGCAGAGAGGGCTGCCAGGCGGTCCTTCATCTCTCTCTGCTCCCGTGACTTCTTCTCGATGATTTCCTGGAGCTCGATCACCTGAGCCAGGTCTTCGTCGCGGGTTCTCTAAGGGGGAAAGGAAACCTTAGACAGCCTGGTTTTGGGAGGGAGGGAACACAGCACTTCCGGGAAATCGGTGAAGTCAAAACTGCCTTCTGCGCTCTGGAGCTCACATGTCCCTTACGGCCACTCAGACCTACATGATGCATTGGTGAAAGGTCTCAACAGCCCCGCACAGACTGGATAGTAAGACGAGAACCAGACAGAGAGTGAGACCGAGGACATGCCTTTCCATTGGCGCTTGGCATGTTTTCTTGCTTGTGATTTACATCAAGCACTCTGTCCATTAGTATCTTTTTTGGGTTATTCTTCTCTTTAAGAATCATCAGCGAAAACCAAAACATTGAATCAGAATAAAGAAATAAGTAAAGACAGCAAAACTCCATTTGGAAAAACTCAACTCAAAACTGAAAATACAGCATAAAAAGAAAATACATGGTGATGCTATCCATCTCGAATAGAACCAGGTGATTCGAGTCAGAATTTGTCTCCTCCTGGACAAAGGGGTGCTTAAGAGATCCTGCAGCTCTGAGCCACAAGTCTAGTTTACTGGTCATTAAAATAACCCAGGTGGGCTGGTCCTCAATCAGAAAGATAAAGAACATCTGATGTCCACCACTACAGCCTTCATACTTTCTTAAAATGAAAGGATACAAATGACAAACCCTTGGACTGCAAGGAGATCCAACCAGTCCATTCTGAAGGAGATGAGGCCTGGGATTTCTTTGGAAGGAATGATGCGAAAGCTGAAACTCCAGTACTCTGGCCACCTCATGCGAAGAGTTGACTCACTGGAAAAGACTGATGCTGGGAGGGATTGGGGGCAGGAGGAGAAGGGGACGACCGAGGATGAGATGGCTGGATGGCATCACCGACTCGATGGACGTGAGTTTGAGTGAACGCCGGGAGATGGTGATGCACAGGGAGGCCTGGCGTGCTGCAATTCATGGGGTCGCAAAGAGTCGGACACGACTGAGTGACTGAACTGAACTGAACTGAACTGAACTAACTGAAATTACACGATGAATGATCCAACTTACCTTGTTATGTGTGGCACCTAATTCTTCCAACAAACTACACCTTTCAAGTGCTCCTCGTGTGTTGATGTGTGTATATACGTGAGTGCACTTCTTAGTGTATGCTGCTGCTGCTGCTAAGTCGCTCCAGTCGTGTCTGACTCTGTGCGACCCCATAGATGGCAGCCCACCAGGCTTCCCTGTCCCTGGGATTCTCCAGGCAAGAACACTGGAGTGGGTTGCCATTTCCTTCTCCAGTGCATGAAAGGGAAAAGTGAAAGTGAAGTCGCTCAGCAGTGTCCGACTCTTCGCGACCCCATGGACGGAAGCCTACCAGGCTCCTCCACCCATGGGATTGTCCAGGCAGGAGTACTGGAGTGGGTTGCCATTGTATACTCACCCTAATACGCGGCTACTATAACAGAATACATTTAATGTATCTCATTGATCTTAACATCAAAAAATCTGCTTATTAACAGCTTTAAATTCTAAGTTTGAGAGGAAAAAAACTGTTTCCTAAAATAATTCTATTACTTAGTTTTTAATTGCAAATTGATATACAGAATATAATAAATCTTGAGACATTTATACCAACTAATACTTTTTAACTGGCGGCTTCCCAGGTGGACCAATGTTAAAGAATCCACCTGCCAATGCAAGAGGGCAGGTTCAATCCTTGGGTCGGGAAGATCCCCTGGAGTAGAAGATGGCCACCCACTGCAGTATTCTTGCCTGGGAAGTCCCAGGAAAAGAGAAGCATGGTGGGCTACAGTCCACAGGGTCGCAAAGACTCGGACATGACTGAGCATGTATGCAGGCAACACTTTTTAACCATATAAAACTCTGACTTCTTACAGAAGAAAAGTATTTACAAGAATTCAAGAAGCTCAAAAGTCAACTAGTTACATAAATACGTGCATCATCCACCTAACAAGGCTGCAAGTGTACAAATCCAGGATGGCCGGGTGGCTGGTACCTTCTTGTCCAGGGCCTTGTGGTGCTCAAAGAGTGACTTCAGCGCCTGGAGCACCTCCAGCTCGCTGGTCATGCCCTCTGGGGACTGCGCCTGCCACTTGCCCGCCGTCGTCTGGAGGGACGGTATATACTGGGAAACCAGGCACTCCAGGTGCTCCAGCAGCAGCTGCAGGGCAGGGCCAAAGGAGCACCGTCAACCTCATGCTTGAATTCAGGGCCGACAACCCCTCTCAGCCTCATGCTACAGCCGGAAACATGCTAAGGCAAGTCGGAATCCCGCCACTTCAGTCTAAATTTAGAGTGGACTTCCCCAGTGGCCCAGTAGTTAAGACTCCACACTTCTGCAGGGGTCATGGGTTTTAATCCCTGGTCAGGGAACTAAGACCCCACACAAACTGTAGCATGGACAAAATTGTAGGTTAAGAGAACTCCCCCCTCAAATGTACGAAAATTATAGTAGCTCTCATCATAAATTTGAAGCAAAGTATGAGAACTCCAAACTGATCCACCCTGGTCTGCTCAGTGGGAAGATGTGAAAAATGACTTGAAAACCAGACAGAGTTTAAAGACAGCAACACGGAGCCCAGCGGTGACCCCGCGGGGCAAATGTCAACATGTGAGAATTCCCCTACTGACCATGATGTTATTCCTCTCTGCTTTCAGCAGAGCTATTTCTTCTTCTCTTGCAAGAAGCTGTTCCCGGCATATATTGAGTTCTTCCGTAGATGTTGCCAACTCCTAGAAAACAGTGAAATGAGTAAGTAACTAAATGCAAACACAAATTAAAAAGAGAGCGAGACTCTGAAGACTGACCCTGTCAAGTCTCTCCAGGCTCCACACAAAGGGTCTCCCTGCCCCTCCAGAGAAGAGGGGGGCCACTGACCCCAAGACCACACAGACCACCACAACTCAGACCGGCCTTCAGCCTCCACCTCGACCTGGCAGGCATGCGGCAGGGGAGAACCCGGAATCCAAGCCTGTCTTCTCAAGACCCAGGGACGTCTGAGAAACTTCCCTAAACATAAACCTAACAACAAAGTGGATAAAGAGATTCTTAAACGACACACAGACAAGTGACCTAGAATCGCTGGGAAGAGTGAGGAAGAAAGGTAAGATCTACAAGGCCATCAGGCTTTGGAGTGTTCCTCTGGGAAAAAGGCTGATGGCACCCCAAGGCCATCTGTTAGCCTGACTCCATTGAAGTCACCCAGTCATTCAATAAACTGGAGAAAATGTTAAATTCATGTTTTATGTATTTTATCACAATTTTCACGCACGCGGTGCCGTCCACGTGGTGAACTTGCTCAAACTGAACCACACGGAGTCTTTCATTCTTCTAGTTTTCTTTACACAAATAAAAAAATCCTGGGCTACATATTCCCCTACTACATACTGAGTATTCAGCACCTAGAACACTGCCCAACACTTGTTAAGAGGCATGTAGTAGACATGTGAAGCTATGAGGGTGTATGTTATACACATAAGCAGCAGGTACCCGCCATTAAGATACTGGACACACTGTTTTGTGCTTTGTAAGATGGGAGACGTTAAGGGGCTTAGCCTTTCTGCTTCAAGGACTGACTCTATAGCTCCATCCACGTGCCCCAGTGACTCCTCCAGACAGTGTTTCCCTTCTTGTGGGGCCCCCGCCCGTCCTCCACGCAGCCCCTGCACAACCACTTACAAGGTCAACCTGCTGGGGTCGATCTTGCCCAGAAGGCCAAAACGCCCTGGCCGGCAGGGCCCACAGCCATGCTAACAAAATGAAACACAGCTCCAACGCTTCCCCGCGTGAAGGCCAATCCGACGGGCCCAGCCCCCGGCTGCTCTCACCTCAGGCCGCTCTGCTTCCAGGACTTGGGCCGAGGCCAAGTTCTTCCTTGTCTTGGCCTTTGCCTTGGGGATGCAGCACTGGAAAAGCGCCCACAGGCGGGCCCTCCTGCGACCCATCCTCGCGGATGGGGGCAGCCCCCCACTCAGGGGCAACTGCTGTTTCACGGCTAGATACCTCAGCACCCGAGCTATCACCACCGATCTCACACTACGACCACCACTATTCACACTATGACCACCGCTCTCACACACACCGCTCTCACACACCACTCTCACACACTACTCTCACACACGACACTCTCACACACCACTCTCAGACACACTGCTCTCACACTAGGACCACCGCTCTCACACTACGACCGTCAGCGCTGCTGTCTCTAGAAGAAATGGCACGAAGGCTCTGCCTCCAGCACGTCTCCCAGGAGCCTGGCACCTGGAACCCACTGGGTCATAAGGGGCTCCATGGTAACAGGGGGGCTGGGCTCAGGCCCACCATCAAGGGTGCAGAGAGGGGGGAGGGGCTGCCCAAAAGATGACAGATGAGTGTGGGGTGCAGGAGAAGGAAGGCTGTGCCCACAGCTCAGGCCCACCACCAAACATGACCCTGCAAGGATACTGGTTCACAGTCGAACCAAATAGTAGCAACTGCTTCAGAAACCACCACCACTAGGAATGAGCACGTCTTCTAAGTGGGCTTCTGCTTCCTCTAGCCCCCAAACAAGCCTCCAGGGAGGCTACTGAAAGGGCACCACTGAACTCAAGGCTGTCCCCGGAACCCACCCGGGTGACAAGGACTCACCGCACTAGCTGCCCCTCGCTCACCCTGAGCTCCGTCCTCCCTGACTGACTCCCTCACTCGAGCTCAGCAAGGGCTTGACCAACCTCGCTCCAGGCACTTAAAATGAATTCACAGTGGGTACAGGGCTTCGGTCAATCTGCTGCGAACTCGCCCTCTTCACTTTGACCCTGGGCTGCCAGACAACTCTGCCCCGTGGGGGCTGCACGGTGGAGGTTCAGGGGTGTCCCTGCCTTGAGCCGCGACAGCCAGCGCCTCCCAGACCCCGCCAGGTGCTGCCCCTCCCTCCACGCCCGAGTCTCCCACCCCCTCTCCTGGCCCCACTCCCAGCCTCGCGGCTCTCCACTCGCCAGGGCACAGGCCATACGGCTCCTGGCTCAGCCGGGGCCTCTGCTGTCACTTGAGGACCTCCGTCCCCCGGGGGCTTGAGGCCCCATATCCACCCATCTCAGCAGTTACAGACTCTGCAAGATACAGAGTACGGTTTGGGGTCCCGCCCGCAGTTCACCCTGAACACATTCTCTTTTTTTCGCTTTATCTGCGAGAGTTCTCTGAGATGTCTTTCGAAAACCTCAACTGTTGCTTTCAAAAAGACTGTAAAATCACTGTGCTCAACTTTAAGGATAAAATCTTCATTTTCAACCTTCAAGTGAAACTGGAGAGAAGAGTCAAAGCAGTCATTTTTTCACACAGAAAAAGAAAACCCGCACCTGACCACATCACAGAATACAGTTCACGCAGCCCCTTCCTCCTCAGCCTTCTCCTCCACTACCAGCCGCCTGTCATCACAAGGCCTGCCCTGGGCCGGCAGGGGCAAGGGAAGAGGGCAGACTGGCTCCTCTGTCCCCAGGCCGCATGGGCCGCTTGCCCCACCTTCTTCCCAAGTTCAAGGGGCACTGAAACAGCCCAGGCAAGCAGGGGATTCTGATCAGAAACACAACCGTGGGTAATGAGCAAGGGCCCCTGGTTCTTGTTTACCCCAGTACCAAAGATGATCAATATAATTACTGTGAATTTTACATGTGGCTTCAGATGAGAGAGGACACCCGGGGCTTCCCCACTACCAGTTATAGATGCAAGCAGCTTGTGGGTCAGCCTACCAAGAGCTAGAGAAGCTAAATACATTTCAAAAGAGGTCCTTAGGCAGCCACAATCCAAGATTTCAAACAAAAGCCCAGTGAGGGAGCTGGAGACTGAGAGGGCCGCTCCTTCCCTCGGGGCATCAGAACAAAGCTGACTCTGGGAAGAAAAGGCAGGGAAAAAGTCAAGCAGAGGGGACTGGCTAACAGCTCTGGACACTTCCTTGGGCTGGGAAGACAAAAATCCAACCACAGGCCTGACAAGTCAGTCCGGATGGTAGACACTAAGCTCCTCAAGAAACGGGAGGCACAGAAAACATACCCAGCACTCTGCCCAAACCGGCTGAGCGCTGAGTATCAATCACCTTGTGGTGCTCGGGAGACAGACGGTGGGCTTCAGGACCGGCCGAGAAGGGAGGGGGCCATGGGAGGCACCCCAGGCTTCCAGATGGAGATGCTGGAGGGCTCCTCCCTGGGGTCAGGGGGGGAAGGTGGGTGAAGGCTGCTGAGACTCAGCTTACAAAGACACCCCAGCCTCAAGTCACTCAGACCCTGAGTGAACAGACAGCTCTGTCCTCACTAGAGGTCTGCATCAGAGGAACCTCTGGAGAAGACAGCATCACCAGAAACTCTAGGGGTTTCCATAGATAATGTCCACCATGCAACCAAAAAAGCAAATACGGGTGTAACAACAAATAAGACCAAGAGAAAAAGAATGGAAACAGGTCCAGAGGTATCTGATGTGTATCAGCATATCAGAGGTATGCTAGAGGAATCAGATGCAAACTTCACCAGTTCAAAAATATACTTGACAAAAGGAAAACTTTCTGAGACTCAAAACCGATTCTAGAACTTTCAAATAACAGTGACTGAATTGAAGAACTCAGGCTCTGGGCTTCACATCAAGTTGGATGTAGCTGAAGAGAGGATCAGTGAACTGAGGAATAGATCGGTTAAAAAATATATATATGAGGGAAAAAAGTATAGAATATAGCGAAGGAACCCGTTGTTCAACTACATTGTGAAAAACTATAAATGGGGCCCCTCATGGTGGAGAAAAGACAGTCAGGGGAATAAGAAATGCCTCCAGGGCCTGAAACTAAAGAGCCTCTTAATGAAAGTGAAAGAGGAGAGTGAAAAGGCTGGCATAAAACTCAACATTCAAACAATGAAGATCATGGCAGCCGGCCCCATCACTTCATGGCAAATAAATGGGGAAACAACGGAAACAGTGATAGTCTTTATTTTCTTGGGCTCCAAAATTACTGCAGACGGTGAAATGAAAAGACGCTTGCTCCTTGGAAGGAAAGCTATGACAAACCTAGACAGCACATTAAAAAGCAGAGACATTCCTTTGCTGACAAAGGTTCATTCAGTCAAAGCTATGGTTTTTCCAGTAGTCATGTATGGATGTGAGAGTTGGCGCACGAAGAAGGCTGAACGCCAAAGAATCGATGCTTCTGACCTGTGGTGTTGGAAAAGACTCTTGAGAGCCCCGTGGACTGCAAAGAGATCCAACCAGTCAATCCTAAAGCAAATCAGTCCTGAATATTCATTGGAAAGACTGATGCTGAAGCTCCAATACTTTGGCCACCTGATGCGAAGAACTGCCTCTTTGGAAAAGAACCTGATGCTGGGGAAGACTGAAGGCAGGAGGAGAAGGGGAAGACAGAGGATGAGATGCTTGGATGGCATCACCGACTCGATGGACATGAGTTTGAGCAAGCTCCGGGAATCGGTGATGGACAGAGAAGCCTGGCGGGCTGCAGTCCATGGGGTCACAGTGGGTCAGACATTCAGCAACTGAACTGACTGACAGGGACAGTGGCAAGAGTTGGTTCAAGAATCAGAGCACTGACTCAAAAATGAAAACCACACATTGGTTTCAGCAGCTCTGCAGGTGCCTAAGGCAAGAAGAAAATGTTCAAGCTCTCAGAGGAAAAAAGCTGTGGCTTTTAATGGCACAGCAACACTGAGAGCTGACTTTTCAAGAAAAAGGAAGTCAGAAGATAATGGACTGGCATCTGTAAAATGCTGAAAAACAAATAACCACCAACCTGGAATTCGATACCCAACAAAAACACTCTTCGAAAGTGCAAGCAAAATAAAGACTTGTAGGGCAAATGGAAATGAGACAATTCATCAACCACAGACATGACTAAAAAAATATTAAGGCAGTGCTTTGGGAGAAAGAAAAGTCGTCTCTGACTGAAATATAAAAAACAAGTAAAGACCAACAATGAGGGAACTGTCAGGGTAAATATTAATGCTACAGTGATGATAACGCCGACAATATATCTAAAATTTTAAAGGATAACAGTGACAAGGAGGAAGCAGTCGTGTCAGGGAGGCAGTAAAAGTACTAAGTTAGACTTCAATGTAAAACACAGGCTGTGTCTGCGAATGTGCACCCACCAACCTGGCAGAGGAGCACAGAACTAGAGAAACACCTCATCCTTCTAAAAGAAGGCAAGAGAAAAGAACACGGAACAGGTGGGACAAACAGAAAACACACAGCAACACGGTATCTACAGACGGAAACATCAAAGTTATAAACAGAGCAAATGTCCTCATTAAAAGATAAAAGCGTCACCCTGATTAAGATTAGAGCCACACACTGTTCCCAGAGGCACATGTTAAGATGGAAGACCACAGACAGGTGAGAGTCAAAGATGCCCAGGCGAACAAGGGCAGAAACCTGACGCGGCAACATCACTGTCAGAGAGAGTCTAAGGTAAGAAGCATCACTAGCGATAAAGAGGAGCATCTCCTGCTCACGCAAGTCCAGTCTGCCAAGACGATGAGGATTCTAAATCTGAATGTCCCTGATAACATAACCTCAAAACATCAATACATACAAACGGACAGAAATAGAAGAGCAGTCACAGCCAAGTTCACAATGGCAGTGGGAGACGTTAAAGACACATCTCTCGGGGAACTGGGCTCCCTGGGACGTCGTCACCTGCAGCCACGAAGTACCTGAAATGCGGCTGGCTCTACAATGAGATGTGCTGCAAGCCTGAAACACACACTGGATTTTAAAGACTTAGCATGAGAAAACGAATGTAAAATATTTCATTAGGTTTTATCAGGTTGATTACACACTGAAATGACAATATTTTGGGAATGTTAAAATAAAATATATTACAGGTAACTTCACCTACTTCTGCTTTACTCAACGTGGCTACCGAAATCTGAATTATGATTGACAAATCTGATCTAACTGATACGCACGTAACACTGCATTCCCACTGATAGATATTATTTTCAAGAGCCCAAGGAACATATAACAAAATGAATATATATTGGGTCCTTAGGAAAGCTCAAATTATTTCAGAGGACTGAGATAATGCAGGGTATACTTACGGATTGCAATGGGCTGATGGCTTATGTGCCCTCAAACTTCACCCTGCACGTGGTGATGATACCAGGAGGCAGGGACTCTGGGAGGGCTCAGGTCAGGAGGGAATGGGCTGCCGTGCTGCCAGGACAGGGAGAAGAAGCAGGCAGTCTAGGAACCAGGAAACAGGCCTCACCAGACGCGGCACCTGCTGGTGATCTTGGGACTTCCCAGGCTCCGGTACTATAAGAACCAACTTTCTGTTGTTTATCAGCTGGTCTACGGTATTCATAACAGTAGCCCCTAAAGACCGAGACGGGGCTCTTCATGGAATTAACAGAGGTCAAAAAGGGTCGCCAGAAAAACCTCCCCAAACATTGGGAAGATAAATCACAGACTTCTTGTAGACTTTCATGAATAAGAATTTTAAAAAGCACAGTGTAAATTAGAAAATACTTTTACATACAAGATAATGAAAATTTGGCTTATTCAAACTTGTGGGACCCAGCCAACTGTGTTTAGATGCTAACCTAAAGCCTTTAACACATATACTGGAAAAGAAGGAAGGCCGAAATCAGCTGAGCCTCCTCCCAAAAATCCAGACAGAAAGCACAGCGAGTGGAGCACAAGGTGGATGGGAGAAAAGGAGCAGGAAATGAGGGAACACAGGGCAAACAGGGAATTGTTTAAACAAGCTGGATGTCGGCTCTTTGAAAGGCCCGATAAACCTGATAAACCCCTAGGGAGACTGGTTAGAGAAAGAGACAGAGCACAAATCACCAGTATCAAGGATCTTTAAAACGGGGCACAACACATCTCACAGAAAAGAAAGATAGTGTGAACCACAGTTCCCTTACTCATAGGAGAGTCTACGGGCCTAGCAAAGGGGAAATGCCTTACCTAAACATACCCAGGAAGACATACAAAATCAGAAAATGTTATTTGCATGAAAAAAACTAAATCTGAAATTAAAAGCCTCCCCACAATGAAACCAACTTGTTTTGTCAATCAATGCTTCCAAAAATCTAGGGAAGAAAACAGCAATCTCACAGGAACTCTCAGGGTAAACAAGGAACACTCTCCACCTTGTTTTCGAAGACTGGCATACTGCTACTGCTGCTAAGTCACTTCAGTCGTGTCCGACTCTGTGTGACCCCACAGACGGCAGCCCACCAGGCTCCCCTGTCCCTGGGATTCTCCAGGCAAGAACACTGGAGTGGGATGCCATTTCCATCTCCAATGCATGAAAGTGAAAAGTGAAAGGGAAGTCGATCAGTCCTGTCACACTCTTAGCCATCCCATGGAGTGCAGCCCACCAGGCTCCTCCGTCCATGGGAGTTTCCCGGCAAGAGTACTGGAGTGGGTTGCCATTGCCTTCTCCATGGATTGTAGGAACATTAAAGATACACACACACACACACACACATTAAAGATACACACACACACACACACATACACACACACACACACACAGAGTTCACTGTGTGAGGTGATGCGTATGTTGAGCAATCATTCCATGATGTCTATGGGCATCAAGTCATCACAGTGTAAACCTGAAATAACAAAAACTGTATCTGTCACTGACTGCTTAGTGAAGCTAGGGTTCTAAAATCAGGGCCTGGCACCTTATAGCTGGCAGGTGTGGGAACTCGGGTTCATGTGCAGGCTGTACACACTCTTAATCACAGGTGAGACCTGAAGCAACCAGGCAACTCTCCATTTTTCTTTTTCTGTTTTTCTCTGTTCCCCTTGCCATTTGTGTTTAACAGATTCCCAGCATTGAGTGAGCAGCGTCAATGCAGCAAGAATGTTTCCCCGTTTAAGGCAGGAGCGTGTAACACCAGCAGACTTCCCAATCACCCCTGGGTGCTGCATCACACAGAAAAGCAAAGAAACTCGACATTCCCGAGACAGAGCTGCCCGACGGCAGTGGGGACTATGGTCCCCCAGGTGTCCCAAGGGGACCCCCAGGGGCTAGGAGCCCACGCTGGGGCCCCCAGCTTGAGGCCACACTTGCCTTTCCACCATTCTGAAGGTCCTGGCAGAAGAAAGCCAGGCCATGGAAGGGGGATGGTGTGGGACACAGGGCGGGACTGACTCGGGTCTGTGCTGGGCTCCACACCCAGTCACCACCCTTGGAGTGTACAAAGTTCTTGGGGTCATTCTGGGTATCTGGCAAAAAGCAATGGAGCCAAAGTCACTTGGCGTGGTTTTTAAGGAAAAAACCTCACTGGAGATTCACTCAGCGCCAGCCTCAGCCCCTACTGAGATGCAGACTCCTGGTCATCCTAGGCTGTGCCCGCAGCCCACCAGGGCAAGGGCAGCCTCCCGGACACAGGGTGACACATGGCGTTCTTCCCTCGCTTTGAATGAAGGGCTGCTACCCGGTGGATGAACCCAGCTCACTCGTCCACTTCTGATGCTGAGGCCCCCGTGACTCCCACGACCAGAGGATCCAGCCTCTCCCGGGGCCTCCGTGTCACGGCACAGGCCTTGTCCATGTGGCCCCAGCAGGCAGGGTGAGTCGTGTGTGGAGCCTCCCAGCTCGTTGGCCTCGCTGCCACATCAGGGCCGTGCAGGAGCACTGTGGGGCCACTGAATGAGTGGATGAGGGCCCCTAACAATGACAGTGATGACGACGAGGAGGAAGAGGTGAAGGGGGCGGAGGTCCAAGTATCAGTCCCTGATTCAGGCATCTGTGCATATTAACTCATTTAACCTCATGACAAGGTTGTGTGTCTGTGTGTGGGGGGCAGGGGCCGGTCCTGCCACTGTTCTCACCTTGGAGCCGGCAAGTTCACTCTCAGTGTCCAGGGGTGGCTGCAGCCACTGGCCACAGACTGGACAGCTTTAACACAAACTCATTCGCCCCCAGTTCTGGAGTCAGAAACCTGTGATCAAGGTGCGGGCAGGGCTCAGCTCCCTCCAGAGGCTCCAGGGGAGGGTCCCTCTGGCCTGGTCCAGCTCTTGGGGGACCCCAGGCCTCCCTGGGCTTGTGGCCACATCACCCCGATCTCTGCGTCCATGTGCCAAACCTTCTCCCCTGGGTGGCTCTGCGCTTCAGATCACCCCCTCTTCTCTTCCAAGCACACCTGCCATTGGATTTAGGGTCCACATGCATCCCGGGTGATTTGGTGCAGAGGTCAGTAAATTATTTCCATCTGCCGAGACCATTCATAGGAATAAGGTCACGTTTGCAGGCTGTGGAAGGATGGATGGCTTTTGGGGCCACCACTCAAACCACCATACTGGTCATGAGGCCGCCGGTCAGAGCCTCCCTGGGCTTGGTGCAGGGAGCTTCGAAGAAGCAGGGCTCCAGGACTTCAGTCCTAAGGCTGCCTCAAGAAGACAGTTAGGATCAGGACATTTGGGCACAGAGAACAGGTGAGCAGGGCCCCAAGGTGTGCTGGTGGGCGTGGGGCTCTCCTGCAGGGAATCTGGAGCCTGACATGACAGCCCAGGGCCAGGGGACATAGCGCATGGGTTTGGGAATGGACACATCCCAGCACAGACGAGGGGAGGCAGGCATGGGCGCTCAGGCCGGGGAAGCCCAGATCTTCCCGCTGCCCTCAAGGGGCAGGTCAGATGGGCACTGGAGGGAGCCGCGGTTTAAACGACAGGGATCGCAGTCCCGGTCTGCTGCTGGGTTGTCTCTGGCGAGTGACTCAGCCTCTCTGAGACCATCTATTGCTCCTCTGCAAATCTTTGCCATATGTGACTTGCTTCACAGTTGAGGGGAGATCTTGGTGCTCTCAGCATCCCCGCCCAACCCCGTGGCTGGGGCTATGCCATATCTCCACGACCTTGAAGCCGCTAAGTCCACCCCTGCACAGACTCTCTTTGCAAAGAAGCTGGAAGCCGCTTCCCCTACCATAGGAAGCCGTGAGGCACCGAGACCCAAGAGGCAGCAACGCCTCTAGCCTGGGGGCTCCCGGGCGCGGGGTTGACCACATGGGGCAGCGGGAATGACCACGGATGGCCCCATACGGCCAACCCCGTCTTTGCTGTTACAGCTCCCGTTTATTTCTATGCGTTCTGTTCAGCCACATGCAAAGACCCAAAATATATTCCTCCGAGTCCATGGAGATTTCTCTCGATGCTGGTCAAGAAGCAGTGCCCGGGCCACATCCCTGGGAAAACACGCTCAGCTGTTTATGTAAGCGACAGGGTCCCTCCAAGTAAAACATCTGGCAGGATTGGGAAAGGGTCGTGGGACTCGGTGGACGTGTGGGATGTCCTCGTTCTTACACATATAGGATGTTTTAAACCCTGGTGCCTGGCCTGACAGCAGTCTGCTCCCGGCAGGAAGAAACCATAAGATGCTGGTCCCCTCCGCCAGCAGGACGCCCCAGAGCGGTGGCTTCTGGCCGGACTGGCCCCTCGGGTGGGGAGTCTGGAGGCCACAGAACTGCAGGGGCCTTGAGCCTTGGCGTGGGCATGGGAAGGGCCAAGGGGCTCGGGGAGAGGACAGGGTCAGGGCCCTTGCAGTGGACTGCCGCCAAATGCTGGACAAAGACAAGAAATAACAAATGTCATACTTTAAAGTTCCTAAAGAGCCAAGAAGGCCCAGGAGAGTGACCAGGTCTGTGCCGTCCGAGGTGTGGGAGGGGAAGGGGAGGCTCGCCTAGCACAGACTGGACTGGTTTAAACCTCCACTCCCGGCTCAACTCACAGGAACAGCGACCTCACCATAGTTGTTCCCGGCACTTTCCTTTTAGAAGGAAGAAGGGAATCACAGAACAAGCAAAAACGTCCCCGGGGGGATTCCTTGTGGTCGAGGATGCCAAGGGCCCCTATTCGTCCCCACGGCTGCCTGAGCCGCCGTGTTATATGTCACAGCCACCCATCTTCGCTGAAGGGCAGCCTCCTAGGTTGTTGGAAGGTTGGCCTCAATGAGGCCAAGCCTGGGGTCCTTAGCTCCCCCCAGAGGGCTCCCGGGCAGCACATCTCCCCAACCCACCCTGACCCCACAGCTGCCACCCACCCCAGAGGGCCCCGTCACTGCCATCAAGGAATTAGGGGTGCCACGTCTCAGGCCTGAGGGTGGTGGGCGCACCTCCACGCCATCTTGTGTGTGAACCCCAACTGGCTCATGGTCCAGCAGGAGCTGTGGGGAGCGTGTGTACATGGCAGGGACACACAGGACGGCTTCCGAGCACCGCCGGGCCAGGAAGCCGCAGAGCCCCGGTGGGAAGCCTGGGTCGGACTTCTGACCACCACAGGGGACTGGTCAACCTCCCCGCTGTGCCCTCGGCTTCCTCAGCTCTAAGGATAATACCACCACTCGGAGGGCCTCTGATGCCAGGGCCGCTCTGTGGGAGAGGCCGTGTTCTCCTCGAATGTGTTCAAGGCACGTGATGGCTGGTCTGTCCCTAATGACCGGGTGCATTCTTGGCATCAAACCATCTCATCCTCTGATGCCCTCTTTTCCTCCTGCTCTCAATCTTTCCCAGCATCAGGGTCTTTTCCAATGAGTCAGCTCTTCACACGGGTTGGCCAAAGTATTGGAGCTTCAGCTTCAGCATCAGTCCTTCCAATGAATATTCAGGGTTGATTTCCTTTAGGATTGACTGCTTTGATGTCCTTGCAGTCCAAGGGACTCTTAAGAGTCTTCTCCAACTCCACAGTTCAAAAGCATCAATTCTTTGGCACTCAGCCCTCCCGACAGTCCAGTTCTCTCGGTTCAGGGCAAAGAGTCTGACGTGAGAACCCAGCACCCACGTTCAACTGCCCCTGTCGGGCCCAGTGGCCTTGATCTCCTTGCCCCACCTCTCAGAGCCTCAGTTCCTTCCTGTGGTAAAGTGATCTGACCCTTTTACCACAAGCCAGGTCAGGATGCCCACAGAAGGTGGGGTGGGGATGGGGCTTTGCATCCAGGCTGACAAGTCCCTGAGAACATCTGTTGCTGCATTATCCTTACATACGGAGTTGTTGAAATTAGACCTGAGGTGCCCCTAAGTCGAGAACCCCCAACCCAATGTCCAGGCTATGAGGAGGGACCCCCACTCCCAACTCCATGCTCATCACCACACTTAGCCAAGTCTGTGAACTGTCTCAGACACCAGCTCATGCCCACAAAGCCTCAGCTGGAAACTGCAAGAAACATGCCCCTCTCCCCTGTCCCGTGTCCATGGCAACCCTGCCCACCCCCCAGCAGGTGAAAGCCCCTCCATTCTAAGGTGGAAAAAACAAGGTCCCGAGTGGGGAAGCCACTTGCCTGAGGCTGCTCAGCCTTCAGGAAGTGGCCGGGCTGGGTCTGGACCTGCACACATGGCCACACGGGCTGTGTGGGGTCTGAGCCCCTCTGGGAGCTCAGGTACCCTTACCGCCTGACCAGCCATCCTGGAGTCTGGTGTGGAGGTGGCTCCCGTCCTCCAGTAGGCAGTTGCTCGCTTGCTTTTCAAAAAAGCAATATCCAAAAGACGGGAAACAGATACCGCCATGGCCCACACCAACTCCGGGAAGGAATGAGGAGAAACTACAGCCTGCCAGCCATGGGGTGCGGTGGCGAGCCCTGAACGGCAGCTTGAAAGCAAACTGACCTTGTAGGGTTCACATGTCTGCGGCCTTAACAATTGGCCGAATCCGGAGTCAAGTTCAACATCAGGGAGGTGTGGGCCTCGGTCACCCCCAGGGCATAGTCGGGATTTTCCTGTGTGGCTTTTCAGCAGTTACCAGTGGACATACATAATGCCCTGGCTTTGAGTCTGCCCTTGAAAAATGCTGATGGGTTTCAGTTACAAGGAAACATGTTGGCCCACAAGCTGCTCTTGTCCATTTCCTGGGAACCCTGGCTGCTAACCCCACAGCCATCGGAGGGACAGAGCAGTGGGGAATGGGCAGAAGAGGCACTCCTGCAGAAGGCAGGCCTGGGCCACCTGCCTCCAGGACCTTTTCCTACCATTTCCCTCCTGTCTGCTGTCCCAGGGGTCTCTGACATGACATCCCTCCTGGACCCTCATGTGTGAAACTGACTTCGGGGGTCGTCTCTGGATTAAGGGGTCAGATCCTGATTTGACAATGAGGGCCCCTCTCGTGGGTGGCTGGGGAAGCAAGTTTTAAGCTGAGGTCCTCTGGGCCCACGGTGCCTGGCGGAGGGTCGGGGGGCAAGTGGGTCACCTGTGGTCACAGCCAGTTGGCCAGGCTCAGGCTCCATCCATCCTATACGCAAAGTTATGAGCATGTTTCTTCCAGACCCACCACTTCCCCCTCCACTGGGTTCCTGACCCAGGCACCCAGTGCTGTGTATGGGTCTCTGTCTGGGGTACATCTGGGGCACTGGACAGGGGATTGGGGACTTGCGTAGACACTGGAGGGGGGGGCCTTCCTTGGGGAAGTTTCTGACAGTTCCTGGGAAACAGGCCTGCACGCTCCTCGCACCTCTAAGCATGGACCAGGGTCAGCAGTTTATACACCCTGGGAGCAGGTGAGAGGTGCACTGTGGGGCACTCCTAGACCTGCTAAAAGTCAGAACCTGCATCTTGACGACCTCAGGGGCTTCCGTGCACACCCCGGGACCCTGCACCGAGGCAGCCAGGCCAAGGCTTGGTCCCCACCAGACCACCTGCCCTGCTCAGCTCTCCAACCACACCCATCCATGGCTGTACTCGAGGGGTCCTGCGTGAGCTCCCCCCATTCCTGGGATAACTGCTTGTGTGTAAAGACTCAGCTTTGTAGCGGGGTGAATGGTGCCCTCCAAAAGAGACACCCACATCCCAACTCCCCATATTTGCCAGGGGGCCTTTATTCGTAAATCGGGTCATTGCAGAGGAAATCAAGTTAGATAAGGTTACAGTGGATTAGGTGGGCCTTATGCAGAATGATGGGTGTCTTTATAAGAAGAGAAGAGACACACAGAGAGGAGGAGGCCATGTGAGGAGGAAGCCGAGGCTGAGGGGATGTGGTCACAAACCCAGGAACACCTGGAGCCCCAGAAACTGGAAGAGCTGGGAGTGACGCTCCTCCAGAGCCCAGGTCGGGGGGCCCGGTCCTGCTGACCCTTGACTTTAGACTTCTGGCCCCCAGAACTGGGAGACTGTCGATTAGTATTGTTTTAAGCCTCCCCACCACCCCAGTTTGTGGTCGTCGGTATCAGAAGCCCCACCTGGGACACTCAATGTTCTGTGTCCCTAAGATCCACCAATCGACCGCTACCTCAGCCAGGCCAGTCTTCCCCCGGTCATCACGGGATGTCTTCTCAACAATAAACCTCCTGACTCGGGAGAAAGGCTCACGCTGCACACAGGGGCCCCATCTGTGTGGGGCTCAAAGCCCATGTTGCCTCAGAGCGGCTCAGCCTCACACACCTGCTGGCCCAGGGGGAGCAAAGGGGGTCACACACCTCTGAGCCCCTGTGCCCTCCACACCCCGCCCAGTCATAACTGCAGACGACCGGGCCAGCAGACATTTCAGGAGGGCAGACTTGCTTATCTGCCCCCACTGCTCTTGCTTCCCTGTCCTTTTGCATCCCCCCACCCCTGCTTCTGGGCTTCCCTTGGGCCTCCCTTGGAGCTCAGCGGGTAAAGAATCTGCCTGCGATGCGGGAGACCTGGGTTCGGTCTCCTGGGAAAGGCTACCCAGTCCAGTGTTCTGGCCTGGAGAATTTCATCGACTGTATAGCCCATGGGGTCGCCAAGAGTTAGACATGACTGAGCGACTTTCATTTCCTTCATCCTTGCTCCTGGTCCAGCCTGTCCAGCTGGCCCTCGTGTTTGGGCCCGGGGGACACTGGTGACATCTGGGGACATTTTCAGTTGCATTTATGAATGCTGCAAGATATTAAATGCCAACAACACCAAGGCTGAGAAATCCCACTTGAAGACTCTTCATCTTTTGGAGGTCATTGCTTGAGTATCCAATGGAGTCCATGGATTTCTTTCTCCCTGGGGAAGCATGCAGAAGCCCCAGTTTTGTTTCACAGTGGGCAAGGTAGTGTGACTGGGCTCTCTCCGAGGCTATTTTGTTCCCCAAACCTTCTCACTTCTTGTAATCAGAGCACACCCGGGAATGAGTCTTCCCTGACATCTCTCCACTACTCAGGTTGGTGTGGACCCGCACACACCCCGCACGCTGCCTGTGCCCAGTGGCCGCTGAATAGACTCTGGTCTCGAGCAGGGGCAGGCAACAGGCTTCCTGGGGACTGATTCATCTCAGGGGAAAGCTGAGGGTTGCAGGGGCCATGGAAAAGTCGGTAATGATCTGAAGACACCACAGGAAGATGGCTCATGCTCAGCTCCAGCTTTTTGAAATCTTGAACCATTTAGTTTATGCCAATAACAGTTTCACCTAAAAAGGGCCCAATCAGAGACTTCCCTGGTGGTCCAGCGGTTAACACTCTGCCTTCCAATGCAGGGACAGTGGGTTCAATCCCTGGTTGGGGAACTAAGATCACCGCATGCCTCGAGGTGTGGCCCCCAAATTTTGTTTAAAAAAGCCCACTCAACTGCTGAAAAACTTTTAAGGCTATAGAACCAAATTATCACTGATGTTTGGGGTCACCGTGACCTTGTGATTTGTTTTAATAATAAGAAATACATTTTTGGTCTTTGCCCCTGGTCCTGGCACAGAGCTCCTAAAACTCTGGCAATTACCGAAGTGGGGAGAGCAGTCAAGGTGTCTCTTGTTAGGTGAATGAGGTGGCTTTTCGGAGAGTGCCTCCTTTCCAAAGGGGGGCGCTGCTTGCCAGGGCAACTAAGCACATGGTTAAGGATTGGAATTTCCGGTCCCTCCTCTGCCCCGCTCCTCCCCTGACCATGTCTGGGAAAGCCAAAAGGGCTTCTGGTTGAAGCGATCACCAACAGCCACTGATTTAATCAATTGTGCTTGTGTGATGACTCCTCCATAAAAATCCCCAAACAGGGTCTGGACAGCTTCTGGGTTGAGGAACACATGCAGATTTGGGGAAAGTGAGGCTCGGAGAACGTGAAGTTCCGTGCCTCCCCCACACACACCCTGTCCTATGTATCCCCCTCCATCTGCTGTTCCTGAGTTTATTACCTTTTACAATAAGGCTGTGATCTACTAGGCAACATGTTTCTCTGAGTTCCGCGACCACTCCAAAAATTAATAGAACCCAAAGTCATTAGAACCTCGGAACGGGTAGCCAGCGGGTCAGAGCGCAGGTGACAATCTGGGCTTGCAAATGATGGCTGGAGTCGGGGGAGAGTCTTGTAGGGCTGGGCCTTTAACCTGTGGGGTCTGGAACTACCCCCAGATAGGCAGGGTCCACACTGAGTTAGGTTGCAGGACCCCCAGCTGTTGTCACAGAAGTGCTGGGTGATGCCGGGGAAACAACACATGCATGTTGGAACTGGAAGAAGCCTCGTCACTTACTAGTAGAACTCGATCTTTCCTGGTGGCCATAACCAATGTCTTTATGCCTGATGTTTATTTCAAAGTCAGAAGATTTAAAGAAGATATGTGTGGTGAAGGATTTAACTGGACTTGGAAAGGCTCTTCTTTCTCCTTTGTGAGCGTGGCCATTCCATTATCATATGAGCAATGATGATACATGACTGAATATTCACATCACCAGTGAGAACTTCCCGAGTGCCAGACTCTAAGTGAAGTACTTTAGAATAACCCAGTGATGTAATGAGTTGTTTCCCAGACGGTTCAGCAGAAAAGAACCCGCCAGCCAGTGTAGATTGTGAAATGCAGGAGACCTGGGTTCAGTCCCTGGGTGGGGAAGATCCCCTGGAGGTGGAAATGGCAATCCATTTCCGTATTCTTGCCTGAAAAATTCCACGGATAGAGGATCTTGGGTGCTACAGGCCACAGGGCTGCAAAGAGTTGGACACGAATGAGCACCTGAACATGCACACAGTCGTGCAAATACTGCTGGTTTCTCTGTTTGACAAATGGTGAGACATCATCGCTGTTGTTGTTCAGTCATCCGATTTTGTCTGATTCTTTGTGACCCCATGGACTATACACTCCAAGGAATTGTCTAGGCCAGAATACTGGAGTGGGTAGTGTTTCCCTTCTCCAGGGGATTTTTCTGATTCCCCACATATTCTAAGAGTCAACTTGAGAATTCTTGTTTTTTATTTCATTTCAAATAGCCTTTGCGTATCTGAAAGGACAGTGTAGGTACTTTCGAGATGTATTCTGCAAAACAAAGCCCTTTTGGCAAATGTGGTCATGATCTCCAGGTCGGCATTGCTGTGGTAAGTGTCACATCTCAGCCAGAAGCCAGATCCTAAGCCCTTCCTCTGGCAGAAACAAAGTCACAAAATAAGCCAAGCAAGGGAGCTGGAAAAACAAACCACACCAACAACCAGAAACTCATCCCTCATGAGACAAAGCTAGAGAAAAAGCCAACATCCGTGTGGCCCCAAAACCCTCTTGGCAACGAATGTCCAGTAAGGAAGAGCCGAAACATATCAAGTTCTAAGGAGAGGCAATGCCCATGGCCAGTGTGGTTTAGCAACGGCCTGACTGCTCAGATGTAGACACACACCAATGTAAACCCTCTGCAGACGGCAGTGATGGTCATCACCATAGTAAGTGTTTAGTCTGGTGACAACCTGCCCTGGGCACCACATAAGGGAGCAGACCTGATTCTCTTCCTCTGCCCCCACACCATTCACTCATGAAGGCAGCTCAGGTGCTATCGAGCCCTGCCTGCCTGTCTGGCTCATCCATGAGCTGTGACCACCTCCAGGGAAGGACTCCACCTTCTCTTCTCTCTGCACCATGAACCTGCACTAGGGGGCCTTCAGAACCTCAGGAGACTCACCCCACCCACACTATAGCCAGAACCCTCCCCAGGCATTAAAACAGCTGTGGAGTCACTTTAGCCTAAGCCCTGGTTACGGATCCCTGCAACCTACTACAGCCTCTACAGCGTGAATGATCAGGTCCTTTATACACAGATTCCTGGCTGTGAGATTCGAGCTTTGGATTCATTGTCAGCTCTGTCCCTCCCGTGGCAGCCAGGTGGGCCGCGATGCAGACAAAGGAGCTCATGCGCTGAGTTTCAAGGGAGGCATTGAAAGGACAGCGATGGAGGCAACCTGTTGCAAACTGAGGGAGGGTCCCTACGTGTCTCAGAAAAGGCCTCTGGTGTGCAGGTGTGGAGGAGGGCTCCCACGGTGCAAAGGAAAGAGAGGTACTCAGGGGCAAAGGCTCATGGCCTCTCCTGTAGCAGCTCCACTTGGTAGCTCGTGAACAGTGGACAGCCAATGTGGTCACATGAGTGTGACTCTTATTCCCTCACAAAGCAAGAGAAAGGGGGCAGGGTATGGGAGAACCCGGAGGGTGTGGTGGGGCGGATGAAGGGAGGTGTCCTTCCTCTCTTCAGTGCAAATTGCTTTTGTGAGTCTCAGAGCTTCCAGACGGCAGTTACCAAGTCAGGTCCCCACAGTATCCAGTGTGGGCTGGGTGCCTTAGCCCCTGTCACATGGACAAGCCACACCATATGGCTTCCCTGGGTTCTAACAGCAGGATCTGGGGAGTTTGTCTAGGTGCACACTTCCTTGCTGTAGCTGTGTTACCTGTTACCCGCTTCTCTGAGCCCCAGTTTTGTCCTCTAGAAAAAAGACATCGATTGCTACCTTAGCAGGTTGCCACCTTAATCCTGTGAAGACTAATTAGGGGAATCCTACAATTAATAGCTGGCCTTAAGAGATATCAATGAATAGCTGGCCTTAAGAGATACTGGGCTGCTCGGCGCGACCCAGCTCGCTCGGATCTGCTTGAGAGAATCCACCGCCATCCGCCACCATGGTGAACTTCACAGTAGACCAGATCCGGGCCATCATGGACAAGAAGGCCAACGTCCGGAACATGTCTGTCATCGCCCACGTGGACCATGGCAAGTCCACTCTGACAGACTCCCTGGTGTGTAAGGCGGGTATCATCGCCTCTGCCCGGGCTGGGGAGACCCGCTTCACTGACACCCGGAAGGACGAGCAGGAGCGTTGCATCACCATCAAGTCAACGGCCATCTCCCTTTTCTACGAGCTTTCAGAGAACGACTTGAATTTCATCAAGCAGAGCAAGGATGGCTCTGGCTTCCTCATCAACCTCATTGATTCCCCTGGGCACGTCGACTTTTCCTCAGAGGTGACAGCCGCACTCCGTGTCACTGACGGTGCCTTGGTGGTGGTGGACTGTGTGTCTGGTGTGTGTGTGCAGACAGAGACGGTGCTGCGCCAGGCCATCGCTGAGCACATCAAGCCAGTGCTGATGATGAACAAGATGGACCGGGCCCTGCTTGAGCTGCAGCTGGAGCCTGAGGAGCTCTACCAAACCTTCCAGCGTATCGTGGAGAATGTCAACGTCATTATCTCTACCTACGGCGAGGGCGAGAGCGGCCCCATGGGCAACATCATGACTGACCCCGTCCTTGGTACTGTTGGCTTTGGATCTGGTCTCCATGGTTGGGCCTTTACCCTGAAGCAGTTTGCAGAGATGTATGTGGCCAAGTTTGCCGCCAAGGGCGAGGGACAGCTAGGGCCTGCTGAGCGGGCCAAGAAGGTGGAGGACATGATGAAAAAGCTGTGGGGAGACCGGTGCTTTGATCCAGCCACTGGCAAGTTCAGCAAGTCAGCCAATAGCCCTGATGGCAAGAAGCTGCCACGGACGTTCTGCCAGCTCATCCTGGACCCAGTCTTCAAGGTGTTTGATGCAATCATGAACTTCAAGAAAGAGGAGACGGCAAAACTAATTGAAAAACTGGACATCAAGTTGGACAGTGAAGATAAGGACAAGGAGGGCAAACCACTTCTGAAGGCTGTGATGCGCCGCTGGCTGCCTGCTGGGGACGCCCTGCTGCAGATGATCACCATCCACCTGCCTTCCCCTGTGACAGCCCAGAAGTACCGCTGTGAGCTCCTGTATGAGGGTCCCCCAGACGATGAGGCAGCCATGGGCATTAAAAGCTGTGATCCCAAAGGCCCTCTCATGATGGACATTTCCAAAATGGTGCCGACCTCTGACAAAGGTCGGTTCTATGCCTTCGGCCGGGTCTTCTCAGGGCTGGTGTCTACTGGCCTGAAGGTCCGCATCATGGGACCCAACTATACTCCTGGGAAGAAGGAGGACCTGTACCTGAAGCCGATCCAGAGGACAATCCTGATGATGGGCCGTTACGTGGAGCCCATCGAGGATGTGCCTTGTGGCAACACTGTGGGTCTGGTGGGCGTGGACCAGTTCCTGGTGAAGACTGGCACCATCACCACCTTCGAGCATGCCCACAACATACGGGTGATGAAGTTCAGCGTGAGCCCTGTTGTCAGGGTCGCTGTGGAGGCCAAGAACCCGGCCGACCTGCCCAAGCTGGTGGAAGGTCTGAAGCGGCTGGCCAAGTCGGACCCCATGGTGCAGTGCATCATCGAGGAGTCCGGGGAGCACATTATCGCGGGGGCTGGGGAGCTGCACTTGGAGATCTGCCTCAAGGACCTGGAGGAGGATCCTGCTTGCATCCCCATCAAGAAATCTGACCCAGTTGTCTCGTACCGGGAGACTGTCAGTGAGGAGTCGAACGTGCTCTGCCTGTCCAAGTCCCCCAACAAGCACAATAGGCTTTACATGAAGGCGCGGCCCTTCCCTGATGGCCGGGCTGAGGACATCGACAAGGGCGAGGTGTCCGCACGCCAGGAGCTCAAGCAGCGGGCCCGCTACCTGGCTGAGAAGTACGAGTGGGACGTGGCTGAGGCCCGTAAGATCTGGTGCTTCGGCCCTGATGGCACGGGCCCCAACATCCTCACGGACATCACCAAGGGTGTACAGTACCTCAGCGAAATCAAGGACAGTGTGGTGGCTGGCTTCCAGTGGGCCACCAAGGAGGGGGCGCTGTGCGAGGAGAATATGCGGGGCATGCGCTTTGACGTCCATGATGTGACGCTTGCACGCTGATGCCATCCACCGTGGGGGTGGCCAGATCATCCCCACAGCTTGGCGCTGCCTGTATGCCAGTGTGCTGACTGCCCAGCCCCGGCTCATGGAGCCCATCTATCTTGTGGAGATCCAGTGTCCGGAACAAGTGGTTGGTGGTATCTACGGTGTCCTGAACAGAAAGCGGGACCACGTCTTTGAGGAGACCCAGGTGGCCGGCACTCCCATGTTTGTTGTGAAGGCCTACCTCCCTGTCAATGAGTCCTTTGGCTTCACCGCTGACCTGAGGTCCAACACGGGTGGCCAGGCCTTCCCCCAGTGTGTGTTCGACCACTGGCAGATCCTGCCCGGTGACCCCTTTGACAACACCAGCCGCCCCAGTCAGGTGGTGGCGGAGACACGCAAGCGCAAAGGCCTGAAGGAAGGGATCCCAGCCTTGGACAACTTCCTGGACAAGTTGTAGGCGGCCTCTGCTTAGCCTGCCACTGGGTGGGACTTGGCGCGGCCCCTGCGCCCAGGGACAAGTGACCACAGCAACAAGCCCCCACATTCTCCACAACACCTCGAGGCTGTCCAGACCCAGTAATGCTCTGCCTGACAGGTTTCTGGGGCCCACTTCGTGCCATCACTCAACATGAACACTTGATGCTGTTTCTTTCGATATTTCTTTCCAGATTTTAGGGGCAACAAGTGCCCTCGGAGCAGGGACTTATCTGGCCGGTGGGAATGGGGGAGGGGATGGGACAACCAATACTTTTTTGTTGAGAGGGAAACTTAATGTCAAGAAGTTAAAAATAAACGCATTAAGAGGTTTATTTGGGTAAATGGCCCCTAGTGGATTTTCCTCCAGAAGGGGCAAGAAACAAGCGGGTAGATGTTCTCTTTGGACAGAAGCTAGAAGGCAGGAAACCCCGCCTGCACAGTGTCACTGAGCACCTCCAGCTGTATTAGTGCCATTGGAATAATAAACTCAACATGGTGGGAAAAAAAAAAAAGAAAAAAAGAGAGAGATACTGGGCTTCCCTGATAGCTCAGCTGGTAAAGAATCCTCTTGCCATGCAGGAGTCCCAGGTCTGATTCCTGGGTTGGGAATCCTGATCCACTGCAGAAGGGACAGGCTACCCACTCCAGTAGTCATGGGCTTCTCTTGCGGCTCAGCTGGTAAAGAATCTGCCTGCAATGCAGGAGACCTGGGTTCAATCCCTGGACTGGGAAGATCCCCTGGAGAAGGGAAAGGCTACCCACTCCAGTATTCTGGCCTGGAGAATTCCATGAACTGTATAGCCTATGGGGTCGCAAGAATCATACACGAATGAGGGACTTTCACTTCATTTTCAAGAGATACGACCTGAATCCAGATTAAACTGGCGTCTCCAAGTGTCATCTGGCATTTCTTCCCTGAAGCCAGCCAAAACCCACACAGCTGCATTTCCAGGGTCTCCACTTAGCCAGCTGGACAGAAAACCCAACATGGTTCAAACAAGCTGACAGGCAAGCAGGAGAGGACTCACAGGCAGACCGCTTCCCTCCGGTTTCAGGTGGAGCTCCGGGACCACAGCAGGAACCGGCGCTCTCAACCCCTGGGCTCAGCAACGGCCTCATTCTCAGGCCAGCAGCTCTGCCCTCATGGGCTCAGGAAGGTCACCAACTGCCCCAGGCTGACCTCACGCCCCTCCCACTGCTGGAGCCTGACCTCACCCAGCCCCACCCCTTCTGGCAGAAGGCGAGCTCCTCTTCCCTTGCTTCCAGCGAGAGGCCCGGCCCTGGGCCCCGATTGGTCACCGCACCAGTCCTGAGCCAATCACAGTGGCCAGGAGGGATAGAACACACCGATCGGCCAGGTTCAGGTCATGTGACCATACTCTCCAGGACACGGGTGAGTTGCTCCCCCTGTGTCAGCGGTGGAGACAGTGCGATGCCCAAGAGCAGGGCTGAGAGTCCAGTCACTGTGTCCGTGTGCTCAGTGTCCTGGGACGTGCCTGCGCATTCTCTCTACACACCACTTTGTCCTCTGCAGGCAAAATATTCATGACACACCTCTTTCCTTCCGAAGCGCTGTTTCACGCACCCACATTCAAGGGAGCAGGGCCTTCTGTTTGAAGATAGGTTATGAGATCCTCTCTTGACCTCTGGGCTTGGTACTTGTATCATGTTAGAATAATTTATTCGGTCTAAAAACCCCCACAAGCACCACCACATGCAGCTTTGCGTATTCAGGATTCTTAGCTGTTCTGAGTTGAGGGCATGGCCCACGGGCCTCCCAAAGGGAATGAATTTTGTCCAAGGAAGCACCTGAGAGGCTGAATCACTGAATCACTTTGCTATACACCTTAAACAAACTAATTATTGTAAATTAACAATACCTGAACTTAAAAGATATTCCTTCATCCAAAATTGTTCAAAATTCTGTAAAGTTTTTCTTTCAGTCGTTGGTTCTTCAGTTCAATTCAGTTCAGTTCATTTCAGTTCATTTCAGTTCAGTCGCTCAGTCGTGTCCAACTCTGCGACCCCATGAACTGCAGCACGCCAGGCCTCCCTGTCCATCACCATCTCCCGGAGTTCACTCAAACTCACATCCATCTAGTCAGTGATGCCATCCAGCCATCTCATCCTCCGTCGTCCCCTTCTCCTCCTGCCCCCAATCCCTCCCACTATAAGGGTCTTTTCCAAAGAATCAACTCTTTGCATGAGGTGGCCAAAATACTGGAGCTTCAGCTTTAGCATCATTCCTTCCAAAGAACACCCAGGGCTGATCTCCTTTGGAATGGACTAGTTGGATCTCCTTGCAGTCCAAGGGACTCTCAAGAGTCTTCTCCAACACCACAGTTCAAAAGCATCAATTCTTCAGTGCTCAGCTTTCTTTACAGTCCAACTCTCTCACCCATACATGACTACTGGAAAAGCCATAGCCTTGACTAGACCGACCTTTGTTGGCTAAGTAATGTCTCTGCTTTTGAATATGATATCTACGTTGCTCATAAATTTTCTTCCAGGGAGTAAGCGTCTTTTAATTTCATGGCTGCAGTCAACATCTGCAGTGATTTTGGAACCCGAAAAATTAAGTCTGAAAGTGTTTCCCCATCTATTTCCCATGAAGTGATGGGACAAGATGCCATGATCTTTGTTTTCTGAATGTTGAGCTTTAAGCCAACTTTTTCACTCTCCTCTTTCACTTTCATCAAGAGGCTTTCTAGTTCCTCTTCACTTTCTGCCATAAGGGTGGTGTCATCTGCATATCTGAGGTTATGATATTTCTCCCAGCAATCTTGATTCCAGCTTGTGCTTCTTCCAGCCCAGCGTTTCTCATGATGTACTCTGCATAGAAGTCAAATAAGCAGGGTGTCAATATACAGCCTTGACGTTCTCCTTTTCCTATTTGGAACCAGTGTGTTGTCCCTGTCCAGTCTGTTGCTTCCTGACCTGCATATAAGTTTCTCAAGAGGCAGGTCAGGTGGTCTGGGATTCTCATCTCTTGAAGAATTTTCCATGGTTTATTCTGGTCCACACAGTCAAAGGCTTTGGCATAGTCAATAAAGCAGAAATAGATGGGTTATTTTGGAACTCTTCTTTTTTGAAGATTCAGCAGATGTTGGCAATTTGATCTCTGGTTCCTCTGCCTTTTCTAAAACCAACTTGAACATCTGAAAGTTCACGGTTCACGTAGTGCTGAAGCCTGGTTTGGAGAATTTTGAGCATTGCTTAAGTTGTGTGTGAGATGAGTGCAATTGTGTGGTACTTTGAGCATTCTTTTCCTTGCCTTTCTTTGGGACTGGAATGAAAACTAACCTTTTCCAGTCCTGTGGCCACTGCTGAGTTTTCCAAATTTGCTGGCAAATTGAGTGCAGCACTTTCACAGCATTGTCTTTCAGGATTTGAGATAGCTCAACTGGAATTCCATCGCCTCCACTAGCTTTGTTCATAATGATGCTTTCTAAGGCCCACTTGACTTCATTCCAGGATGTTTGGCTCTAGGTGAGTGATCACACCATCGTGATTATCTTGGTCGTGAAGCTCTTTTTTGTACACTTCTTCTGTGTATTCCTGCCACCTCTTCTTAATATCTTCTGCTTCTGTTAGGTCCATACAATTTCTGTCGTTTTTCGAGCCCATCTTTGCATGAAATATTCCCTTGGTGTCTCTAATTTTTTTGAAGAGATCTCTAGTCTTTCCCATTCTGTTGTTTTCCTCTATTTCTTTGCATTGATCACTGAGGAAGACTTTCTTATCTCTTTTTGCTATTCTTTGGAACTCTGCATTCAGATGCTTATATCTTTCCTTTTCTCCTTTGCTTTTCACTTCTCTTCTTTTCACAGCTATTTCTAAGTCCTCCCCAGACAGCCATTTTGCTTTTTTGCACTTCTTTTCCACGGGGATGGTCTTGAGCCCTGTCTCCTGTACAATGTCACGAACCTCAGTCCAGAGTTCATCAGGCACTCTATCTATCAGATCTAGTCCCTTAAATCTATTTGGTTGTTAGTATGTTTCTAATTGGTTTGGTGGTGTTTTGTGAGGTAGGGATCCAACTTACTTTCCCATATGGATACCAAATTGCCCCAATGGGATGATTCTTTTCTCCTTTCTCCTGGAAATGTCCTTTCTGGGTTTGCATACTAAAAAGCTTTTTTAAAAATGCCAAGTATCAAGCGCTTCAGATCTTTTCTAATTTGTAGAGCTCCCCAGAGGCATGTTTCCTTTTCTGTGTCTTTTCTTTGCATTTCATCATTGCCATTTTCTGGTATACACAAGTACCCTCAGAGGGTTCTCTGTAGTGAACCGTGTATGTTTCTGTGAGAACAGAGGATGTGAGCATGGAGGAGGGTCTGAGTCCATAGTGACCATGTGACCATGCTCAGCAACCCCAATATTAAGTCTGGCTGAGACCTCCTAAGGCAAGGTCTGTGTTTCGTCCTCTCGGTGTCTGGATATGCAGAACGATGTCGGTGGATTGGGACTTGGATCTCTGGGTCCAGCAGTGTAGAGATATATCCATAGCCTGCTTTTCCATTATATTTTCCTCCTGTAGGCTCTGCTGAGCTGGTGTGGAGATATTTCTGCTAAAAGCTTGAGAGGTCGTCAGTCTTTCTGCTTCTCATCCCCTGCCTCGCCTGTACTTCTGTCATTTTTTAAAAATTTAGCTAGTTTTCAATGTTATCCGTCCTTGTGTCATTCTGACCCTCAGGCCCCTGTGGTTTAATAGACCTCCAGCTCCCAAGAGCTCTTTGCCTGGTGGAGACATGGAGAACTCAGGGAGCAACACTACATCACACTGGAGCCTGGACCAGAGAGAAGGTTCTTGCCAGGAAGGCTCCATCCCTGCTGTGGGGGGTTCGGAGTTATCACTTCTGATTGTGCATGGCCCTCGGTGCAGGCCCCACTCTGAGATCTGGAAAGGAGGTGGCTTCCCTCATTGACACAGAACTAGTATTTGTTTGTCCTCGTCCTTGTCCAGTCCCGTTCCGCTCCCAGGCTCTACCCTTGACCCTCGCCCACAGGATCAGGAGAGCCCAGTTCTAGAGGAGTTTCATACAAGGAGAGGCTCCTGGAGACACTCCAACCCCTCGGCCTAAATAAGCATTTCCTTGGAGTTTCACAGCCCTGGGAGGAGACACTGGTTTTGTGTTCACTTTACAGTTGAATATGTTGAGCCTCAGATCATTGTGTGATTTGCCCTGGGTCACTCTGCAGGTCAGTGGGTGAGCTGGGATTTGAACCCAGACTCTAGGTCTTGGAGCCCGTGACTGTACAGGTATTTCTGCCCCTCAGTTAAATTTATTTCAGGGTTTGTTTTTTGTTTTTTTTTTGTTTTTTTTGGATGCATTTGTATATGGGACTGTTCTGTTCTCTTTCTGATGGTTCATATCTTGCTATGTTGCCGAGTTTATTAGTTTTAATAGTTGTTACTTGGTGGAGTTTTTAAGGTTACATATAAATCCTGTTGTAATCGAATAGTGACAGTGCAACTTCATCTGTTCTGATGGGGATGCCTTTAATTTCCTTTTCTTGCCTAGTTACTCTGGGAAGGACACTTCCACTGCTATGATGAGCAAGGTAGGTGAGATTGGACATCCTTGTTCTTTCCTGATCTTTCAGGAAAACCTCTGGTGGCTCAGATGGTAAAGCATCTGCCTACAGTGTGGGAGACCCAGGTTGGATCCCTGGGCTGGGAAGATCCCCTGGAGAAGGAAATGGGAACCCACTCCAGTACGCTTGCCTGGAAAATCCCATAGACGGAGGAGCCTGGTAGGCTACAGTCCACGGGGTCGGCAAGAGTCGGGCACAACCGACAGACTTCACTGTCACTTTTTACCTCTTTACCACTGAGTTGGATGTTAGCAGTGGGCTTGTCTTATATACCCTTTAGTATGTTCCATGTATAGCCACTGTACTGAGAGATTGTATGAAAATTGATGTTAGCCTTTGTCGAAAGCTTTTTCTGCAATTATTGAGAAGATCATGTGATTTTATTCTTAATTTTGCTTATATTGTGTATCACAGTGATTGATGTGCAGATCATAAATCATGCTTGCAGGCACAGAATAACTTACATTTGATCACAGTGTATGATTCTTTTAATGTATTCATCAATTTGGTTTGCTAATATACTTTTAAGGATTTTTACATCCATGTACAGCAGAGTCAGGGTTCTCTGGTGGTTCATATGGTAAAGAATCTGCCTGCAACCCAGGAGACCTAGGTTTGACCCCTAGGTCAGGAAGATCCCCTCGAGAAAGGAATGGCTACCCACTCCAATATTCTTGCCTGGAAAATTCTCTGGACAGAGGACCTGGTGGGCTACAGTCCATGGGTCACAAATAACTGGACATGACTGAACGATTCACACTTACAAGACTACTTCTTGACATTCTTAATATCTAAATTTAAGATTTTCTCTCAGTCAAAAATTACAGTCAAATACAAAATGTCAAAAGTCAAAGAGTCCTTAGAAATAAATGACAATAAGGTATAACAGATGAAAGCAAAAAGGACTCCACATAATTTACTTTTCATAAGAATTTTAGATCTTCAGAGGAATTCTCATTAAGCTGAATTAAAATGCAAGCTTTAGTTTAGAATGGAAACTTTTTTGGTATTATGTTTCTATGTCGAGACTGAAATTTCATTATTTATGTATATGTATTAAGCAATACTGTGTGGATATTAAAATCATATTTTCAAAACCTTTAATGACATTTATAAGTACTTATAGTGGAAAAACAACTAGGAAGAGAAGATGATCCCATATAGGTTTAATGACATTGCATATGTGTTGAATGATAGTTTTCAGACTGTATTTATTTATTTTTAATTGAAGAATAACTGCTTTACAATGCTTGGTTGGTTTTCCTCATACAACAACACAAGTAAGCCCTAAGTATATTATCCACTCTTCGGTGAGCCTGCCTCCCACTTCCCAACATCCCACCATCCCACCCTCTAGGTCGTCACAGAGCTCCCTGCTGGGCTCCCTATGTTATATAGCAACTTCCCACTAGCTAGCTAGTTTGCATATGGTAGTGGCTATGTTTCAATGCTACTCTCTCAATTTGTCCCCCCCTCTTCTCCAGCTGAGTTCACAAGTCCTTCCTCTACATCTGTGCATCTATTCAGTTCAGTTCAGTGGCTCAGTCGTGTCTGACTCTTTACAACCCCATGAACCCTAGCACACCAGGCCTCCCTGTCCATCACTAACTCCCGGGGTTTACCCAAACTCATGTGCATTGAGTCGGTGATGCCACCTAACCATCTCATCCTCTGTCATCCCCTTCTCATCCTCTGTCATCCTCTTCTCCTCCTGCCTTCAATCTTTCCCAACATCAGGGTCTGTTCAAATCAGTCAGCTCTTCATCATCATGTGGCCAAAATATTGGAGTTTCAGCTTCAACATCAGTCCTTCCAATGGACACCCAGGACTGATTTCCTTTAGGATGGACTGGTTGAATCTCTTGCAGTCCAGGGGACTCTCAAGAGTCTTTTCCAACACCACAGTTCAAAAGCATCAATTCTCTGCTCAGCTGTTTTTATAGTCTGACTCTTACATCCATACATGACTACTAGAAAAATCTTAGCCTTGACTAGACAGACTTTGTTGACAAAGCAATGTCTCTGCTTTTGAATATGCTGTCTAGGTTGGTCATAACTTTCCTTCCAAGGAGTAAGCATCTTTTCATTTCATGTCTGCAATCACCATCTGCAAGGAAAGATATAAGCATCTGAATGCAGAGTTCCAAAGAAGAGCAAAGAGAGATAAGAAAGCCTTCCTCAGTGATTCATGCAAATAAATAAAGGAAAGCAATAAAATGGGAAACACTAGAGGTCTCTTCAAGAAAATTAAAGATACCAAGGGAATATTTCATGCAAAGATGGGCTCAATAAAGGACAGAAATGGTATGGACCTAACAGAAGCAGAAGATATTAAGAAGAGGTGGCAACAATACACAGAAGAACTGTACAAAAAAGAGCTTCACGACCAAGATAAAAACGATGGTGTGATCACTCACCTAGAGCCAGACATCCTGGAATGTGAAGTCAAGTGGGCCTTAGAAAGCATCACTACGAACAAAGCTAGCGGAGGTGATGGAATTCCAGTTGAGCTATCTCAAATCCTGAAAGACAATGCTGTGAAAGTGCTGCACTCAATTTGCCAGCAAATTTGGAAAACTCAGCAGTGGCCACAGGACTGGAATAGGTTAGTTTGATTCCAATCCCAAAGAAAGACAAGGAAAAGAATACTCAAACTACCGCACAATTGCACTCATCTCACACGCTAGTAAAGTAATGCTTAAATTCTCCAAGCCAGGCTTCAGCACTATGTGAACCATGAAGTTCCAGATGTTCAAGCTGGCTTTAGAAAAGGCAGAGGAACCAGAGATCAAATTGCCAACATCCTCTGGATCATGGAAAAAGCAAGAGAGTTCCAAAAAAACCCATCTATTTCGGCTTCATTGACTATGCCAAAGCCTTTGACTGTGTGGACCACAATAAACTGTGGAAAATTCTGAAAGAGATGGGAATCCCAGACCACCTGACCTGCCTCTTGAGAAACCTATATGCAGGTCAGGAAGTAACAGGACATGGAACAACAGACTGGTTCCAAATAGGAAAAGGAGTACGTCAAGGCTGTGTATCGTCACCCTGCTTATTTACCTTCTATGCAGAGTACATCGTGAGAAACGCTGGGCTGGAAGAGGCACAAGCTGGAATCAAGATTTCCGGGAGAAATATCAATAACTCAGATATGCAGATGACACCACCCTTATGGCAGAAAGTGAAGAGGAACTAGAAAGCCTCTTGATGAAAGTGAAAGAGGAGAGTGAAAAAGTTGGCTTAAAGGTCAACATTCAGAAAGCTAAGATCGTGGCATCTGGTCCCATCACTTCATGGCACATAGATGGAGAAACAGTGGAAACAGTGTCAGACTTTATTTTGGGGGGTTCCAAAATCACTGCAAGTGGTGACTGCAGACATGAAATTAAAAGATGCTAACTCCTTGGAAGAAAATTTATGAGCAACGTAGACATCATATTCAAAAGCAGAGACATTACTTAGCCAACAAAGGTCCATCTAGTCAAGGCTATGGTTTTTCCAGTAGTCATGTATGGATGTGAGAATTGGACCTTGAGGAAAGCTGAGCCTTGAAGAACTGATGCTTTTGAACTGTGGTGTTGGAGAAGACTCTTGAGAGTCCCTTGGACTGCAAGGAGATCCAACTAGTCCATTCTAAAGGAGATCAGCCCTGGGTGTTCTTTGGAAGGAATGATGCTAAAGCTGAAGCTCCAGTATTTTGACCACCTCATGAGAAGAGTTGACTCATTGGAAAAGACCCTGATGCTGGGAGGGATTGGGGGCAGGAGGAGAAGGGGACGACAGAGGATGAGATGGCTGGATGGCATCACGGACTCGATGGATGTGAGTTTGAGTGAACTCCGGGAGATGGTGATGGACAGGGAGGCCTGGCGTGCTGCGATTCATGGGGTCGCAAAGAGTCGGACACGACTGAGCGACTAAACTGAACTGAACAGGTCTAGAACAAGCTTGACTTTCGGTCAAAGCACCTCGTGTTATTTTCAACTATTATAAAAGGAAATGAAAGGGAATAAGGTGTAGTGTTCTGGTGCTATACTCTGTTTTAAAAACAGGATTTTTATGCTGAGTCTTTGAGCACAGCAAAAAAGGTTCATTGTTTTATTTTTTTTTCCTCCTCCTATTTATACACAGATGAAATTCTTGAGAAATCTAGGTAAGGGGTTGAAGTTGAGGTTAATTGGTATTAAATCCAGGAGAATTGGAGGAAGCCAGGAAGATGGAAGAAGAAGTGGATGGGGCTGCCATCAATAAAATCGGCACCCTTCTCCTGCATCACACCCCTCCGCAGTGTAACCCATGGCACTTTGTCTTCAGTCAGTCCCTCCCGCTAGCCCCATGAGGACAAGAGAGCGACTCAGCTTTGCCCACTGAGCACAGGGGTGGTGGGCCCAGTTCATCTGACCTGTGTGAAGAAATTGGGCCTGCAGCCCAGCACACAGGGCACCAGACCCATCCATTCTGTCTGTTTAGGCAAAAGTGGCTGAGGATCACAGTCCAACAAATACCAAAGCTGCTTCTGATTCCAGACTCACTCCTGACTGCATTTTCTTTTAAAGTATAATCGGGCTCCCTCCTGATTGCACTTTGTCTCAGATTGCATAATGAACATGCTTTTGTTTAAAAAATTGTTTTGCATTGTCACTTCTGAACCGTGTTGACGATATCGTATCTGACATAGCGACAGAGTTTGGTGTTTTGTGTTTATTTTCACTCAAGCTGGGTAGAAGACAGAAGAACGACCTGAGAAGTGTCACTCTTTCGGAGGCCAGCGCTCAGGTGAAGGATATTGCAATATTCAGGGAGAGGATAATTCTAAAAGATGGACTTCAATAAGGTATTTTGAGCATATTTTCCATGGGATCTTAGTAGATGAAAAAGATCCAAATATGGAGAAGGGATGGCACCCACTCCAGTGTTCTTGCCTGGGAAATTCTTGCCTGGGACAGAGGAGCCTGGTGGCCTACAGTCCATGGCATCACAAAGAGACAGACACAGCTTAGCAACTGAACAGCAACAATACACAACCAGGCAGATTGTGATTCGGGGAAACACTGCTTGATGGAAATGTAGAATAAAACGGAGAGTGAAGTGACCTAGCAAATATGGAGCATAGAGTTTTGGAAGAAATTAAAAGTGTATAGAATAATAGTTGCAAATATTCAAGCAATAAAGTCTGTGGCTAAAGGAAAAAAAGGAAAAGATCCAGATAAAGAAAAGAAAGTATTTGTAAAGACGGATAAAGATCAAGCTTCTGAAATTCGGGTGACAGTGATGCTCACTGAGAGCTGTAAGCTGTGCGGTCTTCATCACAGAAATCTTCTTCCTGTCAGCAGGGTGTGTATAGAAGGAGAAAAGCCCTTGGGGATATTGGCTTACATGAACTGGGGGAATCTTAGATTGTTTTCATGGCAGCGCCAATTAGTAGAGGCCCATAATCCACGGGCGGTGTCTCAACAAGGCTTGGTTCACATGACTGTTCAGATTGCCTGAGGAATGAGCCATCTGTCCAGCAGGGAAGTCATCCACCAAGATGTGGCTGTTAGGAACCGTGTCGCTGAGGACACACTTCAAGTGAAGATTGCAGACAATGCTGTCTGCAGAGACGTGTTCCCCATGGACTCTATCATTGCCTGGGGGACAATGAGAACAGGCGGGTTTGGTGGATGGCCCTTGAAAGTCTGGTTAATAACGAGTTCTCCAGTGCCAGTGACCTGTGCGCCTTCAGAGGGAGGCTGTGGGAGCTAGCTTTTGACTCTGGGCCTAATGCCCTACGTGGACAGGGACCCCTTTGACATGGCTGCGTGCCCTAAAAGACGGTTACCGCACTGTCCTGAGGAACTGTTTGCTGTGATGGCTTGTTGCTGGCCCTTCGATCTGGAAGAAAGATCCTAGTTTTAGCAGCTGCTCATGGATAGCCACCTCTGCCATGTCCTCATGATTACAGATGGGTCACTAATTGCACCCCATGTTCAGCTATGTATCTTGAAAGAAAAAGATCAAAGAATTTGCGCACCTGCCTTGAAACCACCACAGGTAACTACTATTAATAATCCTGCTTTTCCCTCTAAACATTCTTAAACACCTTTTTTTAAACATTTTTTCATTTCACTAATTATTTTGCTACAATGTTACTTTTGATAACTCCCTAACATACTGTATGGGTCTAACACCAGTAACTTAACCAGAATCCCACTGGGAACATTTTGATTATTTTGAAGTTTTTGACATTTGAATAATACTACAAAAACGTTTTGTCACATAAATGTCTATATGCGTGTTAGTCACTCAGTTGTGTCCAACTCTTTGCCACCCACGAGCTGTAGCCTGCCAGGCTCCTCTGTCCAGAGGATTCTCCAGACAAGAACAATGGAATGGGTTGCCATTCCCTTCTCCACGGGATCTTCCCAACCCAGGGGTTGAACCCAGGTCTCCTGCATTGCAGGCAGATTCCTCATCATCTGAGCCACCGAGGAAGCCCAAATGTCTCTCAAATCCATGATTATTGAACAAGGCTAAGAGGTAGACTAAAATGATCGTTTGTGTGGAAATGGTTTCAGCAACTCAGAGAATGGAGCAAAAGCCAAGTGCTTCATAAGACACTGTCTGGACACTCTCCAGGGAGGGAGAGGTGGAAATCCTGGGAAGTGGTTTGCATCAGGAAGATTCCAGACTCCTGTGGGATGGTAGCATAATGGAGGACAGAAACAGCTGTCAAAGCCAGAGACCTTTCGCTGTGATTCAGCAGGGAGAGCATGAGGTGTGCCCAAGAGGACAGAACAGACAAAAGAATCCAGAGGAAGACACTCAAGTGCTGAGACACGGTAGAACCCGAGTCTGAGGAGTCAAGAAAAAAAAAGGCCAAGATGACTCAGGACCCAGGAAAGGGATGGGTGAAAAGTCACTTCACGATTTTGTGGCATCTATTCCAAACACTGAGTTTTGTATTTTCTATTTGTCCAACTCAAACTATTGGGGGATGTCAAAGAATCTTTAAAAGTTTATATGTATTTAATGAAATTCTATAGAGTGAATGTTTAATATCCAGGCAGAGAGACTGTGTGCACCCTGCTTATCTTTACTACTGGGGACAAATTTCTGGCCTTTAATCCTATTCTTTTCAATTTATAAAATGGACATGACATTTTTCAGATTTGCTTAAAGTTTAAGTTCTTTGAGCAAAGATTGTGGCCAACTTTGCTTAAAGGCTGTTTGAAGGGTTAACAGGACTTTTCAGGTGGTGCTAGTGGTAAAGAACCCTCCCTGTCAATGTAGGGGACCTAAGAGATGCTGGTTGCATCTCCGGGCCAAGAAGAGCCTCTGTAAGAGAGCATGGCAACCCACTCCAGTATTCTTGCCTGGCGAATCCCATGAACAAAGAAGCCTGGTGGGCTAAGGTCCATAGGTTGCAAAGAGTTAGACATGACTGAAGCGACTTAGCATGCAACAAGCACAAATGGTTGACACGCCTTAGAAGGGAGAGGTTGGCTACTGCCTTGTAGGGGCTAGAGGTTGTCCCCTGCCGATCAGGGCCATGTACTCACATTCTAGGCTTCTTTCCTCCGAAAGAGGCTTTGTTTCTATTCCAGAAGAAAATACAGGATCTTTCCTACTGAGGAGGAGAGCAGGAGCAGATGTGTCAGCCATCTATTTAAGCTCTGAGTTTCATAACCTGGAATTTATGCATAAACCCCATTGCACACACAGGTACACATGCCTCTACCCTCTCCCCCTGGGGGGAACCAGGGCTAAGTTTATTCGGCAATGAAACAGTCTGATGCTTGATCCAGAGATCTCATGTCGGGCTGGTGTGTATACAGTTGGCTAGCATGTATGTTTGTATGCATACATATACACTTGCATACTGGTATAAATACATGCCACCCAGGTATACGTGCACACTCATAAAGACTCATATAAATAACTGTGGTAAGGTAACTCGTTAACTCAGAAGTAGGATCTCAGACCTGTCAGAATTTCAGACAAAATACCGAGAAATGGATCAACAGAAGCAGTGGGATGTCTCAAGATCAGGGTAAAAGGATGGTGACTTCCCCCACCTCCAGTCGCTCACTTGCTCTGATGAAACAAGCTGCCATGTTTTGTGCAGCCCTATGGAGAGGCCCGGGCTTCCCTGGTGGCACTGGGGGTAAAGAACCTGCTTGCCATTGCTAGAGACCCAAGAGAGGCCAGTTCAGTCCCCGAATTGGAAAGATCCCCTGGAGGAGGGCATGGCAATCCACTCCAGTATTCTTGCCTGGAGAATCCCATGGACAGAGGGAGCCTTGCACAGGGTTGCCAAGGGTCGGACACAGCTGAGGCGACTTAGCATGTACATACACACATATGGAGAGGACTGGGCTTCCCTGGTGGCTCAGCCGTGAAGACTCCGCCCGCTAATGCAGGAGACTTGGCTTTGATCCCTGGGTTGGGAAGATCTCCTGGAGAAGGAAATAGCAACCCACTCCAGTATTCTTGCCTGGAGAACTCCACGGACATAGGGGCCTGGTAGGCTACAGTCCATGGGGTTGCAAAGAGTCTGACGTGACTGAGTGACTAACAAACAATAAATGGAGAGGCCCACATCACAATAAACAATAAACGGAGAGGCCCACGTCACAAGGACAAAGGACAGCCTCCTGCCAACTGCCCCCAAGAACTGAATCCAGCCCCCACCTCATGTGTACGCTTGGAAGCACGTCCTTTCCATTCAGACCTTGAAGGGACCACAGCCCCAATCTGGTGAGACTCAGTATCAGAGAATCAATCTACACTGAACCATGAGAAATGGTGATGTAATAAAGGCTGTGACACACCTAGATGCCGTATTAGAAACAGAGACATCACTTTGCTGACAAAGATCCGTCTGGTCAACGCTATAGTATTTCCAGTAGTCAAGTACGGATGTGAAAGTAGGACCATCAAGAAGGCTGAGCACCGAGGAACTGATGCTTTGTTTAACTGTGGTGCTGGAGAAGACTCGTGAGAGTCCCTTGGATAGCAAGGAGAGCAAACCAGTCAATCTTGAAGCAAATCAACCCTGAGTATTCATTGGAAGGACTGATGCTGAAGCTGAAGCTCCAATACTTTGGCCACCTGATGGGAAGAGCCGACTCACTTGAAAAGACTCTGATGCTTGAAAGATTGAAGGCATGAAAAGAAGGGGTCGACAGGATGAGATGGTTGGATGGCATCACCGACTCAGTGGACGTGAGTTAGAGCAGACTCTGAGAGAGGGGGAAGGACAGGGAGGTCTGGCATGCTGCCGTCCACGGGGTCACCAAGAGTCAGACACGACTGAGTGACTGGACAACAAGAATAAGGCTGTAGTTTTAAAACACCAAGTTTTAGGGTAATTTCCACTAATACGTGCTCTTACCTATCCTGTAAAACATGGCCCGAGTCTCCCTGGCGTCCGTGCACACGGGTGTCCCTCCCACAGCAGCAGTGCTGCTGGCCATGCCCTGCGTGCACGTTCTCGGAGGGAACAGGGCCCAGAGCATCAGGGTTCACAGGGCTGCCCTGCCCTGGGCCTCTTCATCCAGAGGCCAGTGTTTAACACAGAAGTGCCCTGGCATCTGGGGGTCAGCCACCGCTGAGGGGCCACCCTCCCTTGCAGGCTCTGGGCGGTCCTCTGGTGGGTCCAGCCCGGGAGCCCAGCCCTGCTCGAGCCACTCTGAGAGCAGGAGGCTGTCTGCTCTGTCCTGTTCACGTCTCAGCTAGAAAGCTGGATTGGGTTTTAAGTTTTTTTACCAGCAGCTTTTAGCTATATGTCAGAATAAAGTCAGCCACAGAGTTCTCTCCTTGATCTGCTTGGTCCTTCACATTTCTCTGAATTCTCAAAGCAGCTGAAGCCCAGAATGGGGTGGGGCGGGGTGTCTGGAGAGGAGGGGCTCGGGCACCAGCTGCCGTCCCAGGACTGACTCGTCTATGTGTTTGTTTCCAGTTTACCCGCACTACTTCTGTAGGTGATTATACAGCGTCCAGAAGACGACAAAGGCTACATTTTGAACGTGATGCAATCTTTAATCTGTCAATACTTGTTATATGGACCATAAGATATTTTATTAGAGTTTTTCATTAGGGAAAAATTCATGAATACCATAGAGAAAATATTTTAAAATTTAATGTTTCTTATATTTATGTAAACTTATGACTTCATTTATATACTTCCTTTTTCTTGTCTATCCAGGCTATGAATATCCTTTCAGATCAGTTCATGTTCTGATACCTGATTTTAGTCTTTCAAATGATTGTACTGTAATACTTGTCTGTATAAATCCTATGAACAAATATAGGGCTTTTGCAAATGATGCATTTATTGTCATTATTCTTGTTTAATTTTTAAATGTTAAGCCATGAGAGAAGGGGTTTTACTGCGATTGTAAAATCATCATGACACGGTGTGCATTATCCTTCCAGAATGTAACCAAGCTCTCCAACAATCACTCTGAAATGAGCAAACTGAATTTCAACCAATTGTTGTATTTTAACAACTGACCTAAACTGTACTTTGTTTCTGGGAAGAACTGCTTTTTGTCTGCAGCGTGAAGCCATTTAAAAGTACTGGGTGTTAACTGTGAGCTTCTAATGAAATTTGGGCTGAAAGGATAACTAGGAGACGACTATGAAAATCTCTCCTGTAACCCAGTCTCTGTGGACCCAAATCCCTCCTCTCCGGTGAGACTCTTCGAGGACCAATCGCGATGCCCTGCACCCGCTGTGGAGCCATCGAGCTGGACAGTGAGGACGCCACATCCCTGACAGACAGACAGCATAGTGCAGCTCTGACAAAGACCTTATTTTTCTGATGGAAATCATCTTTTTACATCTGTTTGTAAACATGTTTAAAGAATGGACCTAGGCATACATTTCTAGATTTTGATGACATAACCATTTTGGATAGTATAAGTAGCAAATGTAACTTTTACTTCTTCAGCAGCACATTAAAGCAGCCAGCAAGAGATGCATTCAGGTCATGGTGCCTTATTATGCAGCTGATATCTCAGCAGACACAGACGGCATGTCTCTTTACATGTGTGTTCTACTTTCCTTGTACAATTCATTGTTAACATTCTAATTTTCTATCTTTTGTGAACTTCCTGAATATGTGACAAAGTATGTACAGTCTACTTTTGAACTATTTTTTATCACAGTATTATTTATTGCTTTCTTTCAATAAAGTACTGAAGCAAAATTTCCCACTGCCAATAAAGAGTGCCGAGGGTAAGCTGTATTCTCAATGAGAACAGACCACAGCTGGTAATGGGAGCCCGTGTCATCACACGGACATTCTGTTAAGAGAAACGGATGGATACAATGGAAAGGCTAGAAGGCGGAAGTATAGGTGTCCCCAAAGGACAACCAACCTGGAATTCATGTCCTTGGATCTGGAGGCAAGGGACTCCATCACTTCAGCACCTGCGGGGACGGGGCCCCTCTGCTGCTGAGGCGTGGGCAGCGGGCCGAGGGTGGGAACAAAGTGCAGGTGTCGAGGCTCACCGTGGATCCCAGGGTGGGGTGGCCGAGGGCAACCCTGACGTGGACGCGAATGATGCACTAGGGAGTGTACGTGTGCACGCTTGTGTGTGGGAGCTTTTCATGTTATTTTGGTCAACAGTCTTTGTTATTCATATATCCACAGAAACAAGAATGTAGCAGGGGGAGGTGGGAGGGAGATTCAAGAGGGAGGGGACACACGCACACCTATGGCAAATGCATGTTGCTGTACGGCAGAAATCAAACCGATACTGCACAGCAGTTATGCTTCAGAAAAAAAGAACATAGCAAGGTGGTCAGGAAAGTATGGAAAAAAGATTTCTCATAGAGATTTATAATCACAACTCTGTGTACATCTGGGAGCAGGCTGCCCACCACCATCAGACCTTCCCACCAGCATCAGACGTTTAACCCCCAGCATCAGGCCTTAGTCGAGCATCAGGACCTCCCCCAGCTCAGACCCTAGTCCAGCATCAGATGTTCCCGCCCCAGCATCAGGGCCCTCCCCCAGCATAAGGCCCTCCTCCAGCATCAGGCCTTAGTCCAGCATCAGGACCTCCCCCAGCATCAGATGTTCCACCCCCAGCAGCAGGGCCTCCCCCAGCATAAGGCCCTCCTCCAGCATCAGGCCCTCCCTCAGCAACAGGCCCTCCCCCAGCATCAAGCCCTCCCCCAGCAACAAGCCCTCCCCCAGCATCAAGCCTTCCCCCAGCATCAAGCCCTCCACCAGCATAAGGCCCTCCCACAGCATCAGGCCGTCCCCCAGCATCAGGCCCTCATCCAGCATCAGACCCTCCCCCAGCATCAGGCCCTACCCCAGCGTCAGGCCCTCCTTCATCATCAGGCCTTAGTCCAGCATCAGACCTTCCCCCAGCATCAGACCCTAGTCCAGCATCAGGCCCTCCCCCAGCATCAGGCGTGGCAGCCCCACTTGTCTGACGCTCCTGAGCACACTTAGGCAGCCCCAGAGCAGCAGGACAATAGCTCTTGCAGGATGTGCATCTTTAGGAATCACCTGCGGAGCAGCAGCAGCTGGGGTCTGTTTCAGGCCAAGGAGAGGCAAAGAAGAGGCACTTCTGCCGGAGGCAGCGGTGGGTGTGGGCACGTTCCCCAGCTCTGCTGCCTCCCCGAGGGGGCTTTGCTCTCCTGCTCTTCTCACATGCTCACTCCAGGGCCCCAGGGCTGTGTCCTTCCAGATTCACGGTCTCCTTGATATCTCAAGCCCAAGTCCTGAGTTGCGTCCCAGTCCGGCGTGGCAGAGGGCTGGGAACATCCAAGCTCAAGGGCTGAAAGGATCCCAGGGGCACAGCCGGGCCCCAGCAGGTGGCAGAGCAGGCGATGAGGGTGGCCGCCCACAGAGAGCCCCACAGCAGCACTGGAAGGAGAGCAGGGATGCCTTAGCTCACTTGGGGACGTTGCCTGGCCTCAGCACTCAGATGTCACCCCAGCAGCTCTGGGGACACAGGAAGCCGGTGAGTGACACCACGCCACCCTGGCCGTGTGGGTGGGCACTGCTGACCATGGCCTCGGTTTTCATTCCAGTTCCGACTGTCCATCCAAGGGCTGGCGGGCTCCTCCTCCAAATGGCACAGATATTTTCTTCGTGGGTGAACACATCCCGGCTTGTCTCTGTCGGCACTGTTGTCGCTCTTCGTGTGTTTTCCTCTTTTCATCCTGTGCTTGCTGCTCTTCCAGTTTAACTTAGGAGCAGCCCCCTGATTTTCTGCATTTCCTAGTTGTCAGCGTTCCCTGGGGCTTTCCAGGTGGCGCTAGCGGTAAACATCCTGCCTGCCACTGCAAGAGATAATGAGACATGTGGGGTCGATCCCTGGGTTGAGAAGATGCCCTGGAGAAGGGCATGGCAACCCACTCCAGTATTCTTGCCTGGAGAATCCCACGGACAGAGGAGCTACTGGGCTACAGTCCCTGGGGTCACAAAGAGTCAGACACGACTGAAGCAGTTGAGCACACACTCAGCTTTTAGTTCAGTCACTCAGTTGTGTCCAACTCTTTGCCGCTCCGTGGACTGCAGCACTCCTGGCTTTGTTGTAATTCACTGTCTCCTGGAGTGTGCTCAAACTCATGTCCATCGAATCTGTGATGCCATAGAACCATCTCATTCCTGCTGCATCCACCAGAGAGGTGGCTGGGGCTCGGCAAAGTGCATGGTCCCACTGCGTGGATGTGAACCTGCCCTCACCACTGCCTCACCGCGTGACCATCACCGTCTGCTCCCCTGTAAATCAGCAGGTGGCAGCACCTGCTTGGTAAGGGGCACACACAGCATCTGGTATATAATCAATGCACTATCCAGCTCAGTGTTGTATTCACTAACAAGAGGGATAGCACTGAACAATCTGCTCCTTTTTCTCTCTTCTCCCTTCACTGTGCTCCAGACCACATCTGTTTTACTCACCCTGTAAATCCCACACCCAGCAAAAAGAAGACACTCAACAAATATCTGGCTGAAGAGGCAGGAACATACCCTGTCCTTAAGGAGATGAAGCCGAGCGAGACGGGGGCCTGATGATAACACTGTGTGATGAGGAGAGCCCAGGAGGACCTGCGTGGCTGTGGGCTGGGGTGGGGGCATGGGCAGAACCCCTCATGAGCCCCTGGGGATGGGGAAAGTGGCAGGAAGGAGGGGATGCTGTTCCTTGTGGGGTGCCCACAGATTGTACCTCACTCCTCTCTGATGAGCACTTAGGCCGTTTCCAAACACTTGTCACTGTTCTGGAGGAAACAGTCATTGCCCGGCTCCTACTCAACCCATTTCGTAGAATACGTTTCTCATTGGAGTAAGCATCTGCTTTACTCATTCCATGCTCCATTCATCCACCCATCCAGCCAGCCATCTGTTCATCCACCCGTCCACCCATCTACTCATCAACTGATCTGATCATCTCGGACCCTAGAGAAGACAGACGCCTCCTCCGCTCCTCCCAGGAGGACACCCAGCGTGAGTGACAGCAGCCTCGTGGGGACAGTGGGGGAGACACAGAAGGGACATACACGCAGACCCTCCTCCCTCTGAACGGTGAAGCACCCACCTGGTCCTAACGCCTCCTTGCTGGTGTGTCCAGGCCGGCCCTTTCCCTTCTTGCCAAACCAACGACCGATGGAGGACTTGATGCCCTTCTTCTTTGGGGCTTTCTGCAGCGAGTCCTGGCTGCTGTTGCTGTTGCTGGGGTTGCTCCCGAGACCGTCCTGAGAGCCTGTCGCGCTTCGGGGAGAGAAAATGACCTTTAACTGGCACCCTTGTACAAACACACACCCCTCCATAAGACCTACTGATAGAACCGGACACCTAGCAACACCCACGCCTCAACCTCGCAGCAGATAGTGGAGTCTCCTTCACCAACCACACTCCACACGAGCGATGCAGGAAGCCACAACCAATGGCCCCAGGAAGCTGAGATTCTCTGACTGGAGCCCTCCCCCAAGGAGGGAGGTCTTCACTCCAGACGAGCTGGTGCAGAAGGCACCCCGACCCTCCCTCAGGGTCTCTGCTCGGCAGGTGACGACGCTCCCAGAGAAGGCGAGCTCCCCAGTTCTGGGCAGTTCCCCCCGCCTCCTGCAGGGTGACCGTCCTCAGCCGTGGCAGGAGAGCGACGGTCACTGTGCAGGGCTGCTGGGCAGGTGACCGCATGTGCCCTCCATCGAGTGCTGCCTGGCTCACGACGGGAGCTCAGCAGGTGGGGGTCTGAATGAGGACAGTGTCAGTCACAGGAGGGGACAGACAGTCTCCTGAGAGGAGACCCCTGAGGAAAAGGGAGGGACCCTCAAGAGCAAAGCCGAGAGGCACGGAGCCGTGACCATCAGGAACGCGCCCCAGGCCTGGCAGACCTGTAGCTAGAGCAGGAAGAGACCTCCCACAGGAGTCAACACGTAGAGACAGATGTTCTCTAAAATCACTGAGGTCACTGAGCTCTTCTACCCCAGCACCTGAAGTTCACCACTAAACACAGGCACCGAATCCAGTGGGATTCCTTTACAACCATCCTTGCAACTCTTTCAAGACAAGAGCCACAGGGCTCCTGAAACTGACGACGAGGCGAGCAGGCCCCTTACTTGCGGGCGTCCCTGATATCCTCATCGCTGGCTGTGCGCAGTGAGCCCGTGATCCGGTCCAGCCGAAAGGACCGCAGCGAGGCGGAGGTCGAGGTTTCACATTTGATGGTGTCATCTTCTACCTCTTCCTGTATGGCTGGCAGCTGAGGGAGTGAGGTAAGTGTAAAATTGGCTAACAATAGACTGTGTCGAAAAAGGCAATCACACAGGCTTTACATTATAACCAGAAACTTACTTGAAAATATATTAGCAATGCTATCCGCCAAGTACAAAAAATGCCTTGTTCTAGCTTAATGCCATCTTAAAGGACTGTTTGTTCAAGAGAAGCGGGGCCGTGGAGCAGCGAGAGCACCCCACTGACTGCCGAGACCATGGACAGGAGCCTCCCTGCAGCCGGGCTCTGCACTCCCTGAAATCCAGTGAACAGATGGCCCTGCCAGGCAGGACAGCAGAGCCACGCCAGCACCGAGAACCCTGCATGGCATGAACTGCCCTGATGAAAGGACTGTGCTCATCGCCAGATGCTGCTCAGAAGCACCACTAGCAAGAGTAAGAAACCTCTCAGCAAAGCCGTCCAGACCTTTCGATTTGAAGGAGGAAAGGAAACAGCTTGTACCACCACCCAAGATCATCTGTAGTGATGATGCAGGTTACTGAGCCCAGGACAACAAGTGAAACACAGAAAAGGTACCTAAGCCCTCCATGCGACCACCATGTGTCTGGCTTGTATTTCTCAGTAACATACAGACCGGGGGCTACACACTGAAGTGCTTACACCCAGTTTGAGTGTCATTTGCTCCCTGGGGTTTACATGAAGCTCTCCTAGGTCTTCACTAAGAAATAATCTTGTATCAACCTAGAGGGGTGGGATGGGGAGGGAGATGGGAGGGAGGTTCGAAAGGGAAGGGATGCATGTGTACCTATGGATGGTTCATGTTGAGGTTTGACAGAAAAGAACAAAATTCTGTAAAGCAATTATCCTTCCATTAAAAAATAAACTAATTTAAAAAAGGAAAAAGATGATCTCGCCTGGACTCCCAGCTCTTCCGCTAGTCCTGGGTCTGAAGATAGGAAAGACACTGGTGGCAACAGTGTGGGGAACAGATGAACCACTCGGGGTCCAGACAGGTCTCACTTATACATTTGGGTGTGTGGTTAAGCAGGGGAGGTTTGAGGAAACATGCATGGCAAGTATTTTTATAAACAATGAGTGTGTTGTTTTAACCAACTAACCAGTCCTTTTTTAATGGGATTCTGTAAAGAATACTGGTCCCGTGCAGCCCCACAGGAGCTTGGTGACAACAAAGTGACTTAGTGCAAAATACAGCTGAACTCATTTAACAGCAGCTGGATAAACTGGGCACCCTCCCCTGACCTCTACCAAGAAACCTCAGACAACAGAAGGCTACAAAGGCTAGAAATTATCCACATGGAACTGAACAGGGATCAATCTCAAATTCAAGTTAAAATAAGCACTTATAAAAATCAGAAAACAACAAAGAACAGAGCAGGGAAGTGACACACCTGGGTTGACTATGGACTCAGTGGAGACAAACACCTGCCTTAGAGTCAGGGACCACGGCCAGCCCCTTCCCCCGGGCCTCCTCCTAAGGAAGGCTCTGGGTCCGCAGCCTGGCCGCCCTCCCCCAGGATGGGAGCCGCCCCACTGGTGCCCACATGACTAGGATGGGCAGTGCCGTGTCCTCACTTACCAGGAGGGCAAAGCAGGCCACAGAGCGGACGAGCGGCACTCCCAGGGCACCAACCCCAGGGTGATGGCGCTGCTCTGCTGTGCCCAGCAGAAGGGCTCCCGGGCACTGAGCTGCCTGAACTGGAGCACGGCTGCCCGAGTCCTGCAGGAAGGCCCCAGGAGTGCTCCATCGGCGGGCTGGGAGTGGGAGAGGGACAAGGAAGGCCAGCCCTCGGGGCACTGGACTCCAACAACAGGGGCTCAACCAAGTGACCAAACGGGAGAGGCAGCGAGCTTCCTCCTGATGCTCCCTCCATCAGGGATGCCGTGATGGACACGAGAGCCTCTGGAGCAAAGCGGGCTGGACGGCACCACAGGAAGTGTCCAGGCTCTGATCAGACCAGTCCGAACCACACTGCTGGGTGTGGGGGCCTGGGCACGGTGCTCGGCCTCTCTAAGCCTCAGTGTCCCTGTCTGCTGAATGGGGATAACAGCAGCCTGGACCTCACCTGGCATCTGCGGGATTAGATGACAGACTCGGAAAGCACTCGACACGGTGCCTGGCGCACAGAGTCTCCTGCACACTGCTACCCACTGTCATTAAATTGGCTTCCCCCAAATCTAACTTCTATGGCTCTGATTCAGTCATTTGTTTAAAAAAAAACTCTAAGCGGAAATTCCACGGTGGTCCAGATGTTAGGACTTGGCACTTTCACTGCCCGGACACTGGTCTGATCCCTGGTTGGGGAATTAAGATCCCATAAGCTGTGCAGCATGGCCAAAAAATAAGTAAAGAAAAATTTTAAAATAATAAATAATACTATCTCTATTATAAATAAGCATGAGATGATTAGAAGGCAAACAAGTGGGAGATAGGCACACTGTTACAATTGTCCCAACAAATGACCTATTTCCAACAGAACCATCAGCACCCAGTGGTGGGTGAGTTTCATTACTTCCATGAAAATGTCAATTATTCACCAGTACATAACCACACAGTGTTCATTCATGTAAAATGATAAGGACTCTCTAATACTTCACAGAGAAACAGAGGCATGCTAAATTACTAAATAGTTTACCTTTCGACAATGCTTCCTTAAATCACTAGGCTGATAGATGCATGCAAAGAAATGAAGAGAAACCAGATATCTTGCGACTTTGAAGCTAAAAATTCAAGAATCAGTACAGACAAACACAGTATAGCAAAAATGATGGCAAACATATAAGTGAGATGAACATTTAGAGAACATGCAACTGGAAACAGAACATTTCTTTTGACCACAGAAATTAAATAAGCTATTCAAGATTTACTAGAGAAACACTATAAATTATTACTCAGGAAGATACAGTTCTATTACAACATCATGATCTATTAAAGCACAGCATTCTGTACAATAAAGGCCCCTAACAGTTGTCTATGCTCAGCCAAACTTCTCTATAAGTTAGTTTCTCTTCATAAAAAACATGTTATACTTTAAAATAGTAATTTAACTGATGAGGAAGTTACCATAATACCTATTTGAACACTGAACAAATCGAACCATCTATTGGACATGAACATAAAATGCTTACCTAGAATTTGATTTAAAAGTTCTCAAAATAAATGTATTAAAGCAGGTTCCCGGTGAAAATATGTAAGAAAGAAAGCTAGCATAATAGCAGGTGCAGTCTTTATATTTTGTTAACCATACAAGATGCTTTTTTAAAGAGTCTAATAGAGACATTCACTGTGCAAAAGCTGATGAGATTTATAGTCTTAAAAACAAGCACCAACACAGAAAGGATATTGTGTCAAAAGTCCATTAACTCTACACTTAAGAAGATCATTTCTTTAGGTAAGGATAATCTCATTTATGAATGACACATGATATGCGGTTTAGGATCCATCTACATTATGCTTGTAACTGCATAGTGATACGCTAATTCAAACTTACTGCTATGGGGAAAAACACCATTTGATGAGACATGAAGACAAAGCACAAACCCGACTAAGGGGACGCCTGCTGTGGACCACAGCACTGCTATGACCAGAGCAGGTGGGAGGACGGGGAAGGGGAGATGGATGGGTCAACGGCAGCCTCGGGGGCGAGGCGGGGCAGTGGTGGGAAGCTGGGGTCTGGATTGACAACCGCTGAGCAGACAACAGGATGAGCCAGGAAATCAAAACCAATGATGAAAGCAGACACACCGTCAGAGAACTCCAACAGCAGGACAAAATATACAGAACTGTTCTTTTACAAACACTCGGAAAGAAATCAATCGTGAAACTACAGAGAAATCGTCAAAGAATTTTAAATATCAACTAATTAAGCCAACGAAGCAAATTATAAAAACAGTGTCTCCAAAGACCACAAAATGGACTAGTTACCACTTCACATGCCGCTAAATGATTCACAGTTAATTTAATTATATGCCGACTAACAATGCAGCTAACACGAAACGGGTGGTAACCAAAAAAAAGTGAAAATACAAGTGCAGTTACAAAGCAGAGTGTTGTAAACATGAGTTCATGGGGTAAACAGCAATGCACTCGCAAAACCTAAGCTAAACATGGAAGAAAGCTGGAACATGTGCTTTAGAGCCGCACACTCTGTCACCAAAAGCCCTAGGTCGTCATCCCGTTTTCAGACTCGGAAGAGTGAGGAAGCCAGACTTCTTCACTAGAGCCCTGGGGCACCGGGCTTTGAACCTGGTTTCACACGCAGAGCTGGCCTGAGCGTGTGGCCAGGCGCATCAGCCAGCAGACCAGTTGAGATTCCTAAGCCAGGGGTCCAAATATCAAGACTCATTTGTCGCTGTGTGATTATGGAATGATTTCGCTCAGTCGCGTCCGACTCTTTGTGGCCCCATGGACAGTGGCCGACCAGGCTTCGCGGTCCATGGGATTTTCCAGGCAAGAATACTGGAGTGGGCTGCCATTTCCTTCTCCAGAGGATCTTCCCAACCCAGGGATCGAACCCGGCTCTCCTGCATTGCACACAGACGCTTTACCGTCTGAGGCACTAGGGAAGCCCGATTCAAGACTAGGCAGTTTTAAAAATCTTAGACCTCTGAGCGTAGCAAACGTACCTGATTTTCTTCTGGGTAAAAAGAGAAAAAACAAACAAACAAAAGAAAACCAGTGTGCTCGGGGAGGGACGCGGCAGGGAGGAGGCAGACACATACCAGAGTCATGAAGCCCAGCTTGTCTTCTTCTCGCTCAGGGCTGGGCTGCCTCCTTTCGGGCATGGAGCGCCCTCTGCTGGGCGGGAAGGAGCCGGCATGCGAGGAGGCGGGATCCAGGTTGAGGGAGTCCGAGGATTGAAAGCGCCGAAGGTTGCTGAAGCTCTCACTGCCCACCCTGCTCTCAATCCCCTCCGCCCGCTGATCCGTGTTCTCCTTGTCTTTTTGTTTCAACCTAAAACAGAATAAAATCATCACCTGCCTTTGTCAGCAGAGGAACATGTCTGGACAGCGAATTTGGGCTTGCATTCTGTGTCACGATCAGCAAATTCCAGGAAGACTTGCTCAATTAACATCTCAGCAAAAAGGTTCAGCTTTCCCTCTTTGGAATAGTCTCAAACTTACAATAACTTATCATTGAGTCTTACAAAGTGGCCCCTCATCATTCACGTTTGATTTGACTTATTTACTCTAACATTCTGATGGGGCCTGGGTGCTGACTCTCCCTGTGAGGAGATACCTGAAGCTGACCACCTTCACCTTCCCTGCTCTCAGGGCAGAGATGCACGTCAGTGCCTCAGATCTTTTCCACTGGGAATCCGGAACTCCGTATAACCAAAACAGCGATTCACGAGCAAGCTGGAGTTTCTAAACACGTCTCCAGACCAGCTGAAGTGCTGAGTTGCACTTTTCATTTTGTTTTAAGCTTGTGTATGTGCAAATGCATCACTTGATGAAGTTCTCCACCAGCTTTGTGTGAGTTTCTGGATTCAGGTCAATGTGCTGCCTTAACCTAGAATTCACAGTTACTGCTCTTCTCCCCTAATATGTCATGGATGATTTTATATACAGATTAAATGCATGATTATGCAAATAAAATGATTTTCCAATTAAAATACAAGATTCTTACAGGTAGTAAACTCTCCAGTTTCACTTCTACTTATACATCTTGAAAGTTTTTCACTGTTGACAAGTTGATGGACAGAATTTACCATTTACATCAAGTCAACTTATTGCATAAGGAAAAATCATTTTTACCTGACAACTTGCTCTAAAAATAAAAATATTAATACAGAAGTGTTCCCAATTTCCTATGGGGATGAGGAAAGACAATCTTTCTGAGCTTGTCTGTGCTCAAACACGGCCCACAAAGCAGTCTGTCTCAGCGTCAAAAGTACAGGCGGCACCATCTGCGTTTGCTGGTTGTGCCATTCACCCGTGCCTTTTCCCCGAGCCCCCTGCACTCGACCGGCAGGAACGGGCACCTCGCCAGGGGTGACGGGATGAGAACAATCTGAGCAGCAGCTCTGCCCCGTCCTGTGCAGGGTCACCGGCCTGCGGCCACTCTGAACGTGGACTCGGGACAGGAGGCACAGCTGTGCGTGTGTGGCACCAGGCAGGCCTCGGGGCCCCAGCCACCCGGCTGCACCCAGACCCAGGGCCCCCTGCTCACCACGAGGCGGGCCTTTGGGTTCTATCCTGTTTTGTAAACTGTTCTAACTGCCAAGACTGGGTCTAAAGAAAACATTTTAAATATACTGATGAGATGAGAAAAACTCAAACACATGTCCTTGGATCACTGTCTTACAACAAGCCAATCTTCACAATGTATTAAGTTCAAAAGGAAAATGCAGATCTGAGTGGGAATTTGCCAAGCCCAGAACCCCAGCTTTTCTGTTCCAGGTGGCTTTTCACCAGAACGTAGAAGGCTCCGAGGGACACACGAGGGCGAACCCTCAGTGCTGGAGGGTACACGGGCCACAGGGGACACCGCCTTGGCACCTCACCCACCTTGGGGCCCAGAGCTGAGCGGGGGACACCCCACAACGCCCCCCCACAGAGTGCTGACACCACACTGTGGACAGAATGCCCTGGCTGACTGAGCTCTATAATCAAGGGCAATCTCAGAACTGAATGTCAGTTTTCTTACTACGGAACACTCAGACTTCTCTAAGCAGAAAACAGCTCCTCAGAGAAGCTGAGTCTACGGAGAGCTGGGCTCAGGCGCACCCACCAGATTTCTTCGTTGATCTTGTCCAGCTGCTCCTGAATCCTCATGGCCAGAGTCTCGGCATCGGCCTGGCCGCTGGGCGACAGCAGAGCAGGCGAGCTGAAGAGGGTGACCCCATCGCCCTCGCCGTCTGACACGCCCTCGTCACTCTTGAACACCTGGCCCACGTTGGCCAGCACGCTGGCTGGCTGCCCGCGCTCCTGGTCTTGATCTTTCAGGAGCTGCACCTGGGCACGAGAGGACCATTTCTCGTCAGCAACATTCTTGGCACCTCAAGTCTATCAGGAACTGAACACAATTTTACATGGAAGCCCTGACTTTGGACAAATGGGCCCTGCTTATGAGACACTGCCATCTCTTAAGCGAGCAGTACTGAAGAAACGGCAGGAGGAGAATCCAGTTCCTAGATGGCCTGGTGACATTCAGGTCTCAGCGTGGACGGAAGGCAATCCTGTGAGGTTATTCACAAGGGTGGGCTGATGGAGTCAGAGACAAAAACCGAAAATTACAAAAATATATCCTTGCTTCCATCAGCCAGGCTGAAGGAAAATTAGAAAAAAAAAAAACCCTTCAGCTCCGCAGCCGCTGGGTCCACCCCACCGGTCATCACTGGTACTAGTCCGCCGAAGAGTACCGTCCTCGCGGGTTCCCAGCCCTCCGTTTTCCAGGCTGGTCTGAACACGCACAGACAGGAGTGAGCAGGGGCAGCCAGGGGCCGGGAGGGCCAGCCTCCCGTGGCTCTCCTCTCAGGGCACAGGCCCTCGGGCTGTTCTGGGGATGGCCCCGCACACCGCAAGGGCGCCTCTGTCATCTGAGACGCATGCAAGAGTGCCTGCTGGGCCCCGTGCCGCCCTCCCGCTCTCACACCTCACACCCTGCTCTCCGCAAATCTCCCCCCTGCCCCACTCTCACCCAGGTCCTGCCTTGTTTTCCCAGACATGACCTCAAAGCAACAGAGGGGCAGCCTTGAGCTGCTGGCTTGCCTGCTCCCTGTCCCCCATGGCCAGTACCTTCGCTTTCTGTCTTTGTCACGACCCCTCCCCAGGGCTGGGCCACCCCTTTTCCTGGCTCCAGGACCACCTGCCATCATTCCTGCTCCGCTCTGGAGAACTAGCTGCCTATGGGTTCACCCCCATCAGCCCGATCAGCACATCCTCTCCATTCTCTCGCCTTAAAATCGCACATTTTTGAACATTTTCATTCTGAGAAATTGTACTCTAAGTGTTCCACAGCAAATAGAAACACTCAGAACAATACTGACCCTTATAAACCATAATGAATAAGAAGTCACATCTCAGGCGTAGAAAAGCTTCTGGAGGAAACATGGCCAGCCATTGACGACAACGAAGTCTATAGAGAGAAGCTGGACTTGGGGTCGGGGTTCGGGTGGTGGGGGACAGGACTCACTCTATTGCCCTCGCTCCTCTCATTGCTTTAGACTGTCTCCATGGACCTCACATTCATTCCTGGGCATTGCTCACATTCATTCCTCTACACCCCACTTCACTTCCTCACGGGGTAAAACAAGTCAAACGGGCCAAGTTTCCGAGTCACTCGACTCAACCTGGCAGCTCTGTGCTGTCGGCCACGGCAGTCACTCGCCTTGTGCAGCACACTGAGGATGTGACGCAGGCCGGTGCAAAGCTCGATGTGGAAATCACACAGATTTCAAGACTCGCAGTGAAAAAAGCACGAGAAGCAGCCCGCTCATTTTTAGGGAATTTTAGACTGTGTATGTGGCTCGTATTGTCTCTCTGACGGACAGCACTGTCCACGTGACAGGCTCATGCTTTGTCTCAGCTTTCGGGTGAACCCAGAAAGGACTACTTAGAATTCGGAACCACACACAACGGCCACACGCTCTAAATCCACCTATAATGCAAATCACATTCAATGTTCAAAACCAGAAATGCTATACACGTTACAGCAGTGGACTAGCCATAAGGAAAATGTAACTCCACTTCCGCGAAGCATCTGCAGTAACTGTAACAGTGAACCCGGCTCAGTTCAGCTCTTAACACATTTCTAAAGGATTTAGAGATTTAAGGACCTTGTCGTTTTGCATTTCTTCTCAACGCTTTTTTGCATTTTCAACTTCCCATAGGAGAGAATTCTGAAAAAGATACATACAGTGCTTTAGAGACAATTCTTAACAGACGTTGCGTGGACTGCGGGATGGCTACTCTCCTGTCTGAAAGCATAAAGCACCTCGGGATGAGGGGCGGACCTCGCGCCCAGAGCGAAGTGTCGGCACGAAGCCAGATGACAACTGTTAACACTAACTTGTACACAGAAAAACTCCTCCTTCCCCGACTGATCTTCTAGATCCAAGGAGGCCAGGTCCCTGGGGTAAGTGAAACTGCTTTATACTTGCTTTCAGCTTTTGCAGTTCAGTGGTCACTCAGGAAACTGGCGCAGGTTTCACATGTAAAATTCAAACCTGAGACAAAACTATCCCCACCTCAGGGCCAGCCCACAGGTCAGGGTGAAGAGAGCTCTCTAGTGAGGTGTGGGTATCATCTTGGGTTTTGTGGGGGAAAAAATGTGCCGCAGAACTTGTAGTGACCATGGGTCTCTCTCAGACAAGCGTCGCCCAAGCGCCCACCTCGGCGAAGGTTCTTGTCCTCCTCTTTAGGGCACTGGTGCAGCTGGGACAGGTTTCACCGAACCTCCACCAGACTGTTGCCCACTGAGCTGCTCTGATAGAGGTTCTCAGACATTTTCCAAAGCAAATAAAAAGAGAGATGGCTGGAGTTGGAATATGAGAATGCTTGCTTTTACTTACTTCAATCTTTTCTATCACATTATATAAAAGATCCTGAACTAAACTTACTGATTTGAGTGCATCGGGCCTTAGCTGCATCACGTGCGATTCCTTTGATGTGATTGCCACGTGGCACGTGGAATCTTAGCTCACCAACCAGGGATCGGACCTGCGTCCCTGACCTTGCAAGGCAGGCTCCCAGCCACTGGACTGCCAGCAAAGCCCCAGAAATAAACTGCTAAGAAAGAAATGAAGGGGTGAGCGTGGACCTAGAAGAATGTTCTAGCACAGTGGCTGGTAACATCGGGGCCACTGGTGATTCCGCCTCACTGATGCTTTCTGGAAGGGTTGCGGGCACACATCTATGTCTGTTCCTTTACACACTGCCTGTGGATGCTGTCACGCTTATTGACTAGCATGAAGGCATAAGGCATCAGCATTCAAATATTTTTAAAGCAAATCAAAAGTTTACTTTGAATTGGCTTAGTCATAAACAGCATCCCAATCTCAACAGCCTCTGAGCAGCAGTTCTGAAAGTAAGGAAGTGCACCCCTGATCGGGAGACATTGAGCCCTCTGCTTAAGCAGAGAGGGAGCCTCACCGAGGTCTCATGATGGGAGTCAGAACCACAGCCCCCTGGGAGCCCACATGTGAGGCTCTGCAGTCCAGGCCCAAGAACACAGCTATGGTGGGGACAGTACTGACCCCTGAGGCTGGACCTGGGATCCCCACTCCATTTCCTGGATGGTCGGTACCGCTGTGTGGCCAACCCTTCCGGGAAACCTCTCTCAGGGCTCTCTGATGCGAGCCTCCACCATCGCCCTTTCCTGGTGCGCCTTCTGTCGCAGCGCAACTTCGGTTCTCCTCCTGCCTAGGAGCAGCCATCCTACACACACACCCCACGTCTGGACCAGCAGTTTGGCATGTGGGACTCCAGCGCCACGTCCGAGGCAAGCACCTCCACACCTGGGCACCATGCCTTCCGTTTCACGGGCCTCGGGCTGGCTCCCTCAGGTTTGAGGGCCACTCGTAAGGTCCAACTGTATGCTGAGCAGCTCCCCGGCCTGGATGGTCAGAGCAACAAGCGTCCTCCTTGAGCGTGGGGATCCCCTGGCCCCTGCCCACCACCTAGGGGCGACCACATCTGGCCCTGCTCCCGAGGTTGGGTGCCTGGATCAGCAGACAGGGCCACACACGCACACTGGACGGCAGAGACAGGAGCGGCGGAGAAAGGCAGCGCCGGCCCGCCCAGCCGCGTCTCCGGCCCACACGCCCCTCTCCTCCATGCTGCTGTGTCTCTCTCCCGCCTGTCGGCCAAGAACAGCGTCAGCTCCGCTCGCAACGACCCTGTCCTGACGGCACGCGGGCTGTGACCGCAGGGACGGCAAGCGGGCCATGCTCTGTGCGGACCACTGGCCCCGGGTTCGCGGGGGGCACACCCGCACGCCTGCTCACGCAGCCAGCGCGGCTTCGTGTGTGACACGTGGGTGACGGAGGGTGCTGGTGACCGGCTCGTGAGACGAGAGGTGCTCCCCCTGGCCCCAGGCCCCTTCCTCAGACTGCCTGGGGCGAGCCAGCGCGGGCAGCAGGCAGTGGCAAGCACGGGACACACGAGGGCACACGTTCTTCCTTCCTAAGCTGGGAGGTAAGTTCGAACAGTTTCGCCTCCTTAGTGGCAGAGCTTCCGGAAGACAAAAGTTCAGACTACAAGGCCGACCGGGGACAGACAGCAAAGATGCCAGGGGAAAGAAACCAGCCCTTGAGGGGAAGATCACAGGCAGAAGGCCGCCCCCTGGCGGCTGTTCGTGACCCTGCTCGGGGAGGGTTTGCGAGCACAGGACACCACCCGCCTCCGGAAACCAGCCGGCCCCTCAGGCGCTCCCTGAGCTCCAGGCAATGCTCCAACAGCCAGGCCAGCACAGGCCCGGCCGGCCTCTCCATGCCCAGCCAGTGCCCACCAGCAGTGCAAGGCAACACCTTTCCCACCAGAAGGACGGGGTGGCTGGCTGGCTCTGGGCACCATATCCCCAGCAGCGCCACGGCTCCTGGACGCGGCCTCTCACCCGTGGGCTCCCGGGGACTGCAAGCTGGGAGTGGGGCCCTGGGTCTGCACCGTGCCCCGCTGTGACTTATTCAACAATGTATGAATAAAGACTTAAAACTGTGTTCATGACAGACCTATTTTGGCCATCTCTTAACGAGAATGGGATTTTTCTCGTTCTTTATCCTGCTAGGCTTTGAGTTGCTGACTGAACTCTGAGCAGCAGTGACTCGGAGCTGAAGCATCCTGCGGACACACAGAGCACAGGACAAAACTGGAGGGAAATTAACCTAGGGATGACACGGGAGCGGGGACTGTCCGACACTCAGGAAGCGCTCCCATCTCAGACGGGCAGCATGACCCCCGTGTCTGCGCTCCTTTGTGGACTGAGCAGCTCGGGGAGGGGCACGGTGGGACAACAAGGGAACAGGCCCTCCCCGTGCCCGTCCCCCGGGGACCAAGAGCAGCACCTTGGAGAGTGCAGCTCCCCGCTGAGCCAGCTCAGCCACCACTTCTGTCAGCATCTGCTGCAGCTTCTGCTCTGCCAGCTCCAGGCACAGCTGCAGCTGTCGGTCTTTATCCTCCTTCTACAAAGGGAGAGCAGAACATCAAAATGGGCCAAGTGGTGCAGCCTCTGCCATTGTTAGTAAGCTGAGACAAAACCTAAATGCGTGTGTCTACAGGATTAGTTCTGTTTCGGAAGCCGCGTCACGGTAATTTTTCTCTCAGTGTTCCTGGGCTTGGTCTCAGTGGGCAGAACACCTCCTGCCAGAGTATTTGCTCTTCCTAAACGTCTCCAAAGAAGTCTTTAAAAAAAAAAAAGTTCTTATATATTAAAGAAGATCAGGTTTCTGTAGAAGCTTATTCATTCCTATTGACAAGTTAAGGGTCAGTACTGACCCTTCTTAAAACATCACCAGAATCATCATTTGAAGGGAACCCTACCAACCCAGACGGCCATGGGCTTGTAAGCCAAAATATGGCTTTCATCTCCTCTGAAATACAGACCTGATCAGAGTGTGCCTGGGGAAATGCCAGTCAACTAATATTTGTAAATGCATGATTATTCTTTTAACAGATCTTCTTCCTCTGAAAACTTTCAGTGTAGAACATTTAGACAGATTCTTTTTGGAAAAAGAAAAAAAATGAAATGATCTATACGCTCGGGTTCCTGAGAGGTGAGCATTTATTTCTAAGCAGCTTTCTTATTTTTTCTATGTGTGTATTACTCTATGTAGATACATAAACAATAAGATGTGCTTTAAAACCCTCAGAAAACAACAGCATATGGTACGTAGTAGTTTCTGATCTGCCTTTTACAGCCATTATTTTGTATATCAGAATGCTCTTAATTAGCATTCCACATCATACATTTCAATGGCTTTCTAGTATTTTATTTTTGTAGTGGGGCCAATGATACACTTTGCCACACACCAGACTGACTCACTTTGTTTTGGAGAAGCCAGATTTGGTTTTCCTGATTAAGTCCTGATTATGTGAGACCATACAGGAACAGGAGCAAGTAAAGCTCACCAAACCACAGGAAGTACAAACCTTAATCAGACTGGAGCTCTAACCCTGCCTTTTGTCACAGTGACCCCACTTCCCAACAGGCAGCCAGCTGCTGTGAAGTTCCCTGCTGCTCTCTGCTCTTTCAGGAAAAATGCTAACAAGCCAACAGATTCAAGTCAAGTAAAACAAGAGTCAGGAGAGGAATTCCACAAAATGGTCAACCCAAATCCCAAATAATTCAAACCTCTAAGTTGCAGTCACCCTCAATTTTTAAAAAATGTATTTCCTTTCAGTACAGCTGATTTATCATGATGTACATCCACACTTTTGAACGCAGTATTTTAGGGTCATAAGAACTTTACACTGGGACTTGATTTCCAACATGGGAGTCACATGAAAAGGTCTTTACCTTCCTTCCTCAGTATTCACTACTACAGAAGTCAGACACAGTTCAGGAAAAGCCATTACCTGTCGATGCATAGAATCCTTATTTGCGATTTCATTTTCAAGTTTATCATCGAGGTTGTGCACAGAGATGGCTTTGCGCTGTGCAGCGAGGTAGCGTTTCTCAAGTGTAGTGATTCTCTTCTCCATGTCCTCCTTTTGGGCCATAGCCTACACCAGGCATTGCAGAGGAGAAAAGGTAAGTCATTATCATAGAATACTCAGATACAATTAAGAGTAAAAAAGCTGGACTAAATCCTAAGTTTCAAATCAAACATAAAATTAGCGTCCTCAAAATTAAAGTCCTAGACATGGCAGTTTTCTGAGATGTGAGCAAAAACGCGCCTACCTCAAATGTCACATTTGCCACGATGGCACCCATCTGTCTTAATGTCTGTCTGGCCACTCGATTTACCAAGCTTCTTGTCTACATCATAAACCCAACCAGCAAACAAAAAGTACACTAAACTACTCTGTCATTGCAAGAATTCCAGGAGGGAAGGTATCTGGCATGAAATGAGGATCTCTGTCTCCACACTATACAGGCGGGCTTGACCCAGAACAGGGAGGGACTGTCAACAGATCCTACAGGGAGCTCTGAGGCTCATTTCCTCAGGTGAAAGTTGGTAAAATCTCATGCAATTTCCTCAAAATTCAATAAGAATATTAATGAGTAGAAACAGAAGTCACAGTGTTACACAACTGGGAGCAGCCTTCTCAAGCCTAGTTCTTCTCAAGCAGTTACACCACATGTAGGAAACGCTCAAACCAGGAGCAGAGCTTGCTGCCGATGCGACTCCTGTCCGCCGGCTCAAAATCCATTTCAGGTCCCTCCGTGCTCACTAAGTAACCGAGGTTGTCCTAACATTAAAAGTGCAAGGTCTTAAAAACGCTTTTTCCAGAATTCTCTGTGTATTAATCTCTGCCACCTAATCTCCTCCTGTTGCCAAAGAGTAGTGTGAACACGTTATACAAACGTGCAAATATTTCTGTTTTGAGTTCTCACACGGAATTACTCACACCGAGCTACTAAACCAGTACACCTGCTGTACCACATGTTGGAGGGGTGCACTCTGAGACGGTCTCATGGGGGAGGGGTGGGGCAGGGTGGGCACTGTCTGTTTGCACAGAGAGGAGAGGCGAGGCTCACGGGAGGAGGCCTGAGCCCCCAGCTCTCTTCTGTTTTCACAGTGACCGTTAGGGAGCTTCTCATAAATCACGACACCCGCAGACACGACCGCCAGAAACATCCTGATTCTGCATGGTTACACAGCACGGGCCTGAGGATCTGAGGGTGAGCAAACGCCACTCGACTTGTCTGACCGCTGGTTATCACTGTCACACATCCTTTCAAGGAGCGGAACCTCAGAAAACTAGAGAAGATGGCCAGGCAAGCTGCCTCAGCAGAGCCCACACAGCATGTTCCCATCTCTCCGGGAGAGCGGGCTCCACAGACGTTCAGACTCACCTGAGTGAATCAGAAGGAAATCTCAGCATCATCGGGAATATATTCAGCAGGCAGGTAGGGGGATGAACGGGGAGACTGGGGTTGACATATACACACTACTGATACTATGCATCAAGTCAGCAACGAGTGAGGACCTACTGAACAGCACAGGGCACTCTATCAGTGCTCTGTGGTGAAGTTAATGGGTAGGAAACCTAAAAACCAGGGAGATTTGTGTGTGTGTGTGTGTGTATATATACATATGATTGGTTCACATTGCTGTACAGCAGAAATTGACACAGCAGTGTAAAGCAACTATACTCCAATAAATGAATGAGTGGATGAATGAATTTTTTAAAAAGGAACACACTAGGCCCCCTAGAACTTGTGGAAATGAGGAGTCCACACCCAGGGTGCAACACAGCCATGTTGGTCCACTGCCAACGGGCCGCCTGGACCAGGCCTCTTCTAGCCCAGAGACCTCGATGCAGAGGTGGGAAGGCAGCCAGTGGCGGTCTCGCCAGTGCTCTGCTCTTGCTCACGCAGCCATGCCAAGGCTGAGATCACGGGGAGAACAAGGGACCCACATTCCGCCTCAGGACAACAGACACATCCACTGTCACTCACTTCACGGACGTCCTGCTGTAATTTCACGTGTACTTCCTTAGACTTGAGGAGGTCCTTCCTGGCCGTGTCCAGGTCCTTCTCCAGCTCTGTTACGTGGGCAGAGAGGGCTGCCAGGCGGTCCTTCATCTCTCTCTGCTCCCGTGACTTCTTCTCGATGATTTCCTGGAGCTCGATCACCTGAGCCAGGTCTTCGTCGCGGGTTCTCTAAGGGGGAAAGGAAACCTTAGACAGCCTGGTTTTGGGAGGGAGGGAACACAGCACTTCCGGGAAATCGGTGAAGTCAAAACTGCCTTCTGCGCTCTGGAGCTCACATGTCCCTTACGGCCACTCAGACCTACATGATGCATTGGTGAAAGGTCTCAACAGCCCCGCACAGACTGGATAGTAAGACGAGAACCAGACAGAGAGTGAGACCGAGGACATGCCTTTCCATTGGCGCTTGGCATGTTTTCTTGCTTGTGATTTACATCAAGCACTCTGTCCATTAGTATCTTTTTTGGGTTATTCTTCTCTTTAAGAATCATCAGCGAAAACCAAAACATTGAATCAGAATAAAGAAATAAGTAAAGACAGCAAAACTCCATTTGGAAAAACTCAACTCAAAACTGAAAATACAGCATAAAAAGAAAATACATGGTGATGCTATCCATCTCGAATAGAACCAGGTGATTCGAGTCAGAATTTGTCTCCTCCTGGACAAAGGGGTGCTTAAGAGATCCTGCAGCTCTGAGCCACAAGTCTAGTTTACTGGTCATTAAAATAACCCAGGTGGGCTGGTCCTCAATCAGAAAGATAAAGAACATCTGATGTCCACCACTACAGCCTTCATACTTTCTTAAAATGAAAGGATACAAATGACAAACCCTTGGACTGCAAGGAGATCCAACCAGTCCATTCTGAAGGAGATGAGGCCTGGGATTTCTTTGGAAGGAATGATGCGAAAGCTGAAACTCCAGTACTCTGGCCACCTCATGCGAAGAGTTGACTCACTGGAAAAGACTGATGCTGGGAGGGATTGGGGGCAGGAGGAGAAGGGGACGACCGAGGATGAGATGGCTGGATGGCATCACCGACTCGATGGACGTGAGTTTGAGTGAACGCCGGGAGATGGTGATGCACAGGGAGGCCTGGCGTGCTGCGATTCATGGGGTCGCAAAGAGTCGGACACGACTGAGTGACTGAACTGAACTGAACTGAACTGAACTAACTGAAATTACACGATGAATGATCCAACTTACCTTGTTATGTGTGGCACCTAATTCTTCCAACAAACTACACCTTTCAAGTGCTCCTCGTGTGTTGATGTGTGTATATACGTGAGTGCACTTCTTAGTGTATGCTGCTGCTGCTGCTAAGTCGCTCCAGTCGTGTCTGACTCTGTGCGACCCCATAGATGGCAGCCCACCAGGCTTCCCTGTCCCTGGGATTCTCCAGCAAGAACACTGGAGTGGGTTGCCATTTCCTTCTCCAGTGCATGAAAGGGAAAAGTGAAAGTGAAGTCGCTCAGCAGTGTCCGACTCTTCGCGACCCCATGGACGGAAGCCTACCAGGCTCCTCCACCCATGGGATTGTCCAGGCAGGAGTACTGGAGTGGGTTGCCATTGTATACTCACCCTAATACGCGGCTACTATAACAGAATACATTTAATGTATCTCATTGATCTTAACATCAAAAAATCTGCTTATTAACAGCTTTAAATTCTAAGTTTGAGAGGAAAAAAACTGTTTCCTAAAATAATTCTATTACTTAGTTTTTAATTGCAAATTGATATACAGAATATAATAAATCTTGAGACATTTAAACCAACTAATACTTTTTAACTGGCGGCTTCCCAGGTGGACCAATGGTAAAGAATCCACCTGCCAATGCAAGAGGGCAGGTTCAATCCTTGGGTCGGGAAGATCCCCTGGAGTAGAAGATGGCCACCCACTCCAGTATTCTTGCCTGGGAAGTCCCAGGAAAAGAGAAGCATGGTGGGCTACAGTCCACAGGGTCGCAAAGACTCGGACATGACTGAGCATGTATGCAGGCAACACTTTTTAACCATATAAAACTCTGACTTCTTACAGAAGAAAAGTATTTACAAGAATTCAAGAAGCTCAAAAGTCAACTAGTTACATAAATACGTGCATCATCCACCTAACAAGGCTGCAAGTGTACAAATCCAGGATGGCCGGGTGGCTGGTACCTTCTTGTCCAGGGCCTTGTGGTGCTCAAAGAGTGACTTCAGCGCCTGGAGCACCTCCAGCTCGCTGGTCATGCCCTCTGGGGACTGCGCCTGCCACTTGCCCGCCGTCGTCTGGAGGGACGGTATATACTGGGAAACCAGGCACTCCAGGTGCTCCAGCAGCAGCTGCAGGGCAGGGCCAAAGGAGCACCGTCAACCTCATGCTTGAATTCAGGGCCGACAACCCCTCTCAGCCTCATGCTACAGCCGGAAACATGCTAAGGCAAGTCGGAATCCCGCCACTTCAGTCTAAAGTTAGAGTGGACTTCCCCAGTGGCCCAGTAGTTAAGACTCCACACTTCTGCAGGGGTCATGGGTTTTAATCCCTGGTCAGGGAACTAAGACCCCACACAAACTGTAGCATGGACAAAATTGTAGGTTAAGAGAACTCCCCCCTCAAATGTACGAAAATTATAGTAGCTCTCATCATAAATTTGAAGCAAAGTATGAGAACTCCAAACTGATCCACCCTGGTCTGCTCAGTGGGAAGATGTGAAAAATGACTTGAAAACCAGACAGAGTTTAAAGACAGCAACACGGAGCCCAGCGGTGACCCCGCGGGGCAAATGTCAACATGTGAGAATTCCCCTACTGACCATGATGTTATTCCTCTCTGCTTTCAGCAGAGCTATTTCTTCTTCTCTTGCAAGAAGCTGTTCCCGGCATATATTGAGTTCTTCCGTAGATGTTGCCAACTCCTAGAAAACAGTGAAATGAGTAAGTAACTAAATGCAAACACAAATTAAAAAGAGAGCGAGACTCTGAAGACTGACCCTGTCAAGTCTCTCCAGGCTCCACACAAAGGGTCTCCCTGCCCCTCCAGAGAAGAGGGGGTCCACTGACCCCAAGACCACACAGACCACCACAACTCAGACCGGCCTTCAGCCTCCACCTCGACCTGGCAGGCATGTGGCAGGGGAGAACCCGGAATCCAAGCCTGTCTTCTCAAGACCCAGGGACGTCTGAGAAACTTCCCTAAACATAAACCTAACAACAAAGTGGATAAAGAGATTCTTAAACGACACACAGACAAGTGACCTAGAACCGCTGGGAAGAGTGAGGAAGAAAGGTAAGATCTACAAGGCCATCAGGCTTTGGAGTGTTCCTCTGGGAAAAAGGCTGATGGCACCCCAAGGCCATCTGTTAGCCTGACTCCATTGAAGTCACCCAGTCATTCAATAAACTGGAGAAAATGTTAAATTCATGTTTTATGTATTTTATCACAATTTTCACGCACGCGGTGCCGTCCACGTGGTGAACTTGCTCAAACTGAACCACACGGAGTCTTTCATTCTTCTAGTTTTCTTTACACAAATAAAAAAATCCTGGGCTACATATTCCCCTACTACATACTGAGTATTCAGCGCCTAGAACACTGCCCAACACTTGTTAAGAGGCATGTAGTAGACATGTGAAGCTATGAGGGTGTATGTTATACACATAAGCAGCAGGTACCCGCCATTAAGATACTGGACACACTGTTTTGTGCTTTGTAAGATGGGAGAGGTTAAGGGGCTTAGCCTTTCTGCTTCAAGGACTGACTCTATAGCTCCATCCACGTGCCCCAGTGACTCCTCCAGACAGTGTTTCCCTTCTTGTGGGGCCCCCGCCCGTCCTCCACGCAGCCCCTGCACAACCACTTACAAGGTCAACCTGCTGGGGTCGATCTTGCCCAGAAGGCCAAAACGCCCTGGCCGGCAGGGCCCACAGCCATGCTAACAAAATGAAACACAGCTCCAACGCTTCCCCGCGTGAAGGCCAATCCGACGGGCCCAGCCCCCGGCTGCTCTCACCTCAGGCCGCTCTGCTTCCAGGACTTGGGCCGAGGCCAAGTTCTTCCTTGTCTTGGCCTTTGCCTTGGGGATGCAGCACTGGAAAAGCGCCCACAGGCGGGCCCTCCTGCGACCCATCCTCGCGGATGGGGGCAGCCCCCCACTCAGGGGCAACTGCTGTTTCACGGCTAGATACCTCAGCACCCGAGCTATCACCACCAATCTCACACTACGACCACCACTATTCACACTACGACCACCGCTCTCACACACACCGCTCTCACACACCACTCTCACACACTACTCTCACACACGACACTCTCACACACCACTCTCAGACACACTGCTCTCACACTAGGACCACCGCTCTCACACTACGACCATCAGCGCTGCTGTCTCTAGAAGAAATGGCACGAAGGCTCTGCCTCCAGCACGTCTCCCAGGAGCCTGGCACCTGGAACCCACTGGGTCATAAGGGGCTCCATGGTAACAGGGGGGCTGGGCTCAGGCCCACCATCAAGGGTGCAGAGAGGGGGGAGGGGCTGCCCAAAAGATGACAGATGAGTGTGGGGTGCAGGAGAAGGAAGGCTGTGCCCACAGCTCAGGCCCACCACCAAACATGACCCTGCAAGGATACTGGTTCACAGTCGAACCAAATAGTAGCAACTGCTTCAGAAACCACCACCACTAGGAATGAGCACGTCTTCTAAGTGGGCTTCTGCTTCCTCTAGCCCCCAAACAAGCCTCCAGGGAGGCTACTGAAAGGGCACCACTGAACTCAAGGCTGTCCCCGGAACCCACCCGGGTGACAAGGACTCACCGCACTAGCTGCCCCTCGCTCACCCTGAGCTCCGTCCTCCCTGACTGACTCCCTCACTCGAGCTCAGCAAGGGCTTGACCAACCTCGCTCCAGGCACTTAAAATGAATTCACAGTGGGTACAGGGCTTCGGTCAATCTGCTGCGAACTCGCCCTCTTCACTTTGACCCTGGGCTGCCAGACAACTCTGCCCCGTGGGGGCTGCACGGTGGAGGTTCAGGGGTGTCCCTGCCTTGAGCCGCGACAGCCAGCGCCTCCCAGACCCCGCCAGGTGCTGCCCCTCCCTCCACGCCCGAGTCTCCCACCCCCTCTCCTGGCCCCACTCCCAGCCTCGCGGCTCTCCACTCGCCAGGGCACAGGCCATACGGCTCCTGGCTCAGCCGGGGCCTCTGCTGTCACTTGAGGACCTCCGTCCCCCGGGGGCTTGAGGCCCCATATCCACCCATCTCAGCAGTTACAGACTCTGCAAGATACAGAGTACGGTTTGGGGTCCCGCCCGCAGTTCACCCTGAACACATTCTCTTTTTTTCGCTTTATCTGCGAGAGTTCTCTGAGATGTCTTTCGAAAACCTCAACTGTTGCTTTCAAAAAGACTGTAAAATCACTGTGCTCAACTTTAAGGATAAAATCTTCATTTTCAACCTTCAAGTGAAACTGGAGAGAAGAGTCAAAGCAGTCATTTTTTCACACAGAAAAAGAAAACCCGCACCTGACCACATCACAGAATACAGTTCACGCAGCCCCTTCCTCCTCAGCCTTCTCCTCCACTACCAGCCGCCTGTCATCACAAGGCCTGCCCTGGGCCGGCAGGGGCAAGGGAAGAGGGCAGACTGGCTCCTCTGTCCCCAGGCCGCATGGGCCGCTTGCCCCACCTTCTTCCCAAGTTCAAGGGGCACTGAAACAGCCCAGGCAAGCAGGGGATTCTGATCAGAAACACAACCGTGGGTAATGAGCAAGGGCCCCTGGTTCTTGTTTACCCCAGTACCAAAGATGATCAATATAATTACTGTGAATTTTACATGTGGCTTCAGATGAGAGAGGACACCCGGGGCTTCCCCACTACCAGTTATAGATGCAAGCAGCTTGTGGGTCAGCCTACCAAGAGCTAGAGAAGCTAAATACATTTCAAAAGAGGTCCTTAGGCAGCCACAATCCAAGATTTCAAACAAAAGCCCAGTGAGGGAGCTGGAGACTGAGAGGGCCGCTCCTTCCCTCGGGGCATCAGAACAAAGCTGACTCTGGGAAGAAAAGGCAGGGAAAAAGTCAAGCAGAGGGGACTGGCTAACAGCTCTGGACACTTCCTTGGGCTGGGAAGACAAAAATCCAACCACAGGCCTGACAAGTCAGTCCGGATGGTAGACACTAAGCTCCTCAAGAAACGGGAGGCACAGAAAACATACCCAGCACTCTGCCCAAACCGGCTGAGCGCTGAGTATCAATCACCTTGTGGTGCTCGGGAGACAGACGGTGGGCTTCAGGACCGGCCGAGAAGGGAGGGGGCCATGGGAGGCACCCCAGGCTTCCAGATGGAGATGCTGGAGGGCTCCTCCCTGGGGTCAGGGGGGGAAGGTGGGTGAAGGCTGCTGAGACTCAGCTTACAAAGACACCCCAGCCTCAAGTCACTCAGACCCTGAGTGAACAGACAGCTCTGTCTTCACTAGAGGTCTGCATCAGAGGAACCTCTGGAGAAGACAGCATCACCAGAAACTCTAGGGGTTTCCATAGATAATGTCCACCATGCAACCAAAAAAGCAAATACGGGTGTAACAACAAATAAGACCAAGAGAAAAAGAACGGAAACAGATCCAGAGGTATCTGATGTGTATCAGCATATCAGAGGTATGCTAGAGGAATCAGATGCAAACTTCACCAGTTCAAAAATATACTTGACACAAGGAAAACTTTCTGAGACTCAAAACCGATTCTAGAACTTTCAAATAACAGTGACTGAATTGAAGAACTCAGGCTCTGGGCTTCACATCAAGTTGGATGTAGCTGAAGAGAGGATCAGTGAACTGAGGAATAGATCGGTTAAAATATATATATATGAGGGAAAAAAGTATAGAATATAGCGAAGGAACCCGTTGTTCAACTACATTGTGAAAAACTATAAATGGGGCCCCTCATGGTGGAGAAAAGACAGTCAGGGGAATAAGAAATGCCTCCAGGGGCTGAAACTAAAGAGCCTCTTAATGAAAGTGAGAGGAGAGTGAAAAGGCTGGCCTAAAACTCAACATTCAAACAATGAAGATCATGGCAGCCGGCCCCATCACTTCATGGCCAATAAATGGGGAAACAACGGAAACAGTGACAGTCTTTATTTTCTTGGGCTCCAAAATTACTGCAGACGGTGAAATGAAAAGACGCTTGCTCCTTGGAAGGAAAGCTATGACAAACCTAGACAGCACATTAAAAAGCAGAGACATTCCTTTGCTGACAAAGGTTCATTCAGTCAAAGCTATGGTTTTTCCAGTAGTCATGTATGGATGTGAGAGCTGGCGCACGAAGAAGGCTGAACGCCAAGGAATCGATGCTTCTGACCTGTGGTGTTGGAAAAGACTCTTGAGAGCCCCGTGGACTGCAAGGAGATCCAACCAGTCAATCCTAAAGCAAATCAGTCCTGAATATTCATTGGAAAGACTGATGCTGAAGCTCCAATACTTTGGCCGCCTGATGCGAAGAACTGCCTCTTTGGAAAAGAACCTGATGCTGGGGAAGACTGAAGGCAGGAGGAGAAGGGGAAGACAGAGGATGAGATGCTTGGATGGCATCACCGACTCGATGGACATGAGTTTGAGCAAGCTCCGGGAATCGGTGATGGACAGAGAAGCCTGGCGGGCTGCAGTCCATGGGGTCACAGTGGGTCAGACATTCAGCAACTGAACTGACTGACAGGGACAGTGGCAAGAGTTGGTTCAAGAATCAGAGCACTGACTCAAAAATGAAAACCACACATTGGTTTCAGCAGCTCTGCAGGTGCCTAAGGCAAGAAGAAAATGTTCAAGCTCTCAGGGGAAAAAAGCTGTGGCTTTTAATGGCACAGCAACACTGAGAGCTGACTTTTCAAGAAAAAGGAAGTCAGAAGATAATGGACTGGCATCTGTAAAATGCTGAAAAACAAATAACCACCAACCTGGAATTCGATGCCCAACAAAAACACTCTTCGAAAGTGCAAGCAAAATAAAGACTTGTAGGGCAAATGGAAATGAGACAATTCATCAACCACAGACATGACTAAAAAAATATTAAGGCAGTGCTTTGGGAGAAAGAAAAGTCGTCTCTGACTGAAATATAAAAAACAAGTAAAGACCAACAATGAGGTAACTGTCAGGGTAAATATTAATGCTACAGTGATGATAACGCCGACAATATATCTAAAATTTTAAAGGATAACAGTGACAAGGAGGAAGCAGTCGTGTCAGGGAGGCAGTAAAAGTACTAAGTTAGACTTCAATGTAAAACACAGGCTGTGTCTGCGAATGTGCACCCACCAACCTGGCAGAGGAGCACAGAACTAGAGAAACACCTCATCCTTCTAAAAGAAGGCAAGAGAAAAGAACACGGAACAGGTGGGACAAACAGAAAACACACAGCAACACGGTATCTACAGACGGAAACATCAAAGTTATAAACAGAGCAAATGTCCTCATTAAAAGATAAAAGCGTCACCCTGATTAAGATTAGAGCCACACACTGTTCCCAGAGGCACATGTTAAGATGGAAGACCACAGACAGGTGAGAGTCAAAGATGCCCAGGCGAACAAGGGCAGAAACCTGACGCGGCAACATCACTGTCAGAGAGAGCCTAAGGTAAGAAGCATCACTAGCGATAAAGAGGAGCATCTCCTGCTCACGCAAGTCCAGTCTGCCAAGACGATGAGGATTCTAAATCTGAATGTCCCTGATAACATAACCTCAAAACATCAATACATACAAACGGACAGAAATAGAAGAGCAGTCACAGCCAAGTTCACAATGGCAGTGGGAGACGTTAAAGACACATCTCTCGGGGAACTGGGCTCCCTGGGACGTCGTCACCTGCAGCCACGAAGTACCTGAAATGCGGCTGGCTCTACAATGAGATGTGCTGCAAGCCTGAAACACACACTGGATTTTAAAGACTTAGCATGAGAAAACGAATGTAAAATATTTCATTAGGTTTTATCAGGTTGATTACACACTGAAATGACAATATTTTGGGAATGTTAAAATAAAATATATTACAGGTAACTTCACCTACTTCTGCTTTACTCAACGTGGCTACCGAAATCTGAATTATGATTGACAAATCTGATCTAACTGATACGCACGTAACACTGCATTCCCACTGATAGATATTATTTTCAAGAGCCCAAGGAACATATAACAAAATGAATATATATTGGGTCCTTAGGAAAGCTCAAATTATTTCAGAGGACTGAGATAATGCAGGGTATACTTACGGATTGCAATGGGCTGATGGCTTATGTGCCCTCAAACTTCACCCTGCACGTGGTGATGATACCAGGAGGCAGGGACTCTGGGAGGGCTCAGGTCAGGAGGGAATGGGCTGCCATGCTGCCAGGACAGGGAGAAGAAGCAGGCAGTCTAGGAACCAGGAAACAGGCCTCACCAGACGCGGCACCTGCTGGTGATCTTGGGACTTCCCAGGCTCCGGTACTATAAGAAGCAACTTTCTGTTGTTTATCAGCTGGTCTACGGTATTCATAACAGTAGCCCCTAAAGACCGAGACGGGGCTCTTCATGGAATTAACAGAGGTCAAAAAGGGTCGCCAGAAAAACCTCCCCAAACATTGGGAAGATAAATCACAGACTTCTTGTAGACTTTCATGAATAAGAATTTTAAAAAGCACAGTGTAAATTAGAAAATACTTTTACATACAAGATAATGAAAATTTGGCTTATTCAAACTTGTGGGACCCAGCCAACTGTGTTTAGATGCTAACCTAAAGCCTTTAACACATATACTGGAAAAGAAGGAAGGCCGAAATCAGCTGAGCCTCCTCCCAAAAATCCAGACAGAAAGCACAGCGAGTGGAGCACAAGGTGGATGGGAGAAAAGGAGCAGGAAATGAGGGAACACAGGGCAAACAGGGAATTGTTTAAACAAGCTGGATGTCGGCTCTTTGAAAGGCCCGATAAACCTGATAAACCCCTAGGGAGACTGGTTAGAGAAAGAGACAGAGCACAAATCACCAGTATCAAGGATCTTTAAAACGGGGCACAACACATCTCACAGAAAAGAAAGATAGTGTGAACCACAGTTCCCTTACTCATAGGAGAGTCTACGGGCCTAGCAAAGGGGAAATGCCTTACCTAAACATACCCAGGAAGACATACAAAATCAGAAAATGTTATTTGCATGAAAAAAACTAAATCTGAAATTAAAAGCCTCCCCACAATGAAACCAACTGGTTTTGTCAATCAATGCTTCCAAAAATCTAGGGAAGAAAACAGCAATCTCACAGGAACTCTCAGGGTAAACAAGGAACACTCTCCACCTGGTTTTCGAAGACTGGCATACTGCTACTGCTGCTAAGTCACTTCAGTCGTGTCCGACTCTGTGTGACCCCACAGACGGCAGCCCACCAGGCTCCCCTGTCCCTGGGATTCTCCAGGCAAGAACACTGGAGTGGGATGCCATTTCCATCTCCAATGCATGAAAGTGAAAAGTGAAAGGGAAGTCGATCAGTCCTGTCACACTCTTAGCCATCCCATGGAGTGCAGCCCACCAGGCTCCTCCGTCCATGGGAGTTTCCCGGCAAGAGTACTGGAGTGGGTTCCCATTGCCTTCTCCATGGATTATAGGAACATTAAAGATGCACACACACACACACACACACACACACACACACAGAGTTCACTGTGTGAGGTGATGCGTATGTTGAGCAATCATTCCATGATGTCTATGGGCATCAAGTCATCACAGTGTAGACCTGAAATACACAAAAACTGTCTCTGTCACTGACTGCTTAGTAAAGCTAGGGTTCTAAAATCAGGGCCTGGCACCTTATAGCTGGCAGGTGTGGGAACTCGGGTTCATGTGCAGGCTGTACACTCTCTTAATCACATGTGAGACCTGAAGCAACCAAGCCACTCTCCATTTTTCTTTTTCTGTTTTCCTCTGGTCCCCTTGCCATTTGTGTTTAACAGATTCCCAGCATTGAGTGAGCAGCGTCAATGCAGCAAGAATGTTTCCCCACTTAAGGCAGGAGCATGTAACACCAGCAGACTTCCCAATCACCCCTGGGTGCTGCATCACACAGAAAAGCAAAGAAACTCGACATTCCCGAGACAGAGCTGCCCGACGGCAGTGGGGACTATGGTCCCCCAGGTGTCCCAAGGGGACCCCCAGGGGCTAGGAGCCCATGCTGGGGCCCCCAGCTTGAGGCCACACTTGCCTTTCCACCATTCTGAAGGTCCTGGCAGAAGAAAGCCAGGCCATGGAAGGGGGATGGTGTGGGACGCAGGGCGGGACTGACTCGGGTCTGTGCTGGGCTCCACACCCAGTCACTACCCTTGGAGTGTACAAAGTTCTTGGGGTCATTCTGGGTATCTGGCAAAAAGCAATGGAGCCAAAGTCACTTGGCGTGGTTTTTAAGGAAAAAACCTCACTGAAGATTCACTCAGCGCCAGCCTCGGCCCCTACTGAGATGCAGACTCCTGGTCATCCTAGGCGGTACCCGCAGCCCACCAGGGCAAAGGGAGCCTCCCGGACACAGGGTGACACATGGCGTTCTTCCCCCACTTTGAATGAAGGGCTGCACCCCCCTGGATTAACCCGGCTCACCCCTCCACTTCTGATGCTGAGGCCCCCGTGACTCCCACGACCAGAGGATCCAGCCTCTCCCGGGGCCTCCGTGTCACGGCACAGGCCTTGTCCGTGTGGCCCCAGCAGGCAGGGTGAGTCCTGTGCGGAGCCTCCCAGCTCGTTGGCCTTGCTGCTCACATCAGGGCTGTGCAGGAGCACTGTGGGTCCACTGAATGAGTGGATGAGGGCCCCTAACAATGACAGTGATGACGACGAGGAGGAAGAGGTGAAGGGGGCGGAGGTCCAAGTGTCAGTCCCTGATTCAGGCATCTGTGCGTATTAACTCATTTAACCTCACGACAAGGTTGTGTGTCTGTGTGTGGGGGGCAGGGGCCGGTCCTGCCACTGTTCTCACCTTGGAGCCGGCAAGTTCACTCTCAGTGTCCAGGGGTGGCTGCAGCCACTGGCCACAGACTGGACAGCTTTAACACAAACTCATTCGCCCCCAGTTCTGGAGTCAGAAACCTGTGATCAAGGTGCGGGCAGGGCTCAGCTCCCTCCAGAGGCTCCAGGGGAGGGTCCCTCTGGCCTGGTCCAGCTCTTGGGGGACCCCAGGCCTCCCTGGGCTTGTGGCCACATCACCCCGATCTCTGCGTCCATGTGCCAAACCTTCTCCCCTGGGTGGCTCTGCGCTTCAGATCACTCCCTCTTCTCTTCCAAGCACACCTGCCATTGGATTTAGGGTCCACATGCATCCCGGGTGATTTGGTGCAGAGGTCAGTAAATTATTTCCATCTGCCGAGACCATTCATAGGAATAAGGTCACGTTTGCAGGCTGTGGAAGGATGGATGGCTTTCGGGGCCACCACTCAAACCACCATACTGGTCATGAGGCCGCCGGGCAGAGCCTCCCTGGGCTTGGTGCAGGGAGCTTCGAAGAAGCAGGGCTCCAGGACTTCAGTCCTAAGGCTGCCTCAAGAAGACAGTTAGGATCAGGACATTTGGGCACAGAGAACAGGTGAGCAGGGCCCCAAGGTGTGCTGGTGGGCGTGGGGCTCTCCTGCAGGGAACCTGGAGCCTGACATGACAGCCCAGGGCCAGGGGACATAGCGCATGGGTTTGGGAATGGACACATCCCAGCACAGATGAGGGGAGGCAGGCATGGGCGCTCAGGCCGGGGAAGCCCAGATCTTCCCGCTGCCCTCAAGGGGCAGGTCAGATGGGCACTGGAGGGAGCCGCGGTTTAAACGACAGGGGTCGCAGTCCCGGTCTGCTGCTGGGTTGTCTCTGGCGAGTGACTCAGCCTCTCTGAGACCATCTATTGCTCCTCTGCAAATCTTTGCCATATGTGACTTGCTTCACAGTTGAGGGGAGATCTTGGTGCTCTCAGCATCCCCGCCCAACCCCGTGGCTGGGGCTATGCCATATCTCTACGACCTTGAAGCCGCTAAGACCACCCCTGCACAGACTCTCTTTGCAAAGAAGCTGGAAGCCGCTTCCCCTACCATAGGAAGCCGTGAGGCACCGAGACCCAAGAGGCAGCAACGCCTCTAGCCTGGGGGCTCCCGGGCGCGGGGTTGACCACATGGGGCAGCGGGAATGACCACGGATGGCCCCATACGGCCAACCCCGTCTTTCCTGTTACAGCTCCCGTTTATTTCTATGCGTTCTGTTCAGCCACATGCAAAGACCCAAAATATATTCCTCCGAGTCCATGGAGATTTCTCTCGATGCTGGTCAAGAAGCAGTGCCCGGGCCACATCCCTGGGAAAACACGCTCAGCTGTTTATGTAAGCGACAGTGTCCCTCCAAGTAAAACATCTGGCAGGATTGGGAAAGGGTCGTGGGACTCGGTGGACGTGTGGGATGTCCTCGTTCTTACACATATAGGATGTTTTAAACCCTGGTGCCTGGCCTGACAGCAGTCTGCTCCCGGCAGGAAGAAACCATAAGATGCTGGTCCCCTCCGCCAGCAGGACGCCCCAGAGGGGTGGCTTCTGGACGGACTGGCCCCTCGGGTGGGGAGTCTGGAGGCCACAGAACTGCAGGGGCCTTGAGCCTTGGCGTGGGCATGGGAAGGGCCAAGGGGCTCGGGGAGAGGACAGGGTCAGGGCCCTTGCAGTGGACTGCCGCCAAATGCTGGACAAAGACAAGAAATAACAAATGTCATACTTTAAAGTTCCTAAAGAGCCAAGAAGGCCCAGGAGAGTGACCAGGTCTGTGCCGTCCGAGGTGTGGGAGGGGAAGGGGAGGCTCGCCCAGCACAGACTGGACTGGTTTAAACCTCCACTCCCGGCTCAACTCACAGGAACAGCGACCTCACCATAGTTGTTCCCGGCACTTTCCTTTTAGAAGGAAGAAGGGAATCACAGAACAAGCAAAAACGTCCCCGGGGGGATTCCTTGTGGTCGAGGATGCCAAGGGCCCCTATTCGTCCCCACGGCTGCCTGAGCCGCCGTGTTATATGTCACAGCCACCCATCTTCGCTGAAGGGCAGCCTCCTAGGTTGTTGGAAGGTTGGCCTCAGTGAGGCCAAGCCTGGGGTCCTTAGCTCCCCCCAGAGGGCTCCCAGGCAGCACATCTCCCCAACCCACCCTGACCCCACAGCTGCTGCCCACCCCAGAGGGCCCCATCACTGCCATCAGGGAATTAGGGGTGCCACGTCTCAGGCCTGAGGGTGGTGGGCGCACCTCCATGCCATCTTGTGTGTGCACCCCAACTGGCTCACGGTCCAGCAGGAGCTGTGGGGAGCGTGTGTACATGGCAGGGACACACAGGACGGCTTCCGAGCACCGCCGGGCCAGGAAGCCGCAGAGCCCCGGTGGGAAGCCTGGGTCGGACTTCTGACCACCACAGGGGACTGGTCAACCTCCCCGCTGTGCCCTCGGCTTCCTCAGCTCTAAGGATAATACCACCACTCGGAGGGCCTCTGATGCCAGGGCCGCTCTGTGGGAGAGGCCGTGTTCTCCTCGAATCTGTTCAAGGCACGTGATGGCTGGTCTGTCCCTAATGACCGGGTGCATTCTTGGCAGCCCTGGGTCCTGCCTGCTCTTCCTGTTGGCACCGGGGTCCCACGTGGGTGTGAGCTGAAAGGCTGGTTCCAGGCTGAGTCTCTCTGCTTAGGTGACAGACGTGCCCCCCGGGAGGGAGAGCGTCTGGCATGGGGTGGGCCTCATCCCCTCCTTCTGATCAGCGCCAGGACCACCCTCCTTCCAGTTCCCGGAGTTGGAAGACAGGGGCCCTTTCTGGGTCACCTGAACGTGTCATCTCACAGGAGCCTTGGTTGAGGATATTTGCTGAGTGATCCATGGGGCCGGGGGCACAGTCCTGCTGAGTTCCTACCGTGTGCAGGCCGAGAATGCTCCTGAGGTCCTTCCCCAACCTCTGGCAGCATCCTTGGGTTCATTTCAATACTCGTGGACGAGGAGGCAGGCTGGGACTGCCCTGGGGGCTGACCCTGACTTGCTCACGCCTGCCCTCTACCTGGACGGCTCCCGAAGCGGACAGCAAAGTGCTCAGTCCCTGGGAAAGGGTCTGCAGGGAGGCATTTCTGCTCTGTGGTTCCTGCTGACCACGTCAGCACCGCCCAGGAGGAGTGGTCACATGGGGTGCTGGCATAAGCATGCTTTCTCCACATCCTGGACATGGTACCCTTGACTGTCTCCAGTGAGCCAGGACCCAGAATGCAGTCTCTCAGGGAGCTGGGGCTGCAGGACCGGCTGGGGCAGATTTACCCCTCAGCTTCGGCATAGGGTCTGGTTCCTGAGGCCTGGCTTCTTGAAGGAATAAAAGACATGTATTCATTCACAGTTCTGCTTTGATGATTGGTGGGTAGGTTACTCAGATCCACCCTCTCATGGAAAACAAAAACAATCAAAAAGTGTCACGCCTTAAAGTTAGTGAAGACCTGAGAAGACCCAGAGGAGCAACTGCCCAAGAGGAGGAGTCCAACAGAAGACTCCTCCCCCCCCCACCCCCCCATGGAGCTGGACTCCCAGGAGACGACACTTTCAGGTGACCCAGAAAGGACCTCCCTCCTCCAGCCTCGGGAATGACAAGGAAGGTGGTTCTGGTGCCGAGCAGGAGAAGGAGCAGGTGAGGACCCCAGTGGGTCCAGGCATGTCAGCCCGTGACCTTGGTTCAAGGCGACCCTA